>NC_135322.1:53090136-53715136 GCF_048772815.1 Callospermophilus lateralis
TTCCATATATAGTTCTAGTATGTGTTTTAGACCTTGACTCAAGTGCAAAGAAATTTCCATGTTTTAAAATCCACTAATCATATAATTGAGGAGCTTCCACCAAAACTTCAATTGGAGCTGATTAATGTATGATGTTATAAAATGCTAAACTGCAGTTATCATGAAAAACATTTAGTCTAATTTTATAAATTCCTTCCAATTGATGAATATGCTCAATTAATATCATGTGCTCATGATGACATAAGTATTTGGTAGCACCTATCAAAATAAAAGACAGTTTCAAAAAGTAAATATTTAAAATCTCATTACAGATTGGCTTTTACAGGTGAACCTTATCATCAGTTTTAATAATTGGGAATACCAACTTTATATTCCCCATTAAAGCAAAATGTTACCTCCACAAAAAAAGAATTCTATTCTTTTTCTATTATTATATGTATTCTTAAATGATAGTAAATTATTTAAAATATTTTGAATTTCATCAATAAGAAGTTGATGAAATTTGCATCTGTTTTGTTATGTAAGTACCTTTATAATATCCTCTATTTGTATTCTGGCTGGTTAAACTTAAAATGTTTACCATCTGGCCCTTTACAAATAAAGCTTTGACAACTCTTGTTATATATTGGTTTTCTCTTCCTCCTTGATATGGACATCCTCTGGTTCTCGTTCTTGGTGGATAAGTATTGAAAAGAATGCAATCTCCAGATCAATATATATACAACATGTATCAGAGCCCATGTTAATTTTCTGTAGTAAAGATGCCACATTTGACACAACAGCTACATTCAGGATTACTACTTGGTTTGAATTATTGTAGTGTACTGTTTTTTGCCATGATTAATTTAGTTTTTATAGTTTTCTGAATTAAATAGGAATGTGATGGCAAATACCTGCCTATATTTCTCAGGGTTTTCCAGAGAAACAGAACCAATAAACTATACATACAGAGAAAGAGATTTATTTTAAGCAATTGGCTCCTGCAGTTAGGGAAACTTGGCAAGTACAAATCTGATGGGACAGGCTGGCAGGCTGGTGATGCTAGAAAGAGTTGTAGTTTAAGTCCAAAGGTAGTCTGCTGTAGAACCAGGAATAGTCAGTGTTGCAGATGAAATCTGAAGGTGGTATGATACAGAATTCCTTTTGATTGGAGTGGAGGCAAATCAGCCTTTTATTTTATTCAGACCTATTATTGATTGGATGAAGCCCACCTCATTATGGAGGGTAGTCTTCCACCAATTTAAATGTCTATATTATCCAAAACCACTCTCAAAGAAGTATTCAAAGTCGTATTTGACCATATATCCGGGCATTGTTGCCTAGGAAAGTTTATACACAAAATTAGCCATGTACATCCTATATCCTTTGACTTTTTTTCATGCCTTTATTTTGTTTATTTATTTTTATGTGGTGCTGAGGATCGATCGAACCCATTGCCTCACAGGTGTGAGGCGAGCGCTCCACTGCTGAGCCACAACCCCAGCCCTAACTTTTTGAGGGGAGGTCTGATCTCTGCATATCTCCTAGAGATATAGTGCTATTTTTTATTCACTGTCTTGGCAGTGGGTAGAGCATTTTCAGAAACTTTACCAGTTATTGTAGGTTTGACTCCATAAGTCAGGAACCCAAAATGAATGCTCTACCAACTGTTAATATGCCCATTCTGAATTTTTATTTAGAAGCATCTGGGTAGATCTCTGAACACAGTGGCCTCTCTCTGAGAGGCTTCGGCTAGCACTTCTGTGAAGATCTGATTCCCCTATGTCATTACTGAGACATTTTATATGAAACTTTCTTATTTATTTTAATATGAAAACAATTAAGAGATAAAGGTCTCTAGACTTCACATTGAACTGGTGGTTAATCATCTTGAACTCATCTTCTCTTAATTGTATCATTCTTAATAATAGATGTTCAATTCCATAATACTTTGTTTTCCTCATTTTCTCAAATCTGGAGATATGGCACAAGCCAATGAATTATTTTCTACCTGTATTCCATCCCAATTCATCTGGAAAAAGTCAGCATTTGCACTGCTGCAGCATGCCCAAAACGACTGACCATTAATTTTAGGGCCCTTATTGACAGCCAGCTAGTCAGTGAATGATCCAGAACCTCACCCTTAAGTTCTGCTTTCTAGAACCACTTCTCTCACAGATTCCTTAAATTTAGTCCCTTAGGAACACAACTCAAGAAAGAGGTCCTTGTGTAGTGATCTACTGAGAGAATACTCTTAAAAGAAAGTGAGAAAAGCAGAAAAGGATCGGGACAGAAGCTTAGCAAAGTTGTAAGTTCAGAAGTCCAGCCTCATATTGATCCCATGAGGAGCTCTCAGAGAAGTAGAACCCCAAAATTGTCCCTCTTGAGATGCAATGATGTGGCTTTCACAACTCCGTATTCCTCATGGAATTATTGTGGGCCACTCTGAGTTCATTGACTTTTATATCCCATATATTACTAGGTAAAAAGATTCTCATTGACAGGGTAAAATTGGTGATTGTCAATTTTAATTAGGTTCATAGAATTCTATGGTAGGATGGTACAATATGTAGCCTAGTTATTAGACATTTTTATTATTTGCAGTTTTTCCTAGTATATACCATATGAAGATGAAAATATTACTCTAAATAATTAAATGTATGTAATTCTTAAAGTAATTAAAAGATAACTGATAAATATGGAAAATCCTAGACTTGTCAGCTTCTTTATTGTGCAATATACATACTAGTTAAGGATGAAATTCAAGTTCAGCTTTGGTTTAGAACATAGAAAAATGTTAAAGTTGCTGCATAGTTACAGAGATGAGAAAGAGAAATTGAATTGGAATAAAAAACTATATGAGGAAAAATTCGACAAGCAAAAAGAAGTTTTAACTTATTAGGGAATAATGTAGGTCTTATATTTAGGTACTCATTTGAATTTCCTAATCCTTTAAAAATAAAATGAAATGTAGGAGTTGGCTGAAAAAACAATTTGAAGTGTCTTCCTATTGTAAAATCAGACTTTTATGCTATTATTAGGTCATAAAGTAATTTAAAAATATGTATAAACTGGTGAAAAAAAGACAGTATAACAAGTGGCCCCCAATATATCTAAGTTAAGGGTATGCATTTTAAAAAGAAAAGATAGTGATATATAAAGCTAACACTATGGATTTTGGTAAGGAAAACTTGAAGAAAAGAATGTATGCTTTTTTCCAAGCTTATTGAAAACATATGATAAGAAGTTTATGTAGAAGAATAAAAATACTTAGGAAAAATATATTGGTTAAAAATAAAAATTAATAACTAAATGTCTAAGGTAGCAATTTTTGAAAAAATACTTCTTAGCTATGCTGAGATACTGTAACTTTTTTTTTACATCTTGATCATAGATGTATTCTATCTAATACCATGTCTCAAAAACACTTATAGAGTATTAATATATTTCCATATAAAAATGAAATTTTAAAATAAGTTTTAATACAGCAAAAGAATTTTAAATAATAAATTAAAAAGAAATTACAGTTATCAGGTAAAAGAAAAACAAAATAGTTTTTGTTCCATTCATATGAACCAGATTGATCTTGGTTCAACTTAATCAATTTCAAAATACTTGAAATAGAAAAACTCTGAATTAATATTTGTCCTTTAAAAATAACAGAATATTGTCATAGTAAATTATAATCTAAAATTTAAATAAATGACTGCATAACAGAATTTGGAATAAGGGATACTGACAATTTTATATCACGGGTGTAAGAACATTATAATGAATCCTTCATGGTGTTAGAAGATAATGAAAAAAATGTAACAATTGCAGAAGGGAGAAAATTGTGGTAAAAGCTTTGCTATTATACATGGTAGCTATCATAAAGCTAATTTAGTATTAATATTTAAAAAGGAAAATAGTGACCTGAACATTATTCTGTTGTTAGTCCATCATCAGCCACTCCTAAAATAATGATACAAATATTAAGTGGCAAAAAATGGTATGTTTTTAAGAATATAGTAAGACTATAAACATTAGGCAGCACAGAGTTTAAAAAATAAGCAAATCATTGTAGAGAAACTTCATTAATGATTTATAAAAAAGGATACACATCATGTTAATTAAATTTACAGAAGATGCTAAATTGGATGGTGTTGACAAAACCAGTGAGGGCAGATAAAAGGGACTGAAAGTGGTTAGAAATATGGGCAGGAAATGAAATGTGATTCAACCTAGAAAAATGTAGCTAATACATCTGGGAGAAAATAATCAGAAACACAGCCATTCAATTGGCAGGATATACAGTACTTGGAAAGTGGTAATACCAAGAGACTTTCAGATGATAGCGGTAGCAAATTATATATGATCTTGTAATGCAATATGACAGTAAAATCAGTCAATGAGATTTTAGTCTGTATATTCAAAAGCTTCACATCTTGTGGCTGGAAGGTAAAAGTTATTTAAATAGTACTGCTGAGATTACAACAAGAATACCAGTTTGTGGCAAATATATGCCTCAAATAAGCAAATTTGAGTAGTGTGCAATCTGGAAAATAAATGTATAATAGGCTGCAGACTTTGACTTGTAGGAAAAGATTAAAATAAAACATTTTGTTTACTTTTTTGATTGAGTCTAGTTATAATTTCAAAAATATTTGAAACATATAAACATCATAGAAGTTAAGTCTTTTTTAAAGGTAGGATAAGAGGCTTCTTAGTTAAGCAATGGGATGAAATTAAGTAAAGGAAATTTAAGACTGAATCCGGGAAATGTTTTCTGACAATGAAATCTATTAGTCTTTGGAATGGAATCTCTAGAGAGGTGGGGGGATGTTCCATTGCTGTAGTCATCGGACTAGCTCTAGGCTTGGATAACACATTATTAACAAAACAAAAAGTAAAAACTACTTTGATCCTTTTGCATCAGCAGAGATGCATACAGTGTCACTGTCGGGTCTTATTGAGCTGTCTTGTCTGGTCTCAGACTTCTGTGACACGTATGTCCTATCATTAAGGAAACTGTCCTCCCCTTTTTATAAATGAATACTTTCTAAAAGACCAAATTCATATTTTCCAGCTCATAGACTTTAATTTCCTGGATTATTATTTTTTTTCTTCCAAGTCATAGGAATGCTCAAAAAGAATATACCCCTCCTTTTCCCTGTTGATGAGATATGCTCTTAAATATTCCAAGCCTTTTGGATCAAATCAGATAAGGTAGCTGAACTCTGAAAGATCACTTATACCAGTGCATTGAAAACATATTTTTACTGCAGTTTTTCAACCACAACTGTGCAATATATAAAAATCCATTCACTTCCTTTTTGGGTTAATCCACAGAAAGATTTTTACCAGATGGTGTCCTAGAGGTTCTATTTACTTTTAGCCAAGCAATATAACCAAGTTTGAAAAAATATTAAGTGTGCACTTCATTCCAACATTAAAACATTATGACAATTGTATGTTGAAATTATCTAGACTAAAGTTTGTCTGTGACTGTTTTTGTGTCCTGAGCAAAATGAATGTGGAAGAAGAATACTTTTAAATTATAATAAATTTTAACCCAAAGTATGATTCTTCTAAATAAAACAAACCAAACCCAAACTAAACAAAAAAACAAAAGTACTTAGAATAGTCCTCATGGAATGTTTCTGTTATTTCCCATCTCAAAAACTATACCAGCAATCTTTTAAATATAATTTTTATATCTAGTAAATGTGTGCACACACACATATTTTAAGATATAGCCTTTAATTTATAGTTTATGCTATTAGTTCCTCTTTTTATCTCTATAGAAAGAAGTAAATAGAATCTTTTGTTCTCAAATTGCTTAACAGCCCAGCTGGAGAACAATGTGTAAGAAGCAAATATGGGTGGTGTAGATGCATATCAGTTATTTACTAGAAGCATTTAGATAGTATTATGGAAAGTGACAAATCAATTTGTTTCTTTGTAGAAAGTTTGTTAAGGACTTATAAAAAATAGGCCCAAGAATGGTATTAGAGTTTGGACAGACAGTGTATTAATCAAGGTTCTCTAGAGAAAGTGTGTGTGTGTGTGTATCTTCTGTGGTTATGGGGTTATGGAGCCCGGCAAAAAAAAATCTAGAAACCCAATGGCCTAGTCCAAGCCCAAAAGCTGTAAACTGCTATGGAACCAGGAAGAGCTGATATAGTTCAAAGGCAGAAAAAAAAATCTCTTATTATGAAGAAGCTCCTCCACCTTTTGTTTTGTTCAGGCTTTCAGTTGATTGGATAAAGCCCTCCCACATTATCTGCCTTATTCAGTCAACTGATAAATATGTTAACCTCATCCAAAACCACCTTCACAGAAACAGAATAATGTTTGCCCAAATATCTGGGCACTCTGTGGCCCAGTCAAGTTGACACATAAAATTAACATGGTTGCTGAGGGGAATTCAAATATTAGAGAACATTTGTAAATTTTTGAGAAGAGAAATAACATAACAAGAATAGCCCCTGAAGACTATTCGGATAGAGTAGTAAGTGGTAAAATATGAGAAGAAAGCTTGACTCAAGAAATTTGATGGCTATGAAAAGAGCTATCAGGAAAGAAGGGATCCAAAATTCATTTCAAAGTGGGGAAGAGGATGCTTTGGTTATGTGCTAGAAGTTAAAGACAGGCTGTTAATTTGAATTTAAATAGATATCAGCCTGGAGATTTATAATTGTTAAATTGAACGAAGGAAGAAGTTGGAAGGATTATTTTGTTTTTTGGGTTTCCAAAAGAGATTTTTTTTTGTTTGCCCCTAAAGAAGCAGTGCTAAAAATCACAGTTGTATTCTACTTTACCCTTTAATACATTAGACATATTTTTGATGTTGGGTGCAATGGTGTGTGCCTGTAGAACCAGTTACCTAGGAGGTTAAGGCAGGAGATTGCTTAAGCCTAGGAGTTTGAGGTGTGTCTGAGCAATATAGTGAAACACCCCCCCCAATCTCATTTATATATATATATATATAATTTAATCAGTGTAATTTGGGGTTATAATGATTTATAGCATTGCATGTTACCTATGTTACATACAATAAAATGATATAAATTTTAGGTGTTGACAGGTCATACAAGAAGAAGAGCATATGGTTATGTAAGTACATGTGAGATGTGAGTTGAAAACTGTCCCCTCTTTTTTTCAATACAAATGAGCATATACTGATCCCATATTAAATGGAGCACAGCTAAGAAATGGTCTATATGTATTTCTCTCCTACTGGCCCAGGATACATCCTTGCTATTTTTCCCATGGTTGGGTGCATCCTGTTTACTAGTTTTCTACAGTTATTTGGTCTCCTGTAGTATAGTGGTAGGTTTATTCAAAAGCTCAGCATCTTAGAAGGCAGAGTGATATAGTTAGAGCTCATGGAATATTTGCTTCATTTTTAAACATACACCGAGACATACACACTGCTTTTTATGGAGATTATGGGTTGATTTGTTACTTCATTTGGCTCATCAAAGGATTGATGTGAGCATAATCTTTACTAAGCTTTTTGTCTGAATTGTATTGTAATCAGCTATGACCTCAGTAACTTCTTCCACAAAGCTGGAGGTGGCTGACTCTAGGACAGTTGAGAATTCAAAAGCCTTCATGTCCTCTAGATATGCCAACAATCATGGTCAAATCTGTATCTGTGGTTGAGCCCAGGATAGTGGTCGGAATTTTATACCATTTAAATCATTGATTGATTCTAGCAGGTCAGTGGTTGATTCAGGGTAGTGTGGGGAAAGTCATATCCAGGACACACAATATGATTCCATTCAGTTTATACTCAGTTCTTTGGAAACATCATGTACAAGTCTTGAAGACTACCTATAAGCCACATAAAATCTTTATTTGATGGAGTTATAATTACCGTGAACAATGGGGTATAAATTTAAAAAGGTAAAATAACTAACTTAAGAATACTATTTTATGGTTTACTAAGCTCCTTGACAGTTTACTTATCTCAGAACCAGTGATAATAGAAAAGTATAAATGAAATAATATGTACAGTCAGGAACATAGTTATTTCTCTATCTCTCTCTCTCTCTCTCTCTCTCTCTCTCTCTCTCTCTCTCTCTATATATATATATATATATATATATATATATATATATATATATATATATACACACACATACACACACACACAGATCAGAAAACGAATTTATTGCCCTCCAAGACCACAATGTCTAATATTTAGCCACTAGCCCCTGTTTCAGATCCTTAGTAGGCACTTAGGAGTAGTAGCTGTTATTTTGAATTTCACAGATAGAGGACATTTCCATCATTGTGAAAAGTTGTTTGCCAATATTATATGCTACTAATGACTACTGTTATGGTTTAGATATTATATATCCCCCAAAAGCTCATATGTTTGGCAATGCAAGAGAATTTATAGGCAAAACAATTGGGTTATGAAAGCCTTAACCTAATCAGAATATTAATACCCTGATAGAGATTAACTGAGTAGTGACTTAGGCAGGTATGGTGTGGCTGGAGGTGGTGGGTAGATGGGTAGATGGGGGTGTGCTCTTGGATTTATATTTTGTCTGCAAGGGGAACTCTCACTGCTTCCTGGTGTCATGTCTCCAGCTGCTTTCCTCTACCATACACTTCTACCATGATGTTTTGCCTTATCTCAGGCCCTGAGGAATGGAATCAGCCATCTGTAGAATGAGACCTCTGAAATCATGAACCCCCAAATAAATTTTTCTAAGCAGTGATTTAGACAGTGTCATTATATTATCATATATGGTCAGAATGGATTGGGATCTTTTAATTCCTTAATGATGAAAGACCAGAAAAGATGCTGCTTATGCCAAGCCTTGGAGTATGGGTGTACACAGAGGGAGGAGGTCACCTAGTAATGTCAGGTGATACATATACCAAAAGTACAGGACAGTTTAAATCATGAAGATTTATAAGATTACATTTCTTATAAACAAAATTAGGAATTTAAATACCTTAAAGTTCTTATTTATTTATTTATTTTGGTGTGTGTGGGTGTGCGCTTCATTGTGTCAATATTGAAAGTCTTCAATTTTAGGGAAGGGAAATGATATGTTAGGAAGTTTGATCTGACAAAATAGAATGGATAGCAAGGATCAGAAGCTAGGAGATGTTCATGGGTATCAGGACAGCCTTGGGCCATTGATAGTCTTAATTATGATAAATGGGGGCAGAAAAAAATGATTTAAAAGAATGTGAAATAAAAGCCAGGAGAAGATTTTTTTAAAAAAAAAGAAAGAAAGAAAGAAAGAAAAACAAGAAATAAAGGAAGCTAGGTGGCCAGAATGGGAGATGTGGTGACTGGAGTTGTAGAATGGAGAAAAGAAAAGAAGTGAAAAGGACTGAGGTATGTATCTGTAAGGACACAGAAATAGTTGGGGCAGCTTTGAGTAAAATACAATGCATTCAGTTTTTAAAGAACAAACAAAAAATTGAATTGGGAAGAATTTGCTTCTGTTTCAAAGATTTTTGAAATTATACCATTCTCAAAGATGATTGTATAATTTCAAGAAACCTAACACTTGAATGTCCACTAGGTATTAGGTACTATGTGGAGTAGCTAATGTATTTCTTGATTGTAATATTCATAAATTGTTGTTCAAGGTAGGTGCATAGAGATATCCGTGTTTTATAGATAAAAAAAAAAATCAAAGTTCAGAAAGGTTAGTGAGAGAGAACTACCCACTACTCTTAAGAATTTATCCATTGTTTCATTATTGGAACAGTTCTAATTGTTATGAAATTCATCAGTACTACTTCTGTTCCATGAAATAACTAAACAATGGCATAACCTCCTCCCCTTTTCAAACTCCCTCTTCTCCCCCAACCAGAATGTGCTCTTCACATGTTTGAGGAACATTATATCATTTGTTAATCAAAACTTCTGAACATTAAACATCATAAGTTACTCCAGCACTTCCTCTTCTAATCTGAATTTTGTGTCATTCATCATCCTATTCCCTTCTTTGGATCCATTCAAATTTGTCATGACTTCTCTGAAATTTGGTGCCCAGTATAAACCTGAGTGTTCAGATACAGTTTAACCAGTCTAAAATTCAATGGAACTATTTTCTCTACTATATAGGGCATTTTATATATTAATGTATCAATGCCTAAGAGACATCCCTGGAGAAATTTTAGCAAGAATTTGGAAATTTAGAATTGGTGCTCATTCATTCATTCATTCAATATTTATTTCCTATCTACTAGTAGATAATTTGTAGGTACTTAGAATAGACACTTAATGATAATTGATCCTAGGAAAAAACTGTATAAATGTGTGTGTGTGTGTGTGTGTGTGTGTGTGTGTGTGTGTACATATATGTTTGTAAATATAAATGTGTATTTATCTAAAATTTTATACATTTATATATTTACATTGTTTATATGTGAAACAATGTACCAAAGACAGATATTTGGATACATAAAATTTTGAAATGACTTTCTCCAAGAAGGAGGAGCTAGGAAAATGAGCCTAAATGGACAGTGGGAGTGTGTCAAGAGTAGGAACTGGCAGAATCAGCCATTATTTCTGGGTAGGTTCTGGACACCTGAGCAATATGTTAAGAAAAGTATGTTGCACTAAGTCCTAAGGAAACCTAGTTTTTTGCCAATAGTGAGATAGGGATTTCCTCAATTATGAGTTGAAATGTTCCCTTTTATAATATGAATGACAGGTCTCTTCTTTACACGTTTAGTTATTCCTTTCACAAAATATTCAACTCTTTGTGTACTGGAACAGATTTTGAATCTCTTAAAATTTCCTCAATATGGGAGGATATGTAGCTCATGGTTGAGTGCTTGTCTAGCATAGGTTCAATCCATACCACAGGAGGGAGGGAGAAGGAAGGAAAGAACTCTTTCCAGTATAGATTATGAAAGATGAAATAACCTGGGAAGTGATTCAGTTTCAGATTTTAAGGATAATTTAAAGTTAGGCAGTATGTTTAGCCTCAGTAATTCTAAATTATTTTATCTTGTTTTGCATTTCATTATTTATTTAGATGTTTAAGCTCTTACTTTTTATAAGCTGGTGAATAGGACTCTATTTTCCCAAAGATCTAGAGCCACACATTCCCAAACAGTACAAACATATGATTCATAATATTAATATACATCATAATTTTGTCAGTTATGTAAAATAAGTGATCATATATCTAAATATTAAATAGTTCAAAAAGCATATAAAATATTAGATGTCTGCTCAGTTTATTAGTAGATACTCACTTTTTTGCAAGACAGTTTGAAAAGAGGAAAATCACATTTAAAAATTAGTAAACAACTTCTAATAAATATGGGGCTAATAATTACAAGAACTTCAGAAGTCTTATGATTAAGGTATTTTTGCTCAATAACAAAGCATTTCTACTTTCTAAAAATATTTACTAAATTAAAGAGTGTATTCTACATGTTCTTCACAAGACAAAGGCAACATTTTACTAACTATATTCAATAACCTTCTGCCATTCTTTTCCAGACCCTCCTTAAGTTGCACCTCAGAGCACAAACAGTAAGTTCACTGTAAGGCTTTTTTTTTTTTGTCTGGAGACATTAATGATGTGCTTATTTTTAAGTTGTACTGCTGAATATCAGAATAGATTTTTCTCCTTCATTTTCAACAACTATAAAAACATGTATTTTTTATTGTTGTTGAAAATAGTATTGCCTGTTTTATAGATGGTAGGGTACCAATTATCAAGTCCTTTGAAATTCTTAGATAAAATATTTGAGAATAATATTACTTAATCAATTAAATATTTTATTTTAAAAAGAAGTTACCCAAAGGTCCATCAACTAATGAATGGAAAAATAAAATGTGACATAGCCCTATAATTAAATATTATTTGGCCATAAAAAGGAATGAAGTAGTGGTACATGCTGCAACATGGATAAATCCTGTAGACATTGTGCCAAGTGAATGAAGCCAGTCATAAAGGCCACATATTGAGATGTTTCATTCATATGAAATGCTCAGAGTAAGCACAGAAAATGTTGATTTCTGAAATTTTTTTTCCTATAACTCATATTGTTCCTACCACCCCTACCACCAATTCCTATATGTTGCTTCTAGTCCAGAAAGTCCTCCTTTTTAAATTCTAGCATGTACTGATTTCTGGTGATATATGATAATAATCATTTGAATTTTATTTGAATCATTTTAGGCTGTAACTAACTTGATCGTATATCCTAAACTTATCTGTGGGTAAATAAATAAGATTAGATTTTCTTGTCCTTATTTACAGTTGTAAAACCAGATTGGCAAATATTTGTTCCACTGTTGCTTTTCCTTAATCATTCTACCATGCTGCTGGTAAGCTCAGATATCCTAAGGTCATTTCTTGGCACAGTGTTCTGAGCACCAATTAATAGTCATTCTGAGTTGGCTCACAAAATGAGACCTGTTTGTCACCCTTGATAGGAATTTAGATGATAAAGGTAGTAGTAAATTAAGGTGATGGTATGAAATCTTTTATTGTCTTTATCTTGTCATATTTCTTTGAGAAGAAGTCAATAAAAGGAATCTCTGTTACAATTATCAAAAGTGAAATCTTAAATTTTCTGAAAAGGGAAACTTTAGTATAATGATAATACTTGTAGATTATTGAATCTTAATACTTCTCTTAACCTCAACATTTCTTTTTTTCCCCCTTTCCAAAATTTAAGACATCATTACCAAATGGTGAAAGAAGCTGCTTATTTCTATGGTTCCAGGGGCTAAATAGTACCATCTCCCTCTTTTAAAATGTTTTTCTTTTGGATGAGAGATGATTTAATTTTAAATATTAAACTTGCTTCATTTGTGTCTGTGGTAAGTGGAATTGTGGCAAACAGAATTGCTTCTTTTGAATAACTATGAAAGGTCAGAAGTAAAGACTTCCTATTTATTTAGCTGTCATATGCTTTACTGATATAAAGGAAAACTGGAAGAATTTCTTTTAGTATAGTACAATGTTAAAGTTCATAAGGTTAGAAATAATTTTCATCCTGACTTAAAACTAATAGGTAATTTTTAAAAAAGATTTAATTACAGTTGTCATTTCTGTGATTTCTACTGAGAAAACAGTAAGGAAAATACCCCACTGAATGCTCTCTCTCATTCCTGAATAATTATATTCTTGAAATAATGACCTTGTCAGGTGACACTAGTGGGAAGGTCAGAGAGCATCTGATTTTCAAAGTGTTTGAATTCATACATAGTAATTTCATGTTTAAAAAAAATTTAGCGTTTTGACTAAGTGAATCCTTTGACTTTTAGTAGTGTTCTAATGCTGGCTCAAGTGAGTAATATTTGCCCTTGATATATTGATGAAGAAGCATAAATCTTTTTGAGAAGCTTTGCTTTTGGGGAAACTTTAAATTTATTGCATCATTCTATTGTGTGTGTGTGTGTGTGTGTGTGTTAACATATATTTGAACATATTGAAAATACGATGGAGACTAATATAAGCAATACCCATATGCCTATTATACAGCTTAATAGATTATCCATGTGGTTTGATTACTACAGAATTTTTAAAAATAATAATACTGATACATTATAGATACAATTCATGTTTTACCATTCCATTACCTTTCTTCTCAGAAGGAATACCTTGAAATTAGTGATTTTTTATTCCTAAGAAATTTTTACATTATTATTATATCTTTATGTAACAAAAGTGGTATACGCTGTTGTATAATGTGATTTTTGAGCAGTAAGCAGTATCGCACTACATGTCATTCTGTAGTTTGAATTTTTGTCAACATTCTTTTTTTGTCTTTAGATTTATTTTCATTGATACTTTTGTATGGTATTTCATTTTTAAAATATGCCCAGCTTATTTATCCACTAATTTCTTCATAAACATTTAGTAGTTTCTGTTTTGTGTTAAAAACCATGCTACAGTGAACATTCTTGTTCCTGTCTCTTTTTACTTCTGTGTAATAGTTTTGCCTTGTTATGACCTGAGAGTAGAATTTCTGGGTATATATGTATATTTAACTATGTTAAATGTTGCCAAATTGTTCTTAAAAGTGGTTAAAGCAGTTTACATTCCCATCCCCAGCCTTCCTCCCTCCTTCCCTCCCTCCTTCCCTCCTTCCTTCCTTCCTTCCTTTTTGTGGTACTAGAAGTTGAACCTAGGAGCATTCTATCACTAGCTGCTCTCTAACCCTTTTTGTTTTTTATTTTGAGAAAGGGTTTTGCTAAATTGCCAGGCCAGTATCTAACTTTCAATCTTCCTGCTTCAACTTCTCAAGTTGCTGAGATTACAGATGTGGTGTGTGGCTCTTCAGTCATTTTTATTTTTTATTTTTTTTTAAAGAGAGAGTGAGAGAGGAGAGAGAGAGAGAGAGAGAGAGAGAATTTTTTTTATATTTATTTTTTTATATTTATTTTTTAGTTATCGGCAGACACAACATCTTTGTTTGTATGTGGTGCTGAGAATCGAACCCGGGCCGCACGCATGCCAGGCGAGCGTGCTACCACTTGAGCCACATCCCCAGCCCTTCAGTCATTTTTAAACCCTTCATTGAGATATAATTAACATGTCATAATATACATCCTGTGTATATGGGATACAATTCAGTGGGTTTTAGTATATTTTACACAGTCCTACAACTATTACCTAAGTTTTATTTTTCAACATTTTAATTTCATTATTCCAAAAATAAACCCATTGACAGTAACTCCTCATAACTCACCCTTCTATTTGCCTGTGCCCTCCAGGCCTCAATAACCATAAATCTTTCTGTCTCTATGAATGTGCCTATTTTGAACATGTGTATGATATGATATCATATAATAATCTGTCTTTTGCCACTGGATTTCTTTTGCAACTGATATTTTTGAGATTCATTTACATTGTATAGCACCTATTAGTATTTCATACCTTTCTTTTTTTTTTGTTCAGTAATACTACTACATTTTGTTTGTTCATTCATTTGATGGACACTTGGGTTGTTTTTACTTTCTGAATATGTGAATAATACTGCTGTGTCCATTCATGTATAAGATTTTATGTGGCTCACATTTTCATTTCTCTTGGATATATTCCTAAGAATAGAATTGTTGGACCAAAGCATATGATAAACTCTACATTTAACATTTTGAAGAACTTCCAAAAGTGGCTGAACAGTTTCATCAGCAGCAATGTTTGAGGTTTCTAATTGCTCCATATCCTTGCTAATGTCAAGTAATCCTTGTTACTGTTTGTCATTTTTATTATATATCTTAGTGGGTACAAAGTGGTATCTCATTGTGGTTTTGGTTATAATCTCCTTAATGACTAATGAAAATCTTTTCACATGCTTGTTGGCATTTCTGTATCTTTTTTTTTTTTTTTTGAGAAATTTCTTTTCAAATCCTTTATTTACTTTTAATTTCAATTTTAGTATTTTTTGAATTGTAAATGTCCTTTACCCATTTTGAATACAAATTTCCTATCAGATATATGATTTGCAAATTCTCTCTCTTCCTCCCTACCCCCTCACTGGGGATTGGATCCAAGGGCACTCTACCACATCTTCAGCTCTTCAGCCTATTATTATTATTATTATTATTATATTTTGAAAGAGGGTCTCACCCAGTTGCCATTGTTGGCCTCTGTTGTGGTTTGGATATGCAAGAATCCAAACCACCAAAAGTTCCTGTGCTAATGCAGGAATATTCAGAGGTGAAATAATTAGATTATGAGAGCTGTGATCTAATTAGAGAACTAGTCCACTTGATGAATTAATAATCTGAAAGGATCACAGTATTGGGTGGTAAATTTAGACAGGTTGGACATGGTTGGATAATGTGGGTCAATGGGGATATACCTTTGGGGATTATGTATTATCCTCCTGTTTCTTCCTCCTTTCTTTCTCTTTGTTTCCTGGCCACCATGAGTGGAACAGCTGTCCTCTGTTATACCCTCCTGCTATGAAACTTTGCCTCATCCTGGGCTCCAAGTGATGGAGTCAGCTGATCATAAATTGAGCCACTAAAAATATAAGTCTCCTGTAAGTTGCTCATGTCTGGTATTTTGGTCACAGTGACAAAAAGCTGATTAATACAAATATTGGTGCTGACAGTGGGGGTTGTTGCTGTAACTAAGCTAGCATGTGGTTTAGAAACCTTTGGAACTGATTTTCAGGAGGAGTTTGGAAAAGTCTGGAGATGCAGGATGGAGAAGACTTAGAATGTTCTAAGCACAATTTAATGAGTGATTTTCGAAGTGACCAAAATGCCAATAGGAATGCTGACAGTAAAGACTATGCTCATAAAATAAGGGAAAGAAGTGGGGCCAGGAATGTATAGAAAGATATAGGGAAGATAAGTATAGTAGAAGAAAGAGATCAAAAGGAAGAGAGGAGGGATGGGAAAGGGGAGGCAATGGAAATGAATTTAACAAAATCACATTATGTGTATATATAAATATGACATGGAGTTTCACCTTTATGTATAGGTAGAAAGCACCAATCAAAACTAAATAAATAAATGAGTGAAAGGAAGATCAGTAGAGTTGAGGAAGGATAATAGGGGAAAGGAATAGAGAAGGGAAAGTGGAGTAAATAAAATTCCAGGCATGTATGATTTTGTCAGAATGAACCCAACTACTGTGTATAGCATAATTTCTAAAAATAAAAAAAAAACCATATGCTATGACAAAAGTTCATTACTTTTATAAGTAAAATATAATAGAAAATGTGTTTTGTTCAACTTTTTTTTCCCAAAATATTTAAACATGTTTAGAGGCTACTGTAAACTTGTTAAAGAAACAAAAAGTAGTAAGAAATGAAAAGTCTAAATGTAATTTTCCATGAAAAAGAAATTAGATTTCAGGGCACATGTGACTTCTCATGTCCAAGTGTGAAAACAAAGCAGTAGTTATTTCCCATCATGATTCTAATTATAAACATTGTATCTACATTTTTCATTTCAAATTCAAAAATTATTTTGAAACTTAAAAAAAAAAAAAGAACACCATGCTCATGAGGTTTCAGAGGGGAATGAGAACTCAATTGGGAATTGGACTAGAGGTCACATGTTACATTGTACAAATAATTTATGTACATTTTGCCCATATACTGATACTTTTTATAAGGTGGAATTTAAAGATAATGGTCTAATAATCTAGTGAAGGGAATTTCAAAGCACTACATCATTTAGGCAGTGGCATAGATATTGCTGGCAGCCTAAATTAGCAAGGTTTACTGTGAGAATTGGGGGCAGCTTCCAACTTGTGGTCCTCCTCCTTCTGCCTTCCCCATAATTAGGATTATGGGTTTGTGCCATCGCATTGTTACTTTCTTCCTTTCTGTTGGTTCTAAGTGTTTTTTTGTTTTTTGTTTTTGTTTTTAGTTTTAGCTCTTGCATTTAAATCTTTGGTCTATTGTTACTTAATTTTGCATGTTCTTTGCATGCAGATGTCTCTTTGTCACAATATAGTTTGTTATGAGTTTTCTTTCCCTTATTGAATTATCTTGGCACCCTTGTTGTAAATCAATTGGCCAGAAATACAAGGGTGCATTTCTGAAATCTCAATTCTGTTTTATTGATCTTTATGTCTATACTTATACCAGAACCATACAATCTTGAATGCTGTAGCTTTTGTAGTAAGGTTTGGTATTAGCAAATGTAAATCCTGTAACTTGGTCTTTCTTGAGATTGTTTTGTCTATTTTGGGTCTCTAGCATTTCCATATAAATTTTAGGATCAATTTATCAGTTTCTGTAGGAATAACCTCTTTTGGTTGTTTAGTTGGTTGTTTGGATTTGACCTAAGGCTTCACACATGCTAGGCAAATGGTTTACCACTTTGCTTCATCACCAATCCTTTTGTTAAATTTTATTTTGAAACAGGGTCTTTCTAAATTGCTGAGGCTGTCCTCAAACTTGCAATCCTCCTGCCTCAGCCTTCAGAATAGCTGGAATTTTAGGCATGGGCCACCCCATCAAGCTTACTTCGGGGGTTTTAATAGAAATTTATATAATCTGTAAATCAATTTGAAGAGCATTATCATCTTAATAATAATAATAATGATACACACACATATGCACACACACGCACACATATATGTGTAGTTTTTTTTTTTTTTTTGAGGGGTACCTGGGTTTGAAGTCTGTGGCACTCAATCACTGAGGCGCATTCCCCAGCCTTATTTTATATTTTTTTTTAGAGATAGGTTCTCACTGAGTTGTTTAGCACCTTGCTGTTGTTGAGGCTGACTTTGAACTCATGATCCTCCTGTCTTAGCCTCCTGAGCTATTGGGATTACAAGCATGCACCACTACACCCAGCTAACAACATTAAGTCTCTCAGTCAGATGATTGTTAGATGCCCTTACATTTATTTAGGTATTTAAAAAATCAAATTTATTTCAACAAGTGTTTTGTAGTTCTTAGTATACAAGTCTGCCCTTCTATTATTACGTTATTTAAAGGTATTTTATTTCTATTGATGTTATTGTAAATGGAATTATTTACATAATTTTTAAAATTGTAGTCTATACATTGGGAATGTTTAAACATAATTAATTTTTATATATCAGTTTCATATTCTGCAACCTTCCTGAACTCATTTAATTGGTTTAATAATTTTTTTGGTTAATTTCTTGGGGTTTTATATATAAGATCCAGTCTAGAGGTTTAATTTCAGTGATATAGTTTTACTTGTATTCTTTTCTGCCTTTACCTTTTCTTATTTTATTTCTTCATCTTTCATTTTGTAATTTCTGATTCTTGCCAGAAATTATTTCTTCATGTGTGTCTTCAAATATCCTAAACATACTTCTCTTAAAGTCTTTGTCAGTCAGTTTCAATAAAACTTGATTTTATATAAAGTGAATTCATTTTCTGACTGTTGATTTGTTGATCCTGTTGGACACTTTTGTTAGGATTAGATTTCTGTGAATTTTGGTTTGCAGGCCTATTTTGAGTGGGAGATTTGTGAGTTTTTGTTCTTTTTATTTGACATTGCATATTCCTCCCTATGATGATCTTTCAGTTGCCTGCACCTGGCTCCCTGAGGTTCTTTTTACAGTGACAATTTTATGTTTGGCCCAGAATGATATTAGAGGTTCAGCAGATTCAGCCATGGAGCCATCCTTCAGGTGAAGGAGTTCCACACCACCTTCCATCATCAGATAGGTTTGAAGTCTCGTCGCCATTTCTATGAAACTTAAGTCCCCCCTTACCACACTGGAGCCTAATCCCTGGCTACCATTGTTTCCCTCCAGAGTCCAGCATGCCATTAGCCTCAGCCCTGCAACTATTCTGCATGTCTTTTTCCATTCTGACCCATGGAAGTATGTGAGTCTATTTATGTCACCTGTTCTTAGGTATCCATTTTTATCTACCATGTTTTCTGTTTTGAAAAGTGGGGGTCTATGTCAAATTTTACACTGAATTGTGAAGTCACTCCATCTTCATTACTGAAAGCACAGTGATATTTACTCTTTAGATTTAATTTTAAATTAAATGGATGAAACATGTATTTGTTTTTCCATGTATATTTTTTTGTCCTTATAAAATAAGACATGTAAAATGAATATGATATTTTCATTCTCAAATCCACCCAAAGATCCTTTCAAGGAACAACTAACACTGAATATTTATTTCTGTGTAACAAGCACTATGCTGAACATCTTACCTGTACAATCTTATTCAAGCACAGCAACTCTATAAAGTTGATAATATTATTTATAGAAAATATAAATATTATTTATAGAAAAATTAACTGAATCTTAGACTGTTCAAGAACTTCTCAGTAGTTTAGAAGAACCAATACTCAAATACAGGTCTGTCTAACTTGAAAGCCTCTGCTTTAAATCACTTTTTTATGCTTTTCTATTTTAATTGTTCAGACATTTGCATTCTTTTCTCTTTTCCCTTTTGATATATTAGTAAAATTTTAATAATGTTTTGGCCCAGCATAATGCAAACTTGAGAAGGGTACAGACTTCGGTCTTAGAGATTTAAGTATTGTTTACTCTGGTATAGGATTTCAAAATATGTTTGAAGGTCATATCCTGACCTAGTATGATCTTTCCTGATAAATTTTTAGTTTTGTTGTTGTTAAAGTTTTGGAGGTAGTAATGAGAGACTTTTCCCCCCATCCTTTAATTTTTCATTACTTTTATAGTATAAGGTGACCTACATAGGGCATATTTGTAATTTCGTGGCTTTGAGCACTTTAAAAAAATCAATTATTATAATTTTCCATTCTAAATGATAAGTTTATTTTTTTCCAAGTTAACCCAGTAAGTTCTGAGTGTAAAATTCTGCAAAATTTCCAATGAAATTGGCACAGGTGCATTAAAAAATGTTGGGAATTATAATTTAAAGCTTATTATATAATTTATTACAATAATATTTATGATATCACTAAGAATACTAATATTATCTGAATCATTTAACTATTACTTTTTTTCAAAAGAATGGAACTTGAATATATAAATATTTATTGCAAGGTTACTATAAATGTTATATGTGTTGCTCATTTAAAGTTTTTTAGGTACTCCACAAGCAGGATGATGGGACATAATTGGATTAATATTTCAGACTCTTCAAATCCATTGAATGTGGTGATTCTCTAAGAAATGAGACAAACCTAATTGTGGGAGAATAGAAGAAAGGGAAAGAGATGGCATTAATGAATTGAGTGGTGTCTTGGAAGGTTTTAGCAAGGTTCCTTAAGTCAGAATCTACAAATGAAGAATTAAACCCAAATCTCATGCCCTGCCTGCATTTATTAACTAATGGAAATATGCAAATATTTCTTATATGAAGACTGATTGGCTAGAAAGAAGAAAAAGGAAGCTATAGAAGTTTTTAACCTACAGTGAACATTGAACTAAAGAATAAAGAATATTATGACTGTGCAAGAGTAGTGCTGAAAAGAATTTGATTTTGTAAGATACCAAGAGTTAAGATAGCAGGTGATAGAATGAAGTAACCAAGAAAGACATGTGTATGACAGTGCTCTAGTAGGCTGGTCATAAGAGCTTTAGTGCTGGTTTGGAGAGGAACATTGGAGGAACATGATTTTAGTTAGAATTTTAGTGATGCATTAAGTAAAGGGGAATAAAATAATTCTTAATGGTTTGAAACTACATGCTGAAATGACTTTCCTTCATGCCTTTCTTCTAATTGTAGGAGATGGTTTATTGGAAATCTCAAGTTTGAACTACTCAGACTCTGTATCCCATTCCTCTAGGGCCATCTCAGCCCTTCATCCTGTCAAAGCAGATAAAACAGAACAGCTTGCAATTTGCTATAAAGGGGTCCTTGGGATGAAGCATTTTAATGTCCATAAAGAGTAGACAAGACCTTCATTTTTAAAGACTCCCATGGAACGTTTCAAACAGCATGGATTTGTCTTGGTGCCTTTGCCAAAATTAATAGATTTAGGCTGTGGAGTTGGAGAAAAGCTAAGCATTCAGGCCTACTTATCATCTAATAACATTTTATTATATTTATCTTATTTTAGCTCATATGCACTACATCTGACAACACATTAAATAAATAATAAAGGCTACTAATTTTTAGACCTATATCAGTTAAACATAGGAGGAATGCAGAATTACAATAATATTATTTTAGAAATTAAGAATAAGACACACTGATCTATAGAATAGATCAAATTGATCTTACTTGACTTTTTTTGTATATATTGACTCTGTTTATCAGTCTGAAGTTGAATTGCTTTTCTGGTTTCAAATAGCTATTTCAACCAAGAGCTCTGATAAAGAAATGGCACAGAGGGACTGGTATGTAATAAAACACCAAGTATGTTATTTTGAATTCTTCTCATGCTCTGAGAACAGGAATATCTTAAGCTTTGATAGAATGGTGCAATTTTATATTTTCCATTTGACTACTTTAAAAGGTTCATTGTCTTTTAATTAAACTACAGGGGGAAAGAGAGGAGATTAAAAGATGTAGTAGTATAAAGGGGATGGCTTTTAGCTACTAGTACATGAGTGAAGACACCACAATAAAGCAAGATGGAGTGCAGCAACAAGTTTTGTGCCTTGAAGCCTCCTCTTGTCTGACTAGGGCAGTAATTCGGAGTTAATTTGCACAGTTTCTCAGTAAAAGGCTTTGTGTTTTATATGCTTTGATTCTTTGTAGTATCTCTTTTCAGCTATTCTTTTATCTTCCTTTTTATGCAGTCCAGTGTATCTTATACAGTTAGAAATGATAATGACGTAAACCAGTTTAGGTGAGAAGCTTGGACCAGGCTCAGTACATGTGTATTCCCTGTTTATCACCTGCTGTTTACTTTCCACAAAGTGACTGCCTCAAGTAGCTCTTTCCTTGAATCTACTTTTTACTCTCACTGACAAGTAGAAACTCACTTTCTCCTATAGAAAATTTATAGTTTTAACATAGGGTAAACGTTTGGGTTTCTGTATATGGGAATATTAGTGCCTAGTAGTTAGCTTATTTTCCTTTGTCTGCATAAAGATTTTTTTTTTTCTTTGTGTCTGTTTTTCTTCCTTTGCTTTCTACTCCCCACTTGTCCCCTAGTCCTTCAAGCCAATGAGGCTGTGGTGACACCTTCTGGGCAGTGCTGGGAGTGAATTACAGCCATAAGTTCCATGGTGGTAGCATACCGAAGATGTGATGTATAATACTAAATTTGGTTTGCTTCATCACAAGAACTGATAACAGAATTGTGCTTGAACTTAGTTTTTAAATACTCGTTAACTATCAGTGTTACTTCTTACTTAATGAGCAGTGATTTGTGGTTAACTAAATAAAAAACCAGGAGCCTACCTGCTTAATCAATGTTAAGGCTATGGTACTTGATAGAGCCTGAATGAATGTTAAAAGAGGCAAGATTAATGATTGCATATTATTAAAATATCAGAACTATACTACTGTGTGTGTGCATGCACAGGTGCACATGCCTGACACATCAAGTTACGTGCCCATTGCTTTATAGCATTGGGAAAATGCCCCATAAACAGTCTCGGTGGAAACATCATCCATCTCAACCATCCACTGTTGGCAGTGTAAGATGAAGGTTTCTCCCAGACTGTTCATGTCCACCCATGTCTCTCATCAGTTTTAACACACACATGAAGGAATTTTCTGTGTAGCCTAGATTAGAACCTTTCGTTTTTCTGAAAGGCCTCATTTCTTCCACCTCTTCTTCAAAGCTGATTTAACTCTTATATTAAAAAGATTTTAAATGATAGCCTTTTCACACAGACATCATGAAAGCAAGCTTACTGATACCAACTTGCTGTTTTTTTCTCTTTTTTACTCACTTTTCCTTGGACCCTGAACATTATTGCTTCTAGTAAAATCATTATATAGGTATGGCAAAGTTGCCATTACTATCTTTCAGGAAATTGGCTAATATCAACAGAACCTTATAAATTTAATATTAAATAATTTCCAGAATTTAAGGAATGTTTCCTTATTATGTTCAAAAACTGAATAGCAAATCTAGAAGTACTTACACAAAGGTAAGACTGCTGTCAAAGCAACTGTAGTACTGTCTGTCTTTGTAGCATCAGCTTAGGGCAGTGTCAAATGGGAAAGAAAGCATAAGACACTAAACGGAAGGGTGAAACCAACTGGTACAGTTGGATATTCAGCCTTTAAAATGGTACCACAGGCCCTATCTTTGCTCTTTCCTATCCTTTGGTGAAATATTGCATATTCAATGTATGATGTATACATTTATGTTTGGTACAAAATTCAATATTTCTATTACTACTATATAATAAAATCAAAGCAGGGACACATTGCCTTCTAATTTTGATTTGCAAGATAGTAGATAGCTGGAAAATAGACTGGAACTATAGGAAAATGGAAAAGAATTCTTTCATAAAATTAAAAGAAAGCTTAAAATGCTAACAGTGTGAATGAATAACAAAATATCATGTAGTAACTGTGGAGATGATGGTTTTATTTGAAGTGGGGGAGGGCGGAGAAAGCTAGAAGGAGGCAAAAACACAATTTGGTCTAAAATTGAATTTCTCTGATAAGGCATTTCAGAAGCGGCTTGTCTTATTCACTCAGCAGCAAAATAATCATATGCGCTTTAATAATCTTTATTTTACAGGAGTGTGTTGCCAGGGTAACGGAATGTAAGCAGGGGAACAGCACCTTGCAGATCACAAAGGCAAATCTGTGGAAAGAAATTTCACTGAGTTTCTCTTTTCCTTACCAGTGTAATAAAGACTCTTATTTTTCCTGCACTATTTAATAAACATTCTTTTCCTTTTCCCTTTTCTGTATCTGTTTAAACATGGACAATAGCATAAATATGGAATTGTCAAGCTCAGTGGGCTAAGTAAAAAACAGATGTTAAATCTTTAGCATTTTTATATAATTACTTTTTATTACTATTTTACTCCTATCTCCATCCCTCCCAACCTTATTGTGTTATTTCCTTTCCTCTGTAAACCAATCTGATGATAGTATTCCAAGTTAAGGGGGATTGAGGTGGGAGTTTGTATTTGGCTACATTAATCAGAATTTATTAGCTAAGCTTGCCTGCATGGAGATTCTAAAGAGGCGAGGGTTGCAACTGAAGCATCTATTTTTGGAAGGAGGTAAATTGAATTACAGCAAATGAAGTGACAACCATTCAGGCCAAAAGCTGCAGAAATAATCATTTCTTTATTGTGTGTGTGTGTGTGTGTGTGTGTGTGTGTGTACGCGCACACGCACATATACACACACACCCCAAGAGGAATGAAGAAGGAAAAGAAGAAATGTCAAATTCTTTCAGGTTTTCATTGGATACTGGTTCTAGGGAACTGGTTGACTTGAAATTAACAAAATGAAAGGATCCAATTCCTTTCAAAGAGATAATAAAATCTAGAATAAAAATGTGCGTACTGTTGTGCATAGCATAGTGGTAATAGGCCTATAATTTCTATTGAATCAATAGGCTGAGGTAGGAGGATCACAATTTCAAGGCCAGCCTGCAAAACTTAGCAAGATCCTGTCTCTAAATTAAAAAATGAAAGGGCTGGGATGTGGCTCAGTGGTACAGTATACCGGGTTCAATCCCCAGTCTCTTTCTCTCTCTCTCTCTCTCTCTCTCTCACACACACACACACACACACAGAGAGAGAGAGAGAGAGAGAGAGAGAGAGAGAGAGAGAGACTGTGCCCACTGATCTCTTGATTAGATCCAGTGTATAACCAATTAGTTCAAATTTATAACAAATATTTATAATCATATTTGTCTGTCATTATCTTTGCCATAGCCTACAAATGTGAATTTTAAAACAAATCTACCAAAACATGCTATATCTATACATGAATATACCACAATTAATCTTGATTTTTAATATATAATTATAATGCACTAATTAAAATAACAATAAGAATGATAGAAGGGTGATCAGTGGAGTAGAACAAGCAGATCATGGGGAAGGAAGAGGTTAGATGGCGGGGGGTACTGGGGAATAAGATAGATTAAATTATGTGCATGTACAAATATGTCATGAATCCCACTGTTAGGTATAATTATAAGGCACCAATAAAAAAGCAAAAAAAGAGTAACTAGGAAATTAATGAAAATAATTTCATTAATTAGGAATATTTGTTTCACATGATTGCTAAAGATTTGACTTCTGTCAAGAATTTCAAGTTAATACTACCTGTTAGTTTTAACACATTCACTGCATACCCAAGTTGTATTGCTTATGTAGTTCTTGTTAGTTTTAACACATTCACTGCATACCCAAGTTGTATTGTTTATGTAGTTCTTTCTCTAGGTCTGTGGGATAGTCAACAACCACAAACAGGTGCTCAAAAATGAGTCCCTGAATAAATATCATTCTTAAATTACATTTTTCTGGATATTGATGAGATTCAGAGTATGGTTTTAATTATTACTATTAATTTTTTTAGAAGTTGTTTGCTCTTATCATATAATCCTTGGACAAATACTTAAAACTGAAACTGTAACTGTACTAAAAGCAGATAATGGTAAAAGAACAAGTAAAATTTGAAAAGGTCCAGTAAAGTTTTCTTAAAATGACAAATTGTAGGGAATATATTCCATAGTGATGTAACTAGCATATCTAGTGTTAACAAAAATAGAAAAGGGTCATATTGAAATAGTAAGATTTCTGATGTTCTAGAGGAATGGCAAACTGAAATGCTATGGAAATCAAAGTATGATTCTAATCAAGAACCATTGAAAGTTCTTGAGAAAAATAATGTGAACCCTACAATGATTGTTTCAGTTTGTTTGTCTATAACAATTTAAAACTCCTCATTTTCATTCTAAATTCATTTGGAGCTTTCCTGGAGCTTTTCATGTAAAGTCTATATTTGACCTCTCTGGTGTTAATTATTTCTTAAGAGCTTATAAATACCCTATGTTAATGTTGCCAAAAGGGTGGACATTTTTCCCTCTTTTGGTTCCTTATTTACCTCTAGATTCTCTATAGAAAATAGGATTAGCTGTTTGGGGCACAGAATAGCATGTCTGTTTTCTTAGAGTTTGAGATTTTATCTTTGGTATATGAAAATTATCAATGATGCTACATTTTTATTTAATTGTTATGAAGATGAGCATATGGTTAGCAAATAAAATCATGGTGGCAAATAAATATTGCTCCTTTAGTGATCTAACTTCAACTATAAAATTTTCAGATTATCTGCTATTTGTTATTCCTTACTTGATGAAAAAATTATTTCCCTTTACCTCTTGAATTTGGTGCAGTTTTGGAATCATGTATAATAGAAACTTAAAATGGAACTCTGTCTATTTTAGTTGAGGCCTGAAGCCCCAGGATTAAAGAGTTCAAGAAGAGATATGAAGTCACTTTTCAGTTAAAGAAGGAGGAGGGAGAAAAGCAGTTATTCTTAAGCTATTTGGCCATATAAAGAATATTAACAGATTGGGAGGTTGTAAATTAAGGAAAGAAGGAATTTTGGAGGCAGTTTTTAGCTTGCTGAGTATTCCATCACACCTCCAAGAGGAAGGAGCAGGGTGCATTTCCCTTCATCTGAATCCAAGAGAGTCTTTTTTAAGAAGATCCCTTGGAGAACCTAATAAGTGACCTCTGCCTTTTAGAACCTGCTATTTTACTGCTATCTGATTTATCATGCCTGAGAAGTCCAAAGTACATGAGAAAAAAATGAGACAGAATTTGTTGGAGATCATATGATTAAAAACAACAACAACTGGCCAAAGCGGATGGCATAGACCTGAACAAAAGGAAGGATGAAGTAAATGTCCACCTTAATAAGCTGGGTCTCATCGAGCCCTTCAAGGTAATCCCATAATGCTCTCTACAAAAATACCCTTCTCTCTTGACCAGAATGATTCTTAATTCCAATAGAGAAATCCACATAGTTTCTAAAGTTATACACACACAGCGTAAGGGGAGACATATAGTTGATTTCAGTGTACTTATACTGTTTAATAATTCTTATTAGTTGAATGAGACTTTTTCTATCATTTATAAAGTAATTTACATTGCAGTCTATATAAATGGTCACTGCTTTTCTCTGTGAAGTTCATTATTTTATACAATTGAAGAATTTTACTTACTCTGAAAACTAGTGCAGATGTTACTAAAGTTGTTGTTGAACCCTGTAATCAGGAAAATTGAGTCTTTATTGAACATTTCTAGTTGTGCTTATAATTTTGTCACAATGATGCATACTGAAAAGAATGTCTGACTAGTTTATGTCTTCGCTGTGGCACTTATCTCTTCCTTATCTCACCTATAAAATGGAAATAATATTTCTTTTTCTGCTTAAATGATAGCGTTATTATGAAGATCAAGATAAGGGTAGTGAATAACAATATTGATATACATTTGTCTTCATATATATGATATTTTAATGTAACAAAGCCCATTCACAATATCACATATGAAAAATATATTTTATTTTTATTTGTATAAATATACATATATATAATTAAGTCACATCTATGATATTCTTTTTTGTTAGGGTTTAAATGCACAAGAGTATCCAGAAGTGCTTTCTCCTTTCCATTGCTAAGACTTATTTGTTGAATGAAAATATATATTATCAATCAACAGGAAGATTCTTCAGGTCCCACAATTAGAAGCAAGTCATGGATTTGAGGGCAAAATAAGAATTTTAATAATTTTCATTCATTCAAGAAAATGGAGTCAAATTTTTAAAATAGGGACATAGGAAGAAAAGAATCTTATCTAGAAGAATGCTGAAAGAACTAGAAAGAGCTTTTTCCTATTTTACTGAGATACTGTGCCTTGTATTTTTGCTTTTGGATGATCTCAGTAGTAGAATAAGTGGGACTCTTAAACAAAAAATGGAAATTCACATTGCTTATTTCTTATGGACCACACTTGCCTCCATAGAAGTCTATTAAAATCAAAAGGATATAGTATCTCTAAGAGTAAGAATAATGTAATTCATCACAGATAAAATACAGAAACTTTTAAAGTTTGAAGCTAGAACTAAGGCTTAAAACTTATTTCAATTAATTCAACAATGGAAATAATTATTTTTAAATAATGGCATATTATTAACCCTAAGAATACCTTGCCCCTCTGTCTACTTTGATCTCCCTCTTTCCCTCTCCCCAGCATGCTCTCTGATTTACAACTGATTGAATATATTTGATGGTTCAGTGTTAGTAAATTGATGGGCAGGTTAGTATCTTGGTTATAGTTTCAATCCAGTGTAATGTATAATAACCAAAATGTTAAACCTTCCAAATAGAACTCAGGCCAGAAGTGTTATACCTGCCAAAAATAGAAATAAGTAATGTTTTGAGACAAGAGTTAGTACTGGTACAATTCTCCTATTTGAAGAACAATAAACTAAGCACCTTTGATGTAAAGTTAGAATGTCAGACAAGGCCCTTTGACATCTTATATTTAGTTCACAAACAGATTTTACAAAAACCATCACATTATTTTATTTTTTTAGAGCATACCCTCATAACACATTTTCCTTCATCAAGGAATAGTAGGGGTTTATGGGATATTTTCCCCCTAGATTTACTTTGGACATGCGTTGCAGGTCAACGAGGCAAGCCACATAAATACTCCTCTTCAGATTTTATCATTAGTATTAAAACCTAACAGCATCTTATATATGAATGATTTAGAAAGAGTTTCCCAAAGGGTCAGAGAAAAATGTTCCATGAATTCCAGAAATTTGCAACCTTGAAAGTTATTTCTATATTCCATTAGAATAAAAGAAACTCCTGTTTAAAGCCTTCATTTTGAATTCATTTTTTAGCCTTAATTATATAGTTAAAATAAGAAAGTGTATCATGACCTGGGAGAAAGATTGATTTTTATTTTACTTTTAATGTGATTATATTATCTTATATGAACCCTTATAATAATTAAGATATTAGTTAGATTTTAAATAAAAACCTGTGTTGAAGTTTGAATCTTTGGATTCTCTGTATACTAGAGATATTACATACACTGGTAATAATGGTGAGGTTTTGTGGCTATTGTGTTTGAAATGTTTGCTGACTTATATAAGATCTCTTGTAATTTGAAGGTGGATTCGGCATGACCTACTTCAATATAATTCCTATTAGTAACTCCATTGAAGTGTTAAATGATAAATCCTTTGAAATTTTTTCCTTGGGTAATCCTAACTTAACCATATTATGAAAATAGAAACAGGTCTCTTAGGAGGTGTGTGTGTGTGTGTGTGTGTGTGTGTGTGTGTGTGTAGTCTTTATAAAGAGCAGATACTTTGTGGTTCCTTTTGTCTCTTAAGAATGTTATTTAAAGCTGTAGTTGACATTTTCCCACATAATGCAAGGATTTATGAGAATGCCTTTTCATTTCAAGCCATGTATATAAGATTCAAATATAATCGCAAGACTTAAAAGAAATGATCCAGTTTCTTACTCTAAAGCAGAGTGACAACACATCTTTATCCTACCACAAAGTATCATGATGAGGGTGATATACTCCAATTGTGATAAATCTCATCAGAAATAAAATAACTTATCTCTAAATATTAAGTGTATTTCCACCTAAATTTTGCAGTAGAATTGTCTGCAAATACAAGTGATCAGCTAATGCTAGTCTCTGTTGAAAGTGAACACAGCTAAATATCTTAGCTAATTACAGAACACCAAACCTAAGGATGTTTAGGTAGATCATTATAGCCTAGAGGGAATACAAAGAAGGAATGTTAATGGAGTTGCACAAATGGAGTAAATTCTTATCATCATCATAACCAAGTGTTTGTTACTGCCTTCCCTCCTATTCACCTCCCCATCTCCCTCTGCACCTTTCCATTTCAAGAGAAGGAGTGAACATTTTTACAACTCTTTGTTTCTGTAATCAAGCTCCATTCTTTCATAAGTGAACAATGAGTTGACAACTAGTTGTACTAATATAGTCTTACATAGTGAGGAGTCTTCAGTTGTCATGCTAAAGAATCTACTTTTTTGTTGTTGTTGTTAATCTCTTTTACCTAAGGAAGAATGAACTCATAATCTACCTTCATTTTCACAAGGAAAGGTAAAAGTCATTTTTATTTAAATAAACACTGATATTTCAAGAGCTTAAATTAGATGATTTACTTTTTCCTATCTTGGTAACCTGGATTCTCCCTTCTTTTGAAATGGAAACTGTCTTAACCCCATAACCTCAACATCACTGTGAGTAAAACTCTTTCTAATGATCTGACTCTGTAGTGTTCACATTAGCATTGCTAATCAGCTTGCTGTAGTGGATCTGTATCTTCAGGACTAATGTTCACAGAATGTCCATTGACATAATTGCAGCTTTGTACCAGTGCTTAGATGCTACTGTAAAATCACAGGTTTGAATTTCTTAGTGCATATCCCAGAATATGGAAAATTTTAAACCATATACAATTTTATATCACAAACTTGAATTTCCACACAGTGCTCTTTATCTAAAATGTTCATGGTGCCTAATACTATTGGGCACTGAATGTTTAGCTTAAAAAACTAAAAGACTCCATCTTACTTGTTTTTCCTTTATTTTTGTTTCTTCTATAACTGAAAGGCAATCATTTCTAGGGGAAGGTCTTAATCTATGTTGAAGAATAGCTGATGATTTCTGAAAATCACTTTCAAAAGCCCTGTGTGAGATCATCATGATTGTCACAAATGAATATTTATCAAATGTCCATTGTATTCTTGACATTATATTAGGTTTTGCAGAGAATTCACTGAAGACAGACAATAATATTGAGGAATAAAAGAGAGAAGATTCATGTGAATATTATTTTATAAATGTTAAATATGGAAATTGTTACATAATTGGATTGTATTTACATATTTTAGGAAATATATAGCTACTCCTAATGTGAACATGGCAGACATAAAATGAACAAGTATATATGAAACAATTTCTCTATTTCATTCTGCCTCTGTAAACCTTCCTCAAGTTAATAAGTTACCAAAAATGAAGTAGAATATAATAGTAGCAATGCTTAAGATTCATCTTACGTGTCACCAACATTTGAGATTTGCCTTATTTAGTAGAAAATATAGTTGAGTATAACTACTGAAAAAAAAAGAGTTTAAGGGGATAAAAATTAAAACAAAATCTTTGCAAATCCATTGGCAGTGAAAGAACTTAACAAGGGTTTCATGGTAAAAAGATAACAAGCAGATTCACTTGGGGCAAACACAGCAAGAAAGAATCTGAATATAGGATTATTTAGATTAGAACTAGAGTAGTAGTCAATATGAGAAATAACAAATTTACCAATTTATAATTAAGGATTTTGGAAGTAAATTTTGCAAAAAAAGAAATTGAAGGAAAAGATTTCTGATAAAGAAATTCACTTATTCACTCACTCATCATATTTATTTGATACTGCTGTCTACCAGATACTGTGCTAGGGACTGTGTAAAGAATAAAAACAGGGCTGGGGATATGGCTCAAGTCGTAGCGCACTTGCCTGGAATGCATGCGGCCCGGGTTCGATCCTCAGCACCACATACAAACAAAGATGTTGTGTCCGCCAAGAACTAAAAATAAATAAATAAATAAAAAGAATAAAAACAGAATTTAGTATTCATCTGAAAATTCTCCTACTACTAAACCTCCAAAAATGCCAGATAAAATGCAACAAATATTCATTCAGATATATACCTATACTAGTGTGAAAGTAAGGGAAATCTTTAAGACCTAAAAAATAGATAGGGTTTATAAAACAAAGTGGTAAGCTTGAGTGGTGACATGGACTACCTGGAAATGGGGATGGAGAGATGTCCTGGCCCAAGGTTGTAGATTTAATAGCCAGACAAGATTGGGAGACAAGATATGAAGTGTATATGATAAATGGAGTTAAAACTGAAGTACCAGTGATAGCAGGAACCCTAGGAGCATCATCAAATGAAAGGATTGAGTCTTGGCTGTGACTCTATGGCAGAGTGCGTGCCTAACATCCTGAAGCCCTTGGTTCAACACCCAGCACCACCCAAAAAAAAAAAAAAAAAAGGCAGACCAGAGAAAGTTTTTTTCTTGACTTGTGCTTTGTGCCTACATGATAGGGAAAGCAAACTTTCCACAAGAATTTCTAATCATTATGAGCATGCCTTTTTTAGGTTTGATGTTTAAATTTATACTTCTGCCTAGGTCCAACTGCTGAGAAATCAACATAAAAGTAGTTACAGAAGGCTGGGGTTGTGGCTCAATGGTAGAGTGCTCATCTGTCATGTGTGAGGCACTCGTTCGATCCTCGGCACCACATAAAAATAAATAAATAAAATGAAGGTGTTGTGTTCATCTATAATTAAAAAAAATATTTTTAAAAAAGTTACTACAGAATACTAATACTCTTGAAGTATCTTGCAGAAAATAAAATGAAACCTTTGTAGAATTTCCCCAATTTGAGCTACACTTTATTCCTAAGAAAATGCCCTGTTTAGCATTCATTCATTTCCTCCAGTTTACAAAATATGCAAGGAAATGGCCAATATGAACAAGAGTCAGTAGACCCATATATATCAGAATGAGCTTCTATAATCTTAAGCTAATAGTACAAAGAGTGTAAAGAAAAAAGTATAAAATATTTTTAAACAAAATTACTGAACATAGAAGAACATCTTTCACAAGTGAAACATATGCCCAGAAAAGAGCAAATTAATAATCTGAAAATAGATGTAAGGAAATCACCTTAAAGGCAGTGCAGAATTATAGAGAAAGAAATATGAAATGAAATCCAACATACATATACTAGGAGTTTCAGATGGAAACTGTGGAAGAATAAAGAAGAGATAATACTTGATGAAGAAGTGACTGAAAGTTTTCCTAACATCTTTTAGAACCTAAATTTATGTATTAAATACCTTTTAATTTTACCTAAGATAGTTTCTCTTTTCCTGATTTACCCCCAATAATACTCATTTTTTTCTCTTTTCTCAACTTTTCTCAACTGACCCCTAAATGATACATATTCCCACCTAAGCTATAAAGGTTTAGTAAAGACATTTTCAGAACAAACAAGAAGTGAAAGAGTTCACTAACTTACAGATTTTCTGAAAGAATTACTAAAGAATGTAGTGTAGAAATAGAATGAGCATAGAAAGAAGGATTTTGTGCTGAGTGAAAAAAGACAATCTCAAAAGGCGACATTTAGGTATGACTCTATTTATATAGCATCCTTAAAATGGCAAAATTATAGTGAAGGAAACTATTATGGTTTAGATATGAGGTAGACTCCAAAAGTTCATGTGTGAGACAATGCAAGAATGTTCAGAGTTAAAATTGATTACATATTGATCACTGATATGGATTAACTGTGTGATTACTGTAGGCAGGTAGGGTGTGCTTGAAGGAAGTAGGTCTTTGAAGTTTATATATTGACCCTGGTAAGTGGACATCTCTCTGCTTCCTGCTTGCATGTGCTGAGCTGATTCTCTCTACCATGACCTTCTGCTATGATGTTTCCCTTACCTGTGGCCCAGAGCCATGGAGTCAGTCCATCATAGGCTGAACTTTGAAATGGTGAGCCAAAATTAACTTTTTCTGATCTTAGTTGTTCTTTTCAGGTCTTTTGGTCATAACAATGCAAAGGCTAACTAAAGCAGAGAGTATTGGTGGTTGTCAGGGATTAAGGATAAGAGAGGAGTGATGGGAAAGAAAGGAATGTTGTGATTATAAAGGAATAATATGAGAAAGAACTTTGTGATAATAGAACATTCTGTATCTTGATTTCAGTGGTGGTTATATGAATCTACATATGTGATAAAGTGATATAGACTTATATATACATGTTTTACCATGCCAATTTCCTGTTTTCAATATTTTACATAGTTATTTAAGATGTAACCATTGGGTAACACTGGATAAAGAGTACTTGGGACTTCCCTTTATAACTTCTTGTGAGTCTATAATTATTTCAAAATAAAAAGTTTTTTAATTAAAAAAAACAGAAAGATAAGAGTGAAACTAAAATTTTGAATAGTAATGTCATGAAGAGAGAAGAAGAATTTTGCTTTAAGAGTCTGAAGTTCCTTATGTTATTTGAAAGAAAATCATATTAGTTGATGTTAGATTTTGTCAGTTTTCAGTGGTAAAAACTTAAGAATATCTATTTTTTAAAAATAGACCAATATAAATAAAAGGAAAAGAACAAGTAAAAGGTAAAAGGTAAAGAATATGTAGGAGAAAATTTTTTTATATTTATGGCAATGTGGTTGGCTAATGTGGTTGGCTAATTCCCTGCCCCACCCCCAAAGTGGGTGGATGGATTCGATTTTTTTAAAAAATTAATCATATCTATTAGTTGATAAGAAACTAAAGGAAATTCAAGCCTAAAACTTAATGAAAGCAAGAACCTAAGTCACATACTATACTCGTGGGATGAAGCTAAAGAGGTACTTAGAGGAAAATTTATAACCAAATGTTCAAAAGACATCAAAGCAAGTAAATATAGGGCAGAATTGATGAATTAGAAAATATAGAGTTAAAATATTGTATTTTATACAGACTAACAGACAAATGTGAAGTAAAACTGGTCAAGAAAAGAATTTAGGAATGAAAAGGGAACTATAAGTGCATTAATTATTTAAAATCATAAGAAAATGCAAATTCTAGCTCTGTTCTCCTGAAAACCTATTCCTTGGAGTTGAAAAAAATAATGGCAGATGACTTTTATAATATGAACTATGTTTACCAAGCACATTGCTTATGTTAACAATGCCATTTGATAAGTAAATCCCATTGCTGGGAAGGATGTAAATAAAAGATTACCTGGTAGGAAATTCTACCTTTACACCTTCCAGAGTGCAGTGACTGGAAGCTATGGATCCAGAATTATTACAGGATTTATCAAAGCCTTTTTCCCCTACACAATGTGATCTTATTCCTTTACAATCTGAGATTAACTTCTGAGTGATTAGTGACCTGATGGATAAATGTCACCACTCTTGGAAAATACCTGACATTACCTGTTATCCCCTCATAGGTGTAAATTGCTTTTTGCCAATAAACTTGAGAATTTAGTTGAAATGGACAATTTTTCAAAAAAATAAAACATTTCCAAAGTGACTCAAAACCAATTAGAAAAAACAAGTCAAACTATAACTGTAAGAAATTAACATGCCCATAACTTCAAGAAATTAAATTTCTTGGTTCATTGGAAGAAATTATAAATAGTGGATATGAAATCAGAGACTAGAAAATCATTTTAGAACCATACTTGGAAGGCACAAATGTTCATACCCTACAGTAGAGCAAATCTACTCTAGTTACTGCATTAAGGAAATTCTCATGTATATGCACAGAGACACATACCAAAATGCTGGTCAAAAATGTGAAAAAATATTCATGAATCTGACAAGCGATTAATGTCCAGAATAGAGAACTACTAGAACTCAATGATAACAACAGAGGATATCCTCAAGATGGCGGAATAGAGGCGGTAACTTTCCAGGCTGCTCAGTAGTGTGAGACCAAGAAAGTGGGTAAGCAGCTTCTCAGTAAAGTGAGTAAGGAAAAAAAGGAGGGGGGCTTTACTTGGAATTAATACTGGACATTCAAAGCAGATGAGGGATTTATTTGTAGAATATGGAAGAAATCCCCTGCCCCACTGCTGCTGCCAGCACCTGCCAGAGCAGTCCTTTTGCAGACAAAGTAGAGGGATAGTGGTAGAAAGGGAACTCACATTTTGGGGAGACCTGTGGTATATCTTGGCATAGAAAGATCAAAGGTAGAGATCAACGACACTGCTAGACTGACCCAGAAGGTGTGCTGCACAACACTCTTGTGAAGGAAAGAAGCCACTTCTCTCCTGGCTTCCTACAGAGAACAGGTGCCATATTGCAGTTACCAGATGGCAGCCATCAGCCATGGGTGCCAAGACCTGGCAAAACCAAGCTAGGTCTAAAAATCTAGAGCATGTCTAAAATGCCAGGAGAAAATCAGATGCAGAGAGAGTTTTACACAGAGGGATATGGGTCAGGGAAACCCACCCAGTTCACCCTTTCCCCCTTGAGTCCAGTGTCTCACAAGACCACCTGTGAGGGCTGTGCCTGGCCAGGAATTCAAAAGGGTGGGGGCACGAATGACTGAATTTTGGTACTGCACCCAAGGTCCAGGAAAAAGAGAGGCTGTGGGTGATGGAGGGGGCAAAGGATTGGCTCCTCTGCCAAATGAGCGGAACCTAGGGGAGATTCCTGGGATGCAGTTTCCCAATGAGGGCCATTCAACAAAGAACCTGGAGTCTACCTGGACCTAAGCCACACCTTCAGGAGCTCCACCTACAGGAACTCCTCACAGAACACTAAAGCAACCCCAACCTGAAGGTGGAACACACGTTACACTCCAGCCCACTGTACCTAACAACACCTGAGAATTTTTTAAACTCCAACTGGCAACTTGACGAGCCACTAAAAAAGAGGAAGGATGTGACCAATACTCTTGTACACACAAATACCTCAGAAGAAATGGAAAGAAAGACATTTGGGAATAGGCAAAAAACATATATTCTCGTTTAATATTTTTGACCAATGCAATGGAAAAAATTCCTTAACTTTTCATTGAGAACTTTTTTTTTTCCTGTTTAACTGTGAGCTGAATGGTTCATGGACACTTATACATATTTGTTATCAACCCCCCCCCCCCAATTTCTAGCACTTTTTTGAAGGCAGTTATTTTTCATTGCTCTGTTGAGGGCTAGAATATTTGACGAATGTATGTTTTGTTTTGCGTTTTTCTCTCTCACTCAGCTGTTACCCTTGATTCTTTTTCTCTTTTCTTCTGCTAATAGCCAAACTCTGTGTTCTTTATTTCTTTCTTTCTTTCTTTCTTTAATTTTTTACTTCAATCTATTCTCCTCCTCCATCAGAATCATCACATCATATCTTCTCTTCTCCCTGTTCACCTTTAAAAAAATGCAAACTCTTTTGCAGACTTAATGTATTTACTGTGGGCAATAGTTGATCACATCATTTCTGTGTATTGTGACAATTAACATTGTAGATGCCATAGCAGAAACTATTTGGTTTAATGCTGTAAATCATTTGCTTTGGATGTTATCATTGTTTGTCTCCTCTTAAACTGTGAGGCACTGGAAACTTTCGAGGAAACTGTAAGTTCACAGGTTAGAAACTGTGCTGCCTCAAATTCATACTGTTAGTTGGGTAGATAAACACATAAAAAAAAATAACATAAAAATGGAGGCAAGGAAACAAATTGCCCAAAACAAACCCAGAGACTTCTATAACAGAAATCTACTGATACCGTAGTGGGAAAATGTCAGAGAAGGAATTTAGAAAGTTCAGAGTTAAACTAATCTGTAAGGTAAAAGATGATATAAGGAGTGAAATCAGAGAACATGCAGGAAGTGAAAAATCACTTCAATAAGAGATATTCTGAAAAAAAATCAAGCAGAAATCCTGAAAATAAAGGAATTAATAAGTAAATGAAAAATTCAATGGAAAGCATCACCAGCAGACTAGACCACTTGGAAGATAAAGTTTCAGACAATGAAGACACAAATATATATTCTTGAAAATAAAATTAACCACAGAGGAAAAATGTTAAGGAACCATAAACAGAACTTTCAAGAAATATGGGATAATATGAAAAGACCAAATTTAAGATTTATTGGGATAGATGAAGCCTCAAAGATCCAAACCAAAGGAATGAACAATCTTTTCAATGAAATAATATCAGAAAATTTCCCAGACCTTACTAATGAAATGGAAAATCATATACAGGAGGCTTACAAGACTCCAAATATACAAAACTACAGTGGATCCCCCCCCAAGACACATTGTTATGAAAATGCCTAACATACAGAATAGGGATAGAATTTTAAAGGCTGCAAAAGGAAAATAACAGGTGATATTAAACCAACCCAGATTTTAGCTGATTCTCCTCCAGGAGGTATTGGAATAATATATACCAAGCAATGAAAGAAAATGGATACCAGCCCAGATTATACCCAGCAAAATTAAGCTTCAGAATTGATGATGAAATAAAAAGCTTCCACAATAAAAAAGTCAAAAGAATTCACTAGAAAGCTTGCACTATAAAACATACTCAATAAATATTTTATGAAAAATAAAATTGAAAACCAGCAAAGGGAGGAACTATACTAGAAATGTAGTCAATCAAAGGAGAAACTAAAAATCAGAAATGAATCAAAATTACAGGGAATAAAAATCATTTCACAATAACATTGAATGTCAATGGCCTAAACTCAGTCAATCAAAAGATATAGACTGACATAGATTAGACTCATAGGCAAAGATATCCACAGACTGAAGGTAAAAGGATGAGAAAAGACATATTATTCACATGGCTCTCATAAACAAGCAGGAGCTTCTATTCTCATGTCCGATAAAGTGGACTTCAAGCCAAACATAATCAGACCGGATAAAGGACTGACTTCCTTAACAAGACTCTTAAAGCTCAAGAAGTAAAATCAAAAATGAATAAATGTGACGAGCTCAAATTAAAAAGCTTCTTCTCAGCAAAGGAAACAATAACATGAGGAGAGAGCCTACAGATTGGGAGAAAATCTTTACCATATGCATCTCCAATAAAGCATTAATCCTAGGGTATATAAAGAACTCAAAAACTTAACACCAAAAAAAAAAAAACAATCAATATAGAAATGCAAATCAAAACTCACTCCTGTCACAATGGCACTCATCAAGAATACAGACAATAATAAGTGTTGGTGAGGATGTGGTGAAAAAGGTACACTCATATATTACTGGTGGGACTGAAAATTAGTGCAACCACTGTGGAAAGAAGTATGGAGATTCCTCAGAAAAACTGAAATGGAACCACTATTTGACCCAGCTATCCCACTCCTTGGTTTATACCCAAAGGACTTAAAATCAGCATATAATAGTGACACAGCCACATCAATGTTTATAGCAGCTCAATTCATAACAGCTAGACTACGGAACCAACCTAGGTGTCCCTAAATAGATGAATGGATAAAGAAAACGTGGTATATATACTCAATGGAATATTACTCAGCTTTAAAGAAGAGTGAAATTGTGGCATTTGCCAGTAATGATTGGAGTTGGAGAATATCATGCTAAGTGAAATAAGCCAATCCCACAAAACCAAAAGCCAAATGTTTTCTCTAATATGCAGATGCTAATTCACAATAAGGTGTGGGGGGCACTAGGGAAGAATAGCATTACCTTAGATTAGGCAGAGGGAAATGATGGGAGGGAAGAGGAGGGGATGTGGGGGTAGGAAAGATAGTAGAATGAAACAGTCATTATTACTATAGTACATATGTGACTACATAACCAATATGATTCTGTAACATGTACATTCAGAAAAATGAGAAATTTTATTCTATCTATGTATGATATATCAAAGTACATAAATGCATTCTACTGTCATGTGTAACGAATTAAAACAAGTTAAAAATTAAAATAAAATATATGAATGGGACCACCATTTGAAATAGTTATACCACTCCTGAGTATATATCCTAAGGAGTTAAACAGTGACATGGCCACATCAGTGTTTATAGCAACTCAATTCACAAAAGCTAAGCTAGAGAACCAACCTAGGTGCCCTTCAACAGATGATAGGATGAAAAAAATGTTGTACATATACACAGTGGAATATTACTGAGCCATAAATGACTTTATGACAGTTGTTGACAAATGGTTGGAGTTGGAGACTACCATGCTAAGTGAAAAAAGCCAATCCCAGAAAACCAAAGGTTGACTGTTCTCTCTGATATGTGGATGCTAACACAAAATGGATGGAGAGGAAGAATAGTATTTCAGTGCATTAAACAAAGGGGAATGAAGGGATGTGGGGCAGTAGGAATAGGAAAGACAGTGTAATGAATCTGGCACATCTTTCCTATGTACATATATGAATATACCACAGTGAATCTCCACATCATGTATAACCAGAAGCCTGGGATCCTAATTCAATAAGATATACTCCATGTATGTATAAATATGCCAAAATACAGTCTACTCTCCTGTATTTATAAAAATAAGAGATAAAATTTTAAAAAATAACAACACAACCTGACTAAAAATGAGCAAGTGGCTTGGAGTATATGTAACTCAGTATTAGAAAACTTGCCTAGCATCTATAGGGGTTAGTTTTCACCATTACACACAAAAAAGTGAGTAATATGTTTGATACACTGTTGTTGTAAGAGTGAATAATTGGAAACAAATTATCCATCAACAAGGAAGTTGTTAATATCCTGTGGTGTATTACTATAAAAGAATATTATATATAGTCAGTTAATGAATGAACTAGAATTTATATCAACACAAATACAAGCAATGTAGAGCAAAATAAACAAGTATCAAAATATAATATGTACTTTGGGATATAATTAATATAAAGTTTAAAATGCAGAAATTGTTATGTAGGTAATAAAAGTATAAAAATATGTATCAAATTTAGAATGATGGTCACCTCTACGAGGGGACCAGATTGGGATGGAGAAGGCTGTTATAGGATATTTTAGTCTTTAACTGGAAAGTAATTAAACTGAAATTTTTTTAAGCTTTAAGTATTTTATTATGGAAAGATATATATAACTACAGTTTCACTTTTTTACTTTTTATTTTTAGATATACATAAAAGTAGAGTATATTTTGACAAATTAAACATGAATGGAATATAACTTATTCTAATGAGGTTTCCATTCTCTGGTTGTACATGATGTGGATTTTCACTGGTCATGTATTCATATACAAACATAGGAAAGTAATGTCCAATTCATTCTACTATCTTTCCTATTTCCATTCCTCATCTCTTCCCTTCATCTCTTTGCCTGATCCAATGAACTTCTATTCTTCCCTTCTCATCTCCTTATTCTGTCTGTGTTAGCAACTGCATATCAGAGAGAAGAATTGACCTTTGATTTTTTTTTTTTGTTGTTGGATTGGCTTATTTCTCTTAGCATGATCATCTCCAGTTCTATCCATTTACCAGCAAATGTCATAATTTCATTCTTCTTTAAGTCCAAGTAGTATTCCATTATGTATATATACCACATATTCTTAATTCAGTTATCCAAATTTGGACTTAAATCAACAGAAATATAGTCTCACAGTTCTTAGAGGACCAAAGTATGAAACGTGGCAGGGCCCCACTTTCTCTTTGTGCTTCAACTTCTGCTGGCTTCTACAGTTTGTAACCATATCACTCTAGTCTTGGCCTGTCTTCACACCACCTTCTCCTCTTCTGTCAAATGTCTCCTGTGGGTCTCCAATAATGATGCTTGTAATTGAATTTAAGGCACACTTGAATAATTTAGCATGATTTTTTCATCCCAATATACTTAAGTACATATGCAAAGATTTTTCCTTTTAAATAAAGTAACATTCATATTTATCAGGATTTAGGACATGAGCAGAACTTTTAGGGAGCCACTTGTTCAACCCACTGTACTACTTCAACATCATGTATCGTTGCATTTTATTTTATTGCAATAAGGGCCCTGGAACACAGTTGCTAGGTTAAATGGTAATTGTGTGTTTAGTTTTTGTTTTTGAGAAAATGCTAAACTATTTTCCAAAGTTGTACCATTTCCAGAGTTGTACCATTTTATAGTCTATCAGTGTTGTATGAGCAAACCAGTTTCTATTCCTGAACAGCATTTGGCGGTGGTGTTTTTCATTTTGGTCATTGTGATCGGTGTATAGTAATGTTTTATTGAGGTTTTAATCTGCATTCTCCTAATGCACTATGGCTAATGATGCTGAATATATTTTCATCTGTTTACTTGCCCTCTATGTATCTTCTTTGATGAAATGTCTCTTTCATGTCTTACTTGTTCACTATTGAACTTTAAAGAAGTTCTTTCATAGTTTAGATACAAATCCTTTGTCAGATAGTCTATCTCACTCTGTAGCCTTGCCTTTTCATCCTTTTGACCTGGTCTTTAGAGAAGAAATGGTTTTAATTTTGAAGCAATCCAGCATAGCAGTTCTTCTTTTCATGGATTATGTTTTTGATGTTAAGAGTAAGAACTCTCTGGCTAGCTCTAGATCTGGAATGTTTCTGCACTGAGTTTTTTTCTACATTTTAAAAAGTAATTTCATATTGCAGTCTGTGACTTATTATGAGCTAATTTTTATATGATTTTTCTTTGGATGTCTAATCTCTCCAGTACCATTTGTTCAAAAATGATCTTGCCTTGTTGCCTTGTTCCCAGTCTTTGAGGGAAAACAGTTTCTGACAATTAAGTATAATATCAGCTATAGTTTATTTTAGTAGATGGTTTTTATCAAGTTGAGGAAAATCCCCTTCTGTTCCTGTTATTCTGAGTATTTTATCATAAGTGATTATTGAATTTTGTCAGTTTATTTGCATCAGTTGATATGATCATGTGATGTGACCTAAATTGTTACTATCTTGGCATGTATTGATTGATTTTCTAATATTGAATAAGACTTGCATCCCTGTAATAAACCAAATTTGATTATACATCATAATGTATATTTTTTTCTATGTTGTTGCATGGTATTTGGTAATCCTTTGTTAGGAATGTTGGTCTGTAACTTTCTTCTTTCTTTCAAAATTTTTTTATTAGTGCATTATAGTTATATAAATATTGGGGTTCATTTTGACATAATTATACAAGCATGGGATATAATTTTCTCCAATTCAGTCCCCAGTACTTCCCCTTTTCCTTCCCTCTTCCTTTCCCATTCCCTTTTTTCTGCTTTAACAGTCTTCTATTTATTTATAGTTGTTTTTCTTTTTTAAGTAATGCATTTTAACTTTACATAAAGGTGAAATTCACAGTGGTACTTTCACCTATGTACATAGGATAGTTTGGTCAGATTCATTCCACATTCCTCCTCCCTCCTCTTCAATCTCCTTCCTCTGCTCCACTGCTACCTCCTCTATTTCCATGGGATTTCCTACACACAAACATTTTTCCTATATTTTGGTCTAGCTTTCACATTTGATCTTTGACTTTCTGGACCTGGTTTACTTCCCTTAGCATGATGTTCTCCAGTTCCATCCATCTGCTAACAAATGCCATAATTTCATACTTCTTTATGCTTCTTTTTCTTTCTTTCTCTTTTTCTTTTTCATTCTTTTTTTTCACCCTGGTTTTGTCTGGGTTTTGTATCAACATATTGCTAGTTTCATAAAATAAGCAATGTTCCTTCCTTTTCTGTTTTCTGGAATAACTTGTGTAGAATTGGTGTTAGTTCCTATTTAAACATTTGGTAAAACTCTCAGTTATAACTATCTGGTCCAGAAATTTCTTCTTTCATAGTGTTCATTTACAAATTTAATTTCTTTAAGACTTATAGAGCTATTCAAATGATATACTTCTTTCATAGTGTTCATTTACAAATTTGATTTCTTTAAGACTTAGAGAGCTATTCAAATGATATACTACATATTGGTAGAGTTGTGATACTGTTTGAGAATTTGACCCATTTTATTCTCAGTTGTCAAATTTATATGTGTACAATTATCTGTAGTCTTCCTTCATTGTTTTTTTTATTTTTTTTTTCAGGGCATTAAGTGATGTTTCCTGTTTTATTACTGATACTGATAGTTGCTAGAGATTTGTCAGTTTTATTGATGTTTTCAATTAACCATTCTTCATTTCATTGATTTTTATCTACTGATTTTCTATTATCAGTTTCTTGAGTTCTGCTCTTTATTATAATTTCTTTCCCTTTGTTTTCTTAGGGTTTATTTTGCTATTCTCACTTCAAGTTCTTGAGGTACAGCTTAGATTGTTTATTTAATACTTTCTTCTTTTCTTATGTATGTAATTAGTCCTATAAGTTGATTGCCTACCAGGTACTTACCACCAAAACACACAAAAAAACTATAAAATTCCATTACAACAATAAAAATCATAAAATATAGAGGAATAAATCAGTAGGATGATGTACATTATCTTTAAAGAGTAAATGATAAACCTTATTGAAAGTTGAAAGATCTGAATTCATGGTCAGGGGAACTATGTTCATGTATAGGAAGGCTTAGTCATAAAGATGACAGCTTTCCCTGAACTAGCCCTAATCATTGCAGTGGGATTAAAACACTGGGCAGCATAAAAACAATGATAAATAAGTATTTATTAAAGATACTATTTCATTCTTATCAGATTAACACAAAATATAATTGTTAATATTTATAAAAACAGATGTGAGAAAATAACCTCAAAAGCCACAGGTGGTCGCAAAAATAGTGACAGTCATTAAAATAACTATTTTTTTATTTTTATAGTATTTAGTTTGGCAATATTTAGGTGAGTTGAAAATATGAAAGTCTTATATTTGTCACAAAGATAGTTGAAATTAATCTTCATTGCTACATTGCTAGTAATCTTGAAAAAATTGAGAAAGCCTAATTGTCCATTGGTAAGAGAATTGATGGATAAATTTGGGAGTATTCATTCAGTGTAACACATAGAACAATTAAAATAACTGGAATTATTTCATGCTTCTACTATGAAATAATGAAAATGTTCTGCCTTTTGTATATCTACATGATGTTATAAGGAATGTATGGGTATGGATGTGAGAGTGTGTATCTAAAGATATGTGGAATAATCTATCACATACCAAAACCAATGAAGTAATGGAAAGAACAGAACTGTAATAGAGATGAATTCCATAAATAGTTTTAGAGGTCTAATTAGTTTGAGAGAGAGAATTCAAGGTAGACTATTGCCTGATGGGGAAAAATGAGTTGTAAAATCTGTGTCGAGAGAATTTTATATTGAAGGAGGAATATTTGTGAAAGTACTTCATTAAAAGACAAACTTAAGGATAAGAAAGTGTTAAATTCTAAGTAGAAATATTTAGACTGAGTGAGAATTGATTGCTGCTGGCTAGAATTAAATCTGAGTAAGATTGGTTATCACAAAGAACTGAAGAGCTGGAAGTTTTTTGCCACCTAGGAAAGCAGATCTGCTGACATACCACAACATGTTCTCAAAGTGTCTGTCTTAGTAATTCTTGGCCTATTTGCTGTATTGAACTGGGTTTCAAAGATTAGTTCCATTTGGAAGGAAAACGTTTCTAGTGGTGGTTTAAGATACTATTTTTTCTGTTCAGTATTTATACTGAGTCATCCAATCTGAGACTATTGTGTCACATTTTCCACCTTTCTTTCTCCTCAAGAGGCAGTAGTCGGGAGAAACACAAGTGATGAACATTAGTGGCAGAGCATGTGGTTACAAAAATCAATAAACCACAGGATACTTCACATTCTTAAACAGTTAAAAAAAAAAAAAAAGGTGAGGCCACTACATGGAGTCCACAAAAAAGAGTTATTGTCTAAAAGTGGCACTCAGAATGCAGGCACCCAGCCCATAATTAAAGTTTCCATATCCCATTATAACTCTTCGTACATAGACATCCTGAGAGAACCCATAACCTTGACTGTATCTGAATGTTTTACCAAACATTACAAAATGAATGTGTTACAAAACAACAATGCATTTTGTAAAGAAATTAAAAAAAAAAAATACTGCCTAGTACTTAAATTGTAATTGCAATAGTGTTAAACAGTCTTGCATGCAGATTAAAGAAAGCCTCCAGGCTTAGATTTTTAAGACTTTAAACCAGTTCATTCTGATCTCTCTAGTCTCTTGTGATGACATAAAGTATCACAACCTCAAAAGAACTGTTTAGGATTTGTATTTTGAATTTTTATTAGATTTCTTTCTTGCCCCTGGCCTGATTTTTTAGTTCATTTTAATATCTTCCATATTTCATTGCATAACTCAAAGTGATAAACATTTATTGAGTGCCAGTTCTTTAATTGGCCCCTTAATTGAACAGATAATAGCTTGTACTCTGTAAATTCTAGATTAGCCAAACAACAGAGAAAACTGGGAAGATCCTGACAATGCTACCAACTCAACATATTCCTTTTCTTCACAAAGAATTCCAGCTTTTCCACTTACATATAATAGAGTTAAGTTAGATAGAGGCTTTATAATGGAAGTAAGCTTTTAAAAGAAAATTTTAAAATCAGAGATCTTTCATGTTGTTTCAGGGATCTGGTATAGAACATACAAAAGTAGCAAATGAACTGTGAGAGTGAATATGAACTAAGTAGTTTGAAAAGGTACAGTTTTCAGAAATGAAGAGAAGCAGGATGCTGATGGGGCAGAGTGAAGGGAAATTTTCAGTATGAAAGCAAAGTATAGTTGTTCCATGAATATTTAAAATGAGCATCCCCTTAGCTTCCCTATAGAAAGTTGACATTACTGAGCACCTACTATGTGCGCAAAAGCACTTTATTTATATCAACTTATTTAATCGTCACAACTATAAGAGGGCATTATTATTCTACCCTTTTTGCAGATGAGTAACTGAGACACATAGGATGTAAATAATCTGACCAAGGTTATATGCCTTATGAATTGTGGTGCCAGTCTCAAATCTAGTCTAGAACCTTAGCATATGCCCTTAATCACTAGGCTAAAACAACTCTTAAGATGTAAGTCCTGTATGTCAGTGTCTTACAGCAAATTTGAAGATACTTTTGCAACAGATCTTTATATATCAAAAAATGAGGACTACTTAAAGGTAAAGATATACTAAATTGTGGGACCCGTCAAGCAACTTTCTGAGTTGGGAGCCATGGTGTATTGTCATATTTGATTGGTTGAGAGAGAATGGAGTTTCATTTTAAACATTCAAGCAGCTTTTTCTTATTTTGAAAATACACAAACTATAGAAGTTGTTTTCTAAATTTATGTTTTAGACAGTTTTGGAAAATCCTAGATAAAAATGTAAGGTCATACATTAATGGGAAATATCAACTATGGAGGTATGTATCATCAAGAAAACATGAGAGTCCAACACATTGAAGATTAACTGCAACAAAATTTAAGTGATGATAATGGTTGTGTTTACTTGTGGACTATGAGTTATTTGGAAGCTTCTTTCTGCTTGTATTTCCAATTTTTCTTTCATTAACTTGTTTTCCCCAATCGTGGTAAAAACCATTTTGAAAAAGCTTTATGAACTTGAATGAAGAAATTTAATTAAAGAATCCATAGTTTATATATAATTTTTTAAAAGGACTGATTTAGCTTACTGGATGATAAACCCATCCAGGGCAGAGAATATATATTCTACTTCCTTATAACTTTCTACAATACCTATTATTGCAGATAGAAGTAACCTAATATGCAATGATTTGCAAAAGCCCTTACCGTGGACTCTTGAATTTACCATGTAGAGAAATGAAATGAAATGTAGAAAATGTAAAAGATTTTTGAAAAGGTTCTTCAGAAAAAGTGAGTAGTAGGGAAGAGTGAGTCATGAAACTTAGGGAACTTACAGCACAACGAGAAAATTCATAGTATCAAAGCTCCCTGTTCCATTATTAAAAAGTAGAGAGCTTTGATTCCCACTAAAGTTTGCTATTTGCTAAAAGTAGCTCTTATGATTTCACTAGAGAATTTTAAAAATATAAAAATGGTGATATCAAAACAAATAAGGATAGTATAAGAAGTGAAAATTACAAACTGGTCTTTCTCAGGAATATTAGATATAAAAATTCTAAACATTTTGTCAGTAAACTACTTCCAGATATATAGAGAAATTCTTACAAATTATGACCAGGCACAGTTTTCCAGAAATGCACAGGTGGTTTTACATTTCCAAAGTGATATAGTTCACCATATTGACAGAAAGAGTGAGAGAGAAATCACATGATCATCTTGATAGATTTTCTTCCAGTTCTTTCATAAACTTTCATACTCATTTATAATAAAAAACAGGAATAGAAACAAAACTTCCTTAACTTGATGAATAGAATCTACAAAAATCCACTGTGGAATTCAAAACAAGATAAAGATGGTGCTATCATCACTTTTATTCAAAAGCATGCTGGAGGTCCTATCCATTAATAAGACAAACAAAAGTATAAGCATTGGAAATAAAGAAAGTTGTCACTATTCACAAATGATCTATTAGTATACCTGTAAAATTAAATGTGTTTACAGTCTCTTTGTCTTTAGGATGTGCCATATTTCTTCAACAGAACACAAAATGTGCATTAAGGAAAAAATGGATTCACTGAATGACATTAAATTGTACTCTTCAATATGTGTATGTTTACCAAAGACAAGTTCTAAAACGTTTGTAGCCCATATCAGACCAATGCCAGAAACAACCCACATGTCTTTCAGCAGTAGAATTGGTAAATAAATTGTAGTACAGTCACAAAATGGAATGCTGTAGAGTAGAGGTCCCAACTTTTTCTTCAAAGGGTCAGAAAATAAATATTCTAGTCTTCATATGTATTATGAGTTTCTGTCCCAAGTACTCAACTCTGTTGTTGCAGCTTGAAAGGAGCCATAGACAATACCGAAAACTAGAGCATGATAGATTTTGTCCAAAAAAACTTACTGAAATTTGAATTTTGTATAATTTTCACATGTAATGAAATATTATCTTTTTGATAATCCATCTTTAAATGAAAAAATATTCTGTAACTTGAAGGCCATACATGAACAGGCAATGGATATCATGTTGGGCTCTCTAACCATAGTTTGCTGATTCTTGCTCTATAGCAGTAAGAGTGAGTAAACCATAACTACATCCATCAGTGTGAATTAATCTCACATAATTTTGAATAAAAGAAATGACACAAAATGGTATATACTGGATGATCCCATTTATGTAAAGTTCTGAAGTAAGCAGAATTAATCAATGATGTTAGAAGCAAGATAGATGACTACCCTTGACAGGTTGGAAATGACTGGAAAGGAGAGGTGCGCAGGGGCTTCTAGGACACTAGTAAAACATCTGCCTCTTGGACTGGATGCTGGTTATATGAATGTGTGCAGCTAGTGAAAATTCAGAGCATACACTTTTGATTGCTGCACTTTTACATATGTATGTTACTTGAATTAAAACTTTATAAAATAGGAGGCTATTAGTTATCTGAGTAGGTGAAGAAAAGGGCTATATACATCTGCAAGAAAGAAAAAAAGGCACAGCAATCAATGGTACATTTTTTAAAGCAACACTGAAAAAAATTTAAATAATTATGTCAATGACAAACAAACTTCTAAAACAAATGATGACCTATGAAGATGAAATAAAATATTATTGCAAAATGGCTGATGCTTTTCACTTCTCTTTAAATACTTTAAAAGGTCATTTCTTTATTTCTTAAGAAAAATTATATAGATGGATTATACTGCTGAGAATGTCCCCAAAAGGAAGGGATTTCAATATTTCACTAAACTCTAGCCTTTTCAAGGCTCTCTACATATGTACTGGACTTTGTACCTTGGATCTTGTAGTAGTACTATGGTTGTAATTCAACCACACTAAGTCTCAACTGTGGAGCCTGCACAAAAAGACCCTTTTCATTTTATGTTGTGGACCTACAGTTTAATTTTTATTTCATACTCAAATAATTAAAAGTACTTTATCCAAATTTATATAATATATACTTACATTTCTAGTGATTTAAGCCCCCCCTGGACTGATTTCATTGTTTCAGTGGTATCTGCGGGGATTTAAGAACTTGTTTGGGGGTTTGCTGCAGCACCCAAGAGGCAGCTTTAGCCATAGGACTCCATGAAATTTTATGATAATTTTTAAACTAAGAAAGTACAGAGGGTACACAAACTGTTTCAGAGCTAAAAGCCAATAAGAGATTTTTTTTTACTTTTGTTTATTTGTCACTGAGCCTTGGAATAAGACAATTGTCATTTTTAAAGAACAGAATAGCTTCCTTGCTGAATACTCTCTTTACAGCTCCTTGAAGTATTTCATCACATAATATAAACTTAATTTTCATTGCTCCTACAATTCACCTTCATTGCAACATTACTGAAATTTTTTTTATCAATTTTCTTTTGTTTAATTTGTATGTTTTGTCTTCTGAAATGATCATCTTCATTCACAAACACATACATACAGATCATTCCAACCCAAATTTTAAACTTTTTTTTCTATTAAAAACAACAACACCCTGCTGCTTATGGCTACGATACCTGATATTATTTATGGGTTTTCATAAAGGGGAGGGGTGAAAAGGAAAAAATATAGTACTGTCTGGCCTCTCTCTACCTTCTCCTTCTCTTCCCCCCACCCTTTACAGAGGAGTTTAATTTTAAATGATAAATGTGGAAATTAGAGACCATCGAGAAAATCCAATTTGGTGAGGAGTTTTAAAAATCCCATAATAAACGCAGAGTGAAATGTATGATTTAATGCAGGGCGCCAATGGCTGCTATTATGGGCTATTAGCAAATCGGGACCGAGAGTGAATCTTTATCACTCGGTGAGTGCGGGTTGGTCCTGCCTTTCCCTCTCCTATTGATTTGTAGCCGCTTGTCATAATGACACCGGGAAGCAATGAATGGAAGATGTGCTTTTGATAGGATTCAGGGGGGTCTTAGAAGGGGGAGAGAAAATTCAGCAAGTTTTCTATCTCTTCTGGCTGATTAGATTTTTTTCTTCTTTTAAGAGCTTTCACATTCCAATAAAAATGCTAAATCAGCTCTGTACCAGAATTGTTAGGGTGTAAATAGCTAGTCACATTTAAGGGAGGAAAAGATATAGAAATACCAACCAGATTATGAAACGTTAGATGAATTTCACTTTATAGAAATGGAGTCTCACGTTTGTATGTGAGCACATGAAGAGCAGTGTGAAGAAGTGTCAAGGCATAATACTGTTAGTATACTTACTGTATAAAAATGTACCTTATTTTTAGAAGGGTGCAGTAGTTTGTCTACAATATGCGATAAAAGGTGATCTAGCTTAGTACAAATGTATCCATTTTATGTTTTTGTTTGTGTATAATTTCAGTAAGGACACATAGAAAGAGGTATAGTCATGAAAGTATATTAAATCCCCTAATTTAATTGGTCATAACAGATTTACTAAAAAAAAATTCAGCATAGGGAAAGCATAGTGTTTGAGAACAAAGGCACTCATGGGGTAATCCAGTGGAGGGAGAGATTTCTGTATAGAATATCTACATTAAATTATTTTTAGAATGAATTAGCTGTAACTAAGTGTAAAAAGTTGGTTGCCTCAGTATATTTCTTTTTTCTGTTATTCAGAGGGAACAGTTGTTTCCCATCCAGGTTTCTTTATTTGCAAGATAATGCCAGGCATTAGAGTCCCTGTCTTTGCTTGCAGAGGTGCTTGCTTACAGGCAGTGTGAGGTTGCAGCAGTGGGTGTGTCTATTGCAAGAGTGGAGGGAGGGCTGCCTTCAGTGCACATATGACACCACTTTGTTATTTAGGTCCAAGTGATGAAACCTACCTTCTCACCTACTTTTTTGGCAAATATAGATGAGATGGAGTAAAAAGAGCACAAATGTTCCTCCTACAGTAAGTAGAGTACCACTGTTAACACTTGCTAAGTGCCTGTGTATATAAAGTAACTCTTTACTGCTTGAGGAAAACTAAAACAACATTAAAATGCCCTATCACATGTGAGTAGGAGCCAGGTATGAAAAATAAATTCAATTCAGAGTTTTAAAAATGAACTTAAGTTTGACCAGGTCTTCTACTCTAATGAAATATATAGAATTTAATGTCAAGGCCAAAAGGCAGCTTTGAAAAAAAATAGAACTACTAATTTCAGTGTATTCATCACATTTTTGAGGTAAAAAGAACTGTATCATACTCCAAGTATTAATCTCACTAAAGGGTGTGTGTGTGTATGTGTGTTTGTGATTTAAAACCAATAGTAAATGAAATAGATGTTTACAGAGGTGTGGACCAAGAACAGAGAGACTTATGTGTCTGTATTAGAACACTGTTCTACAGAAGGACTGCTTCCAGTTACTCATGCCTACTTGAAAGCACCCTATGAGAGCCTGCATGGTTCACTTTGAGAACAATATCTTTTCACAGAGAAGGTTTCACAGGCTATGCACACAGCTACCAGAGTTCATACATCCCCATCCCCCAGTCAATGACTGTGCCTGAACTGTGATAAATTAGAATGTTGCCATTTATTATGTATCATTTATTAAAAACTAATTAGAAGCAGAAAGGGGCATTTCTCCTTTTTTCAGTAGGGGTTTTCTTTTATCCCATGCAGCAAATGATTATTATTTGGTCTATATATGGCTGTTTCATACTACAATGAATTACCTGTATTAAAGTAATAATACCATATGTTCACATAGCCTTTGTTCTATTGTAAAAGCATAATTAATCATTCCAAGAGCACAATGAAGTAGTCATTTTCATATTTTATATATATATATTAAATGATTTCTCTGTTATCCAACCAAAGTAATAGAGTTGAAAATGAGTGTGAAACATATTTATTTTTCTTACCCTGCAGTTTTATAAAATATAAATATATCTAATTTTATAAATTGAAATAGATGTTTCATAAGTTAGGTAATTTTTTGAAATGTCTGTATTTTTATTTACTAGAATATCTATGAAAAAGTATTAAAAGATTATTGTTGATTATTATTTCCAGGGCTTATTTTTTTTCTTTCAAAGTGACAGGATAAATATTTTTCTACTACTGAAAATTTTACCTATTTAGGGCTTGGTCAGTAAGCTACACCATCAACTATTTTTCTAATTGAGATTAACTTGAATAAATACATGAAATGAGAGATTAGAGTTATTTTACAAAGTACTTTCACATACATAAAGTGCAAGTTATCATTGTTATGGTTGCTTTTAGCATAATTCAACAACAGAGATAAGTAGTAGAAGAAACATAGCCTAGTATTTACACATATAAATAGAATGAGGGAAGGAAGAAACTAGAGATAAGAATAAACCTTTGTTTCTTGTTAAGAGAAAATAAACCCAAAAAAGGAAAAGAATGAGAAGAGGCAGTAGAAATTACTAAACATAAATATTAACAAATAATAAGTAATTAAAATAATATATTGAAGAAACATTGATGATTTTAAGTGAAATTTAACTTTTTAACACATCCAATTATCTTCTTGTTGGGATCATGATCTTTCCCAAAAGATCTTTTCCAAAAGTGTCACAGCACAGTGAAATTTCTATAAACTGTGTACATTGTCACCCTAATCCTCTCAGTGTGGCCTCTCTGGCATGGTTTTTGGCAACAGTGGAGAAGTTGAATCACAGTAGAGACACTGACCTCATCAAAGCCAGTGGGGGTCAAGGACAGAAACAAAACCCACATTTTTTTTTTTTTTTTACTCCATGTATTGTGACGTCTTCATACCCATGTGTCTGTCCTTGTCTTAGATTTGCTAAAGCCCCCGTTACATCTAGACATCACTCAAAGACTTTAAATGACACAAATTTCTGAAGAGTAGTATTACAAGTGTACTCCATTTCTAAACATCACCCTGTTCTAGAAGCATTAAGATATGTGCTGCCTTTTCTTCATACCTCTTATATTTTGCATTGGTATCTTTTAATAATTCGGGTTTAATTGCTTTTGGGGGGACTACACACATTTAACCTTATTTAATGTGCACAGTACATATTCATACCCTTTACCCTCCAAAAGAAAAAAAACTAAACAAAAAATTAACGGATCTAATAAATCTATGAATTCTAATCCTTCCTTCAGTGTCCTGAGTCCCCTTCCCCACCAAAAGATAATTTCATAGATCTTATATTTACCCATATAGTGGGACATGTGTTTGATACATACATAGAGAAATTAAATTCATATGTGCATTAACATGCTTATTAATCCTTTTGAATATTTAGCTTTTTCTAACCTATCTCCCTTTCTATTTGTAATTCATTGTATATAAGCTCTTATATAGGAGCAAGATTATGCCAGGCATAGTGGTCTCTGACTGCAAACTCAAGATACTGAGGATACTGAAGCAGGAGGATTGTTTAAGCCCAAGTCCAGCCTGGGCAACAGAGCATGACCCCATCTCCTAAAATAAAACAAAAGAGAAAAATCATACCCAAAATATAGAGGTAGTTTATTAATATATTGCTACTATTAATGCTGCCTTTTGAAATATATTTTCTTGTTCCTGCAATTTAGACATATTCACCTTATTGTCAGGTAATTTGTTTTTCTCATATTTTGATTAAAGATGAACAAAAAGTTTACTCTTTATTGCCAGAAATGGAAATTTCAGCACAAATATTTAAGTTTTCTGGGGATACCACCAATGTAAGAAGATAAGTTTCCAGAAAATCAGAGGTCAAGAGAAGCAATTGTCACTTATAATTTTTTCCTGAAAGAACAAATTCATGTTTCTCTAAGTACTATGAAATAAACTAATACTATATGGAAATTATTTTCATTAGCCTTTGGATAAAAGGCACATTTTAAAAAAATGTATATGCCTCAAAAGTTTTAAATCGTCTATCTCTTTAATATAATTCTATAGCTGTACTTAGCTAGCATTAAAAGTCCTAAGATTATTGTAAACAATCATTTGTCTTTCTCTGTTAGCTACTATGCCAGAGAAAACCTAAGTTTTGGTGTAAGCAGAACAATTCATGAAAAAAAAAATGGAAATGAGACACTATTTCCTATTTAAGACAGCACTAGAGGGCGCTCTTCAGCAGATTGCAAGATAGAGTCTTTTCTAACTGGTATCAGAACATGAGGTGGTCATGGAGTTAAAGGAATGGTGGGAAAGGAGAAGAAATAGTGTTTAACCTTTTACAACATCTATTCTTCCAAAAATACTAGAAAATCACAGTTAATCCCAACAAGAATATGTCTTTTAAAATTCATTCTTAGAATTTTCCATGAAGCATGTACTTCTTAGAAATAATAATCTTAGGTTACCTCCATGTGTTTCTCCTTTCTATATGAATTAAAGGTGACATATATTAATATTTTGATTTATTAAAATAAAATTAATAGATTGTTCTCTGTTTCTGTTTATATCAATATTCTTTATAATAGCAAATAGAAACATAACTTTTGATATTTTGTTTCTAAAAGAAAAGTATATTTTCACCTCATAATTTGAAAAGCCAAAATAAAAAAATAAAGTAAGATTTTTGTACTATCTAATAAACCCTTTTCCTTTTTTTCTCTCTCTCTATTGTAGGTGAAACATTTTTATTTTTTTCATTTGGTTTGCATTGTAACAGCCTCATTGCATACTGCTCTATTTCCATGCTTATTATTTTGTCCTGGTCTAAAAAAAGATATCATCTCTAAATCAAACCTTTTCTCTTACAATCTTTTAATCTTTCCTTCTCTCTTCTTTCTCTTTCATTTTTATGTTATATTTATTACTATGCTATAAGGAAGGTTGTAGTAATGAGAGTACTCTAAAGCTTATTAACTCAGTTTTTCTAATAAGAATCCTGAATCTGGGTAAACAGTTGGCATTTAAATGTCTACCTATGCTAGATATACAGTCCACAGATCACAGTGTTGAATAACTACAGTTGGAAGGTTGCAAAACATAGCAGTTAAGAGATCGGGCTTTCAAGTTAGATCCATCAAGTTCCTAGTGGCTATGTGGCATTATACAATTATTTATCATCTGTAAGTCTTAGTTTCCCTAGCTATAAAAATGGGGCAAATAATAATAATTTAACTCAGAGTTTAGGACAGAAAAGGTTTTTATTTTTTAAATTGTGATTATTCACTGTAGAATTCCACACGTGCATTTTTCATGCTTTGACCATATCTACCCTCACTACTGCTCTCTCTTTCCCTATCAGTCCTTATCCTCTTCCATGATAGTGTCTCATCTACTCTCAGGTTATTATTTTTTTTAATGTTTCCACATGAAAGAATATGTGGTACTTCTTTTTCTGCATCTGACTTATTTGGCTTAATGTTTTTTCCACTCTATCCATTTTCTTGCAAATGATATGATTTCACTTTTCTAATGGCTGAATAATACTAGGGGGGGAGAGAGGGAGAGGGAGAGGGAGAGGGGGAGAGAGAGAGAGAGAGAGAGAGAGAGAGAGAGAGAGAGAGAGAGAGAAAGAGAAAACACCATACTTTCTTTATTCATTCATTCATTGATGGACATCTGGAACTCCATTTCCTTTTGGTATATACCCAAGAATGGTATAGCTGGATCATATGGTTCTGGCTTTGTTTGTTTGTTTGTTTGTTTTTTCCAAGGAAGCTCCATACTGGTTTCCATTACAACTGTAGATAATTACAATCTCACCAACAGTGTATAGTGGTTCCTTTTTCTCCACATCTTCTCTTCCATTTGTTATTATTGTTTTTTCACTAATAGCCATTTTGACTGGGTTGATATAGAATCTCAAGGTAGTTTTGATTTACATTTCCCTGATGGCTAAAGATGTTGAGCATTTATATATGAATTCATTTGTACTACTTTTGAGAAGTATTGGTTGAAATCATTGGATCATTTTTAAATTGGATTACTTAAGGGCTTTTAGTTTTTTCCATATTCTGGATATTAATCCTCTATCGAGTGAACAGGTGGAAAAATTTTTTCCAACTCTGTAGATTGTTTCTTCATTCTGCTGTTTTCCTTTGCTGTGCAGAAGCTTTTTAATTTGATGTAATCCTGTGAGTTCATTCTTGATTTTATTTCCTGGGCTATTAGATTCCTATTCAGGAAATAGTTGCCCATGCCAATATCTTTAAGTGTTTTCCCCTAATAGTTTCACAGTTTAAGGTTTAGATTCAGGTCTTTGATCCAGCTTAATTTGATTTTTCTATAAAGTGAGAGAGAGGGATCTAGTTTCAGTCTTCTACATGTGGATCAGTTTAAGAGTTTCTTTTCTCCAAAGTGTTTTTGGCAATTTCGTCAAGAATCAGATGGCTATAGATTAGTGGGTTTATTTCTGAGTTCTGTATTCTATTCCATTGGTTTATATGTCTGTTTTTATACCAATACCATATTAGTTTTATTATCATAGCTCTGTATTGTATTTTGAAATCAGATATTGTGATGCCTCCAGCATTTGCTCTTTTTATTCAGGATTGCTTTGGCTATTCAGGATCTTTTGTGCTTCCATATGAATTTTAGGATTGTTTTTACCTAGTACTATGAAGAATGTTATTAATATTTTAATGGGAAATGCACTAAATCTGTAGATTGCTTTTGATAGTATGGACATTTTAACAATATTAATTCTCCCATTCGCTATGTGTGGGAGATCTTTCTGTCTTCTAGTGTGCAATTTTTTTTCTATAGTGTTCTATAATTTTCTCTACAGTACACCATGACCCTGGCTATTCATAAGCTAGGCATGGCAGAGTGGCTAAAACCCCAGTGTTCATACCCACATAGCAATCTTTTCCCCACTGAGCTAGAAAATCTGGCCAGGCTAGCATCCCTGAGTGATCTTATAGCCAGTTCAGTGGTGATACTGCCCTTCAGAGAGCTTACCACATAGTTGACTGATTCACTGTACCTGCACAAGCCTATGTCAGTTTATCAGTCAGCCCAATGGCAGGCCCATGGTACCCATGCGCACACACACTTGGCCCAGAAGTTTCAGCCAATGAAGAGCCTGCCACACAACTTATCAATCTACTGTGCATGACTGTGCCTAGATTTGGCCTGATAGCCACACAACCCAATAATCAGCCCAGCTGCCCCTCTCCCAGTAATGATACCATGCCACCACTATCACAGACTCAGCCTAGGCCACTAACACAATAGCAGACATTACTGAAGAGGATTATGGCTGAAGAAACTACATGGTATTACTAAAACCACATGACTGAGTTTACCTAGAATCAAAGTCATTACATCATGTTCAACCAAAAGCCCAGCATTCATCTACAGGAAAAAGTCTCACTGTAAAACTCTAGCAATCAAACAATGTGATATTTGCTTACAGATAGACCTACAGATCCATCAGTGAAGCAGAACAGAGTCCAGAAAAATGCCCAATTGATATTTCATGGAAGATATTAGGTTGACTCAAATGAGGAAAAGATAACCTTCCAACAAGTAGTGTTGAAACAATTCAGTGTCCATAAAGAGCAGGGTTGGGAGGAAACATGAAACTTACCCATACCTAGAGGAGGTATTGTACATTATCACAAATTTCACTTATACATGATTACAGACTCCCAGTTCAGTGATATTGTTTTTACTTTAAACTGGAGGTCAGTAAAGATTTTCTGTAAAGGGCCAGATAGTAGATATATTTTACTTAGTGGGCTGTTTGGTTGTAGCTACTTGACTCCACCATTAGCCATGCACAATATGTAAAAAAATAGGCTTGGCTTTGGTTCACTGAAACTTTTATTACCAGAGTGGGACAGCTTTGGGTCTTGGGTCATAGTTTGATGATTATTGCTCCAAAAAATTATTTTTTAAAAAGATTTTTAAAAATTGATTCTTGGATAGAAAGTGGCAGACTAGAGGAAAGCTGGATTCCAGGCCGTTCCATTGCATGGAACAAAACAGAGGTTGTACAGCTTCTCAGCGAGGTGAGTGAAAAAAGGGATTTCACTGAGATTTAATATTAGGCACTCAAAGTGGCTTAGGTACTCAGAAATTTGGGTACAATAAAAAAAGAAGAAAACATCAGCCCCCTATCAGATACCACTGATAGGGATCAACTATAGGCAGAGAGAGGGGTATCACAGTCTTGGTAGGAAGAAACCTGAGATTTAAAAAAAAAAAAAAAAGTGGTGCCTAATTTTAGCTGATCCAGAGGCTGCACAGTACACTGGTACTTGAAAAGCATGCTTTACATCTCAACTGGCCAAGGAGAGTTGAGGCAGGAGCCATCTTGGGGTGAGAGCATAACCACAGCAACTACAGGACCTAGAAGATGAGGAAAAGAAAAAAGAACATAGCCACAATGCACCAGCAGGTACCTATCAAGTGGTCTGAGGTGGAAATGATGGAACATGAGTGGAATAGGTACAGAGTAGACTACACCCAAGGGGATTTAAGTTGGAAGGGTGGAGGGAAGTCCGACTCATTTCTTTGTATCTGATGACTCATGTTACCAGCTGAATCAGCTGGGAGTCTGAGCAGGTGGGGGTAAATAACTCAGGGACTAAGCCTGGGAAGGCTGTGCTCCTAGCAGCAGTGAGTAGAGGATCCCCCCCCACCACACACGAACATGATTGGATTTCTTAGGAGACTCCTGAGAACCAGACCTGTATCAGCTATTAGCTACTGTCGTGCCCTAGAGGTGGGCATATGTATTCTCTCCAAGTATAGCACCGACCAACAAAGACCCTGAGGCTTGATTAGACATCAGTGCCACCTGATGGAACTCCCCTCGCAGAACACTGCAGAAGTACCCTGGGAGTGCACTGATCTGATCCGAATGGACAAAACACCAACTGACAGTGTGTCCAAACCCATCCCACCTCATACTGGTGAGAAGAGAAACTGAGAATTATGTCAAACAGCTTCAAACTTAGACCACTAGTAGCTCAGAGAGCAACACAAAAACAAGAAGGGATTAACAACCTCTAACTCATAACTCATAACAACCCCTAACTCAACTCATAACCCCATAACTCAGGAAGAATTGGAAAATAAGACTAATGGACATAGATTGTGACCACCCAATCTGGTCAACTACTTTGACCACTTAAGTGGAAAAGTGTCCTCAGCTTTAACTAAGATTTTGGTACTTAAAAAAAATATATATATTTTTTAAATTTTTATTTTATTTTTCTTCCTTGTGTGTGTGCATGTACGAGGTAATATGTGTACATATGTGTGAATTCTGGCTGTGCTGATTGGTTCAGATACACACACACACACACACACACATATATACATACATACATATATACATATACTTATTTGTCATTTATTCACTCATTTTAGCATTTTTTTAAATGTAATCATTGTCTCTTGAGCGTTTGGATATTTTGAATTATATATCTTGATTTGATCTTTGTATTATTTTCATTTGTTTATTTCTTATTTCTCTTTCTCTCAAATGTTTTCTTGCTAATAGTCAAATTATATTGTTCTCTCTCTCCTTCCCCCATACCTTTTTTCTTCTGTTTTTCCCCTTCTTCTATGTAAACATCACCTGCTTCATCTCTTCTGCATGTTCTCTGTTAACTTTCTGAAATTGTCTTTTTTAACTTCCTATCGCATTTCCTTTTCCCCTAATGAACTTTTACCATTTTTACCATTTTTCAGAAATAATTGGTGTATATAACTCCTGCCCCTACCATTAATGCTAATACAATCATTACTGCTATTGATGATATAGTTGACGCCTGCTGTTTGCTTTTAAGCCAAATAGAGTTCTAGATTATTTTTCTTACTGTTGACAATTGATAAATCCACCATTTCTTTTTACGGGTGGCAATTAATGTTAAAAACATCATTGTAGAAACCAGTATTTAATGCTGTTTATTGTTTGTTGTTTGCAACGGTTGTTACTAGTGTTTATTTTACGCCATTCTATGAGGTACTGGGAGCCTACAGGGATACTAAAAGGTCACAGATTAGACTTTGCTGCTGAGCTAAACATTCCCTGACATCACTCCTACTCAAAGATGTGAAGAAACAAAAGCCCCAAACTAACAATAAGGACCCAAAAAGGAACAATCAGAGGGAACTCAGGTTTCACCCCTTGGCATGTATGCAGACATTAAAAAAAAATAAAATAAAATAAAATAAAATAAAACAGAAGTCTCAGAACAAATAAAATAATTAAACACAAAAGGACACATGCAAAAAAAAAAGAGGTAGAAGAATCCATCTCAATTGATGTTTAAGACCAAGACCTCTGGAAACATGAGAATACAGGCAAACAAATTTCCCCCCAAAATCCATAATCACTCAACAAAGGATTTCACTGATAGTGAGGTGAATGAAAACCCAGAGAAAGATTATAAAAACTGATTATTAAAATGTTAAATGAACTCAAACAAGATCTCAGGAAAGAATTAAGAGAGCAATTATAGGAAATGAAAGACAACTTTAATAAAGAAACAGAAATAGTGAAAAGAAACCAAGAAGAACTCCTAGAAATGAATGATACAATCAGTCAAATTAAAAACTCACTTGAAGGCACTAAGAGTTTAGAATGAATAGAAAATGGAAACTCAGCCCTTGAAGATAGAACTTCAGGTATTGAAGATGGGGTATAGAATCTGGAATACACAGAAGACAATAAAGGGGAAAAAACTATACAAAATGACCAGAATATACAAGAACTCTGGAACAACTTTAAAAGACCAAACTTAAAAAGGACCAAACTTGAGAATCATTGGGATAGAAGAGAACATGAATATATAAATAAAGGCATAAAGAACATTTCAGTGAGATAGTTACAGAAAACTTTTCCAAAATCAGAAATGAGATAGACACCCACATACAGGAGGCTTATATGACCCTAAATAAATCTAGTCAAATAAGAAGCCTGCTGAGACATTTCATAATCAAAATGCCTAACATCAAAACAAGGAAAGAATGTTAAAAGCCACAAGAGAGAAACATCAGATCACATTTAGAAACAAACCAATAAAGTTCAATTCTAATTTCTCAGCTCAAACCCTAAAATCAAGGAGGGACTGGATTGTGATATTTCAGGCTCTAAAAAAAAAACAGATGCAACCAAGGATATTATACCCATCAAACTCAGATTCAAATTCAAGAGGGAAATAAAACTTTTCATGATAAGAATAAACTAAAAGAATTTATGAACACCAAACTAATACTACAAAGAATATTCAAAGATAAACTGCACACAGGGGAACTAAAAAACAATTCCCAGATCTCACAAACAGAGGAGGTCCAATAGAAGAATAAACCACTAATTGAGAATCAAGATAGGATCAAATATACAAAAAAAAAAAATGGCAGGAAAAACAAACACATATCCATATTAAAGCTGAATGTTAATGATTTCAACTCCCCAATTAAAAGATACAGATTAACAGAATGGATCAAAAACCAATATTCAAGTATATGCTGTTTTCAAGAAACTCATAGGCAAAGACAACCCTAGGCTGAAGGTAAAAGGATAGCAGAAAAATATTTCAGGCATATGGTCCAAGAAAACAAGCAGGAGTAGCTATTCTCATATCTGAGAAAGCCGACTTCAAGCAAAAAATAATCACAAAAGACAAAGAGAGCCACTACATCCTAGTAAAGGGGAAAATCCAATAAAAAGATGTAATGATAGTAAACATTTATGATCCAAATGTCAATGCACCCAATTACATGGAAAAAATACCCCATGATGTTAACTCCCATATAGACCCCAAAACAAAAATATTGACTGATTTCAGTACAACCAACAGACAGGTCATCAAAATATAAAATCAGTAAAGATATCTCCAACTTAACACTATAAATCAAATAGACCTAAAAGACATCTACAGAATATTCCACCACAAAACAACTGAATTCACCTTTTTCTTGGCTGCACATGGAACTTTTTCCAAAATAGACCATATTCTAGGCCACAAATAAAATCTTGGCAAATATTAAAAAATGATAATATCCATGTATCCTATTGGATCATAATGGAATGAAGCTGGAAATCAACAGTAAGAAAAATAATAGAAACCACATAAACACAAGGAGATTGAACAATACTCTCTTAAATTAAGACTGGATCAAAGAAGAAATGAGAAAAGAAATCAAGAAATCTTTAGAAATGAATGAGAACAGAGATACAACATATCAAAATATGTGGGATACTACAGAAGCCATGCTAAGAAGAAAATTTATAGCACTGAGTGCATACATTAAAAAAAATAGAAAGATTCCAAATAAAAAAGCCTATGTTCCACCTGAAGGCCTTAGAAAAAGAAGAACAAACTAATTCCAAAACCAGTAGAGGACAGTAAATAATTCAACACAGAGCCTAAATCAATGAAACTAAATATAAGAAAACAAAATAAAGGATCAATGCAACAAAGAGTGGCTCTTCAAAAAGATAAATAATATTGATAAACCCTTAGCCAAACTAACCAAAAGAAAGAAAGGGAAGACCCAAATCAACAAGATTAAAGATGAAAAAGGAGATACCACCAGACCCTTCTGAAATTCACAGGATTATCAGATCCTATTTTGAAAATTTATACTCCAATAAACTGTAAAATCTAAAAGACATTGACAAATTTCTAGACATATAACCTGCCCCAATTGAATTAGGAAGACATAGAAAGCCTAAACAGACTAAGTAACAAAGTTGAAATAGAAATTAAAAGCCTTCCAACAAAGAAAAGCCCAGGACCAGATGGATTCTCGGCTGAGTTCTACCAGACCTTTTCAGAAATCTTTTTTGAAAGTATTCCATGAAATAGAAAGGGAGGGAACACTCTTAAATACATTATATGAAGACAGTATAACCCTGATATCAAAACCAGACAAAGACACAACAAGGAAAGAAGACTACCAGCCAATATCCCTGATGAACATAGATGCAAAAATCCTTAATAAAATATTAGGAAACCATATTCAAAAACATCAAAAAAAGTAATATGCCATGATCAAGTGGATTTCATTCTAGGGATAAAAGGTTAGTTGAACATATGTAAACCAATAAATGTAATTCATCACTTAAACAGAATTAAGTACAAAAATCACATGATCATATTAATAGATGCAGAAAAGGCCTTTGGTAAAATCCAACAGCTATTCATGTTTAAAAAAATGGAGAAGCTAGAGGTTGAAGGAATTTACATCAACAGCATAAAGGCCATTTATGACAAACCCAAAGCCAGCATCATACTAAATGGAGAAAAACTAAAATATTTCCTCTAAAATCATGAACAAGACTGCACTCACCACTCCTATTATTCATTATAGTCCTTGAAACATTAGCCAGAGTTATCAGTCAAGAAAAGGAAATTAATGGGATACAAATAGGAAAAGAACATGTCAAACAGTCTTTGCCAACGATATGACCCAATATCTAGAAGACCCAAAAAACTCCACCAGAATGAGTTTAGCAAAGTAGCAGGATATAAGATCAACACCCTTAAGTAAATCACTTTCCTATACTCCAGTGATGATTCAGCTAAGGGAGAAATCAGGAAAACTGTCCCATTCGCAATAAGCTCAAAAACAATTAAATACTCGGGAATTAATCTAACCAAGGAGGTAAAAGAATTCTATAATGAAAATTATAGTACACTGAAAAAAGAAACTGAAGAAGACTTTGGAAGATGTAAAGACATCCCATGCTCTTAGATAGGCAGAATTAATATTGCCAAAATGGCCATACTACCAAAGACAATATACAGGTTCAATGCAATCAAAATACCAATGACATTCTTCACAGAATTAAGAAAAGCAATTATTAATTCATTTGAAAGAATAAGAGACCCAGAATATCCAAAGCAATAGTAAGCAAGAAAAGTAAAGCAGGAGGCATCACAATACCTAATCAGAAATTATACTACAAAGTTGTAGTAGCAAAAACAGCATGGTATTGACATCAAAATAGATATGAAATAGAAGAGTCAAATCCACATACCTCTAGCCATCTGATATTTGACAAAGGTGCCAAAAATATATCCTATATTTTGAAAAAAGCAACCTTTTCAACAAATGATGCTAGGAAAACTGGATGTCTATATATAGAAAAATGAAATTAGACCTCTATATCTCACCCTGCACAACACTCAAATCAAAAATGGGTCAAAGACTTAGAAATTAAACCAGAAACTTTGCAACTTCTGGAAGAAAACATGGGTCAACACTCCATCATGTAGGCACTGGTACTGACTTCCTTAGCAAGATCTGTAAACTGCAGGGAATAAAACCAATAATCAATAAGTGGGATACCATCAAACTAAAAAGTTTATTTTAGTACAGCAAAGAAATGGTTAAAAGCATGAAGAGAGAGCTGCAGAATAGGAGAAAATCTTGACCATGTATACCTTTGATAGGGTTTTAATATCCAGAATATACAAAGAACTCAAAAAACTTAAAACCAAAATAAATAAATAACCCAATCAATAAATGGGCAAAAGAACTAAAGAGAAACTTCTCAAAAGAAGAAACACAAATGGCCAACAAATATATGAAAAAATGTTCAACATCTCCAGCAATCAGGAAAATGCACATCAAAATACACTAAGATTTCCTCTCACTCCAGTCAGAATGGCAATGATCAAGAATACAAATGACAATAAATGCTGGTGAGGTTGCGGGGGGAGGGGGGAAGGATACACTTGTACACTGTTGATGGGACTGCAAAGATTAATGAAACCACGCTGGAAAGCAATGTGCAGATTCCTCAATAAACTATGGATGGAACTCCCATATGGCCCAGCTATCCCATTCCTTGATGTTTCCTCCAAAGACCTAAAATCAGCATACTACAGCCACACCAGTGTTTGTTTGTTTGTTTGTTTGTTTCAGTTGTAGATAGACACAATGCCTTTATTTTATTTATTTATTTTTACGTGGTGCTGAGCATTGAACCCAATGCCTCAATCATGCTAGATAAGCGCTCTACCACTGTGCTACACCCGCAGCCTCAATATGTTTATACTAGCATAATTTACAATTGCTAAATTATGGAATTATGCTCTCAGTAAATGAATGAACTAATAATATATACTATATATATATAATATATAATATATATATATATATATAATATATATATATATATATATATATCTACATATGAAGTTATGGCATTTGCCAGTAAATGGATGGAAATGGGGAATATCATACTGAGAATATCAAACTCAGAAACTCAGAGGTCAAATGTTTTCTCTCATATGCAGAAGTTATAATAAAATAAAGGAAAGGGGGAGGGAAAATAGGATAACATAAAGAACCAATGAAATACAGATTAGGGCTGGGATTGTGGCTCAGCAGTAGAGCGCTTGCTTAGCACATGCAAGGCCCTGGATTTGATCGTCAGCACCACATAAAAATAAATCAAATAAAGGTATTGTGTCCAATTACAATCAGTCAATCAATCAATAAAATACAAATTAATTGGTGAGTGAAAGGAAGTTTAGTAGACAAAGGAAAGGGGAGAGAAGAGGGAGGACTGGAAGAAAAAGGAGAATAAAGGGGGAGATCATGAACTGAAATTGATTGCCATGCATGTATGAGTTGGTCAGGATGAACCCAACTACTATACATAACTATAAATCTCTAATAAAAATAGATAAAAGTTTTTTAAAAGATGAAAAAACTTAAAAACAATTTCTATCCATCCATATTTTAAACTGTTTTTTATATTATTCATTTTTCCCTCTTGTAGAGTCATTTCTGTTGTCATTTTTCTTCTCATGAACTTGCTTTGGTTTTTTGTTTGTTTTTGGCTTTTTTCCCTTAGATCTTTTGTAATGGAATTCCTTAGTTTTTGTTTATATGTAAATATCTTTAATTCACTTTCATATTTAAAAGCTATTTTTGCTGGATATAGAATTATGAATTACCAGGATTTTTTCTCCCTTAGCACATTGAAGATATTCCTTTTTTTATGGCTTCATCAATTTATCAGAAATTGTTGCTGTGTTTTACTTTTATGTTTATGTTTATGTAATGTGTCTTCTCTTTTGTTCTAGCTGCTTTTAATATTTTCTTATTATTGCTTATTTTCAACAATTTGATCATATTGTGCCAGTATATGGTTTTCTTCAGGTTTATCCTGCTTAAGTGTTTTGCACTTCTTGAACTTGTTGACTTTATAATTTTCATTAAATATGAAAATATTCATACAAACATAACCTCTCTCTTTTCCATTTTCTTCTTCTTTCCTCCTTCATGCTTTTTTATGAGTCTTTCACATATTTTTTGGATTACCATCATCTCTATTGTTTCTACTTCTTCTGACTCTCATTTTCAGAATCACCATTTTCTGCTGCTCTGCATGCCTAGTGCTCTTTTAATTTAATTAGATGCTGGACATTATGAGCATTATGTTGTTGAGTCTGGATTTTGTCTTCCTTTAAAGCAAGTTGATCAATTTCTTGCTTTTGAAAACCACTGTTTTGGTCTATCTAAAGCAGTTTTTATTTAAGATTTAGTTTAGCTCCTCCAACAAGTCCCAATTCTTCTTAGAGCTCTACTGAATGTTCTTTATAGTCAACAAGTCCTTCCATAACTGGTAGGAATTTGAGTATCTCTTAGTACTGAGTTCCCTTCTCCTGGTCCTATGCAGTTTCACCCTACATCTTTGCAACTTAGTATTTATTCAAAGACTTTAGGGCAATAAATTGCAAAGTATTGGTCAGAGTCCACTGAGGGGGTCTCTAATATATTTTAGAGATCTATAAGTTTACTACTACTAATAATAAAACTTTACAATTTTTTGAGTTCAAACCTATTTCAAAATTATACTAAGATGTTATTTGCCTTTCTATTTTTATTCTCTCAATAGGGTACAGAGGAGTTTCCCAGGAACCATGTGATATGTGATATTGCAACAAATTGAATTCAGAAGCAGGTATGAAAATCCAGATGTTTTCTATTTAGTCAAAAAATAAGAAAATTGCCAAAAAGTCAAATAATACTATTTAATTTTTTTCATTTCCATAAATGAGTTTTTCATAAAAATATGTTACATGTATAGTTTATTATGGACTAAAATGAATTAATGAATATTTTAGATATTTACTAGTTTTAATTTCTAGTATACTAAATATTTACAAGTAACTCACATTGAGGATTGGAGTCCTCAATTGTTAATAGTATGAAGAGGCTCTGAGACCAAAATGTAGAGGGAATCCCTAGACAGCTTTGGGAATTTCTTCTTTATTGTCTCTCCATTCTCTTGGGTACCCTTCAAAATTTCCAGGCTATTTGACCTCCCTAAATGTTTGTTTCTACCTTTAACTTGGTAAAACTACCATGCTCTGCTTGGTTCACCCCACCTAGGGTCTGGATAGTGCCTCCAGGGAGAAACTGGGGTGATTGTGGGGGTTGCCTTTTATTTCATTTTGACAGAGATCATAATCCTGTGCTTTTGTCCAATGTCTGAATTTAGTTTTTTTCATAGTTTTGTCCAGTTTCCCATAAGATCCTCAGCTTCTATCTAGGGGCACTTTCTAGACCACAGCCCATGGAGGGAAAACTAAACAGCATATGAACATAAGGTAAATATGATTCTAGTAACTACACTGATTATTCTAGATGTTTGTGAAATGTTTTTAGATGAACCCTTTAATTGAAGAACACTATAGGTGGAACTATAATTTTTTCCTATTTTACTAGAAAAGAAACCAAATTTTATAAAGCAGATTATGGGTAAGCCAGAATCTAAATCCAGGCAGATTAACTACACATGCTTATACTCTACCTTGTAGAGTGTTCCATTGATTAAGTTGATATTTGTCAAGTGCATATTACATAATGGGCACAGTTCTGAAGACCAGGGATACAGCAGTAAGTAAAACAGACAAAATCCCTATACTTGTATTGCTCTTATCCGTATAAGGAGAGACCAAGAATAAATTAGATCTATAAATCACATTTCTATTAGAGAAGTATTCTAAAGGAAAAGAAAGTAATAAGGAGTCTTTAGGACATTGCTGAGATGGGGAGTATTTTAAACAGGGTATTCAGGAAAAGCTTCATTGGGAAGGGGAAGGAAGTGAAGTGTGAACTATGGGAATATATAGTAGTATGTCAGGAAGAAGGCATAGCATATGCAAAAGCTCTGAGGTGTGGCTATACCTGGAAGGTTTGAGGAGGCTCACCTGCAGGAGTAGAGTATACTAGAGAGAGCAGTAACAGGTGAGACCTTTGAAGTCCTGGAAGACCTGTTTATGTAGAATCTGGCAGAATCTGTTTTTCACTTTAAATGAAATGAGACATCACTGGAGGTGTTTAAACAAGGAGTGACATGAACAAAATTCTAGGGTTATTATACTAAAAAATTCACTGTATAGGGGCAAGGAGGAAGGTTGGACCAAGGAGACTAGTTAGGAAGGTATTTCAGTAATTCAAACAAACCATGATAATATGAATGGAAGTAGTAAAAAAAAGTGACTTTTTTCTTTCTTAAAAAGAATAACAGAAGAAATAATAGTTATTGTATGACAGTTACATTATTTTTTGTTATCATTTGTATTAAATTTTATAAATTATACTTTCCTCATCGTATATCATCTATGAGTAATTAAGATAATCTTTGCAATCATCTATGTCAGTTATCATTTCTTTCTTTATTAATATTTTAAAAATTTAGCATGTTTTAAAATGCTGAGTAACACATACAAACATTTCATTACACCATCATCCACAAGCAGCTAATCACATGCTGATTCTTACTTTACATGTGTGCCATTTTGGCTGATGCACTTGCCCTGTGGAACCCATTGTTCATTGTTTGCAAACACTGCCTAAGGATCCATATCTTTTTCTGAAGATTAACTCTATAAAGCACAGCTAGTCCTTTCTTCCTTAATTCCCATGTATACATGGGAATTATCTGCCTTAAAGCTATAGCTTTCTTTGAGACCCTGTGGGGAATGAGATAGCTCCCTCTACTTCAGTTTACAGAGGAAAAACCTGACATCAGTGGTCATTCTTCAGAAAAAAATAGCTTTATCCTGATATCTAATTTTTCCTAGGGACAAACAAGCAAGTGCTGTCTTGCTTTAAAGGGCAAAATGTAGAAAACAAAGGGAAAAAAAATCCATGGTCTTCAGTCATCTATGGACTTTTGGCTTATCCAGTTGTTAACAATTGACTTTAAGAGCTCATAATAACAGCTCCTAGAATTACAGTTTTAGTCTGTGCTTTTTATTTTCACAGAAGTGAATTCATCTTTGTCATATTGAGTTGAAAACTCTGAAGACCCAAATAATCTGTTCTCAAACCTGCTAATTTACTGTCTTCATTAATACATCTCCTTTCATAATAGATCTTTATACCTTGGACCAATACAGCAAAAGAGCTGGTTTTCTATCCTTTTACTGATTTGGGGGTTATTTTGGGGGACATTACAGAGATGAATATCAGTTGCACTTACAATTTGGAAGATTAAAAATACAGAAATCGAGTTCTAGTAAATTCCTTCATAATAACACCAAATTGCAATTAACTTTTAGCTGTTGATTTCCATGATAGATTTTTAAATTACAAGACTTATTAGTATAGATCTTAACATTGTGTTTTTTACTGTTTGAGACATAAAATAATACCCTCCTTCTTTAGACTTGTATTTCTTAAAATATTGTGAGATTTTTGCCTTGTTAAATTTTGCATTGATTTAATGAATGTAATCATACTTATTTTTTCGATTGAAAATTAAGGAAGACTACAAGTAACATTTATAACAATATACAATTGTCATATTAAAGATACCCTTGCAGTTTTGAAAGAGCCCCTTTAACATGAAAAGAAACTTTCTGATAAGTGCTTTTCTGCCTTCCTAGTTTTACTCTGCTAGAAATAAAGAGTGAAAAAGGACTCCCTGACCCAGTGCCACCAAGAAAGCTTAGACTGACATGTTCTCTGTCTAGCCTAGCCTAGCTAACTTACATCTATCTGTCACCTGGCTTTTGTTTCTGTACATTTTAACCACTTTTGTAAGATAGGAAGAGAAATAATCTACCTGCTTCTCCCCAATTTAATAAAACTACATAAAATTCATTTTTCCTTTGCTTATTTCTTGTGCAAATGGGCAGCTGAGTCTGGCCATCCAGAATCTAGGCAGGCTCCCCAGCTTGGTTACCTGTAACATTCTGACTCCTACTAGAGTGCATTTTTGTGCTCTATATTATCAACCAAGAAAACATTCTAATTACCCTTTAATAGCATTATGATGAATCTAATATCCATCTATTTGTTTAGTTTTAGAGCCTATTGAAGAAACAATTACTCTTTTTTTTTCCACTTTTAAATTGATTTTCTTTTTTTTTAATACACGACAGGGGAATGCATTACAATTCTTATTACACATATATACCACAATTTTTCATATCTCCATTTGTACTTAAAGTATGTTGACACCCAATTCGTGTCTTCATACATGTACTTTGGATAATGATGTCCATCACATTCCACCATGCTTGCTAATCCCTTGCCCCCTCCCTTCCCCTCTCATCCCTCTGCCCTATCTAGAATTTTCCTCCCATGCTCCCACTCCCTATCCCACTATGAATCAGCCTCCTTATATCAAAGAAAACATTCGGCATTTAGTTTTTTGGGATTGGCTACCTTCATGTAGCATTATCTTCTCTAATTCCATCCATTTACCTGCAAATGCCATGATTTTATTCTCTTTTATTGCTGAGTAATATTGCATTATGTATATATATGCCACATTTTTTCTCTTTGAAAGAGAAACTTTCAGGAAACAGTGATTTTTATTTTGTACAGTGATTTGCTTTAATATGAGGATAACTTTCTATTTTAAAAAAAATTATTTGCAACCATTAATCAAACTTTTTGGTTATTTTCAAATGAAATAACAACTATTGTCTTCTGTATTATTCATTTTTGTTGTTATATTGGCAGTTTCCACTTTTGAAATGAAAATAGTTGTTTTTCAGTACTGATTAGAATTGTAGGAATGAAAAACTTTATAAACCAAGAATGGTTGAGTTATTCTGTCTCATGAAGAAGCCTCTGAATCTTGCTCTATTAAGAAACCATCTAAAGAGGGTGATGTAAGATGACAGAATAGGAGATTCTAGCTCTCAGCTCCCCATGGAAACACCAATTTTCATAACCACCCATGGAAAAGAATAACTTTGTGGGAGCCATGGAGTCTAGAATCTGACATTGTAGCTTGGGTGGAGGAACTTATTGAAGATGGTAAGAAGAACAGTTATTTTATCCATGTTACCCTCACCAAAGTAGCATGTTTTAGTGTCTGACAAGACCCTATTAGCCCACAATTTTTTCCATGAGAAAATAAAAGTAATGTAAGAGACTGGTTTATCCAGCCTTGTAGATGCTGCCCAAGGGTCCCACTTATGCCTGGCCCCACCCAGAATATTGAAGGGATCTACATGCCTAAGACATCTGGTGGCAGCTAGGAGCAGGTAGAAAGGGCAGTAGCTCACAGCAAGTGGTGTACAAATCTCAACAGCCAGCTGAAAATCTAGTTAAACAGTTTTGGACTCAAAAGGACCTGTCTATGAATTCCACAAGATCCTCCCACCCAGCCTTTTTGTGCCCCACCAAACTCCACAAACTCCTTCCACATGTCAGTGGCACCCTGTGTGTCCCCAGTACACATCCAGTGCAAGCTTCTGTGGAGAGCACACTGATATGAATGGTAGATATATATCTTAGAAGGTGTATATCTTAGCAGCCATATCAACCCTACTGGTTTCTGCAAAGACACTCAGCAGTAAATACCAGTGTATTATCATCCAGGGGAAAATAAATATGAGACTTTCAGCACTTAGAATGGCTCTGAAAATTGAGAGAATACACACAATTCTGATATTCTTCATGAAATGTAACAAGAAGAGTGGAGTAGGCACATCCATAGTGAAAGACTGGGAAATCCCCATAATCTCCAGCCAGGTGAAGTGGTGAAGTGGTTTTTCTTCCCAAGTCAATAAAAACAGGAGGAGGTGACTGCTTTTTTAGATATGAAGAAAACAACACAGTCTTAAAGGAACATGAAGATGCAAAGAAATATGCTACCACCAAAAGAACAAAATTAATTTCCAGTGGATGACCTAAAAGAAATGGAGATCTATGTGCTTCCATCAAAGAATTCAAAATAATAATCTAGAAGAAGTTCAGTGATCTATAAGAAAACACAGATAGCTAAACAGAATCAGGACTACAATGCATGAACAAAATGAAAAGTTCAACAAATAGAAAGAAACCATTAAAAAAAAAAAGAAACAATTTCTAGAATTGAAGAATACAAGTCTGAGCTGAAAAATTCAATAAAGAGTTTCAACAGCAGGTTCAAACAAGCAGAAGAAAAAAATCACCAGAATCACAGATCATTTGAAATTATTCAGTCAGAGGCACAAAAAGAAAAAGTGAAAAGAGGTGAACAAAGTCTATAGGACTTATGGAATGACAACAACAAGTGAAGTAATATATGCATTATGGGATTCTGAGTAGTACAGAGAGAGAAAGGGTAGAAAGATTCTTTAAAGAAATAATTACAGAAAACTTTCAGAATCTGGAGAGAGAAATGAGTATTCAAATACATGAGGCCCAGAGAATCTAAATAGGTTTAATATACAGAGATCTTTACCAAGATGCATTAAAATCAAATGTCAAAGACAGAGAATTTTGAAAGCAGCAAGAGAAAAGTGACTTATTACATACAAGAGATGCTCCATAAGATTATCAATTGATTTCTCAATGGAAATCTTGCAAGTCAGTAGAGAGTAGTATTCATGGTGCTAAAAGAAAAAAAAAAAAGACTGCCAACCAAAAACACTATAGCCAGAAAGCTATCCTTCAGAAACAAAGGAGAACTTAAGACTTTTTCTGACAATTAAAAGCTATGGGAGCTCATCATCATTACACTTGCCTTCCAAGCACACATGGAACATTGTCCAAGACATGTCATCTGTAAGCCTCACCAGAAACTCCTTTAGGGAGTTTTTCAAGTTGAAATGAAACAACATTTACTAACATGAAAATATTCGAAGGTACAAAAACTCATTGGTGATAGTAAAAATGTAATCAAATTAAAATAGTCTACTACATAATGGTGGTAGGTAAACACATCACTTTTCTACTATGAAGATTAAAACACAAAAGTACTAAAAATAACTACCTACAAAAATTTATTAGAAATAGAGCATAAAAAGATATAATTTTGGCATCAATAACATTCAATATGGTTTATGTGCATACAGGGGGCAAAAGTGTAGAACTTTGTGTCTATTATCAAAATCAAATTGTGATCAGCTTAAAATATACTATTGTAATTATAAGATATTTTATGTGAGCCCCATGGTATTTACCAAGCAAAACTGTGATAGATACCCAGAAGAGAAAGACAAAGGAATAAAAACATAACACAACAAAAACATTCATTAAATTACAAAGGAAAACAGAAAGAAAGGAACAAAGGAATTATAGAACAATAAGAAAAGATTAACAAAATTAAAATAGTAAGTTCTTATATATTAATAATTGCTTTAAATGTAAATGGGTTAAATTCTCCATTCTGAAGATACAGAATAATTAAATGGGTCAAAAAAAAAGGTTCTAAATATTATGCTGTCTACAAGTGCAAGCATTATTTATGCTATCTACAAGTAACTTGCCTTAGATTTAAGGAAACACATACTCTGGAAATGAAGAGATGAAAAAGGTATTCCATGCAAAAGATAACTATAGAGATCAAGGATAGCTATCTATTACAAGAAACAAAAAATATCCCTATTGAATGGTAAAGAGGTCAACTCCACAAGAAGGTAAAACTTTTATAAATACATATGCAGTCAGTGTTGGAGCACCTGAATATGTAGAACAAATATTCATAGAATTTAAGAGAGATGTAGATAGTAATAAAATAATACAAAGGGACTTCTATTAGGAGGGCATAAATCATTCAGACAGAAATTCATTAAGGAAAAGGCAGTCTTAAACAATACCTTAGAACAAATGGACCCAACAGACACATACAGAACATTCCATCTGACAGTAGCAGAATACATATTCTTTTGAAGCACACATGGAACATTGTCCAAGACAGATCATCTGTAAGCCACAAAACAAGTCTTAATAAATTTTAAAAAATTGAAATTATCACCTTGTGTATTTTTTCTGATCACAAAGATAACTAGGAATCAAAAACAGGAAAAAATTTGGAATTATTTACAAATATGTGGAAAATTAGACCACACACTTATAAATATCCATAGAGTCAAAGAAGAAACTAAAAGGGAAATTAAACTGTCTTGAGACAAATGACAATGAAAACACAACTACCAAAACTTACAGTATACAGCAAAAGCAGTTCTAAGAGGGATGTTTATATAAATAAACACATAAAGAGAAAAAGAAAGATCACAAATAAACAGCCTAACTTAATGCCCCAAGAAACTGAGAAAAGAAGAACAAACTAAATCAAAATTTAGCAGAGGAACAGAAAAAAAGAAATAAATGAAGCAGACTAGAAAGACAATAGAAAAAAATTGATAAAAGTAGGAGTTTCTTTTTAGAAAACAAAATCAACAGATCTTGTAGAAAAAACAAAATGAAAGAAGAGATAACTGATAATCACAAGGTACCAAGGACTTTAAGAGACTACTATGAATAATTATATTCCAATAAATTAGACAATAAGTGGATAATTCCTAACACAGCCTGCTAAGACAGAACCAGAAAGAAATAGAAATTTTGGATGGACCAATAACAAGAAACAAGATTAAGTTAGTAATCTATAACTTCCCCAAAATATAAAGTCCAGGTTTTACTAGTTCACTAGTGAATTCTACCAAACATTCAATGAAATTAGTGCAAAACCTTTGCAAACTTTTCCAAAATAAAAACAAAGAGGAAAAAAACACTTCCAAACTCATTCTACAAGGCCTGCATTACCCTGATAACAAAGCCAGACAAGGACACTACAAGAAAGTTATCAGTTCAGGATCCCTGATAAACACAGATCCAAAAGTCCTTCACAAAATACTAGCAAACCAAATTCAACAACACAATGAAAGCAACATACACCATGATCAACTGGGATTTATCCCTGGAATGCAGTCATTATTCAATATATATAAGTTTATTAAAACGATATAGCACATCAACAAAGTGAAAAATCATGTTATCATCTCAGAAGATGCAAAAAAATATTTTTTTACAAAGTTCTATATGCTTTACTGATTAAAAATTTTTAATATATTAGGTATAGAAGGAATGTATCCTGACAAAATAAAAGCTGTATTTGGCAAGGAAAGGCTAGCATTATACTCAGTGGTACAAATCTGAAAGTTTTCCCTGTAAAATCAGGAAGAAGACAAGGATGCCCACTCCTATCATTTAATTCAACATAGGACCTGAAATCCTCGTCAGAGCAGTTAATTAAGAAAAATAAATGAAAGGCATCAAAGAAAGGAAGAAATATAATTGTTTATAGATCTCTGAATCTTATATAAACAAAATCCTAAAGATTACCAGAAAGCTGTTAGAACACCACAGAAATTCAGTAAAATTGCAAGACACAAAATTAGTTGTTTCTGTCACTAAAAAATTATCTGAAAGAGAAATAAAGGGGGGAGATTCCATTTACAGTAGCACAAGAAAGAATAAAATATTAAAAAAGGAGGTTGTGATTTTTTTTTAAAAAATTTAGTTGTTGATATATCTTTATTTTATTTATTTATATGCGGTGCTAAGAATCAAACCCAGTGCCTCACACATGCCAGGCAAATGCTGTACCACTGAGCTCCAGCTCCAGCCCCAAGGAGGTTGTAATATTATGATATTTATTTTTAGATTTTTACCCACTGTTCCTGGCTCATAACTCCCTCCCCAAGATAGGCTATGGAAACTCAAATTTCTCTTTCCTAAGGCAGGTCACTAAAACTCTAATCTGTCTCTGCCTTTCTGTTTCAGGAAAGGCCATAAACAGATTCTTTGAACAACTTTGTCCAATTATGTGTCAAAATAGCCCCCTCATTGCAGAGAAGTCTTGCCCCCTACCCTGGGGAATGAAAGCCCGTGGATAGGTAGATCTTACTGGGCTTCCCCACCTAATCTGTTAGTAGTCATGTCTATGGAGTAAAATCTCCATAAAAACTCAAAAGGACAGAGTTTGATAGCTTCCAGATAGCTAAACACACAGAGGTCCCTGGAGGGTGATGTACATAGAGAGGACATGGAAGATGGAAGTTCTGCATTCCATTCATCTAAGTATTTCTCAGTTCTGTGAACCCCTCATGCAAATTAATCAAACCCAAGGAGAGGGTTGGGAAAAGCATGATTTCTAACTGCTCAGTCCAAAGCACAGATAAAATAAGCTGAGGCTTGCACTTAACATGTGATTTGGGAGGGACGGCCTGTAACAGAAACAACACAATGGTTGTGGATATGACACCTTCAGGGGTCTCAATATAGATCATTATAGGACACTTTAGCAAGTGAAGACCATGTCCAAAAGGCCAACACATAAGAGTGGAAAAGAAATCCCTTCCATCAGATGTATAAAACTCAATGCAGGAACACAAGAAATATGAAAAAAACAAGCTAACACAATACTTCCTAAAGTTCATAATTCACCAGTAAATGACCCCAAAAATAATGAAGTAGATGAAATGTCAGATAAGGAGTTCTTTTAAAAATCTTTGAAAAAAAGATCAATGAATCCCAAGAGAACACAGAAAAACAACCAAGTGAATTAAGAAAGTCAGTATCAAATATGAATGAGAAATTCAAAAAGAAGATAGAAATATTTAAAAAGAACCAAACAGAAATCATGGAAATAAAAGACAATAAATCAAATAAAATATTCCGTTGAAATCTCTCTAATAGAGTAGACCATGCTAAAGACAGAATCTCAGAGCTGAAAGACAAAGTGGCCAGGTTTGAACATTGAGACATATCAAAGAAAAAAATAACCATCATCAGAATATACAAAAAATCTAGGACAACATGAAGAGACCAAATTTAATAATCATTTGAATTGAGGAGGGCTATGAGATGCAGGCTTATGAAATGGGTAAACTCTTCAAGGAAAGAATACAGGAAACTTTGCAAACCTTCAGAGTGAGATGAACATCCAATACAGAATGCATTCAAACCCCAGAAAGACAAGATCAAAAAAGAAGCTCTTTATGACACATTATAACTAAAATCCTAACAAACAGAACAAGGATTGAATTTTAAAAGCCTCAAGAGAAAAACATCTGGACACAATTAGAGACAAGCCAATCAGACTCACTTCTGATTTCTTAGCACAAATTCTTCAAGCCAGGAGAGCTTGGAATGATGGGTCCCAAGTCCTGGGGAAAAAAATGTCAACAAAGACTGTTCAGTGAAGATATCATTCAAAATTGAAGATGAAATAAAAACTTTCAAGATAAGCAGAAATTAAAAGAATTCATGACTAATCAATTGGCACTACAGAACTTACTTAATACCACACACAGAAGAAATAGAAAACAAGTCTCAGATATCACAAAAAACAAATCCTATTTGAAGAGAAGTTAAGCAAATGAGAAATAGGACAAAATTGAACACATTAAATGAATCAAAATGGCAGGAATTAATGAACATCTCTCTAAACAATGCTGAATGTGAATGCTCTCATCTCTCAAATTAAAAGAAATAGGCTGGCAAAATGTATCAGAAAACAAGATCCAACTATATGTTTACAAGAGACACATCTTATGGGCAAAGACAACCACAGGCTGAAAGTGAAAGGATGGAAATTGATATACCATGTGAATTGAGCTCCAAAACAAGCAGAAGTAGCTACTCTCATATCTGACAAAGTAGACATTACACCAAAATTAATCATAATAGACAAAGAAGGTCACTTCATAATGGTAAAGGAAACAAATCAAGAAGAAGATATAACAGCAATAAATATTTATATCCCAAATACAGGTGACACTGATCAGATTAAAGGCCCAGAAAAGTTCCTGTACAATAATACTGGGTGATTTCAACACATCTCTTTCACCATTAGTTAGGCCATCCAAATGTAAACACAATAAAAACTCTTTGGACCTGAAAAAATATAAATAAAATGGACCTAAGGGACATCTATAGAATATTTCACCCAACAAGAGCTAAATACACTTTCTTCTCAGTGGTTCATGGAAGCATCCCCAAAATAGGACATATTTTAGGCCACAAAGCAACTCTTAGCAAATTTAAAAAATGATATAATTCCTTGCATCTTATCAGATCATAATGGAATTAAATTAGAAATCAACACAACCAACTTCTACAGAAACTACATAAACACATGGAGATTGAATACTGTTTTGAATGATGAGTGGGCTATAGAAGAAATCGGGAGAAATTTAAAAATTCTTAGATTCAAATGAGAACAGTGATACAACATACCAGAACCTCTGGGACACTATGAAGGCAGTTCTAAGAGAAAAGTTTATAGGTATGATTATCTACATAAGAAAATCAGAAAGATCCCAATTAAGCAACCTAAAGATGCATCTCAAGACTATTGAAAAAGAACAAAAATCAATTTCAAAACCTGTAGAAGGAAGAAAGTGATTAAGATCAGAGCTAAAATCAATGAACTTGAGATTTAAAAAAAAAAAAAAAAAGAATTGATGAAACAAAGAGTTGGTTATTTGAAAAGACAAGATTGAGAAGCCGTTTGCCAGAGTAACCAAAAGAAAAAAGGAGAAAAAAACAAGTAATAAAAATAGAGATAAAAATAGAAGAAATCACCACAGACCTCTCAGATATTCAGCATATCATTAGGAACTATTTTCAAAACTTACTCTCCAATAAACTGGAAAGCCTAATAGAAATAGTTACATTTCTATATAAATATGATCTGCCAAAACTGAATCAAGGGGACATAGAAAACATAAACAGACCAATAACTTGTAATGAGATACAAGCAGTAATAGAAAGCCTTCCAACAAAGGAAGGCTGAACAGCAAAGGAAATAATTAGGAATATGAAGAGAGAACCCACAGGAAAAAAAAAAAAAACAGGACCAAATGGATTATCAGCTGAATTCTCCCAAACTAATATTCCTCAAAGTATTCCATGAAATAGAGATGGAACACTTCCAAATTCATTTTATGAAACCAGTATCACACTCATACCAGCTAAGGACACATCAAGGAAAGAAAACTACCGACTAATATCCCTGATGAATCTAGGTGCAACAATATTTGATAACATATTAACAGATGGTGTTTAAGAATATATTAAAAAGATTGTTCACCACAACCAAGTTGGTTTAATTCCACAGCTGCAAGGATGTTTTAATATATATAATTAACATTGTTAAAATGACCATACTATCAAAAGCAATATACAGTGCAATCTCTATCAAAATACCAATGACATTCTTCACAGAACTAGAAAAAAACAATCCTAAAATTCATTTGGAAGAATAAAAGACATAGAAAAGGCTAAGCTATTCTAAGCCAAAACAAAAACAATGCTGGAGACATCACAATATCTTACTTTGAATTATACCACAGAGCTGCATGGAACTCACATAAAAACACAGACAAACTCATACATGACCCAGTAGTCATCTGATCCTTGACAAAAACATACATTAAAGACAGTTTTTTTTTTAAACAAATGGTGCTGAGACAACTGGTTATCCACATGTAGAAGAATGAAACTAGAACCTAAAAGTTTCACCCTGGACAAAAATCAACTTAAAATGAATCAAGGATCTCAGAATTAGAAACTATGCAACTCCTAGGAAGAAAACATAGGGTCAACACCCCAGCTTTTTGCACAGACAGCAACTTTCTCTATATGACCCCTAAAGCTGAGGAGATAATGCCAAAAGTTAATAAATTAGATGGTATCAAAAAGCTTCTGAACAACAAAGGAAATAATAAGGAATATGAAGAGAGAACCCACAGAATGGGAAAATATTTTCTAGCTATTCTGACAAAGGATTAATATTTAGAATATATAAAGAGTTCAAAAAGCTTTAACCAAAAAAATCAAACCAACTAATTAATGGGTAAATGAACTAAACAGGCACTTCTCCAAAGAAGAAATACAAATGGCCAACAAATACATGAAAAAGTGTTCAACATCATTAGCAATTAGGGAAATCTCACACCAGTCAGATGGCAGTCATCCAGAAAAGAAATCATAAATGCTGGAGAGGATGTGGGGGAAAAGGAACATTTTACACTGTTGGTGGGACTGTAAATTAGTACAACCACTATGGAAATCAGTATGGAGGTTCCTCAGAAGACTAGGCATGGCTATACCAGTTCTCAGTATTTGCCCTGAAAAATTAAAGGGATCTTACTGTAGTGATATATGCATACCCATGTTTATAGCAGCACACTGCACAATAGCCAAACTATGGAACCAGCCCAGGTGTCCATCAGTAGATGAAGGGATAAAAAAAATGTGGTATATATACACAATGAAGTTCTATTCAACCATAAAGAAAAATGAAATTATGTCATTTGCAGGAAAATGGATGGAACTAAAGATTTCATGTTAAGCAAAAAGTCAAACTCAGAAGGTCAAGAATCATGTTTTCTCATGTAGAAGCTCAAGTGGAAAAAGGAAAGCAAAGGTGGGGGTGGATCTCCTAAAATTCAAAGGGAGATCAGTAGAGAAAAAGGACCAAAAGGTGGGAGACAAGGAAGAAGAGGGGATGAGCTGGGGAGTGATATTGCCATATTTACATTGTTAAATTATGCACATGTATGAATATGTAACAACAGCTCCCACCATTATGTACAGGTATAATGCACCAATAAAAATTTGGAAAAATAATCAGTTGATTCTTCTCTAAACTGAGAGAATTAGATTAGGTGATGTAATCTTTCAGCTGATTCTGTAAGGAAAGAAGGGATTTCTTTCTTTGTCTTACATAGACTTATTTATTGAGTAAGAAAGTTGTTAGAAGGAAATGAGATGAGTTATGTGGGTATCTAGATGAGTATCTATTAACTTGGAAGTGAGCATCCATAAAGCCCTTGCAGTTCTCTCTGCTTTACAACCCTTTCCTCTATATTACACAGAGTAGTAAGGATCTAAGCATATACTTTTGTGTTCACTGAAGGCTTTTGGCATATACATCAGCTTGAATTTGTATGTAGCTGGCTACAGTGTCCTAGTCTAGAAATTTGCTAGTCTAGAAATTCATACCTAACTTAGGGATTTTATGTAGCATTTGCACTTCTCTATTCTTTATCAATCACTGACAGACTCATTGTTTTATAATGTACTTCTCCGCAAGCTGTTTGCGACTCATCGCCTGCCTTGCTTTATAGTCTATAAATATTTAATTCTTTAATAAACTGCTTATATGTAATATAAAATGACTGATGCTATTCTCTCTTCCTTCTTTTAATATTGCTACTATTTGCAAAACAATTCTCTTTTTTCTCAATAGCAGTATGTTTCATAAATGTTTGACTTTCCTTTTTCTAAGTAGCAATTTATTCTGGGAAGTTGAGAGAATGACAGGCAGGAAAACAGACCCTTGCTCTTGGGATTACAGTATAAACTCTTCCCTTGTCCTCATTCCTTCCAAGCTACAAATTGATGGTATAAAGGAGATGGAATTTGGAATTGTGGCAAAGAACAATCACCCATCTCCCCAAACCCAATGTGCAAATCTGTAGACTAAATGTCTTTTCACAATGAGCCAATTCTCTACATCCTTTGTTTAGAGGAATCATAAAAGATGGAAATAATATAACAACCCCCTAGTGTTAATTTTCTATTTTTATAACTTTGTACTTTAATTTTGAAATGTTGGCTGATTTGCTTTCTGTACCATGAAATTATTTTTAATATTCTTTTTAAAAATCAGATAAGCCAAACATATTTAGTGCTTATTGTGTGCCCTGTACAAATGTTAGGATGTTTTCAAGGCAGATTCTGTTATTTTTCTGATATTCCAATATAATTTGTAATACCCTACACCTAGGGAAGAAATAAATAACATTTCTTCAATGCCAGGTACATTTGGAAAAATTATGGGGGAGTGAGGACAGAATATGTGAGTTTAAAGATCTCGATTTATATGCTGCTTCCACCATGAATTAGGTATTTAAGCTTATTACCTATCTCTTCTTAACTATAATGTAAGCATAAAAGATTATGCCAGTTATGTAAATACCTGGCATATAATAGGCCCTCAGATAACATTAATCCCCTGTCTAAATGTTCTACTCTGTCTGAAGTACAACATCAAGAAAAAATAAAGATGAGTGAATATTTTTAATGCAAAGATAGTTTTAATTTTATGTAAATAGGGCATATAATTTTATTTGTTTATATAATAGTGATGGACTACTTTAGGCAATAAACACTTTAAATTGAGGCTCCTTATTTAACTGACAACACATATTTGTGAAAAGATTCATTAAGATATTTTGCTCTTGAACAAAGGTTTTTTATGCAAAACTGTTCATGTCTATCTTTCTCCTTGTTGTTATAATGTGTATGATCAATCCAAGTGAGCTTATTTGCTTATACAAGTCAAATTATTCCAGCCTCATGTTCCCTGTACCTTGCCCCATTTTATATAAAACAATTCCTTATTTCACAGATATGATTCCATTATCTTATTTCATTCAACATTCACATCACAAATGTGCTTCCATTTTATTCTTTCTAAAACAAAATTGCTTGTGATGTTCTTAGTATAACTTTCTACGCTGTTTAAACATCATAAATTTAAACTGGCATAGTTATAGCCTCAGATTTTCCTATTGAGTTCTATTGCCCTTGGTTGCACTATCTCGTTGCTTTTGAAATAGGCTTTTACCTCTCCCTTGCTCTCTTCCTGACTTATCTATGATATTGGACCAGTCTTTGTCTCATATCTGATTATTTGCTTTGCATATTAATTTTTACTGACATTTCAAGTCAATGAAATAATGATTTAATAATGGTAACATTATTAGTGATATTATTTATTGAATTATTACTACATAATAGATATTGCTTTATAATATGTAAAATTTTTTCACTTAATTTGACTCTACAAGTTCAGAATTCCTAACTTGCAAATGAGGAAAATTAAGTATATATGGGTTAAGTAGCTCTCTCAGAGTTGCGTATCTGGTAAATAAATAAATCTAGGATTCTAACATAAATCCTCTTGATTCCCTTTCATAAAGCTTTGCTATATTGCCTTTTGGGAAGTCCAGAGGAAAAATGCTGATTTTTTTTAATTTATAAAATTATACTCATAGTCTTTCTCCACTTTAAAAATACTTCTATCATGGAGGAAAAAAAATGATATTGAGTTCTTGTGATGCCTTCTTTAAAAAGAAACTGTATATGGGAAATTACTTTGTATATTGCAAAATCCTAACTAGTATAACTTCTAATCCTGGTAACAAGTTTGAAGCACATTTATTATAATCCTTTTAATAGTTGTGACTTTTTAAATCTCATTTACATGTTTATCTTTCTCTGTGTGATAAAAGACTTCCTGAAAAATTGTAAGTAATCTTTTATAAATAAAAAAATACTTTTTTGGACTGGGGCTGTGACTCATTTGTAAAGCGCTTGCCTAGCATGTGTGAGGTACTGGGTTTAATCCTCAGCATCACATATAAAAAATTAATAAAATAAAGGTTCATCAACATTTAAATAAAATATTTTTAAAATGCTTTTTTAAATGCACATAGGAGCCTATTAATCCTAGGTGATGCCTAAAACAAAGTAAATAATTTGTTGGTTAATGTGACTGATTTCCTAATTAGGTGTTTTGAGATTTTTTTTTGAGAGAGAGAGAGAGAGAGAGATAATTTTTTTTAATATTTATTTTTTAGTTATCAGCAGACACAACATCTTTGTTTGTATGTGGTGCTGGGGATCGAACCCTGGCCTTATGCATGCCAAGTGAGCGCGCTACCGCTTGAGCCACGTCCCCAGCCTTAATTAGGTGTTTTGAATTTTTAACATTTTAGTTTTTAAAGGAGAGTATTCTTAAATAATGTTGATTGATACCTATAATCTCTTGAACTATTTCCAAAAAGATGTCATGGAAAAGCTGCTAACATTTTTGAGGCTAGGAACCATCATAATTAGAAGCTATACATTACAGAATCCTTAGGTCTGTATTAATGTAAAGCCTAAACTATATGCCCTTTACATTGATGTTCAATAAATATGAACAACCAGATTTATTTCATTGGAAAAAGTAAGCACTTTTATAAATTATTTCATATGTTTTATATGTGCCTTGAACACACATTTAACAATACTCAAATTTAGAAGATACCAGAAGAGGCCATACAATATTCTTTATTACCTCTCATTCATTTTCAGATAAGCTAATAGAGATTCTCTCTATTAAAATAGTATTTTTCTATGTTTTTCACAAAGATCAAAGGAAACTTTTAAATCCTCTTTGGTAATTAATACTTTACATAGGATATCCTTCAATTCATTAAACTAAATTCTTTAAATGAATTCTTTAAACTTATTAACGCTTTATTTTAACCTTCTGGAAAAATACTATTACTGCTTCATACAAAGTTATGAAATACTTACATATGTGTATATCTATCTGGCAACATACAGAAGCACACAAAATCATTGCAATAATTAGTTAAAAATTGTATGTTAATCCCAAAGTTGACCATTTGGTTGTAATATTTTCCATGAGATTACATTTTGACTATGGACATAGCACTCATTAATGACTATCTAATGTCAATAATAAGAAGAATTTGAGTGAGAATACAATAGGGAACATCTGGGTAAGCTTAAAAATAGGAATCAGAAATAATTGCTTAGGGTAAATATTCTACAATTTTCTGGGCCAAATAAATACTACAGTTAACCCTGTGTATCCATGGGTTCTGCATCTATGGACTCAACCAATCACAGATGGAAAATATTCAGAAAAAATTAATATATAATACTATTTATATATTATTTACATTGCATTAAGCATTATAATTAATCTAATGATGATGTAAAGTATACTGGGGGATATATGTATAGGTTATATGCAAATACTATGCCATTTTATCTAAGGGATTTAAACATCTACAAATGTTAGTATCCTCTGGAGGCCCTGGAGGCCCTGGGACATATCTCCCACAGATACCAAGAAACAATGGTATATATCTAGCAATCCTGATCCAGATCCTTAAAAAAGCACAAATTCAATATATAAAGATCATGTGGCATCACCTATTCAAGTACATGCACTAAGTCTCCTTCTACTAAAAGTTGAATTGATAGAGGTTTGGTTTGCATTGCAAATAATATGCATTCTCAGTTAGATGGAAGATATTATAGGAAATCTAATTTCATGATCCTAATTTTGATCAATATGTAAGAATTTCTTAAGAGAGCTAGAAAAAATTATTAACTTTTGAAGAAAGTAGTCATTTAATCCTAAAGCTAAAACATCCAGGTTTGGTGAGTATTTCACATAATAAGACATATATCTTATACCCACCTGTCCAATAAATTAGCCACTAGACATATATTTAAAGTTAAATTAATTAAATAAAATTAAAGGCTCAGGTTTGTTTGTTTTTTTTTGTTTTTTTTTTTTTTTTTTTAGCTGTACTAGCTTATGACTACTGTAAGCACATTCTATTTATATCACTACAGAAAGTTATTTGGACAGTGCTACCATGGATTCATAAAGGCAGATTTTTAAAACATTAAGATAAAGGGTTAATATAACTTCACGTACATAACTTCAAAAGGAAAAATCACTCAAGAAAAATGGGAAGTTTTCCAAAATAACATTAAAATGAAATTTAACACATTGAATTGTAATTGACCTGTTGCCTGTATTTAAAAACCAGGTTTTACAGCAGGAGCATGTTTGTCTTGTTTACTGTGGTATGTAGCAGATACATAGAAACTTCATAAGTAATTTATGGCTAAAATGAAGAAAACATTGGAGGAAAAAAGCAAAGGGAAAAATGTAAAAAGTAGCAATGTGATTTTATAAGGATACCTTTGATGAAATTTAAGTAATAAATGACTATATGTAAAAGACATAAGGAGGGGCATATAAGGGTCAGAATTTGGGGTTAGCTTCTATGAAAAAGGAAAAGAGATGGGTGCTATAGGATTTTTATTTTCTGTTAAGAGAAATTAATGTTCTCTTAAGATAAAGGGAGGGGAGTAGGGAAAGAGAGAATATAGGAATTAGTCTTCAGATTTCTTCTCTCTGCTTCCTTCCATTCTCTCTCTCCCTCCCTCTCTCTCTCCCTTCTTTTTGAGGAGGCATAACTTTCAGATAAGAAAAGACAAAACTAACATTGGTTAGTAAGTTAGCAGTTCACAATCTGGCAAAGAGATTAGAAGAAAACAACAAATTAGGGCTGGGGATGTGGCTCAAGTGGTAGCGCGCTCGCCTGGCATGCGTGCAGCCCGGGTTCGATTCTCAGCACCATGTGCAAACAAAGATGTTGTGTCTGCCGATAACTAAAAAATATATATATTTTTAAAAAATCTCTCTCTCTCTCTCTCTCTCTCTCTCTCTCTCTCTCTCTCTCCTCTCTCACTCTCTCACTCTCTCTTAAAAAAAAAAACAAATTATTACATTTCATCTTCTATACCAAATACATGAGTTTGAAAGGCATAGAATTTGCAGCTGAGTCTGAGAAACTTCCTCTGTAGTTAAGCTTAGGGAATTTCAGATATTTTTTTAAAAACTAAGCAGATTGAGCTAAAAATCTGAAAAAGTGGAAAAATTATTCCTAATTTTCAAAAAATGTTAACTTTTTATTCATTTTAAAATAAATTATTTAAAAAATACTTTTATAAGTACTTGGAAGGGAGAATTTTGATCACTAGTAATAAATGTGGCTTCACAAAGAACAAATGTCCTCACTTCCTTTTCTGATGGCATTACTTCAGAGGAATTTTATATTAGGAGTAACTCTCAGAGTTGTGTTTTACCTTGCGCAAATAAGAAGCTAGGAAGTTAAGTGGAAATCTGCTGAATGCCCAGTGGAGCTTTCACCAATCTTACAGTGCTGAAAAGATAGCATTCAGGTATCAGAATCTGTCAAGGAAATAGGACCGGGGAGATGAGGGGAACAAGATGCAATTGGAGCCTTATAGAGACTGTAATCTGGCTTCCAGTCAATTCACTTTTTTATTGGATTGAAGTGATCTGGTATTGTTCTGTGCTGCTGCTTCTAGAAGATATCTTCTAGAAGATATCTTTCAGAGCCTCCAAAAATTGCCATATACAATATCTGGCATCCATTCAGTGCTTACCAGGAAAATCAATAAACAGAACCAAAACACGGGGGAAAGCAGATCCATATAGAAATTTTTTTTAAGTTACCAAATAAAGCTTTTTAGCTCCAAAATGATAATATTTTGGAAAACACAATTGCAATGTACAAAAAAGGAAAAAAAAATAAGTGGATATTCTGGAACTGAAAAATATAGTAACCTAAATTAAACCATTGGAAAGATCATTGTTGAACTTTATGATAGATAGATCAATTAAAAAATATATATCCACACCAAAGCATGAATAAAGGACAGATGGTAAAGCAGCATGACATACATAAAAGACATACTGGAAATGTCTAACATATATATTACTGGAATCCTGTAAGGAAAAGAAAGATTGCAGTGTAAGTAATGTTCAAATCGATAATGACTAACAATTTCCAAAAGGGAGGAAAGATATCAAGCCACAGATATCTGAGGTAGCTTAAATTAAAAGAAAAGCCTACTAGACACATCAGTAAAACTATACAAAAGGTGAAAATGAAGAAAAAAATCTTAAGTAAAGCAGGAGGGGTGGGGAGGCATATAACTTGAAAACACAAAAATAAGAATGGCAGCTGACTTCCCAACAGGAGTGATGGAGCCTAAAAGGCAATGGAATGACATCTTTTTAAATGTTGAAAGAAAATAACTGCCAACGTAGAACTCTGTACTCAGTGAAAATTTCCTTCAAAACTTAAGATGCAATGACTTTATGAATAAACAAAAAGAGAACTTATTAGAGCAAACTTGATCTAAAAGAAATACCAAAGGGCATTCTTTAGGTAAAAGAAAAGTGAATTCAGAAGGAAACATGAAAGTGGAGGTAAATTAATACCTAAGGATTCTTGACTACATAATAGAAAATGAAAACATCCTGTGAGATTTAAAATATATGAACAGTAAAACACACGTCAACAATAACCCCAAAGGTGAGAGGAAGTAAACAAAAGGATACAATTAAGTTTCTAGCATTGTCTGGGATGTGATAAAAGTATAGCTGATCATTGTAGTAAATCAGGGATGCATGTTATAATATTTAGGGTAACATTTAGTAGTAAAATAATGTATTATTATCAAGCTAATGGGTAAAATTGAACAAGAATATTTTTTTTCTTTCTCTCTCTCCAGTGCGGGGGAATTAAACTCAATGCTAGGCACACCCTAGCCACACCCCCAGCCCAAGGGAAAAAAACTTGTTTTAATCTTAAAAAATGTAAAAAAGAGGAATGAAGGAATAAATATGACAGAATAAGAAAAAAAGTGAGTATGCATATAATTCAAAATATAACAGTAATTACATTAAATATATAGTGATCCAATTCATCAGTAAAAGGAATTGTCAGATGAGTTAAAAGGTAAAACCCAATTAGGAAATAAGATATAGAAAAGTTTAAAGCAATAATATAAAAAATTCAGCTCTACAAAATATAATTATAGCAATGTGTTGACTTTAAGGAACAGTTAAATATATATATGGCATAATTATTAAGGTGTTAATCCAACAGAATATCATCATTCTCAGCAATGCACTTAATAAAATAGCCACAAAACATATAAAGCAAAAATTTACAAAACAAAAAATATGTATGCAAATTCAAATTGGTTATAAAAATTCAACAAACCTCCCTTGATAAAAAAAGAACAAGTATGCAAGCAGAGAAAAAAATTGCAAAGATATAGGTGAACTGAGCAACATGGTTATATGTATACTGTGGACATTTACCAAAATGGACCACAAAGTAAGTCTTAAAAACAGTGAACATACTGAAATTATTTATGGTAGAACTAGGACCACAGAGATCTGGAAAACAATTTTTAAAGTTCTAGAAATCAATAACAGGAGATAATTAAAATTTTTGTGGATCCCTAAAGATTTAGAATTTATATTCTTCTAAATATCATAGAGGTCAAAAAGGAAATTATGATGTAAGTTTAAAAGTATTTGAACCCAATGATAGTGAAAATATGGCAGAGAAAAACTTGGGCATTGTACCTGAATCCATGCTTAGATAAAAATGTAAAGTTTTTAAAAAGAAAACAAGGCTGAAAGTCAGTAATATAAAGACCTCAATAAAGAAATAGAATAGAAAAATTAAACTCAAAAAAGTATAGCAGTAAGAACAGAATTTAACTAGATAAAAATCTAGTGTGACAGAAATCTGTGTAATAAAGAAAATCAACAATAGAACAGTAGTGTGTTCTTTTCAAATGCATATGGAATTTTGAAAAAATAGGATATATGGGACACAGAACAAGTAATTTGAAATTATTCAGAATATATTTCCTGAACACAAAGGTATTAATTTGGGAATTCATTGAAAATAACCAAATATTTGGAAATTGAACAACGCACTTATAAATAACACATCAAAGAAATAACAAAGGAAACCTTTTTAAAATCTCAATTAAAAACTATTGAACATACATTCTATGAAAGTATGTGAGATGCAAGTAAAGCAGTCCTTATAAGGACATGTATAGCTTTACACATCCATATTAGAAAGGATGTGTAAAATTAATTATTGCATAGTCTACCTTGGGAAGCTAAAAAAAAAAAAGAAAAGAAAATTAAACCTAAATTAAATAGAACAAAGTAAATTATGAAATTAAGAGTAGGAGTCAATTCAAACTGTAAAGCTTCTTCTCAGCAAAAGAAACAATCAGTGAGGTGAAGAGAGAGCCTACAGAATGGGAGCAAATTTTACTACATGCACATCAGACAGAGCACTAATCTCTAGAATACATCAAGAACTCAAAAAAACGTAAAACCAAGAAAACAAATAACCCAATCAATAAATGGGCTACGGAACTGTACATACACTTCACAGAAGATGATATACAATCAATTGACAAATATATGAAAAAACTTTCAAAATCTCTAGCAATTAGAGAAATGCAAATCAAAACTACTAAGATTTCATCTCACTCCAGTTAGAATGGCAGCTATCAAGAATACAAGCAACAATAAGCATTCCAGAGGATGTGGGGGAAAAGGCACTCTGCTTCGGACTGCAAATTGGTGCAACCAGTCTGGAAAGCAGAATGGCGATTCCTTGGAAAACATGGAATGGAACCACCTTTTGACCTAGCTAAACCACTCTTTGGTTTATACCCAGAGGATTTAAAAATAGCATAATATTTTGATGTAATGCGGCCACATCAATGTTTATAGCAGCACAACTCACAATAGCTAAATTGTGGATCCAACCTAGATGCCCTTCAGTAGATGAATTGATAAAGAAAATGTGGTATAGAAACACAATGGAATATTATTCAGCATTAAAAGAGAATAAGATCATGGCATTTGCAGGTAAATGGAGGGAGTTGGAAAATATCGTAGTAAGTGAAGTAAACCAATCCTAAAAAACCAAAGGCCAAATGTTTTTGCTGATAAGTGCATGCTGATCCAAAATGGGGGTGTAGGGGAGTTTGGGAGGAATGGAGGAACTTTGGATATGGCAAAGGGGAGGGGAGGGAAGGGAAGGGAGGGGGCATTGGGGTAGGAAAGATGTTGGAATGAGATGGACATCATTACCCTAGGTACATGTATAAAGACATGAATGGTGTGACTCTACTTTGTGTACAACCAGAGAAATGAAAAATTGTGCTCCATGTGTGTACTGTGAATTGAAATGCATTCTGCTGTCATGTATAACAAATTAGAACAAATTAATTAATTAATTTTAAAAAGAGTAAGTCAAAAGAAAATCAATAGCCAGAATTATTTAAAAGATTAATAAAACTCATTTTTAAGATTGATCCAGAAAACAAAGTCACCAATATTACAGATAAAAAGGTGACATCACTAAAGTTCTCAGATCAAATTAAAAGGATAAGATATTATAAACAACTTAATTCCAATTGATGTGATAACTAAGATGAAATTGACAGTTTGTCTAAAAAAAAAGCTTACCAAATTTGACACAAGAAATTAAAAATCTGAATAGTTCTAGAGAGTTTTAAATTGAAATTTTAATTGAAAAATTGCCACAAAGAAATCCTCTAGGGCTCATGGCTTTACTGGTAAATTCTGTCCAACACTTAAAGACAAAATAATAACAATCTTACCCAAATTTTTTCAGAATTTAGAGGAGGGGCACATTCTCCAACTCATTCTATGAAGCTAGCAAGACTCTTATAATGCCAAAGTCATTGTAAGAAAAGAAAATTATAGACCAGTATTTCTCATGCACATTGATTTTTAAAACCCTTAACAAATCTAGCAAGTCGTATAATATATAAAAAGGTGAATACATTATGTTCAAAGTAGTGTTTGTTCCAAGATTGCAAGGCTGGTTTCACATGTAAATTACAATATTAGTCATTGTAATTTACAATGCTGTTAGATTAATTAAGCTATTATTTGTTTCAATAGAGACAGAAAAGACTTTAACAAAGTTTAATAACCACTCATGACTTTTAAAAAACCTTAACAACTAGAAATGGAGATAATGTGATAAAGAATGTATTTGTTAGTGGTTTAAAAAGAAAGAACTAGTCTTTCTCTCCTAAGATCATGAACAAGGCAATGATGTTCCTTAAAATGGGAAATAAGTCAGGGATGTTCATTCTCATCACTCACTACTTCTATTCACCATTTTACTAGATGGATGCCTCACTAATGAAATATGCTAAAGAGAAAAATGTATTTGGCATAATTACTGGTAGTAAAGACTTAAGCAGTATATCCAGAGATGGATTTATTATGTTTACAGAAAATTATGAGGAATCTTGTGTAAAAAACAGGAGAGAGATTATATTAGTACCTTATTAAAACCTGGCCACATTATATTAATATCTAGAAGGATGAACATGAAATTGGTAGTAGTGCTTACTTATTTGGGGGTGGAGTTAGGAACTCATGCTAGAAAGGACAGTAACTTTTTCCTTTCTATATTTTTAAATTATTGATATTTGAACATAGTTAATTTATAACCTATTTCAAAATATAATTTTTTTAAAAAGGCTGAAGTCAGCATTGCTTCATCAGTGTGTTTAAATAATGAGTGCTTTTCAGTTCCCATAACACTCCACATAAACCATGCTAAAACTCTGTTATCAGACTGTAGGTGTCATGAAACATGATCATTATTTTGGAATTATAATTAAGAAATCCCTTCATGGGTCTGTTATGCACTAATATGAGGTATAGTTTGACCTCTGATCACAGATCATTTATGATCCGTTCACAATGAATGCCTATTTAACACTTTCTCACTAAACTTTTTACTTGTACAGCTATTTAGTAGTAACAGTGAAAACAGTATTTCTTTTTCCTTATTTCTCTCAAATAATAAACAAGACTCTGAGACAATAATAATGATAACAATTATAAAATCTAACATTTATTTAGTTTTTGTTATATGCAGATGCTGCACTAAATTCTTTATATGCAGTGTTTCAAAATTTAATTGCCATAATCCTGACAACAGAAACAAAAAAGATAAGAGGTTAAAACCAGAATAATGAATATTAGATAGCCATTCTGAAAATAATCATCTGTACTCTGAAGTTTTGTACACTACAACAACAGTTAATTAAGAATCCTGTAACATTTGAAAAGTGTGTGTGTGTGTGTGTGTGTGTGTGTGTGTGTGTGTGTTAAAAGTGTTAGAGGTTATAGGTGAAAAGCTGCAGAATTTAGAACATACTTAAAATTAAAGAGACCAGTTCTTGATTAACCTTATGCCTTGTAGTAGAAATGTGAGCAGATATACAGATCAAATCAAAAACTGCCTTCAGATAACTTAAACAGAAGTATTAAATTGTTTTAACCTGAATTATGAAAGTAATTTGAATTATATCCACCTGACCACAGGAAGAAACAAAATCTCTTTGTTACTATTGCATCTTGCTTTGGCTTTCTTTGTTAATCCTTTGAGACCGTGAGTATAGTCCAATATTTTATCAGTTTTGAATCCACACAATAGGCTCATTCACAATTTGTCTATCTTTCCTCACTGTGAACATGCACTAATCCACACTCATAAATTCATCATTCTGAAAACATGAGAAAACCACAGCAATAATTACCCTGAGAATAAACCAGCATAAGAATTATCAGGCCTCTGTAATCATCCAAATGATTCCATTTGCTCTTTAGTAACATACACTATGATAGCACCAAGAATTCCCTCTTTCACAAATACCTGGACCAGGAGGCACTCTACTGCATCCCCAAATTAGAAGTAGCTGTGCTTTTGGCTTCTGAGCTGTAGACAGCTGGGGGGTGGGTTGGGGACAGGCACACTGCCGCAGCTTTCCTCAGCCCCAGACCTAGAAGGACCTGTCTCAGTGCCCATCTTGGTAAACCCTGATAGCTCTCTGCATCAGGAGCCCATGTCTAGGATTAATGAAGCAAAGGTGGTTTCTGAAAACCTCCTGTACTACACAAAATGCCATGCAGTGGCTCTGAATATACTCCTCTTCATATGTTCTCTCTTCTCCCCTCCCTTCCATATCCGTGTCCTTGTTTAGTTCCAGTTTCCATTAGAAATGCTATTTGGGCAGGAAATTTCACAGATTGGATCCATCTCAATGCTGCCATGCAAAGAAAACACATCTGTCTGACTCTTCATTTAAAATAAGGAAAAAATTGAAATAGCAAAATGCTGTAGTCGCTCTGAGCTATTTCTTAATGAACCTGTTTGTCCCATGAGCTGTAGTGAGGAGCTTCTCCTGGGTGAGAATTCTTTATGCATATTAATATTATGCATGTTTTCCATGTGACTCCTCCTGACTTGCCCTCACCCCATCCTTTGAATTCATTTAAATAAAAATAATTTATGTGGACATTCCTTCAGTCAGGATTTTCTCTCCCCCTTTCTTAAAGACATCCATAATATTTCGTTGATGCTTTGCGTCCAAACCAAGTCGTTATGCTTTTGCATATCATTAGGGCTTTATAAAGAACAACAGCGACATCTGCATGTACCACAGTGCCAAGGAGATAGGAAAAATCCCGAAAACAAAACTCTGTATTAGCTTGGAGGCTGCCTAGCTCTGTCTCCCTAGCAGCCCCTGCCACCACCATGGATAGGAGTAATTGTACAGTGTAATCACATCATGCCTAATCTGAATATTCATAGCAGAGACAAAGCTTTGGAGAATAAGGGAGGAGCAGGGATAATTTAAATATAAAACAGCATCTCATTTCCAAATCAAGTTGTGCCAGTTAGACTGTGCACCAGGATTCAATATTAAACCAACATTGTTTTACAGTTTGGAAATTGGAAGTGAAGAAGATGGAGGAGAAAAGATACGCAATAAAGAAGGAGTAGCATATTCTCATTCTTGACTGAAGAAAAACAAAACAAGACAACAACAGTGACAGAATAAAAATAGTTAAAGTGATATTTGAAGAGTCACCAACAGTGGCTAACCAGCTGCTTTTACCAGGAATGAAATAGTCTATTGAGGCAGCTTTAAAAGCCCCCAATTAATATGTTGTGCATGTTTAAGATCTACAAAGAACTCACTGTATTCCTTCTCTCCCCCCAAATCCCCCCAATACTCACATATTCCCTAACCACCACCTTGCTTTCCTGTCGGGTGTATGGGGAAAGGATCAGAGTTTCAAAATAATTGACTAATTGCTTCAAAAGTGTCAACATCCCTCTTCAAAATGAAAGAACAAAAACAAACACATACAAAAAGGTGACTGTTCATTAATGAAGGGATAAATTACCGATGGCTTCTTCATTCTCTTTAGTTCATTACCCCCCAAAAGAAATATAATCCACGTTAATATTTCTTGTCTTCATTTTCTTTGTTTTTAATATGATGCTCTTTATTATTTTTTTAAGTGTTGGTATTTGTAGAAGCCTCTGCCACTGCATTCCCCAAAGAGCTACTAGTTTCAACCCACTGGAGTTTATATTCCTTTAATTGTCTAGTGCAGGAACATTTCTGCTGTTTTTTAAAATATACCGCTCTGCAGGAATTAGAAGAATCCAAGGTTGTATCCAACTTCAAAGGTTTCCAAGTCATAATGATTTTAGCAAAAGTAGAAGACAGATCATGGAACAAGTCCCTGTTTGAAGATAAGCATCATAGGGACCTTTTTTTCTTCCCTCTCTCCCCAACTTTGTACTTCTCCTGGCTCTGAATGCCCCTCGCTAACACAGTTTAATGATATGCAAATGAAATATGCATAAAACCATTCTACTGTATGATGATTAAACACTGGAGACATTAACAGCGGAGGCTTCACTCTTTGTAATAATCCTTCCCGACCATCCACTTTGATTGCGGAGTTATGGAAACCCATAGCAGTTGGCAGAGTGAAAGGGAGAGAGAAGGAAGGAAAGACGCAGGGACACATCACCCATCTCGGTGCTTCTCCCACTCCAGGAGAGGTTTCCCCCCCTTTGTACTGAATTCCTATTGCTGTCTTTTGTAATCCATCCATGCAGTTGCACCAGAGCGATTAACGGGGAAGGAAAAAAAAAAAAAAAACTCTTTTTCTCTTAATGTTTCAAAGCTCATTAGCCAAATGATTATTCCTCATTAACAGCGAAAGCTCATTCATTAAAAGGACGAATATGCCCAAAAGATGCCAGTGCGGTTAATCCTGAGTCCCGTAACTGGGCTGTAAATCCCATACTACTTGTATATTCCATGCGAAAGGGACACGCGCCAATCCACACTTAAAAAAAAAAAAAAAAAGAGAGAGAGAGAGAAAGAAAAAGAAAACAGTTTGTGTGTTTTGTAAGATCCACAAGAGCAGCAATTAATATTCCCATTGAATGACTTTATTTTTTTTTTCTCTCCCTTTTGTTTCCAACGCCTGCCCCTGGCTCAGCGCCCAGTGCCAACAGAACACCTTTCAGGATTCACAGCAACGCAGACAACGTAAGTACCAGCCGTTCCCTGAAACCCTTTTGCAGATTTTTTTTTTTTTTAAAACAACCACCTAAAACATAGAGACAAGCCTCTTTCCCCTTCTTCTCCCCTTCATTATGCCACCAAGGTTTCCTCAGTAGCCCTTCCAAATCCCTCTGCCTTCAAGTTTGTGCATGTCTGTGTGGCATCCCTCCTCCTCCTTCACTCCCATAGTGGATCTTGTAAAAGGGCTTCAGATCGGCCCCATTCATCTCCCTGGTGATAGCAGTGAATGTAGATAAATCTCTGGCTGCCTGCTTGCTGCTGGAGTATGATTTTTATTTTGTCTTCTGTGTATACCTGGGTCAAAAAGTGGGATGTATGCACACACATACATGCACATACACACCATTCCTTCTCTCTCCTCTGCCTTCCTCACCTTTTTCTAACACATGCATACATCCCCCATAGTATGTATATGCATAAACATACACACCTATGTACATATCCATACCTATAACACAAAAAATATATACATATCTAAGCGTTTAATTCATCTGTAAATATGTGTATTTATATACACATACAGCTTACACTTGTGTCTATATGCAATTGATAAGTGCCTATCTTTTCATTTATACCCATCTATAGCTCCATTTAAATAACCCCTCTCTTCTCCCAGCAGAGGCTGTGTGCAATTGCAATCCAAGATGTTAAAAGTGGTATTCTTTCCTCATGATTTCTATTTGTAGACCTTTATGCTCCCTTCTCTGCATCTTCAGAGCTGTAAGATTGGCTTCTTTCCCTGAGGTTTTCCGAATGGCAAGTGGCACCGGCTGTGGCATGCATTCATGCCGCTTCCTATGGCATTTCTCTCCGATGTCTGCTTTTTCTCTTTGTTTGTTGTTGACTAGGCTGAATCGTATTGTTGTTTTTTTTTTAAGTTAATTATAAACGAAGTTGAATAGCAAACAAGCCAACAGCTTGCCCCCCCCAAAAAAAAAAAAAAATAGCCCCACACAAGCGCCTTCTGCTGCAACAGATGCCCAGATCACCCCTGGCATGGCAAACGGGCAAACGATTTTGGTGGTTGTTATTTTTTTCTATTTGTTGCTGTATTTGCTGTTTGTTTTCCTTGTTTCTTTTTGATTTTTCAAGGAGTCCAGGATCCCGGCCTCTGCTTGGAACGAAACAGTGTCATGGCGGAGACGACGGCCTTTGTCTTGCTGGGTGTGAAAACATCCGCTGTGCTGGCTCCACTGCAGCAGAATCAAGTTTAAAGGAAAAAAAGTGATTAAAGTCAGCTTTGTGCCTCTTTGGTATGGAAGACCCCCAAACCCCAAGTAGCCGACTCCCAAGGTCCGAGGAAGGGCTCATGGTTGGAGCAGCCTAGGCTGTAATCCTGGCACTTGCACCTTCGGTTGCTGCTTGCTGTTCGCTCCTGGGGGTCTGGATTATCTCCCTTGGCTTTACCGCACTGCCTGGCCCGCATACAGGGCCCGGAAACATATACCCGCTGCTGCTATCACACGAAACTGTGGCGTTGCCCCTGAATGGATGGCACCGTGCCAACTCTTCTGCCATCCGCCCTTGCAGCTTTTTTCTTTCCTCCCTCCCTCCCCTTCTTCTCCTCCTCCCGTCGACTTGACGTTAATTAACACACGGGTTAATTGATTTTAAAAGCCGAAGAATTACAGTTAACTTTTCCCACAGGGTACAGACGCCAGCCGCTTGGCACACTCTGCCTTTCGCACTGGTGCAGGGGGGCAGGGAAAGCCCGCAGCAGAACTAGCAACTGCGAGGGAACGTTGCCTGCTTATTGGAGTACAGCCGGTAGAAGTCGACGTGGCACTGCCTCATCCTTCACAATATATGTAGCCATTATATATTTTGTTAAATTATCGAAACACAACCCTGGCTTTCTCCTTCTCCCTGGGTCTTTCAAATTACGAAAGCCCTTCATAAGTTCACCTGGGGGTGGGGGGAATCACTCTCTAAGACCATTTATCTCATCCGTATTGTGCTTTTTCCAGCAATAAGAAAATAATTAGTGCCTTTAAGTTTTTTTATCTTTGTTTTAATTTTAAAACAGGAAGACTACACCTTCCCCAAATATCACAGGCATAGGAGTTTGTTTGCCTTTTAAAGAAAAAGTTCCATCAAGTTTTTCTCTGTATCTCAATGTTTGATTTGTCCGTTTTACTCTTGGCCCAAATGGGTCATTTTATGGCGAAGGATATCAGTGATAAATTAAGTAGGTTGGAATTAAGAACAAAATTCTTACCGAAGCTCTTTGTGTTTTGTTTGTGTGTATGTATATGTGTGTGTGTTTGCTTTCTGTCCCCTTCCCCTCAATAAAATGAAAGCAGTTGACATTGTAGTTGGAGAGGAGACAGGCAAGGCTGGGAACTTGATGCTTTCACCTTTTCATGCTTTCATTTTATTTCATTTTGTTTTTTAAAAGCACGCAGCAAGTGAAGCGACAAGAGGAATCCATTATGCAAATCATGTCACTTTGCATAACGTCTCATGACTGGAATATGCAAATGAGCTGTATAATTTAATGAGTGCCAGTGTCTGTCTAAAAGTGTTTCACATAATTTGCAAAGTAAGCCTGAGAGACATGAGGAAGGCACTTCCTACAACTCCACTGCTAGCAAAACCCTTATATTTTCCAAATGCGCCATTATAATATGGTCATGTGCTTTTTAAAAGAAACGAAGGTTCCAAACGTTCTTAAGAGACAGATTTTTCCTCTCACTCCTGTAGTTTTTTTGGCCTAAAAGTTTATAAGAAACTTGGACTCTGAAACTTTAATTTTTAGATTCATTTTGGGAATGATATTAATGACACATGTGTTATTTGTTATGGGTTTTCTTTTCTAAATCCAGAAAATCTTAAATAAACAGACACCTTATCCATGTGTCTGGATCCATGAAAGTGGAAGAATGGGACTTCTCATTTGGTTGGGTTTTTTGCCCTGTTCTGTGCAACATTTTATAAATTATAGTCTTGTACATGTTAGATATTGATATGAAAAGTGCATATCAACAAGTGGTCTTATTTTGAAGATATAATTCTGCTTTCAGAATTGTCTTCAGAAGAGAAATGCTCATCAGTAAAAATTAGGTTTTAGATGAGTTACTTCAGTTGACAACTCCAATCTCACTTTTATAACTTTGTTGAGTAGATAATCAAAACTTTTGAGAAGTCATAACATCTTTGATAATCTGACCTTTTATTTTTCATTGTCATTATAAAATCTATGAAAAGCAGGTATAGACTGTCATGAAAATTTGTATTAGGAGGACCTGACCCTCAGAGGGCTTGTCAGAAAGACTCTTAAAGAACATACATTCAAAGTCAACTCTGAAAGTTGATGATAAGACAAAAAGAGAGAGAAAATATTTCCACATTTCAGTAAATCCTGATACAGGTAAAGAACATGACTGCTTTGTAGAACCAGAATAAGACCAGTGCAGAGTGTAGAGAATGGGTTATTGGATCATACATATTAGGAACAAATTGGAATGTACCATATGAATAGGTAATTTATTCATTATGTATGTGCATTTGCTGGTGCCTGACCTTTTTTTTTTAATGTTTTTTTAGTTGTAGATGGACACAGTACCTTTATTTTATTTGCTTATTTTCATGTGGTGCTGAGGATCAAACCCAGTGCCTCATACTTGTGAGGCAAGCGCTCTGCCTTGGTCATTTTCTGAGTATACATGTTGTAGAATCACATTGGTCAATAGTAGCCTATAAAAAAATAGCAAATTTTAAAATATTCAAGTCAGACAAAATATATTCTGTGAAACACAAATAAGTTGAACTAGAAATTAATAAGAGAACAATATCTGGAAAATCTTAAATTTTGGAAATTAAACTTATTTCTAAAAGACATGGTTTTAAAAGATAGGGGAATTAGAAAATGTTTTTAATTGAATGAAAACGAAAACACGTTACATAATTTCTAATAGGCAAAGGTTCTAAGAAGAAAATAAACTTTAATGATGTATTTCAGAAATATGCAAAATTTTGAAATAATAATCTGTATCTTAAGAAAACAATTTAGGCTCAGAACAAGTTTGAGAGGAAACTTGAACCAAGAATAATAAGGTAAGTTGAACTTCATCAAAATTGAAAATTTCTACTCTTTGGAAGATAATAAGTGAAAACAAATAGGCTACAGACTATGATAAGATATTTGCTACCAATAATTAGGTGAAAAATCAATCAATCTAAACCAGACTGAAAAATGGCACAGAAGATAGAACTGGTTGATAGTTACCATAACTGAATTCTCTATGTTCAAGAAGGCAGAATAAATCAGGAACATGTTAAGTAGAAACAGGATTTTTAAAAGGCTCTAATTGAACTTTTAGAGTAAAACTATCATGTCCAAAACTGAGAAAATACTGGGAAAGATAGGCAGAAGATAAATATTTGAGAAGAAAAGATTAGTGAAATTGAACACATGTAAATACAAACAATCTAAAATAATACAGAGAAAGAAAAATAACAAAAAATAATGAATAGAGCATCAACAAGTCAGGGAACAACTTCACATGACCCAATACATGTGTAATTGAAGTCCTTGAAGGGAAGGCTGAAGGATTTTTCTGTATTCAAAGAAATAATAGCTGGAATTTTTTCAAAATTGTTGAAAACTATAAAATACAGTAGGTCCAACTGTATCAATACCAATTATAAGACATTTAAAAAGCCAAAAGTATGCTAACATTCTACATAAAAGTCATTGCAATGACATGTTACTGCATAGAATATTTTAAAAACAGAGAAAAGGTGATACATTATGAACAAAGGAACAAAGATGAGAATGACAATAGATTTCTCTTTAGTATCAATGTAAGCCAGAAGACGGTGGAAAAATATCTTTAAAGTATTGAAAGAAAAGCAGTTAAACTAAAATTCTGTATACAGCAAAAATATCTTTCAAAAACAAAGGAGAAATATAAACTTTGAAAAGGTGTGCAGAAGCAGAAGAAAATTCATCATTAGAGGAACTGCACTGTAAGAAATGTTAAAGGAAGCTCCCCAGGCAAATGGAAAATTATACCAAGTGAATAAAAAGCCTTGGAAATGGTGACATTGGCAAATTTTAACAAACTTTTCCCTTATTATTTAAACTATTTAAATAAAATTGATAGTTTAAAGCAACAATAATAACATTGTTTTTATAACATATAAATATAAAACTCATGACAACAATCACCCAAAAGCTATTAAAGAGGGGCGAGGTTGTGGCTCAGTGGTAGAATGCTTATCTGGCATGTATGAGGCACTAGGTTTGATGCTCAGCACCATATATAAATAAATAGAATTTCCATCAACAAGTAAAAGAAATATATATGTTTTTAAAAAGCTATTAAAGAAAACAGAAATGGAAACATTATAAGTGTCTTATATACTACACATGAAGTGATATAATATTGATAATATCACTAGAGGTAGACTATAATAAGTTAAAGTTGTATATTGTATCCTAAAAAAAATAAAGCTATAATGACAGAATTATAGTCAATAAGCAAACAAAGAAGAGAGAATGCTTATCACAAATAGTCAATCTAAGACAAACAGTGAGATTAAAGATTTGCACTTACTCTTCATTAAGAATGTGGATTACATAGAAAAATAGCAAAATTCAAATATATGCCCTGTAAATTATACTTTCCCAAGCCCAACACGATATACCCAAACATGCTCTTCCATTTCCTGTAGCACATTCTAGCTAGGTATTGCCATACTTGGTTGGCATTAAATCTCTCTCCTCCCTTAGCAGGCCTAAGATTTCCCCATGGGGCTATGCCAATAATTTTTTTGTTTTATTTTAGTTTTTATTTATTTTTATTAGTGCATTTTAATTCTACAGAATAATGGGTTTCATTGTAGCATATCTGTAAATGCAGATAACACACTTTGATCATATCCAAGCCCCATAACCCATCCCTTCCTCCACTCTTCCTTTCCTGATCTCCTTCCTTTTCTTTAATAATTTCCTCTTTACTTTCATGTCATTCCCCCACCCTTGATTCCACATATGAAGGAAAACATGCAGTACTTCTCTTTATGAATCTGGTTTTTTTTAACATTATGATCTCTAGTTCTATCCATTTTCCTCCAAACGGCGTGATTTTGTTCTTTTTCATGACTGAATTATACCCCCATTGTTTTTATTTATTTTATTTTTTGTTTTTAATTTTTTATTTGTTCTAGTTCTATATGACATTAAAATGCATTTATGCATTTGATATATCATACATAGGTGAGATGTAATTTCTCATTTTTCTGAGTATACATGTTGTAGAATCACATTGGTTATGCAGTCATGTATATACATAGAGTAATAAAGTAATAATGTCTGTTTTATTCTACTATCCTTCCTATCCCCACCTCCCCTCCTCACCCTTCCCTTTACCTAATCTAAGGTAACTGTATTCTTCTCTAGTCCCCCGGCTACTGTAAATTAGCATCCACATTAGAGAAAACATCCAGCCTTTATTTTTATGGGGGATTGGCTTATTTCACTTAGCATGATATTCTCCAACTCATCTATTTACCACAAATACCATAATTTCATTCTTCTTTAAAGCTGAGTAACATTCTGTTGAATATATACAACAAATTTTCTTTATCCGTTCATCTATTGAAGGACACCTAGGTTGGTTCCATAGTTTAGCTATTATGAATTGAGCTTCTATAAACATTAATGTGGCTGTATCACTGTAGTATGCTGATTTTAAGTTCTTTGGGTATAAGGAGTGGGATAGCTGGGTTAAATGGTGGTTCCACTCCAAGTTTTCAGAAGAATCTCCATACTGCTTTCCATAGCGGTTGCACTAATTTGCAGTACCACCAACAATGTATGAGTGTACCTTTTTCCTGACATCCTTGCCAACATTTATTGTTGCCTATTTTCCTCATGATTGCCATTCTGAATGGAATGAGATGAAATCTTAGTGTAGTTTTGATTTGCATTTCTTTGATTGCGAGAGATGTTGAACACTTTTTCATATATTTGTTGATTGATTGTATTTCTTCTTCTGTGAAGTGGCTGTTCAGTTCCTTAGCCCATTTATTGGTTAGGTTATCTGGTTTTGTTGTTGTTGTTGTTTGGTGTTAAGTTTTTTGAGTTCTTTTTACATCCTAGAGATTAATGCTTTATCAGAGGTGCATGTGGTAAGGACTTTCTCCCAGTCTGTAGGCTCGCTCTTCACATTATTGTTTCCTTTGCTGAGCAGATACTTTTTAATTTGAATCCATTCCATTTATTGATTCTTGATTTTACTTTTTGTACTTTAGGTATCTTGTTAAGGAAGTCAGATCCTATCATGAGCAACTTAGTCCTTCATTTATAAACACACAAAGACTACCAGATATAAGTAGGAAATCAGCGAAATGAAAATGAAAGAATAAAATGAGAAAAGTGAATTGTTGATTCCAAAAGAGGTATAGATGGTGCAAGAAGCAAAAGAAAACTTAAAAAAAAAAAAAACCACTTAAAGTATATAGAGATTCAAGAGGATGTGTAGCGGGTGGGGAAGAAAGAGAGAGAGAGAGAGAGACTATGAACAACAGGCTTCCATAGAAAGGAGAAATCAGATCAGAAAAGAATTCTTAAAAGGATGACAGTTAAAATTAAATAGAAGTGATAGAATAACATATCACTGAATAATGTGAACAGAAATTCTCATATAGTTTCAAAAAAGCATAGGGATATACATGAAAAAAGTTGATATGTAGTTATCAATGTTTATTTCATTGTTAGTTTCCTTTATTTAACAGGGTTTCTTTAGCCTTTCTTAATCTTTTCAGTTTGGAAAAGGTATCTTGCTGTTTTTCAGCTGTCACCCAAAAAATCATAAACCTGTTAAACATCAGTGATATCCAAAGTCTTTTAACTGAATATATAAAGTAGCCTTTCTGTGGCAATCAGTTACCAGTAGTTACATTGTTTCACCATGGCCTTTTCAAAGCTGTATTGCTAGGAAAAGTAACAAAGTATTTTAAGAAAATTGGCCCTGTCCAAAGTATGTCCCACCCCTTATTATCCTCAGTGCCACTTTCCAAGGGTATTCATTACTGGAGACTAAGGAGGCATGATGAGCTTTCTGTGTGTTCTCCAAGTCTTTTTGCACTGTACATCTACATGTGCAAATGTTGAAAAAAGATGGAAATAATTGTTTTGCATCTTGCTTTTTTAACTCAATAATAAAGCTTTGGAACCTTTTCATGTCTATGTCTACTTGTCTTGTTTTTAACAACATAGAAATCCATACAATGAATGTCCATAGTTTAAGTAACTATTTTCCAGTTGTTGAACCTGTTTTTACTATAACAGTAATTACAGTTGTATCTTCAGGTTTATTCACATCATCCTTTCATGTTATTTTGATTTACTGCTGTTTTTAGTATGCATATCCTTTCTTCTGCTTCCCTTTCAAAGTTGCATTTTCAGTACACCTAATTTTTTTTTCTTTCTATGCATTATCTTTCACAGTTAATTGGAATTCTTACTGTTGCTTTCTCTGAAATCTTAAATTATTCTAGAAATCTTTAGATTCTAACAAATGACTGATATTTTTGGCATATGCCTTTCCATAGGGTTTAAAAGTGATAGGAGAACTTGGCATCTGAGTCCTCCAGCATTCTAAGACTAATGAGAAACCATCAAGATTAATAGAGTAGACCCCTCTTAAATAATATGAGTGGGACCTGTAATTTGTTCATATTTAAAAGTTTGTTATAACTGAGACTGCTAAAATGCTAATACTTAAGCATTTTACTTTCTTTGAAACACATAACTGCATTCATTCATCAATCTTTAGATGCCAAGATCTTTTCTTTGAGTATGGGTTGTTGAATAATGTTCTGAATCCCTCAAAGAAAATCATACTCTTAATGTATGATGTACACGTTCCCCTTTTGATTTCTTTGAAGAAAGAAAGGAGGTGTTTTAAAATTTTTGAGATATTTACAGTTGTTCTAATCTTTTCCAGTGTCTCATCTATACCTAATTCTAGTAAATTTTTAGGGACTTCTTTATTGAGTTTTGAAAGAGCATCCTGTTTCATTTGTTGCTGTTTTTATAGGCAACAACCCTATTTTTGCATTCATATTTTTTTAGTTTATCTGTAGATAATTAGACTATGTAACAAATACAATAATTATAAACAGTATTTTAAACAACCCCAATTTATCTTGAGTAAGTTTCTGCTTAACTAGAGGAAGAAATGTCTTGCCTTATTAGAGAATTGATTATTAGCAATGAAATTTCAGCAACATAGGTATCAGTCATTTTTATAGAGAGAATGAAGTGCAGGGCAATAGAGTGAATCAGCTAAGCGGAAGTTAAAATAATGTCTACTGCACAAAGGAGATCAGCTAACTACATGCTGGCAGAAATAGGTGACAAAAAAGGGCAAGGGAGAGTTCATGGGACTGTGTTTGCTCAGCTCTAAACACCTGAATTATTTTCAGGTGTATATTCCACATTTAATACATTTATTTTTTATTGTTATTAGAATATGAGAGAATAAATTCATTTTTATCTTCCAGTTTTGTGCATTGTTCAAACATGGTTTGGGTAAGACTGAACTTAGCAATCCAAAATTGCTTTTATTGTGGAGGAGGCAGGGCTGGAAGGGGATGGGGAGGGGATCTCATGAAAACAGAAGAAAGGAGACCAATAGGATAGAGGAACGGGGTAAGGGGTAATGAGAAGGAGAAGGGATACTGGGGAATGAAATTGTTAAAATTATGTTATCTGCATGTGCTAAATGCCACAATGAAACCTGTCTGGGTTTTTTAGGCTCCGTTTCCTCCTGACCTGAGGGAGAGATGGGGAAAGCACCACCTGACTGGCCACCCACACCCAGCCCTCACTTGCTGGAGGACAATCAGACACGCCAGGGAGAACAGTCAAAGAAGGATCTCATTTATTGAGAAAACACACACAGCTAATATAATGTACAGGAACCAATCAGGGTAAAGGTCAGCAGGGTGGGGAGAATTTACATCTTCATCCTTCCTACAGGCAGTAATGGGAGACATGAGCTGTCCTTAGGGCAGAAGGGTTCTGAGCCTATCCTAGAGGTGGTCCTATTATTCATCACAACCCAGGGCAGTGCCTTCTGGCTAATTGCTAGGTGCTCTCTTAGCCACATGTGGCCCCAGGACTGGGAAGCAGGTAGCAGCCAGCAAGTTAAGTTTCCTCTTTTCTGATGCAACATGTCCCACGTTACATCATGCCCTACAGAAACCCTATTCATATAATTATTGTGTACCAAAAAATTTTAATTGCCATTTTGTGTGCATAACTGGACACCAATGATAACTTGCCTAACATTAAGTAGTATTTTATTCTCCCTTGTTAAGTAAGATTTACTCAAAACAGAGCTTAAATCTACTTGTATTTCTAAAGTATTTTTGAGAATTCCACTTGGCTGCTGAACTTAAACTAACAAATAAATTGACACTGCTTTTTCTTAATATAGTAAATTGGTTTTAACCTCTTCCTTCAGTGGCTATGGGATATTGCAATAAAACCCAGAGATCATTTCTGTGTTCCCCAAATACCCAGCTTCCTGGCTATGCACACCACCTAAGGGTTCAATAAGTAGGTTAATTCTTCCTTTAGGTTTGGCCTGAGGGTTAAAGTTCCTGATGAGCCAAGTACAGCTGGCAAGGAGGGAGAAGGTAGATGATAAACTATGCATGAACAATTGGTGGGAGCTCCTGAGCAGCTGAGTTCACTCAGTGATCGTCCTTCTGTTTCATATTTCATCTATTTCTGGGTTCTTGCTGATGCTTTGTTTCTTTGACTTATTTTACAGCCCTATCATAACCAAGCTCTTTCAGCACTTGACAAAGGATTATGAAAACATCCTCCAGTATTTTCAATCAGTTGTATTGATGGAAGTTTTAAGTTCTATTCCTTTTTGCTGTTTCATTTATTCTAAACCTATTTCCTATTTTATCTTTTTTTTGAATAAGATGAAGTAAAGGAAAAGATGATATATCATGAGCTCTGTAATGTTTTGAACAATCAATAAAAATAAATAAATAAATAAATAAATAAAATAGGGAAAAAAAGAAGTAAAGGAGAGGAAAATCATAGTAGCATAGAAAATAATTTTGGCTGATTAAATGTTTTTTTATGATATTTCTAAAAGTAATAATGATAATCTCCACATCTGATGGGTTTCTTTTGATGTTTTTATACTTTATATATTGACCATTATCCCCATTTTAAACAGACTTTACATTTTACTGGGGGAGATGGTGTAAAGGTAAAATTTCTAAGCTGATTCTAAGCCGCAGAGCCTGAGTTAAAGTGTAAAAGACAGGGCATTGTAAAGTTTCTAAACTGCAGGGCTTGGGTTAAAAAGTAAAAGACCAAGTATTGTTAAAATTCCTCTGCTACCCCCAAAACCTGTAATCCCTGTAGCTGTTAGGACAATACCTGAACTTCCCAGTAAATATTCTCACTGACTCCTCTGGTTGTCTAATAACTTGGGATGCTGTGTAATATGTCACGTAGGTATTGCAGGCCCTAAAACCAATCAGTTTGAATGTGTACCCCGCTTAGGGGTGACAAATCACCCCTGCCCAATCTGTTCCCGCCAATGAATGTACTAATCATGTCCCAGAGTTGTTGTTCAATTTTCCCGCGCCTCATGATGATTTGTTCTGATGTATGCAAAGCCCCCACCCCCTCCAAAAAGTGTACTTAAGCACTGCTTGACCTCTGCTCTGGGCTCTGGGCTGCTCTATCTTCCTGAGTGAGCCTGGAGCCTCAGCATGCTGAATCAATAAAACCCCTTCTGCCAATTGCATGAAGCTGGTCTCTTGTGGTCTCTCCCTCCGACGTTTCGCCGGACCCTTACAATGGAAAGACTCTGAATTTAAGAAATTTGCCCAATGCCATCCACTAGTAAGTAGGAGAGTAACAGTTAGTAGCTAAAAAATAGATACAAATTCAGGTTTCTTCTGCTCCTAAGCCAGTGATTTTTGCCTTGGTGCCAATATGTCTCAATCTTGGAATCCTGAAAGGTTGGTGTATCCCCAAATGTCGTCTCATGGCAAGGTTTTCGTTTTTTCAACAAATATTAACTGAAGGCTTGTTTCTTGGATATTGTTCTAGGCACTTGCGATATATTTTATGAAAAAAAGATTAAAATGCTTCCGCTCTAATGAACTTAATACTCTTGTGGGAATGGAAGAGAGACAATGAGCTAATAAAGAAGTAAACTATATAATATGTTAAAAAATGATAACTGATATGAAAAAAAACTTCCCTTTGTCTTAAATTGTACTTTTTGATGTTATTGATTTTAGGTATTTAACACAATATTGTGCGTAATCTTAGTGACCTCCTACAACAAAGTAGTAAGTTGTGACTTCAGAGCAATTATGAACTGTACTTTTGTATGCACTCTCAAATTACTTATTAGAGAAAACAAAATAAAATCATGATGCAATATAAAACCAAAATGTCAAAGATAAATTTTAATTTATAATATAACACATGGTAATAAAGGTACCATGAACTCAAAGGAACATATTGAACTATATTGAATTTGAAATAGTCCTTGTATTTTACAGACCTTATCTTTGTACCTCTTTGAAATAATTATTTAGTGCTAAATACCCTGTTCCAAAGTATATCAACCAGATTATTCAATGTAGATTTAAATAATAGAAACATTCAGAGTTATCTTCAAGTAAAAGTTCTATAATGTTAATAATGATACCCATTTTAATAATAGGTACTCAAAGACTTTCATTTTTATTGGTGTACTTTAATTAAACAATAGTGGAATTTATTGTAACATATTCATACATGCATATAACATAATTTGGTCAATTCTATTTTCCCATACCTTCCCTTTCCCTCTTCTCCTCCCTACCCCTGATCTCCTGCCTCTATTCTGTTGGTCTCCTTTTTATTTATATGAGATTTCCCAGGCATTTTTTCCCCATTTTTTTCCCTCCAGCTTCTACATATAAGAGAAAACATATGACCCTTAAGTTTCAGAGACTGGGTTATGTCACTTAGCATGATGTTCTCCAGTTTCATCTACATTTCTGTAAATGATATAATTTTATTCCTCTTTAGGGCAGAATAAAACTTCATTGTGTATAGAGCATTTTCTTTACCTATTCATCTGTTGACGGCACCTATGCTGGTTACATAACTTGACTATTGTGAATTGTGCTTCTATAAACATGGTTGTGCATGTGTTGCTCTAGTATGTTGAGTTTAATTTTGGAGAAATGCTGAGAAGTGGGGTGGGGGCTCACATGGTGTTTCCATTTTTAGTCTTTTGAGAAACCTTCATACAGATTTCCATAGATGGTACAAATTTGTAATTCCATCAATAGTGGAAAAGTGTACCTTTTTCCCTGCATCCTCACCAGCATTTTTTATTATTTGTATTCTTTATTATTATTATTATTATTATTATTATTATTATTATTATTATTATTATTTTAGTTACACATGACTGTACAATGATCTTGATATTCTTGATGGCTGCCAGTCTACTTTGAGTGAAATGAAATCTCAGTGTAGTTTTGATTTGCATTTCCCTGATTGCTAAAGATATTGAACATTTTTTCAAATACTTATTGGCCATTTATCTTTCTTCCTTTGAGAAATGTTTGTTTAATTCATTTGCCTATTTATTGATTGGGTTGTTGGGGGAGTATGTTAATTTTTTAAAAATTATTTATTCTGGATATAAATCCTATCAGAAGAGAAGCTGACAAAGATTCTCTTCTCTTGTATAGTCTCTCTCTCCACACTCTCAATCATTTCTTTTTCTGTGAAGAAGCATGTTGATTTGATGCTATCCCATCCCATTTATTAATTCTTGGTTTTGTTTTTTGAGCTTTAGGAGTCTTATTGAGGAAGTTACATGTTGCACTATATGTTGAAGTGTTGACTCTGTGTTTTCTTCAAAGTTTCTGGGCTAATTTCTAGGTCTTTGATCTACTTTGAGTTGACTTTTGTACAGTTTGAGTAATAGAGATCTAGTTTCATTCTTCTATATATACATGTCCAATTTTCTGAGCATCCTCTGTTTAAAAGGCTATCTTTTCTCTATGTATGTTTTTGGCATTTTTGTCACAGTCAAAAGACTGTATCTATGTGGGTTTTTCTCTGTGACTTATAGTCTAATCCATTGGTCTATGGGTCTGTGGATACTAGAGAAAGGGAAGGTATTCGGGAATGAAATTGACCAAATTATGTTAGTATCATGCTGTTTTTGTTACCATATCTCTGTAGAATCATTTGAAATTGGGGATTGTGATGCCTCCAGTATTGCTTTTATTGCTCAGAATTGCTTTGGGCACTGTGGACCTTTGGTGCTTCCACATGAATTTTAGAACTACATTTTCTTATTCTGTGAAGAATATCATTAGTATTTTAATGGGGATTGCTTTGAATCTATAGATAATTTTTGGTAATGTGGCCACTTTAACCATGTTAATTTTATACTTATCCAAGAACATTGTAAGTGGGGCTATTGTAAATGGGGTAGTTTTCCTCATTTCCCTTTCAGAGGATTTGTCACTGATATACAGAAATGCCTTTGATTTATGGGTGTTAATTTTATATCCTGCTACCTTGCTAAATTCATCCTCTAGTTCTAGAAGTTTTCTGATGGAATTTTTTGGGTCTTCTATGTATAGAATCATATCATCAGCATATAGTGCTAATTTGAGTTCTTCTTTTCCTATCTGTATCCCTTTAATTTCTTTGATCTAATTGCTCTGGCTAATGTTTCAAGAACTATGTTAAATAGAAGTGGTGAAAGAGGACGTCCCTGTCTTGTTCCAGTTTTTAGAGGGAATGCTTTCAATTTCTCTCCATTTAGAATTATGGTGGCCTGAAGGTTTAGTATAGACAGCTTTTACAATGTTGAGATAAGTACCTGTTATCCCTAGTTTTTCTAGTGTTTTGAACATGAAGGGGTGCTGCATTTTGTTGAATGCTTTTTCTGTATCTATTGAGATGATCATATGATTCTTATCTTTAAGTCTATTGATGTGATGAATTACATTTATTGATTTCCATATTTTGAACCAACCTTGCATCCCTTGGATAAACCCCATTTGATTGTGGTACACTATGTTTTTGATATGTTTTTGTATTTGATTTGCCAGAATTTTATTGAGATTTTTTGCATCTATGTTCATTAGAGATTGGTCTGAAGTTTTCTTTCTTTTATGTGTCTTTGCCTGGTTTTGGAATCAGGGTGATATTAGCCTCATAGAATGAGTGTGGAAGTGTTCCCTCTTTTTGTATTTCATGAAATAATTTGAGGCGTATTGGTATTAGTTTTTCATTAAAGGTCTTGTAGAACTCAGCTGTGTATCCATCTGGGTCCTGGATTTTTTTGGTTGGTAGGCTTCTGATAGCATCTTCTATTATATTGCTTGAAATTGTTCTGTCTAAATCTTGTATATCATCCTGGTTCAATTTGGGCAAATCTTATGACTAGAAATTTGTTGGTGCCTTCAGTGTTTTCTATTTTATTGGAGTACAAATTTTCAAAATAATTTCTAATTTTCTTCTGAGCTTCTCTAGTGTCAGTTAAGTCATGATATTTCCTTCTTCATTAACATGGCTAAAGGCTTATCAATTTTATTTTTTTCAAAAAAGCAACGTTTTTGTTTGTCAATCTTTTCAATTGTTTCTTTTATTTCAATTTCATTGATATCTGCACTAATTTTAATTATTTCTTGTCTTCTACTGCTTTTGATGTTGACTTATTCTTCCTTTCTTAGGGCTTTGTTTTTAGGGTAATGTTAGATAATCTATGTGTTGACTTTTTCTTCTTTTAAGGAATGAACTCCATGCAGTGAACTTTCCTCTAGTTCTGCCTTCATAGTGTCCCAGAGATTTTAGATATGTTTTACCAGTGTTCTCATTTACCTCTAAGAATTTTTAAATCTCTTCTTTTGTAACCCATTGTTCATTCAATAGCATATTATTTAGTCTCCAGATGTTGTAGCAGCTTTTTAAAATTATTTTACCATTAATTTCTAATTTCATTGCTTTAGAATCTGATAGAATGCAGAGTAGTATCTCTACATTTTTGTATCCACCAACAGTTGCTTTGTGGCATAATATATGGTCTGTTTTAGAGAAGGATCCATGGGCTGCTGAGAAAAATGTGTATTCGCTCATGATGGATGAAATATTCTATATATGTCAGTTAAGTCTAAGTTATTGATTTTTTTATTGTGTTCTGTAGTTTCTTTGTTCAGCTTTTATTTGGAAGATCTATCCAGCGGTGAAAGAGGTGTGTTAAAGTCACCCAGAATTATTGTGTTGTAGTCTTTTTGACTCTTGAACTTGACAAGAGTTTGTTTGATGAATGTAGATGCTCCATTGTTTGAGCATATATGTTTATAATTGTTATGTCTTGTTGATGTATGTTTCCCTTGAGCAGTATGAAATGTCCTTCTTTATCCCTTTTGATTAACTTTGGCTTGAAGTCTACTTTATTTGATATTAGGATGGAAACCCCTGCTTGTTTCTGCAGTCCATGTGAGTGGTGTTTTTTCCCAACCTTTCACCTTCATTCTGTGGATGTCTTTTCCTATTAGATGAGTCTCTTGGAGGCAGCATATTGTTGGGTCTTTTTTTTTTAATCCAATCTACCAGTTTATGTCTTTTGATTGGTGAGTTTAAGCCGTTAATATTCAGGGTTATTATTGAGACATGATTTGTATTTCCAGGAATTCTTGTTTATTTTTGGTATTACACTGACTTGATTTCTCCTTTGATTAGTTTTTCCTTTAGTGTAATACCTCCCTCTTCTGATTTTCATTATTGTTTTTCATTTTCTCCTCTTGGAATATTTTGCTGAGGATGTTCTGTAGTGCTGGCTTTCTAGCTGTAAATTCTTTTAACTTTTGTTTATCATGGAAGGTTTTTATTTCATCATCAAATCTAAAGCTTAATTTTGCTGGATATAAGATTCTTGGTTGACATCCATTTTATTTCAGAGCTTGATATATTTTGATCCAGAATCTTCTAGCTTTCAGGGTCTGGGTTGAAAAATCTATAGAAATCCTAATTGATTTTCCCTCTAAATGTAATCTGATTCCTTTTTCTCGTGGACTTTAAGATTCTCTCCTTATTCTGTATGCTAGGCATTTTCATTATAATGTGACTTGGTGTGGATCTGTTGTGACTTTGTACATTTTACGTCCTGTAAGCCTCTTGTATTTTGTTTTCCAATTCATTCTTCATGTTTAGAAAATTTTCTTATATTTTTTCATTGAATAGATTGCTTACTCCTTTGGTTTGGAAATCTATGCCTTGCTCTATCCCAATAACTCTTAAATTTGGTCTTCTTATGTTATCCCATATTTCTTGAATGTTTTGCTCTTGGTTTCTTATCATCTTCACTATATGATCAACATTCTTTTCAAGATTATATATTTTGTCTTTATTGTCTGAGGTCCTGTCTTCCAAGTAGTCTAATCTGTTGGTGATGCTTTCTATTGATCTTTTAATTTGGTTTATTGTTTCTTTCATTTCAAGTATTTCTGTTTGGTTGTTTGTGTTTTTTGTTGTTGTTGTTTTTCCAGAAACTCCATCTCCTTATTGAAATAATCTTTTGCTTCATGTATTTGCTTATGTAGCTCTTCATTGAAATGAACTTTTGCTGCCTGTATTTGTTCTCTTATATCATCCTTTAACTCACAGAACATTTTAATTTTTTACATCCTGAACTCTTTCTCTGTCATTTCTTCTGTTGCACTGGCCATGGATTCTAATAATGTAGTATCTTGATTTGTTTGGGGCACCATTTTCCCTTATTTGTTCATGCTGGGAGGATGAACTGAGGATCTGCAGCTTTACTGTTTTTTATGCTTTAGGCTTGTAGTACCCCTGCAAGATTCCAGTACCTTTCCTGCCCAGCCAGTGTTCCAACCTGGGAGTTGCCAAAACTAAAGATGGCAACAACAATGTTCCAAGATGGAGGCAGCAGCCTTCAGGGATGGAGAGTCAGGTCAGGTGAGGGGGGCATGTGGTGGTTTTGGGCAATGGGTTCAAAGATGTAGCTCAGACCCAGTGTGGGCTCTGCAGGTGTTTGTGGAGCTGTCCTTGGCCTGCCTGTGCTCTGTGGATGTCAGCAGGGCTGCCCTGGGCCTGCCTGTCTCTTCTAGCTTTATAAAATGTATTCACTATTTGTATCTGTAGTTATCCAACTGTGAACACCAGAATTTCTTGCTTTAACTAAAATTTAGAACCCATTAATCAAATCTTACCCACCCTTCTCTTTTTATTTTTCCCTGCCTTTGGTAACTACCAGTCTACTCTCAACTTCTTATGAAATCAACTTTTTTATATTTCATATATTGGATATATCATGTAGTGCATGCCTTTCTTTGCCTACTTTTTGACTGAACATGATGACCACCAATCCCATCCAAGTTGTCTCAGGTGACAGGAATTCATATATTTTTATGGCTGACTAGTATTTCATTGGATATATTCATTACACTTTCTTTATCCATTCATCAATCAATGAACATATAGGTTTTTTCCATTTCTTGATTATTGTGAATAGTGATGCAAAGAACATAGGAATGCAGGAGTGGAATTACTGGATCATAAATAGATATATTTTTAATTTTTTGAGGACCTCATACTTTTTTTATGATGGCTGTATTAATTTAGACTCCCACCAACAGTGTACGGTCTTCCCTTTTCTTCATATCCTTGCCAGCACTTGTTATTTTTGTCTTTTTTATAATAGCTTTTCTTACTAGGATGAGATGGTATCTCATTGTGATTTTGATTTGCACATTTCTGATGATATAATTATCTTGGAATATAAGTCTTCAAAACAGTTTCTAATGATCTTCTGTATTTCAGAGATGTCTGTGATGATTTTTCCTTTTGAACTCTGTTTTTATTAATTTGAGTCTTCTCTCTCTTTCTTTTGGTTTGAAAGGTAAGCAAGATTGATAAACTTTGGCACATTGATCCTTAATTATTATCCTTAATTATCTTAATTATTTCCTTCCTTCTACCTTTTGGAATTGTATGTTCTTGTTTTTCTAGGACTTTGAAATATGTCATTGGGTTGTTTATTTGGGATCTTTCTGATATTTTTTATGTAGGTGCTCATAGCTATAAGAATTCCTCTTAGAATTGCATTCATAGTGTCCCAGAAATTCTGCTGTGTTGTATCTCTATTTTTTGTTGATACTAATAATTTTTTTTTATTTCCCCAATTTTTTATCACCCATTCATTGATCAAAAATATACTGTCCAAACTCCATGTGTTTATGTAATTTCTGTAGTTTTTCTTGCTGTTGATTTTTAATTTCATTATTATCCAATAAGATACAAAGAATTACATTTTTTTTGTATTTGCAGAAACTTGCTTTGTGACATAAAGTATGGTCTACATGGAAAACTATCTATGAAAAGTCAAGAAAAAGTGTATTCAGCTCTTGTTTGGATGAAATAGTCCATCCATTTGATCTATATTTGGGGAGTTTCATGTGTCATTATTAATTTTGTGTCTGGATGAACTGTCTGTCTTCCAGAGAGAAGTGTGTTGCAATCACCTGGTATTATTGTACTGGGATCTATTTGAGCCTTTATGCTAAGTAGTGATTGCTTTATGTCAGGTACACTGACATTGTGGTTAACTATTTACCATTGGTGTATCTTCTTGATTCATTGTTCCTTTTACCAGTTTAAAGAGACGTTTTTCTCTTATTAATTTTGACTTGAACTCTGCTTTGTTGAATGAGAGTAGCCACTCCTGTTTGCTTTAAAGCTCCATTTTCACGGAATATTTTCCATCCTTTCACTCTTTGCCTATAGATGCTTTATCTGAGAGGTTTTCCTCTTGCACACAACTTATAGTTAGGCCTTGTTTTTTAATCTAGTCTGCTGTCCTTTTATTTTTTTTTTTTTGTATTGATTTTAAAAAATGACAATGGAATGCATTACAATTCTTATTACACATATACAGCACAATTTTTCATATCTCTGGTTGTATATAAAGCATGTGGACACAATTCATGTCTTCATACATGTAGTTTGGATAATGATATCTATCACATTCCACCATCCTTACTAACCCCCTGCCCTCTCCCTTTCCCTCCAACCCCTCTGCCCTATCTAGACTTCATCTATTCCTCCCATGCTCCCCCTCCTTATCCCACTATGAATCAGCTTCCTTATATCAGAGAAAACATTTGGTGTTTGTTTTTGGGGGATTGGCTAACTTCACTTAGCATTATCTTCTCCAATGCCATCCATTTATGTACCTGCAAATGCCATGAATTTATTCTCTTTTATTGCTGAATAAAATTTCATTGTGTATATATGCCACATTTTTTTATCCATTCATCTACTGAAGGACATCTAGGTTGGCTCCACAGTTTAGCTATTGTGAATTGTGCTGCTATAAACATTGATGTGGCTGTGTTCCTGTAGTATGCTAATTTTAAGTCATTTGGGTATAGACCAAGGAGAGGGATAGCTGGGTCAAATAGTGGTTCCATTCCCAGATTTCCAAGGAATCTCCATACTGCTTTCCATATTGGCTGCACCAATTTGCAGTCTCACCAGGAATGTATGAGTGTACCTTTTTCCCCACATCCTCACCAACACTTATTGTTATCTTCCTAATAGCTGCCATTCTGATTTGCATGTCTCTAATTTCTCTAATTGCTAGAGATGATGAACTTTTTTATGTATTTGTTGATTGTATATCCTCTTCTGAGAAGTGCCAGTCCTTTTAATTAGAGAGTTGAGATTATTTACATTCATTGTTATTTTAGAGGGATGTTTATATTTTCTGAAATTTTTATTTATTTCAATTGTTTAATTCAGCCCTAATTGTCATTTGCTTAACTATGCTTCTAATGAGTGTCATCCTTTCCCCAGCTCTAATATTTGTTTTAATTTCTTGTATGTGTAGGATTTCTTTAAGTATTTTCAGCAATGCTGACTTAGTGACTATGAATTCTTTTAGTTTATGCTCATCTTGGAAAGTTTTCAGTTCTCTTTTGATTCTGTAAAATAAGTTTGCTGGATATAACAATCTTGGTTGTCAATTATTTTCTTTCAGGGTTTGAACCATTGTTCCAAGCCCTCCTGGAATTTAGAGTTTCTATTAAGAAATGAGATGTTATGCTGATTGGTTTACCTCTAAATGTGACCTGTCATTTCTCTCTAAGATTTTAAAAATTCTATCCTTGTGCCATATATTTGTCATTTTAATTATAGTATGTTATTATTCTAAATGCTTCCTGTATTTGGATATTCATCTCATTCCCAAGGTTTGAATATTTTTTGCCATTATTTAACTAAATTGACTATCAATGTCATTAGTCTGTATTACTACTCCTACTCAATGCCAATGATTCTAAAGTTTGTTCTCTTCATGTCCTATAGTTCTTGTGTACTCTGATCATAGTTTCTTTTTTATTTTTGTGTTTTTTTAATTTATTGCTAAGTATCAAATTCATATACCTATTCTCAAAGGTCTCAAATTCTGTCATCTATGTGATCTAATCTATTGGTGAGACTTTCAAGTGAATTTTTTATTTGATTATTTGAGTTATTTCAAAGATTTATGTTTGGTTCTTTTTCAGAACCTCTCTTCAATGAAATGCAGTTTCATCCTGTATTTTCTCCCTTATCTTGTTTCTTAGGTCTTCTTATAGCTCTTGATCATTTTAACAATCACCTTTTGAGAATTTGTCTAGGATTTCATCCACTTCGGTATCTATGTATTTGGTTTTTAGGTGGTGATAAATTTTTGGAGGTATATTATTGGCCTGTTTTCTCATTTTTTATGAGATGCTATATTTGTGCATCTGTTGAAATGTATTCCTCATCCTCTGTTTTGTGAAAGTCCTTTAGTGATTAGTTATCTCTATAATAACCTCTCATCCGGGGGCATATCTTAGCTTGAACACACCTCATCATCATAATTAAAGTGTTAATTTTAATCATAAACACCAGAGTAACTGCCAGTAACAATGGTAATGTAAGAGCAAACCATGTATCAACATTTGCTATCAAAGTTATTATTAATGATTTTTGCAATTCTATTCATCAAAAAAGAAATGTAAGTGAGAAATAATATAGAATAGACTTAAAAAGTTAAGCATTTGTATTATACATTGAATTATAAGAATGGAAGAAAAAAAAGATAAAGGGTGAGGGATGAAAAGGAAACAAGTTAAAATCTGAGGAGCAAAAAGGATGAAAGAGAAAAGGCAGGAATAGATATGGAAGAAAGGAAAACAGGTATTGGAAGGATCCAATTAGTTAATAAAATACATAAAATTAGCACTGTGACAAATCACAAAACATAGGAGACCCTAGAAATACATTAATAGCATGTAGTTAGTGCAATAATTGTCAAACAGAGATTCAGTTTCAATAGGCTTTTGAAATAGGGGACTTTCTTTCTGGAGTTTCCATTTTAGATTCCAACTATGAAGAAATATGTGGCCCAAATGTCATGCTATTTATTTGTTCTCTGACTCAAACTGACCAAACTTGTTAGGAGAATCTGTATGCTGAGCTCTTCTTCTTTTTTACTAGCCACCTCTGGTTGGGGAGCAATATCTTGTTCAAAGCAGACTTGACACAAAAAAATTATTATTGTGTCTATTATTGTGTCCAGGGTGGAACTATATATAAGTCTGGTCAGATTGCTAGTCAGCCCTCTCACTTGTTTCACTTACAGACTGATCTAAGTTGAGTCATACCTCTCATTCTGATAGCCTCAGTTTGTGTGCTGGAGGGAAGTATGTGGAACATGTTAGTCTGTACTCTACTCCCTTTTGGGATTTGGGGAGGAGGCACAGGAAGGTGGCTTTTCATCTGACCCTCATCTGTCCCAGTCCTCATCCCCTCCATTGTTCTGCTCCTTATCCCAGATATCAGACTTCAATTTCAAATGAAATTGCCCTTCATTTCTTCTCCACTCTGCAGACTGAGAGACTGACATCTGTAGTTACCCTACAGATTTTCCCTGAGTTCCTCCCCCACCCCAAGACCATAAGACTGTCTTACAGTCTCTATTTCATGCCTAAAATGATTTTTGGTGTGGGTACCCACCAATCTAGTTAAAAATAGAGCCTAAATGGATGTTTGGTGTTGGGTGTTCAAAAGCAAGTATACCAAAAACTAGACAAGAAGAGAAAAAATAGCTAAACAGGAAAACCAAAGGTAAGCTGCAAGGACTTCTAGCCTGCCTTTGGGAAGTAGATAGTGTTTTTAAGTTGTTGCTCTTTCCCCCACTTTAATGTCTCTGTTGGGTGGTGCCAGGACTTTCAGCCATATCTGAGCTTATGTTCTGCTCAGATTGCAAGTTTTTTGAATAGCAGCATCTGTTTTTCTTAAATCCAGTGGGAGAATTTCTTTTGGCTTGTTGGAGGTAAGCTTCCCCTCCCCAACTGAGCTACTATACACTTGACACTGCTATCATTGTTTTTAATAATTCTTTTTCTATTCTAGAAACCAATATTTTTATTTTCCCTTGGTTGCTGGCTTACTGAGTTGCCTACTGTCTTTTCTCACAATTTCCTACCTCTGTTTGCCACTGCAGAACTGCTATTTTAATTCACTCTTGGGGAGTTGTTATGATATTGTGGGTTTTTCTGATCTGCCATTTTTCCTCTTCTGAAAGATTGTTTCTGAGAAGTACTTTTTTTAAAAAGGGATTATAGTATTATACTTAATTTTATGGTTTTATGTTTACATATATAAATGAATTTCATTTTAAAGAATCTGTTTTTATGTTTGAGAAATACTGCACTATTCAGTATGGTCTTCTTGAAAATAGAAATTTATTTGGAAAACAATGTTTTTATTTGAGCATATTTAATGCACCAACCATAACTTTTCTTGTTTTATTGTCAAGCTAGTGTCTGATAGGGTATCTTCAGTACTTTTGATTATATTTTTGTAATCTATATCCATTATATAAATTGGGACTATATGGATATAGATTACAAAAATAGTAGTATTTGAATCTGATCATAAACTCAAATAACCACTACTATTATATTTGACTACATGTTTGCCATTTCAGACTGCTTCATTTTTCCCGTATGAATTTTCAGGTAAGTTTCCACAGTCTAATAATTTCCATTGTATTTCAATGTAGTGAAGCCATGCTAATAACAGGCTCTCTCAATTTTTGTTTTTCTGAAAATGTTTATTTCACTTTTAAGATAATTTTTTCCTGCATATGGAATCCAAGTTTGACTTGAATTTCAAGTTTCTGCTTTCCCCAGCACTTCAAAGATGTTCCATTATTTCCTGCCCTTCATTGTTTCTGATGAGAAATCAGAAGTAATTTGTATCATTGTTTCCCTTTTTTAATGGGACTTTCTTCCTGCTGGTGGCTTTTCTCTTTATGTTTTCAGGTGTATGGTGAAGATGTATCCCTGTATATTTTTCTTCATATTTATTTTGCTATGATTCCATGATCTTGAATATGTAAGTTTATGTTTTTAAATAATGTAGAAAAATTTGGCCATTATATTTTCATATGTTCCTTCTCTCCAAAAAAAAAAATGAAAGTAAATATAACTTAAACCATTTAAGCATGATCTCACAGTTCACAAAGTCTTTGGGTTGTTTGTTTTTTGTTGTTGTTGTTGTTTTTCAGTATTTTTCTCTTTCTTTCTCTCAGCTTCAGGTTGAATATTTTCTTTTGATCCAGCTTTAAGTTCACTGCTTTCTTTCTTTGACCTTCTCTATCTTACTGTTGTTCCTAGTCGTTTTCTTTCTTCACATTTTAGTAATTTTTAGAGACTATAGATATCATCATCTAAATAGTGTTGATTTTGTTCTAGCAAGCAATTCTAGTGGCTAAACTCAAACTTCAAACTTTACCCTGAGCCAAAGGCTTCAGTTTTTTAGCTGTTGCTTTTTACCAGGTCCTCCAAACATGCATTAATCAAAACCAGCCCAAGATATGAGAGAACTTATATATAAATTTTCCTTCTCTGGCCCCTTAAATTTCTAATTTCTAAGATTTTCTCATCTTTTTGTAGCCATACCATCAGTTCAAACTCTTCCCTCTGAATCCCCAAATCAGTTAAACTGTAGTTTTCCCCTTGACTCCTCCCTACTCCATGCAATACAGTGGAGAGCCCTTAGGTAAAAAGCCACACACAGAATTAGTACATTTCCCTTTTCTCTAATGTCAAATTTCCTCTAGTTGTTGCCTATTAAGTTGGTATCTAGTGCCTGCAAGTAATTATCTTTATATTTTCCCCCAGAGTTATTTATCTGTTGGGACGTTAATCTTATACAAGTAAATCTACTCTTACAAAAAGTGTGAATTGTTTATCATGAATAACTCATGATTTTTAAACTTAAAGAATATTTTTATGCTCAGAATGTTTCCTTTTAATGACCCCTTGTTCTTGGTCTCATGAGTGCAATAAAGATGCTGTCTAATTTGTCCGAGAATATTGATTACAGGTCTTGTGAAGTTATGTTCTATTCCTTTCTCTCTTTTCCTCAAAGTTTCCTTTTTTTAATTGTTCAGTTTTTCACTGTGTCCAGAGGAATTTGAGAAAATCTGTTTCTTGACTATTAATTCATATTTGAGTATGAGGTACTAAAAGATAATAGAAAATCTCTTTGTATATTTATATGGATTATTTGTTGGTGCCAGTGTTTGACAGAATGGTTGGTTGTCTTATTTGGACCTCCAACTGTTACAATTTCTAAGTCTTTTATCTTATAATGGTCAGTTTTTTCACAGTTTTTTCTTAAGTTCCTGTCTTGAGAATATGAGCTTGGCTTCCAATATTCTTAAAGTCACACTGAGAACAGGAGATGATGTGGTCATCATTTAATATACAGATTTTCAGTAACTCATTTGTTTTTAATATGAAGATAGTTTTCAGCCAAATATTACATCCCAGTTCAAAGTCACACAAGTTTTGCCTCTTCAAAGAATAAATTTCTAGTCTTCTCTATGGATCACAGAGGGGCAATTTGCTTAACTATAAGGCTGATGAAGGTCTTCTGTAGGTCTCAGTGCTTCTACAGACTTTTAATCATACCTTTGCCATATCCCTACATTGAGAAGTATCTAGTACTTGTACTTCTTGTGTCTTTATGTGGATCTGTTTACAAATTCACTTGTTTCTTTCCCTGCTGGCTTAAGTTTTGTTAAATCTGTTCTCACTTACCCTTCTGCTTTGGGGCTTTTAAACTTTAATGTATTCTCGTCCGCCTTTACCTCTGGCCTTATGAAAAACTTTAGTTTCGATCATTCTATTGTCATTTTGGTGAAGTTCTCAAAAGAAGAAGTGGTAAGCCTTTATGTTCATACCTTCTCTAACTCCAAGTTTGTATTCATCATCTGTTACTTGGGACAATTATGATAGCTTCCTATTTAATCTTCCTGTTGCTATTCTCATTACTACAATTCACTTGTCCATTTTCATACCTCCCCCACCCCACCCAGTTCAACTTCAGACTCCTAGTGGACAAACACCCAAACTTTGTAAGGGGTACTCCCCTTACTAAGTATACTTAGAATATCTTGTGATCCATAACTACTGAATATTTTGCTGTTTTCTATAATCTTTGTTATCTACAATGAGATATTCCAGATGCAAAAAATGGTGTGAGGAAAAAAATGCTTAGAAGCAGAAAGTATACATTATTCAAGCAACAAAAAGGAACTCTAATTTCATTAGAATATAAGGGGTTTGTAAAATATGGGAGAATGTGATGGAGAAAGGGGTTAAGACTCTTTATGTCCAGTCCAACTGGAATAGCTTTATTAGTAATACTGTTTTGAATCTTAACTTCAGAGACTACCACTAAACTAAAAATGAAATTATATTTGCCTAAGAAATTTGATGCAACTCTTCATACAAGTAAGCAATGTATATAATTTAGTTTTTTTGTTCTTTGTTTTTGTTTTGTGGTGCTGGGGATTGAACCCAGGGCCTTGAGCATGCTAGGCAAGGACTCTACCACTGAGCTACATCCCAGCCAGTCCCAAATGTTAGTTTTGGGGTTAAAAAATCACAAGAAATCTTTTTTCAATTTTTTTTAGGAGTGTTCCTTTTCCACTTTGGAATGTTCCTTCCACTTTTTCCCAGCATATTTCCATGTAGGTCTAATTAGCTTTGATCTAATAAGACACTAGAAAAGCATAAATTTTGTTTTTATAGCCCTTTTAGAGGAGATTAGCAAAGGATATTAACATTAGGGACTTGTTCAACCAAACAATGTCTCTACAAGTACTTACTATGGTGGGAACTGTGGAAAAGAGAGAAAAAATAGATTGGTTCTTGACACTAACTCGGTAAGTGTCCAGATTTTCCCCTGGAAGCATTGCAACTTATCCTTGGGCAGAAAAAGTGTGGTTTTGGGAAACAACAAACAGAAAAAGGAGTAATTTTAATCACTGCAGTAACCAAGTCTAAAAATCACTTGAAACATCTACTTTGATATTACAGGCACCCTTAGAGAACCATATTCATATGTGTGTGCCCTAACTCAAAGATATGAATCCAATGAATTGACACATGAAAACCTTCATGTACCAAGAAGCAATGTGGGCAAGTTCAATTGAGCTCTTTCCATGCATTGGGAGGTACTCTTAGGCTTATACCTGAACAGGTATATACTGGGCAGCATGGCCAGCTTTTCAGAAAAAAACCCATGCCCAATTTATTGCAATTTGGCCAACAAAGAACAAGAAATGTGGCACCAGAGTATTTCAACAATGACAATAAAAAGTGTGCTGGGACTTCTGAGTTGTCTTTGTTCAATAAGCCCATCTTGTGTCAGGGACATTAGTAACAGATGAAGAGTTCAACTACTTGCTTGACTGGTCAGAGGATGGTTACTAGAAGTGACCTCTGAGTCAAAATAAGCATCCCTAGAGGTCTCAGGGTTGTCAGCAAAGCGAGCATCATGGGAAAGAAGAAAAGGCATAGAGAACTGTAATTTGAAAAACTTTTTAAATGTGCCATTATTTTATGTCCTAGGTTGATAATAAGAGATATGTGCTTATGATAATCACTATGTATGTGTTTAAAAGGGCTTGAAAGTAACACCTGCATTCTCTTTTTTAAAAACTATTTTTTAGTTGTCAATGGATTTTTTACTTTATTTATTTTTATGTGGTGCTGAGGATCAAACCCAGGACCTCACACATGCCAGGTAAGCGCTCTACCACTGAGCCACAATCCCAGCCCAACACCAGCATTCTTAAAAATTCTAAATGAACAGCAGAGACACTTAAGGAAAGGGCATATTTTATCCATGTGCAGTCAGTCCAGAAAACATCCTTGAATTTAAATGTAAAGCTGGATTTTGAAGAGGGTGAAGACCATGAATCTCTAAAGATGGAAAAGAAGAGTGATATAAAGTTAAATTTTGGGCCACCAAACCAAAGAAAAACCTTTAATTTGCTTTTTTTTTTTTTTTTTGTGGGGGGTCGGGTGGTGACTGGGATTGAACTCGGGAGCACTTGACAGGGTCTCACTGAGTGGCTCAGTGCCTTGCTAAATTGCTGAGGCTGGCTCTGAACTCACAATACCTCAGCCTCCATGCCTCTGGGATTACAGGCATGTGCCACCACACTCAGCAACAAATTTTCATTTTTAATTGTAGAGCAAACCGTCATCTGAAGAAGTTCTCTCCCCTCTTTTGATCATCTCCCATTCCATAACAGTAGCAAAGGCATTCTTTTGCCAATATCACATCTATAGCAGATGGAAAAGCATAGAAGGCAAGAAAAGTCAAACTTAAAGAAAGCAAACATAATAGGGCAGCAAGTAAAATTTTAGTTCATAGAATAGTCATTCTAATGATGAAGTCCTTTGAGTAATGGACATATTTATAGGCATTCATTCTGGATATTTGAGTAAAAGAGTAATTAATATACAAATATTTTCAAAACTTGGTTGATGTGGATAAAGTCAGATGATAAGAATTCCTAACAAGCTACCGAAATATTCTACATGAGAAAGTTAAGGCTAGAGATCTGGAAAGTGGAGAATTTGGGAAGGGAATACGGATGTGGTAGGGCCATGGTGTTGATGGAAAAGTGAATCTTAAAAGTATTATAAAGAAAGAATTAGCAGAATTTGTTAAAATAGAGCTAGGAAAAGGTGATACCAAGGTTATGAGTCTGGAGTTTCTTAACGTGTTGATAGTCAAGGAAAAATTAGTGAAGATAGCTCTTAGGGGAGATGGATTGTTTTTCAGTATGATGTTTCAGGAATAGTTGTGGCGTTTTAAATTGAAATGTTTGATAGACAGTGGTGGTACAGAACTAGAAAGAGGATAAGAATAATTGTGGATGAGAGAGTAATTCAAGATTGGCAATATCTGAAATGCAAAGATTCATCTAGAACCTTCAAAAGGAGTATATCAAAGGAGTGAAAATTTTGTAATTTATCCTTGAGAAATGCCCAGAGTTACAGGAAATGAAATAGTGATTAATGTATCAGAGAAAGTCGGAAGAATTGTTGAATCTCCAAATTATATGGTCCACAATGCCATGGATTTGCCTCTAAAAGTATGCACAAGAGAACCTCCAGTCTGCCGTTAAGAAGCCGAAGGTGCAGGGTTTCATGTAAGCCAGGGAACAGGTGGAGGAATGACAACTGCCATGGTTGACATTGTATGGCATCACAGGATGGTGTAGGGCTTTCCCAGACAATATCTTTACTTCCGCAACAACTCAGTGAAATGATTATTACTGTCCTTGTACAGATAAGGAACTGAAAGGTGGGCTAACTTATCTAAATTTCAAAAAATGAGAACAGTGGGAAAAAATGCTGATTTTTGGACCAGAAAGACATTTGAAAGAACATTAAATTTCTCAAGTTTCACAAGTTATTGGGGAAAAATTATTTCCACACAGGCCTTATTTTAAAGATGGGAACTTCTGCCCTCTAAAAAGTCCATGCTAATAGTAGAAAACTCTTTTGTTTGTCATGAGGTGATTTCATAAAGAGAACAGTAATAAGAAAATCCTGGCATCTACTCCATTCAAATTCTTCCATATTTGTTGCATAAAATTCATGGGCTTAGAGGTCTTATTATTTTAATTAAAGTATATGTGTGTGTTTGGCTAGAGAGGTTTCATTTTTATATTAGTTTATCCATCTTTGCTGCTATTCTTGAAGAACTTTACTATTTTCCTGTAAACTGATTTAAATTGCAGATAAAAGTCTATTTGTAAAAAATGCCAGAAAGAAAAATAAATTTATAAATATAATAGGAGTACCCTTTTCCCCACATCCTCGCCAGCACTTGTTATTGTTCGACTTCATAATGGCTGCCAATCTTACTGGAGTGAGATGGTATCTTAGGGTGGTTTTGATTTGCATTTCTCTGACTGCTAGAGATGGTGAGCATTTTTTCATGTACTTGTTGATTGATTGTATGTCCTCCTCTGAGAAGTGTCTGTTCAGGTCTTTGGCCCATTTGTTGATTGGGTTATTTGTTTTCTTATTGTTTAATTTTTTGAGTTCTTTGTATACTCTGGATATTAGGGCTCTATCTGAAGTGTGAGGAGTAAAAATTTGTTCCCATGATGTAGGCTCCCTATTTACCTCTCTTATTGTTTCTCTTGCTGAGAAAAAACTTTTTAGTTTAAGTAAGTCCCATTTGTTGATTCTTGTTTTTAACTCTTGTGCTATGGGTGTCCTATTAAGGAATTTGGAGCCCGACCCCACAATATGTAGATCGGAGCCAACCTTTTCATCTATCAGACGCATAGTCTCTGATTTGATATCAAGGTCCTTGATCCATTTTGAGTTAACTTTTGTGCATGGCGAGAGGAGGGGATTCAGTTTCATTTTATTGCATATGGATTTCCAGTTTTCCCAGCACCATTTGTTGAAGATGCTATCCTTCCTCCATTGCATGCTTTTAGCCCCTTTATCGAATATAAGATAGTTGTAATTTTGTGGATTGGTTTCTGTGTCCTCTATTCTATACCATTGGTCCACCCGCCTGTTTTGGTACCAGTACCATGCTGTTTTTGTTACTATTGCTTTGTAGTACAGTTTGAAATCTGGTATCGCTACACCTCCTGATTCACACTTCCTGCTTAGAATTGCTTTTGCTATTCTGGGTCTTTTATTTTTCCATATGAATTTCATGATTGCTTTATCTATTTCTACAAGAAATGCCGTTGGGATTTTGATTGGCATTGCATTGAACCTATAGAGAACTTTTGGTAATATTGCCATTTTGATGATGTTAGTTCTGCCTATCCATGAACAGGGTATATTTTTCCATCTTCTGAGATCTTCTTCTATTTCTCTCTTTAGGGTTCTGTAGTTTTCATTGTATAAATCTTTCACCTCTTTTGTTAGGTTGATTCCCAAGTATTTTATTTTTTTTGAGGATATTGTGAATGGGGTAGATGTCCTCATTTCCAGTTCAGAAGATTTGTCGCTGATATACAGGAATGCCTTTGATTTATGCGTGTTGACTTTATATCCAGCCACTTTGCTGAATTCATTTATTAGCTCTAGTAGTTTCTTTGTAGACCCTTTTGTGTCTTCTAGGTATAGGATCATATCATCTGCAAATAGTGATAATTTAAGTTCTTCTTTTCCTATTTTTATGCCTTTAATTTCTTTCGTCTGTCTAATTGCTCTGGCCAGTGTTTCGAGAACTATATTGAATAGAAGTGGTGAGAGAGGGTATCCCTGTCTTGTTCCAGATTTTAAAGGGTACTCTTATACATTGCTGGTGGGACTGCAAAATGGTGAGGCCAATATGGAAAGCAGTATGGAGATTCCTGGGAAAGCTGGGAATGGAACCACCATTTGACCCAGCTATTGCCCTTCTCGGACTATTCCCTGAAGACCTCAAAAGAGCGTACTACAGGGATACTGCCACATCGATGTTCATAGCAGCACAATTCACAATAGCTAGACTGTGGAACCAACCCCGATGCCCCTCAATAGATGAATGGATAAAAAAAATGTGGCATTTATACACAATGGAGTACTACGCAGCACTAAGAAATGACAAAATCATGGAATTTGCAGGGAAATGGATGGCACTAGAGCAGATTATGCTAAGTGAAGCTAGCCAATCCCTAAAAAACAAATGCCAAATGTCTTCTTTGATATAATGAGAGCAACCAAGAACAGAGCAGGGAGGAAGAGCAGGAGGAAAAGATTAACATTAAGCAGAGTCATGAAGTGGGAGGGAAAGGGAGAGAAAAGGGAAATTGCTTGGAAATGGAAGGAGACCCTCATTGTTATACAATATTACATATAAGAGTTTGTGAGGGGAATGGGAAAAAAATAAGGAGAGAAATGAATTACAGTAGATGGGGTAGAGAGAGAAGATGGGAGGGGAGGGGAGGGGGGATATTAGAGGATAGGAAAGGTAGCAGAATACAACAGTTACTATTATGGTATTATGTAAAAATGTGGATGTGTAACCGATGTGATTCTGAAATCTTTGTAATGTTTTGAATAACCAATAAAAAAATAAAATAAAATAAAATAAAATAAAAAATAAAATAAAATAAAATAAATATAATAGGGAAAATACACCTATCTTAATTTAATTGTATATTTAAAGATATTCATAGTCTGTAGCCCCTCCTCTAAACCCGCTTTAAGATTCCCTTAAACTCACTGCTCTTCTCTCTTCCACTTCGCAACACTTCTTCTCCCCCACTCCTCATGGCTGCTTCTCTCTCTCATTAACTCGTTAAGTCATTCCAGGGTGGGTCTACTTTCTTAATATGGTCCTACCTAGTTATAGCAGCCTTCAAAGTAAAAGATGAGATGCACACTAGAAGAGGATTATTTCCTAAGTTGAATACTGCTTTTTTTAGACCTAACAAAAAAATATTTTCCTGCAGCCAGATACAGTGGTACATGACTGTAATCCCAGTGACTCAGGAAGCAGAGGTGGGAGGATTTCAAGTTCAAGGCTAGCCTCAGCAATTGATCGAGGCCCTAAGCAACTTAGTGAAACACTGACTCAAAATTTTAAAAAATAATAATAAAATTAAAAGAGCTAGAGATGTAACTCTGTGGTAAAGTGCCCCTGGGTTTCATCCTCAGTACAAAAAAAAAAAAAAAAATCCTGTTGTATACATTGGTATGTTTATATAGGTGTGCATATTCATCCATTTCTTCTGTAGGATATTTAATCTAAACCTTATGCCTTTTTTGTGGAAACCTAAATACAGTCACCACTGTCCTGTCCCTAGCCATTATCATTATAAATTCTTTAAATCTCCCTTTTTACAGATATCCTACATATTTTCCACTAAATAATTCTTAAAAACTACTTCTAAATATTGGGACTATAAGTTACTCCCATATATCCATTAACTAGATTTGTCAGTTGTTTCACTTTCTATGTCTGAAAGTCTCTAGTTTCATGGATCCCAGACTGTGCTCCCAGGTACCCCTGGACACTTCAGCCTATTCCCAGGGGCCAGAAGGATATTTTAAATCTTTGAGAGGAACACAGTGACATCTGTTGGGCATGACCTGAACTACGACTCTTGGGTCGGGACTTTGTGTTAGCCTAGAGGAGTCATGAAAAACTACTGGACACAGAGCACCAAGAACTTTCTCAGTTTGGGAATCTCTGCTCTCAACATTGAAATTTCTTTTGTATTTTTATACAGTTGATCAAAGCAACTAAAATACCTGTTTTTTATGAGGAATTATTTTTTTAAAATTTTTTTATTAAAAAACACATCGTTTATGGGGCTGGGGATGTGGCTCTAGTGGTAGCGCGCTCGCCTGGCATGCGTGCGGCCCAGGTTCGATCCTCAGCACCACATACCAACAAAGATGTTGTGTCCGCCGAATACTAAAAAAAAAAAAATAAATATTAAAATTCTCTCTCTCTCTCCCTCTCTCTAAAAAAAAAAAAAAAAAAAAAAAATCTTTTAATGAGATGCATAGGACTTTTTCCCCCAATTAATTCTATGTCTATGTATGAATTTTACTGGCTGAATCAATTTTGTTTACTTTTGTTTTGCTGGTATAATCTATGAGAAAACTTTTAATCATATATAAATAGATGGAGATGGAAAGATATTTATTATAGCAATTTTACCATCCTTTGAACTCTACTTTTGAGTTACATACCAATACATAAGCAAAAAGCTGGAAAACTTCCTTCCTTGCAGGAGAATTCATTGCCTAGACCTGTGCTAACCAGTAGCCATTAGCCACATGCAGCTATTTATTTATTTTTTACTTTATTTTTTTTATTTTTTTATTGTTGGTTGTTCAAAACATTACATAGTTCTTGATATATCATATTTCACACTTTGATTCAAGTGGGTTATGAACTCCCATTTTTACCCCGTATACAGATTGCAAGAATCACATCAGTTACACTTCCATTGATTTATATATTGCCATACTAGTGTCTGTTGTATTCACATGCAGCTATTTAAACTACATTAAAATGAAATAAAATTTGAAATCCAGTTCCATGTTGCGCTAGCCATATTCCAAGTGTTCAATAGCCAAAGTGAGTGACTACTGTGCTGGACAGCAGAGACAGAATATTTTCATTATTATAGGAATCTGCTTCATAGTGCTGATCTGCATATTCAAGTCATCTCATTTTTCAACACTTGACCAATATCTTGAATTATTTCCATTTTTGGTACCCCAGAGGTTTTTCCACCCCAGGGTAAAGGCAGCATAATTTTTATTTTGATATATATGCTATCATAACTGATATGGTTTTAGTGACTTGCCTTTTACATTCAACCTTAAGCTTTTGAAATTCACTCATTGATTTATGTGGTTTTTATTCACTTTGCTGTTGAGTAGTATTCCATTGTATGAATATACTTTATCGATTTTCACACACACACAAATAGTTTTTTTCAGGTTGTTTGTTTATTTTTATTAAAACCAGTGTTGCTCTGAAATTCTCTTTAATGTCACTCAAGGCCCATGTGCAAATTTCTCTAGGATGTATACTTAGGAGTAGAATTTCTGGGCCATAGAATATTTCCATCTTCAACTTGACTGGATAATACCAAATTGTATTTAAAAGTGGCTAGACTAGTCCACACTACCATTAGCAGTATTTAAGAGTTCTGACTTCTTTATATATTATTTCAAATTTAGATTGACTGTGATAGATAAAAACAAAGAAACAAACGTATAATAGTAACTTAAGCAAAAGAAAATTTTACTACCCTTCATGTAGATAAAATTTAGAGGTAAATAATTCATTGTACAAAGGTGGGTACAAATCATTAGGGTCCAGTTATTCTGTTTTATTACTTCATTATTCTCAATGTGTAATTTTTTTTTCACTTCATAGTATAAAGAGGCTGCCTGATCTCTAGCCATCACATCTGTTTTCAGCTTCTCAGAAGAAGGAAGAGGGAAAGAAGGTCATGCCTCCTCACTCTGACATGTACAAGGACATTTGAACTATCTATATCACTTGTAATGTAGTAGCTAGATCTTAACCAAATGATAACAGAGTGATTGGAAAATGATAACTGTATCCTAAAGTGGTTTTGTTTCAGCCAAATATCAGTACTTTATTGGACAAAGGAGATAAGGAATACTGGAGGACAATAAGAGGTTTCTTCAACTTTCCACAGTTTGCCAACTGTCAGTATTGTCATCTTTAAAAGCCTTTGTTTGTTTACTGCCTTATCGGCATAAACTGGTATCTCACTGTGATTTTGATTTATACTTCCTGGTTACTACAGAGGTTGAACGTATTTAAGCTTATAGGCCATTTGAATTTCTACTTTTCTGTAGTAACTGTTTCTTTTGTTCTTTTCCTTCTATTCTATTTTATTTTCCTTATTAAATTTTAGGAATTTATTAAATCTTTCATTATATACTTCTTCTTTTTGTAGGCTTATATTTCAGGCTTTACCTGTAACAGTAATGTAACAATTTTTGAAACTCTAGTCTGAAATTGTCTTTTAGTAGATGCGTTTAGTCCATTTATTGTGATTACTAATGTATTTCTATCTACCCATCTCGTTTTGTGCTATTCTACTTTTTCTGTTTTTTTTTTAATTTCTTAACTTATTTTGAATAGTCTTTTTCTTATTTCATATGTTCCCCAACTAGTTGAGCAGTCATCTGCTATATTGCTTCTATTTTAATGGTTATATTTTAAATTCTAATATGCATACATAAATAAAATCCAAAAAAATATAAATATTTATCCCCTTTCTGGCATGTGTGAGGATTTTAGAATACTTTGGCTCAATCCCTTCTCCTCATTTGCTGTTATCTAGTGTCTTAGTCTGTCTTGCTTTTTAATTACAGAAATGATACTTTTTTGGAATGTTTTATTTATTTACCAATTATTTTTTCAGAGATCATATCTCAGTATGTTGTTGAGGCTGGCCTTGAATTTCGGAATTCAGAGGAATTTCTGAAGCAGAATTCCTCCTGCTTCAGCCTTCTGAGGAGCTGGTACCATAGGCACATGCACATGCACTTCTAATGGTGCATCATTGCAAATGGACTCTCAGCTAATAGAACTAGAAAATATGTTTTTATAACTATAAAAACAAATATATTTTATGTATACACCTGTATCTCTTCTTATTCTTCTAAATGGCTGTCCAAAAATGTGTTTATCCTGATAACTCCAACTCCACCTTCATGCTATGGGTTACATTCTAGTCTTGCCTCTTTCTAAATATATAACTCCTTTCTCTAACAGTGAGAAATTTGGCTTCCATTATTCTCACTATGTTTATTCATTTGTCTAGAATTCATAAAAGTTGGTTTCAAATTGTTAAATCAGATTATGGCAAAAACTTAAGACTACTAACTAGAATTTAATATTTTATAACTCTTTTAAAGTAAAATTAGCATACAGTGAAATATGCAGGTATTTAGCATACAATTTGATAGGGTTTATTTTTTCAAATGTATACACTTATGTCTCACATACCCCTGTAAAGGCATAGAACATTTCTATTGTTCAAGAAAGTTATTTTGGATCCCCTTTTAGTCTACCCTGATACAAATAATTTTGTGATACATTTTCACCATATATTAGTTTTTATTCTAGAACTTCTCCTAAATTAAACAGTGTGTTCTCACATGTCCAGTTTCTTTTGCTTAGATGTATGAGATCTATCTATGTTGTAAGTGTCAGTAGTTTCTTCTCCTTCCTAGTAAAGACTTTGCCATAGGATTGTACCATGATTTTTTTTCATTCTGCTATTTATGAGTATTGGAGATATTGTGAACAAATCTGCTATAAATATTCTTTGCCCAAAATTTTTGGACATGTGTTTTTATTCTCTGGTAATTGCTGGGTGAAAGGTAGTTGAATATTTAACTACATTTAAAAAAAAAAACACCTGTCAAATCTTTTCCAAAATAGTTGTACCATGTTATATGCCTACCAGCAATGTGTAAGAATTCTGCTTGCTCAAAAGCCCCACTAATTTAATGTTTTTAATCTTACCAATCTAGTGGATATGTAATTTATTTTGAGATTTAATTTTTCATTTTCCAATGACTAAAAATTTTAAGTACTTTTTCATGTGATTAATGGCCATTTATATGTCTTTGTGAAATATTAGTTCAAATCTTTGACCCTTTTAAAAAACTGAGTAATTATTTTTCAATTATTGCTTTTTTTTTTTAGTTGTCCATGGACCTTTTCATTTTATTTATTTATTTATATGTGTTGCTGAGAACTGACCCAGTGCCTCACACATGCCAGGCAAGCACTGTATCACTGAGCCACAACCCCAGCCCCATTAAATTATTGACTTTTAAGTGCCTTTATGTAGTCTAAATAAAAGCCCTTTGTCAGATTAATGTTTTTTAAGTATTTTCTCCCAGTCTATGACTTGCCTTTTTATTTTATAAAAGGTGTTTTTTTTTTTTTTGTAAATTTCAGTGGAGTATTTTTTTAAATTATTGATTTCTGTATCTTAAGAAATATTTACATATATCTCTTCCCACCCTCCACACTCAACTATAAAGAGATTTTCCTATGGTTGCTTCTTAGTCACTGATAATTTTGGCTTTTTGGTTTATAATTAGTCTCTTTAAGAAGCTGTTTTTGTTTTGGTTTGGTTTTTGTCCAGAATTTATCTTGTTATCTTCAGAATGGTTTTCTGATAGCTTTTATTTCATCCTTGCCTGAAATGGAGCCCTAATCATTCAAATAGCAGGTGTTGGTTTAGATCCATACATATCCAATATATGCCTTTTTTGATTGCTTGTTTAATTTTGCTTACCAGTTCTTATTACATACACCACAGACCTTTTTCTGGAACATTTACCTTCTGTATGTGGTATAGGCTTTAAGAATTCTTTGGTGAGGCTCTAGTGTTAAGAGCCACAACCAGGTCAAGATGGCACCTGGCATTTTGCCAGAAGGAGTGGTTGAGACATAACACCAGCGAGCCATTAAGATGATTATAATTAAGTTAAGCTGTGTATAATTATTAAGATAATGACTAATTGCTGTAACTGGATGATGCTAAACTGAAACAAGCTGTGTATTCAGTTGTGTATATAAACCTCTGCTGTCCAGCAATAAGGCGGCTCCTGCTACCTTGGGTGCCTGCTACTTTTGAGTTCTCAGCGGAGTTCTGGTTGAGTTCCCATTGGGTTCGGGCAATAAAGTAGTTCCTGTTTTGAACCTACAAGTGGCTCGTGACCTCCCGGTTATTTGTGCCCAGCCAGACTGCGACACTCTAGTGCTCAGAAACTCTCCCTTTTTGTCTTACTTGCTTATTTTAGCATCAGATTTTAAAGATAATTTTCTGAGAATACAAATTTAAGTTGCAATTTTTTCTGTTATTTGAATATATTCTACCCCAGTTTCTAGTTTTCATTATGGCTTTGAGATGTCAGATATCAGTGTTGTTTCTTTCGTCATCACTTTCCCTGATTTTTTTTTTTTTTTTTTTTTTTTGGTGGGGGGCATACCAGGGATTGAAGTCAGGGACACTTAGTCACTGACCACATCCTCAGCCATATTTTGTATTTTAGTTAGAGACAGGGTCTCACTGAGTTGTTTAGCACCTTGCTTTTGCTGAGGCTAGTTTTGAACTCATGATCATCCTGCCTCAGCCTTCTGAGCCACTGGAATTATAGGTGTGCACCACAGCACCCAACCCTAATTACTTTTAACGTATTCTCTTCATATGTTTTCAGATTTGCTCTAGTTAGGTATTATATATATGTGGATTCCTTTTCATTTATTCTACTTTTGATCATTATACTTTCTGATTCTAAGAATTCATATAGTCCAACATTTCTGAAAAAATTCTCAGTAATTATCTTTATTATTGCCTCTTTTTTTACCTTTATTATCACTTCTAAAGATAAAAAGATGGATATTATATCTTCTAAATCTCTTCTCCATACATCATAATTTCTTTTTCTTTTTTTCCTCTCTGTGTCTCTCTGTTTTATTCTGGTTAATTTCTCTTGTTTTATCTTCTAGTTCACTAATTCTTTCTTCCTCTACATCAAATCTGATGTTTTACCTGTCAATTTAATTTTTAACTTTATTTTTTAAATTAAATTTCTTTTTAATTAATAAATAAGAACACAAAAAATTATATTAGTGGGGTACCAAGTGATGTTTTGATACATATATACACTTTTTAATCTGGTTAAATTTATCTATCTCTTCAAGCAGTTTATGATAAAAACATTCAAAATCCTTTCATCTAGCTTTTTGAGATATACAGTACACAACTGCTGTCTATGGTCACCCTACTGTGCCACATAGCACACTACAATGTCTTACCTTTATCTAACTACAAGTTAGTTAGTACCTGTTGATTAACCTTTCCCCATCTCTCTCCCATTGTCTATTAAATTGTAAATATTAGTTTTTATGAACAGTCTGGTTGAATCCTTTAAAAAAAAAGTCTGCCTAATTAATTATATTTTTGTACACTCTTATTTCTGGCTCATATTTCTATTTCCTCCTTTATTTCTTTACACATGTAAAACATACTTATTTTATATTCCAATTATGTAATTCCAATATTTTTAATACTATATTTTCATCAGATAGTCTACTTTTTGTTTCTTTTAATCTCCATAATATCTTGTTTCCTTCATGATATTTCTTATTTATCCAAAATAAGATCATGTTAACTGAAAAATCTGACAAAATTCTATGAGGTTGGGATTGAGAACATGTTTTCCTAGAAAACATTGCATCTTCTCCTGCTAGATGCCTGAAAATAACAATTAAACAATGATGATTTTAATTTCTCAGTGTGGATATTTTTCAACTCATGTACATAGCATGATTTCAGTCCCCATACTCACAAGACAGCAAACCTACAGCTATGAATTGGGGTACTCATATGTCCTTGTTTGCCAAAAAAAAATCCCTAGTTAGTGCCCTTTGTTCTGTTGTAACTGTGAATGATACCTTTTCTACCTTTACAAGATTCTCTGTTTGGATTATTTGTCACCTACTAAGAATACTAAGAGGTGAGTTTGTTTGTTTGGTTTTGTCTATTCTGACCAGAAGTTTTATTATTTCCTCCTTGGCAGAGCAGAATTCCTACTTCACTCTTTCATAGAAGGTAAGTCTCTTCCAGAATCCTAATTTTAAGTTGGGGTTTCCATTCCCAACTTTTCAAATAAGATGCTTTAGGTTTCTGGGGGATTGGCAGTTGCCCTCAGGGCAGCCGCTGGCTTTAGCATGTTTACCTCTCTGGATTCATGCTTCTCCTTAGTTCTTTGTCTCTAAGGATTTTCCTTACTTTATTGTGAGCTCAGCTATATATTTAAAAAGATGTTGTAAATCTTTTATCCAGAATATTTAGTTGTTTGGTTGCAGGACATTTTTTCCCTTAGAACAAAATCTCTGGACTCCTTATAAATACTACCTTAACTGCATGTGGTATTGGAAGAGCCAGTTTTTCTACTGATATATTCCAGAAACTTCAAAGAGCAGATCTACTGTTTGAGAGTTTTCACTTGTCCCCACTTTGTTGAAAATAGGAGGGAAATTTTGAAAATAATGGAAAGGAATTTTTCTTAATCCCTCTTAATGTTTTATATTTTCCAGATAGAAACCAAGCATAATATATAATTACTTTTGTTTTTCTAACAAAGGAAATAGTCAAGTGGTAGCACAGAACATAAAAGATATTATTATTGCACACATTTTATATATGAAAGAACTAAGATAAAGAAAGACTTAATAACTTACCCATAGAAAAGTGATAGAGCTGATATTTGAACCCACCATCAGCCTAACTCATGTCCTTAGCAACTACCTGATTTTATATCCTTTGGTAGAATTACATGCATTCCTCTATATCATCATCATAAGTGTATGTTCATGGGAAGTACTGCCAACTGGCATCTACTATAGCTTGCCTACTAATTTGGGTGTTGATGAATATTTAAAAGCTACTTAGTAAACAATATCAAGAATATAAAAGGCCGGGCAAGGTGATGCACACTTATTATCCCAGCAGCTCAGGAGGCTGAGGCAGGAGGATCTCGAGTTCAAAGCCAGCCTCAGTAACTTTGCAAGGCCCTAAGCAACTTAGCAGGATCCTAAATAAGATTTAAAAGGGGGGGATGTGGATAACAAGGGGGATTGTCATGCAACCTACAGCATATGTCTCACCAAAAGTTGAAAAATGGAGAAAGGAGCCAATATGGCAGCCATTGGTTACATGAGGCTACTGAGTATTTGAAATGTATCTAGTCTGAATTGAGATGTGCTGTATGTTAAATAGACATTAGATTCCAAAGAATTACTAGGACAAAGAAAATGAACATGAAATATCTTACTAACAGTTATTTTCTTTGCAAATTATGTTGGTAATCCATTGGATTAAATGAAAATATGTTAAAACTAATTTCTCTATTTGTTTTTTAAAAAAAGAAGTAAAGGAGAACAAAATATATTCTGTATCTTCACTGTAGTACTATATGTCCATATTTATATGTTGTCACTTTTTATATTTGTGTTATCAAAATTCATATAACTATAAAACTAAATAGGGCAAATTGTACCATATATAAATTATATCTGAACAAATATGACTTTAAAAAGAAATTTAGTTCATGAAGTGTTTAACAGTATTGGGCACATACGAACCACCTGATAAATAATGGATATTATTATGATTCTTTTAAACAACCAGCATCAAGCTGTTTCATACTTGGGTAGGGAGGAGGAGCATGGAAGGAATAGATGAATTCTAGATAGGGCAAAGGCATGGGAGGGGAAAGGAGCATGGGATTAGAAATGATGGTGGAATGTGATGGGCATCATTATCCAAAATACATGTATGAAGACATGTATGGTGTGAATATACTTTGTATACAACCAGATATGAAAAATTGTGCTCTATATGTGTAGTATGAATTGTAATACATTCCATTGTTGTATATAACAAATCAGAATAAAATAAATAAATAAAAAAGGATGTGGCTCAGTGGTTAAGGGCCCCGGGACCAATCCCCAGTACCACACACACACAAAAAAAGAATGTCAGCCACCAAAAATCACTTTAGCTTCTAGAGACAGAGAACTCAGAATCTTATGGAGTATCCAATTCTATCTTTCAGCATTTCTCATTCCTAGAAATTTATTTCCTCCATTAGACACTACAGACTATCTTCTTTAACCTCCATGCACAGAGCCTAATTATATGCCGATGATCCTCAGCACGAATCTTATTCCTCTTTTAGATGACAGCTCTTCAGACATTTGACTATGACTTTCATATCAGCCCTCAAGTAATTTTTCTAAAGATCAAATGTCCTCGATTTCTTAAACAAAATTTTATTTTGCATAGCTCATATTCCTCCATAATTTTAGTATTCTTTGACTTTTTGTTTGTTTATGAATGCCCATAACTGAGCCCTGTATTCTAGTAGAATATGATTAGAACACAGGAGAACAGGACTATCCCCATACTTCAACCCCATTTACATCATAGTTTGACAGCATGTTGTCAGTGTGACATACTAGTGTGATACACCAAGGACATTTCCTGTGGTTTACAAAGAAAGTATAAGCCCAGGGTAGGGGAATGACGCTATAGAAGACCAGGCTAGACAACTAATAAAACACCTGTGGTTTTTAACCCTGGCTGTACATCAGAACTACTATAGAGCTTTTGAAAGCCCAGAAGTCTGTACACCATACCTGATCTCTTGAATGTGTCAGTCTGGGTGTGGGATCTTTGAAACAGGTGTTTTAAGCACTATAAAGAAGTAGTTAATAAGAGTACATGCTCTGGGACCAGACTGTCTGGATTCAAATTGAGAGTCAGGTAATTTTGCAAATTGCTTAAACCCTCTAGATGAGAATCTCTAGAAAAGTATAATGACCTTGAAGAGCTGTTGTGAAGATTTAATGAGAGTTTCTATCAGGTAAGAACCGCTTAGTATATGCTAAGTGAATATTATCTATTATTATGTTCTGTATGTATTCAAATCTCTGCTGCTTATGTTCATGCACAGTCTGAGAAAGCACTGATGTAGGACTTGGTGTGACAGTATAGTCCCTTCTGTCAAAAGGGACAAAAAGCCAAGGATCCCCTTGCCTTTCTCAAGTAAGAATCTCCAGTTCCTAATTCCCTTCTTCCCCATTTGCTTATCACCACAGTGAACCCACACAGGCTTGGATTCTGAAGTGGCCATCATGACTACTGCTAAGACAGCACCTTTCCTTCCCTCCACTCTTACCAGTGCATGAGCAGGGGTCCCCAGGGGTCCCAGGTCCAGGTGCTTGATGTCCTGCACAAAGAATTGAGATGCAAATCTTTGTTGGCAAGCGAAACAAAGATTTATCAAAAGCAGAAAGTTCATTCTAAGTGAGGAGAGAAGGCCGAGCTGGGAAGTAGCTGAAGGCCCTCACTTAAATAAAACGTGGAGCTCGCTTTCATTGGGCTGTGCTAATTCTCCCCCTTCTTTCCTAGATGGGTCTGGGTTTGGTTGACACCTTGATTGACAGCTGAATTTGACACAATTTCTTCTCTACTGCCCATCCATAAGTTTCTTTTCCCCCTGGAAAATGCATAGAGGGGGAGCAAACCCCAATGCTTATGATATGTTAACTAGCACTAAGTTAACTTTAGGTCGGTCCCTAGGCTGTTGTGGCTCAAGATCTGGTACTGTCCCTTTAGAGGCTTGAATTTGCCTCTTACTCTTCTAGCTTCCTCCCTTTAACTGCAGTGTGACACAGTTTCCCCTCATAGGAAGATGTTAAGTGGAGCTGAGGGGCACCATCCTTTCCCCTTGGTCTTGTCTCCATCCTAACATCTCTACACTCACTGAACACTCTGGATCAGTGCTTCTCACACCTTTGGGTACATCAACATAGATTTTCCAACCTTTTATATCACCAAGCAAGAGCATTTAAAAATTATAATTGTCTATCATAATTGAAAAAGACATGGTAATATTAAAGAAGTATGGAAACTATAATCTCAGGATAAATAATAAGCCTAACAGCAATCAACTTAATCCTATCAACTCTTCATCTTTTCACTGTCATTTGTTTAATTGTATGTTTGTTAATTATGGATAGGGAAAAATTATCACTGTAAACATCACCACTTTCTTACCTGAACCCTTACTTGCAATCACAATTATGTATATTGGCAGAGAGCTTCTACATTTGGTAAATGCTACATGAATGGGGGTAAAATGCCACTCTTAATATACAACTGTTTTGGCTCATTTGTGCTTTTATTACTTTGCTTTTATTTACTAAATTGGGTTTGCTTTGTTAGTCTATTTTAGTAGAAAATTCATAGAATAAAATAGTTATAATTTAGAATAAAAATATACTATGAATTCCCTGTACAAGTATTTCTTGTTTTAGCTGATGAAAATCCTGCAGATTAGACATGGGAGAAATATCTGCCGGTAGTTAATGCTAATAGAGACACCAGAGCATTCTCTCCACTATTAATCTATGGTTAATGGAAGTCCCATTTCTTAAGTACACACAGAAGAAAGAATAGAAAAAATACTGGCTATGACACCAAATGGATTGCCTTCCTCCCACACTACCATGCCCTTGTAACCTAGGGCATGTAGAGCAGGCTGGCAGCCATCGCATTACAGATTTAAAAGTGCTGGAATCTCTCCGTCCTGTAGCAGGTTGCCTGATAGATTGGTGAGTAATGTACTTGAAGAGTGCATTACTGAGCTCTAGACTAATGGCCACCTCTTGCCCATGGCCTTTATGGTAGATCATTCATTGTGCTGCCTCATCAGCTTCCTGCCAGTCTGTATCTGGCATGAGCACTGCCTGTTCCAAAGCTGATTAATACCCTGGGAATGAGTCCCACATGTCTCAGTGTGGATTACACAAAAGTGGGAATGTTCTGGTGCTATGGGAACAACACAAATTTGATAAATGAAACAGAAAAAAATCCTTAATTTATGTATTGTCAAAATAGAGGACTGCACAAAAAATAGATGTGCTACATTGATATTAATTATAATTAGCATTTTAAAGGAATAATAGCACACATTAACTCTCTTGTGTCTCATTGGTGCTTTAATCAGCACAAAAGACCATATTTCTTCAAATCCAATTTCCTGAAATTGTGTAAAATAAGACACAAGAAACAAAAGCAAATTATAGAAGACCATATATAACTCAGGACTAAGTGCAGACTATAATTCTGGAGAATTTAGGGGAGAGATGAGTCAGTGATAACAGGAGGAATAAGAAAGAAAAGGAGGAAATGCAAGTTAAGTTGACTTACAGCTACAACTAGGTAGGTGATTGGGAAGGGGAGGATGCCAAGTTAGAAAATAACAAGAGCAAAAGCATAGAAGTGCTAACAAGTATGACTAGAACAAAGGATGTAGTTTTAGGGATGTGGTATTGGAGAAAACAAGTACAGGCTGAGTGACTAATTCAGGCAGTGTGATGGACTAGATCATCTTAGAGACATATGTATACAATCACTTGCAGTTCAATGTGCTAAGTCCCCTAATGAAAATAAAGTTTCAAGGGATCATAAATAGAAGAACAGTTGTCTGAAGAATCCAGGAAAAGTTCATACCTGAGGCATTGGTCTTTAATGCTGAAAGGAGCATTAGAAAGAAGTATAGAAATGCATAGGAACCATGTAAGGCTCAGGGAATAGCAAAAAGTTTGGGAAAGAATAGATCAGGCAGGAACTGGAAAGAGTTGATGTGAATAGTGTATATTGTGACTTTGGATAGTGGCCATAAAAAAAGGACAAATATATGCACTGAATTAAAAGTGAAAAGAAATTTTATCCATGCAAATAAATTTTGATTTAATTTTTAGGCTAGGTATTCTTTTTTCCCCTTTTAAAATTATTATTATTATTATTTGTTCTTTTTAGATATACATGACAGTAGAGTTATTTTTGGCATATTTTACATACATGAAGTATAATTTACTCTAATTCGAATCCTATTCTTATGATTGTACATGATATGGACTTACCCTGGTCATATACGCCACTACCTGAATCAAGGATTTTGTAGACGGGCTTCACAAAAGTCAATAAATGCAGATGTTGCAAGAAAAAAAAAGTCTGTTTATTTTTTCCAAAGTATTTATAGTTTATGAATTTATTGGCATAAAGTTGTTGTTCATAATTTCCCCTTATCTCTTTTTTTCTTAGAATCTGCAGTAATGTTCCTTCTTTCATTACTGATATTTTTGTTTTCTCTATTTTTCTTCGTTATTCTTATTAGGATTTATCAGTTTTATTAATTTTTTCAAATAAATGGCTTGGCTTTGTTAATTTTCTCAACCATTTGTCTATTTTCTATTTCATTAATTTCTCCTCTTCATTATACTTACTTTGCTCTTCTTTTCTTCTTATGATAAAATTTAGATTATTTATTTCTTTTCTAAAATAAGCATTAAATCTATGACTTTTCCTTCTTAGTATTGCTGTAGCTGCCTCACTTTCCCTAATATGTTATATTTTTATTTTCATTCACTTCAAAAATCTCTCCTAACTTCCTTTGTGATTTCTTTCTTGATCTGTTTGTCAATTAGAAGTCAGTTGTTTGGCTTGTAAATGTTAGGGAGAATTTTCTTTTTTTTATTATTGTAATTTTAATTCTATTGTGATCATATAGAATATTTCGTATAATTTTTATCTTTTGATTTTTATTGAGACTTATTTTAAGGCCCAATATATGATATATCTAGACAAATGTTCCATATGCACTTGAAAAGTATGTGTATATTTAAAATATCTGTTATTCTTATCAATTGCAGCTTCATGTGCTTTTATGCTACATCATCAGGTATGTACAAATTTAACATTATTATGTCTTTTTCATCATTTTAAAATTCCTTTCTCTATGGCCATGCTACTTGTTTCAAAGGCAACTTTGACTGAAAATAATAGCCACACTAGCTTTTTTACAATTTGTTTTTCCAGGCATGTAATTTTCCATCTTTTTATTTTCAAAACATCAGTATCCTTACATTTATGTACATCTCTCATAAATAATATATGGTTAGGTTCTTATTTAAAAATCAATTTTTTCTCTGCTTTCTAATGATAATGTTTGTCCAAGTTATATTTAATGTGAATATTGATATGGTTGAGTTTTTATCTACTGTGTTGCTATTTGCTTTCTATTTGTTCTATCTGTTCTCATTCCTTTAATCTTCCAAGAATGTTTTGTTAGTCTTTATTTTTCACTGTGACCAAAACAAAACCTGACAAGAACAATTAGAAAAGGACAAGTTTTATCTGTCTCACAATTTCAGAGGTCTCAATTCACAGGCAGCCAATTCCATAGCTCTGGGTCCAAGATAAGGCAGAACATCATGGTGGAGGGGTGTGACAAAGGAAAGTACTCAGGATGGCAACAAGGATGGAGAGAGAGAGAGAGAGAGAGAGAGAGAGAGAGAGAGAGAGAGAGAGAGAGAGAGAGCACTGTGCTTGCCAGGGACAAAATGTATAATCTAAATGTACATTCCTAGTGACCTGCCTTCTCTAGCCACATCCTACCTTCCTAGGGTTACCTCCTAGTCAATCCTTATCAGTGGATTAATCCTCTGATTCAGTTATACCTATCATAATCTAATCATTTCACTTCTGAATATTCTTGCATTATCTCACACATGAGCTTGGGGACACCTTTTGCCTATACCATAACAGAAAGCTTAGGTATTTTATTTTTATGTTTTCTACTTGCTTTATAACTCTATCACCTCTTTCCCCCGAGAGGTTGCTCTATAGACCACATTCTTATAGTCTATACTAATTCACATATAAACTATGAAACTTCAATGTTATAATGTCATTTATTCCCTTCCATAGTTTATTCTATTTTCTCCCTGTATTTTACAACTTCATACTTTTAAGCTATACATGAAGTATTGTTATTTTGCTTTAAGCAATCAACTGTCTATTAAAGAAATTAGAAAAAAAATTGCTTTATATTTACCCACCTTTTCTTTCCTTTTTCGAATTTCAGCACTGCTCTTTCCTTTCTACAGTCTCTATTCTGTATAACTTTCTTTTAACCTCAATAATTTCCTTTAGCATTTGTTATACTGTGTATTTGTTGTTAACAGATTATCTCATCTATTGCTAACTGAAAATAGCTTTATTTTGCCTACATTTTTAAGAATCTTATCACTGACTGTAGGATTCTATATTAATGACTTTCTTTTTTTAGCACTTGAACATATAATCCCATTTTCTCTTCCATTCTTTCTTATGAGAATTCAGCTTTAGTTCTTATTGTTGACTCCTTCCTGGAACTTCAATTACATTTGTGTTAGACATCTTGTTATTATTGCATGAATCACTGGTGTTCTGTTCCATTTAGGGTTTTTTGTTTTGTTTGGGGTTTTGGACTCTATTTGAAAATTACTTTTGACTTAACTTCAAATTCCCTTATCCTTTTTTCTGTGGTTTCCAGTTTGCTGTTAAACCCATCTGATGTGTTTTTCATATCAGATACTTTTAGTTTTTGAATTTTCACTTAGTCCTTTTCAAAGTTTCAGTTTCTCTGTTGAAATTATCTTTTTGTTCTCCAATTCTGCCCATCTTGTTCTCTAAATATTTGAATCTATTTATATTAAAGTTTTATCCTGCTAATTTTACTGAGTTATGTGTTAATCTGTTGGTTAATCTGTTGGTTAATGTTTTGTCTCTTAATTATGCATCAGATTTTCTTTCTTAAATCTTTGCATGTTTTATAATATCTTTATATGCCAGATATAGTGTATACAAGAAAAAACACATTGTATTTTTTATTTTTTTGTTTGTTTGTTTGTTTGTTCCCAAGGAGATGCATGCTTTCTTTTATCTAGCATCTATAGTAAAGAAGTGATAGTTAGTTCAACCTTCATGAAGGGGTGACTGGTATGCCTCTTTAACAAAAATTAATCTCACTTCTGATAACCTAATCTTTAATCTTCCAGACTGCCTCCATTGAGAAACTAATTTTTTTGAGCTTGGAAGGGATTAGTCTATAATTTTTAGTGATTTTTCCATTCCTTATATTTAGCTGCAGTAGGGTCTTACATTCCAGGTATCATAAAAATATGTAAAAATATAAAAGATTGTTCAAATTCTACATTTTTCTAAGCCTGGCTTCTCTACTGTTTTCTCTCAGCAAAATTTGGGTTAGAACAAGAATTATTATGCCAAGTGAATTACTGATATGTTGAAGCTCTTCCAGATTCCAGTGTGCCCCATCAGTTCTCACTGCTGTTAGTAGACTGATTGCTTCGCCTTTAACCAAAATAAAATAAAATAAAGGCATTATTCTGGAAATGAGTTCATCAACTTTGCTTCTACTGCTCTTAAGTAGTCCCCTCCATTAGTATGCTTTTTATTTTGTCTCTCTTTTTCACTTGTTATGGGGCAAAGGACACCCATGATCTTTTACATCATAGCTAAAACTTTTTTTTTAAAAAAAGGAAAGATTAAGAAACAAAATTATAGGTCCATGAATTACTATTAAAGAACTTCAGGTAGAGGAATTACATAACTATAGGTAGCAATGATATAACTGGTAATTTATGAAAATCTTCTAGTAGATGTATGATTTCTAAATTAAAGTGATGAGGAGGCAGAGAAAGTGAAATGTTTTGTAAGATGATTGTTATATTCTGGACTAAAGACAACCTGAACAGAATCTACTGTGAACGGATGTAGAAGAAAGAACCAACTTTAGAAATTGAGATCTATACTGGATGATTGATGGGAAATAAGATTACAAGATTGTCCAGTGTATGTTTATGAACTTGTCAGGACTTTTAAATTCAATAGGTTTTGAGGATTTTCAAGCAGAGAAGTTCAGAGATTAGTGTTTCAAAAAGTTAGTTTAGAAATGGCGTGGAGAATCAATTAGAAAAGAAAATAAATTTAAGAAGGGCAAAGCCAGCTGGGAAGGATATTCATGTAATACAAAAGAGATGGAAGAATAATAATTATTAAAATAATAATCTTAATAAGTTTATTCCTTTCCTTATTATGAAGGGGCACATTATTCCCAGCCAAAAGTTTAATTTGAATCTGTATCAAGTTTCTTCATTGGAAGTTGCTATGTACTTTTAACATTTGGTACTGTGTTGCTAAGTGTACTCAATGTACAATAGCAGCCATAAAAGGAAAATAAATCAATTTAAATGATTAAAAGCTTGATAGCATCTGGCTATAATTAGCATCTAACCTAATAAATGAAACTTCATAAAGTCTAAAAAGAATCCCTTGTTAGAATACTTTTTTAAAGAACAGAATGCTGGTTCCAGTAATGCAAAACAATAATGCAATTAAGTATACAATTATGAAAGGTAAAGGATTGTACTACAATCAGTTGAAAAAATTTTCAACTACTACCATGAGACTATTTCTAGATATATTCAAACTTTTCTGCAGACAAAAGCTTTGAGCAGGCTGAATAGGGACCTAGAGCCATCCTAAATTAGAAAAAGTACAGCCTCTCCATCTTCCCTCTTCAGCCGGGTTCTATAAATTTTTTCTGTAAGGATCCAGATAGTAACATTAGGCTTTGTGGCCCACACAGTCACAGTCAAAACTACTCGGTTACGTCACTGGAATATGAAAGTAATCACAGACAATGTGAAAGAATGAACATGGCTGCATTCCAATAAAATCATATTTACAGAAACAGGTTGTGAGCCAGATTAGACTTGTGGCTGGTAGTTTTCCAATCCTGTCCAACATAGTCTGTCTGTATGGCAGAGTCCTGGAGACTTAACTCTTGCAGGGTAATCTAGAGTAGTGCTCTCCAATAGAACTGTAATGTGAGCCACATGGAAATTTTAAATTTTCTAGTAGGTGCATTTTTAAAAAGTTAAAATTAATTTTAACAATACATTTTATTCAACTCAATATGCCCATAATATTGTCATCCTGAAGTGTCATCAACATGTAATAAAATACCTAATAGATTTCTAACTTACTAATGAGATATTTTATATTTTTTTTTCTAAATCTTCAGAACCTGATGTGTATCTTATACAGCACATCTCAATTTGGACCAGCCGCATTTCAAGTGTTAAATAACCACTTATGACAGATGGCTACCATATTAAATGGTGCAGCTTTATATACTTAAATTACCACAGATCTAAACACTGTCCTCCAGACTGGAAGTTACTCACTGGTAAGAACCTTTCTTACACAGAAAGGTGCTCCTTATACTTGCTTCCTACTCAACTTCAACTTTATCAGCGTCACACTGGAAACAACAAGCCCAAGCAATGTTTTTCTAATTTAATATACATGACTCATCTGGGAATATTGTTAAAAATGCAGATTTTGATTCAGTGGTTATTGGAAAGAACCTGAGATTTTTGTATATCCAGCAAGCCCCTAGTTAATGCCAAGGCTACTGGTCCAAGGACTCTAAGAACTAAGGGTTGTAAAGAACACTCCAGCAAATATGGCCATCACTAGAACTGATGGCCCATCTTCCCATAAAAATATCAGGTCTAATTCCAGCATCCCTGTTCAGATCACCACCAGAACTGGAAGCTCTTAAGGCAGCAAGCACTGTCTGATAGAATAAGATGTGAGCTACACAAGTAATTTAAAATTTTCTAGTTGCCACATTTAAAATAAGTAAAGTAGCCACATTTTAAAAGTAAAGTCAGGTCTGGGAATGTAGCTCAGTGGTGGAGCATGGCTTAACCTATGCAAGGCCCTGGGTTTGATACCCAGAACAGAAAAAGAAAAAAAAGATGAAGTCAATTTTAATAACAATTTCCTTTACCCCGTATATCAAAAATACTATTCCAACATAAAAATTATTGAGATATTTTAGTGTCTTAAAAATCCCGATTGTATTTTTACTTATATCATATCTTAATTTGGACCACCCACATTTCTAAGTGCTCAGTAGGCACATATGCTTAATGGCTACCATATTGGACAGTGCATCTTTAAGGTCATCATTATTACAACCTATGTGTTTATCCATGTGTGGCTTTGTTATCCCTGAATCTGACCCAGTTTCTCATCCCTTTTTGTTCCTATCAAATCCTTTCACTATCTGCTCTGGAACTTACAGTCTCTCATCAGAAAACAAATAACTCCCCTCTATAATTAACTCATCTCAAAAATGTTCCTTTCAATTTATTACTCTAACAAAAACCTGGTTCTCTCTTAGGACCCTGCTTTTCCTCCTGCCTTGTCAAGTATGGGCTGCTGTTTCTCATATACCCTTGGGGATTTGAGGTGGGAAAGATGTCCTCTTTTTTCCTCATCACTCCGTTTAGGCTCTTTCTTTTCATTCTTCTCTCAAAAACCGATGCCTTTGGTCAGATTATGTTACTTGCTAGCTCTCCTTTTTGTGGTCATTTGTGGTCTCCTGGGCGAACAGGTGGTATAGTCAGCTGTCGCCAGCTGGCCAGGCTGGGTTCAACAGAACTGCTGCAGCAATGAACTGAGGAAAACGGCGAAGAAACCACACAAAACACAAACATGAGTTTTTGAGGGTGGGACTGCTCAGTGACCCCAAGGGTCAGCTCCACAATGGGCAGCCCTTGAAGAAGCAAGAGAGAGAACATACCCGGAAACCCTCCTATTTATTGGAGAAAAGACATTTGATAGAATATTCCATCCAAATAAAGCAAGGGGTAGGGTTTTGAAGGGTGGAGTCTTACTTGCTGATGTCTTGTGGTCAGCAGATTGATTGACATCTTGGGAAATCACACCCATCTCAGATGCTGTATGGGATCACAGGTAGAGAGGATAGGCACACTGGTGTCGCACAGCCCAATCAGAGCCTAACACCAGACCAGTCCCCTCATATCGCTCAAATGCTCATAGCTCACACACACAGCCCACGGATGGCTCAAGACAGCACTTGGCTCTCTACTATCTCACCACAGCATCTGCATGATGCTTTGACCTCCCTCCCACTCACTCATCTTTTCCTCTCCCTTGTCAGGTATCTCCACAAACCACTTCAAAATTAAAAATTCCCACCTTAAAAAATGTTTCCAGCTCAGTTAAACTTCTATATCCATAGGCCAACAGTTCTTCCACCTTTTGTGCCCACCCATCAGCTAATTCAACCTCCTGTTCATCTTCCTCATATCATCATTTCTTATACCATCAATATTAAATGCCATGGCTTATCAGTATAATTAATCTGGCGATTCCCTTGCCTCTCTTTCCCTTATCATACTTGATGGTAACCCCAATGTTGGTAATTCCTACTCATTGCCAACACTCATCCTTACTTGAACAGATAAATGTGGTTAAAAGAAAACATACAATCATGCTTTCTGGTCTCATGTAAAACTTTTTACTACAAACTCTAATCAAATCTTAAATCATCCTCCATATTATATACTCTTAGTTGATAACTTTGTGTCTGACTTCATTGAAAAATCAGAAGAAAAGCGGAACCTCACACAAATGTGCCACCTGTAACTACCTTCTATCCTATTACAACAAATAGCACGTCCCTGCTCCTGTCTAAGGCCAATGTCATGACTAGGGAATTGGATCCCATCGTACCTTTACTCAAAGCCTGACCCCTGCAACTACACGCTTTCTCTTATACATCAACCTTTTTCCTCTACAATAGAGTCATTCTTAATAGTACATAACCATGCTGTGGTTGCTCCCAACTTAAACAAAAACCTTCCTTTATTCCAGTAATCCTCCAACTAACACCCATTTCTCTGCTCTCCTTTCTGAGAAAATTCATTAATAGGGTAGCTGTACTGCTGACTCTTTTTTTCCACCATTATCCCTCACTTTATCTGTAACTCACTCCAATCAAATTTTTGTCCTTATTTCTCCACTGGAACTGTCTTATTAAGGAAGCCAATGACTCTGATCTTGCCGAAATAACCCATTCTTAGTTCTCATTTTACTCTTGGTGGCATTTTATACAGTTGATTTCCCCTTTATTTTTTAAATGTCTTTTTGTTGGCGGTGATAGGAGTACTTCCTGGTTATGCTACTGTAGTTCTAGTCACCTCCTTTTCAGTGTCCTTTGATTTCTTCTTTTCCCTGCCCTGACCTGTACTTTTTGGAGTGCTTTAAAACCAACCTTGGCCCTTTCTCCATCAGAACTCACTCTTACCACAATCTCATCTAATTACATGGTTTTAAAAGGTTATTTCATACTTCTACTATGAGCCTCTTATCAACTTGGATTTCTAATGATCATCTCAAATTTAACCTGGCTAAAAATGGAGCATTTCCTTTTCTCTTCAATCTGCTCCCCCTTCAGAGTTAAAGACATCCACAATTACTCCTTCATCCAATTCCTAAACAAGTTTCATAACTTTATCTTCAAAATGTCCTGAATCCCTCCACCTCTCACCACCTCCACTGCTGCCACTGATCTCCCAGACACCACAACCATCTCTAGCCTGGTGTTCTGTGATAACCTCCTGTAACCTGCTATCTGGTTCCCTTGCTTTCATTCTGCTCCCCTGGCCCCCACCCTTGGGTTTCTTCTTTAAAAGCATCAGGAGAGATCTTAAAACACCCTTTGTTTTCTTCTTGACTGGGATAAAATTTCAACTCCTTATCCCAGGCTTTACATTTCTTCCCTAATACTGCCTATTTTTTCTATTCCTCCCTCTCCTCTCACTACACTCCAGCCACATTGACTCTGTCTAAATGTTTTAAAAAATATCAATCTTGTTCTGCTTTCAGGGGTTTTACCTCTTGTCTGGAACACTCATCCCTGAGATCTTCACAGATCTGACTCTTTTATATCATTAACATCTCAGTTTGAATGTCAACTTCTAGGTAAACAGTTCACCCTATTTCAATTAATTCCTCTTATCAATCTCTATTATTTGACATGGCTCTATTTTCCTCCATCACCCTTAGAGCTACCTGAATTTATATTTTTAATTATTAGCTTACATATGTGTGTGTGTGTTTGTGTTAAACTCTTTACTACAAACTCTAATCAAATCTTAAATGCACATATATACACACTTGTGTATTTTTTTTCTAACTCCTTTTCTAGAAATTAAGTTCCATGACTAAAGGGACATTATGTTGTCCTACACACTGCTGTGTCTCCTACATCTAAAACATCTCCTGCATCTAAAACCCACACACAGTGAGTACCAAGTATATGAGTCTAAAAGATCTCAGGAGATAGATCAGGTAGCTGACAAAAATCAGCATTAGTGACTTGAGTTTTCTCCTAGTGCTAACCTGGACCGTATTGAACCAGAGCTTTCTGAGAACGAAGGCTCTAGTACAAAATAATTCCTGAGGTCTCGTCCACAACAGGTTCTTAGAGGTTGGATGCAGAAATTCTCAACAATTCCTACTAATCAGCTAATTTGCCCATAGCCATCAATAGTCGCTGGTTATTAGTTTCTGCTGTCCAGTCTCCATCTAACTTGGATTACAAAAGCTTGCTTTTAAACAGAATTTTCTTTGCTTGCTTTGCCATCTCCTTGCTTGGCTTTTCTTTCTTTAACAAGCACAACAGCATGCTGCTGCATCTTCAAAGAGTAAATTAATTCCGTCCGCAAAAGGGTCAAGTGCTAGAAAGTGCATAGCCATGCAGTTTGCATGGCAGGATACAGAAGATATGATGCTAATAAGATTCTAAGATGAGAACAGCAGACTGTCTCTCGGGATTCAGATGAAGGGGTCTGTAAATTTTAAAAGAAATGGTCTCCGAAAACTAATGATGTCTGCTTTCCAATTCATTAATAATGTGGAGTGGGGAGATGGGAGTGAGATCCAGGCCATGCTTTGAAATATCAAAATGTAACGAGGAAGAAAACAGTAAGAGCGATCTCAATGGGGTCATAAAGCTGGGAGAAGGAGGCAAACCGTAAGAAGATGTGGTGGTGCTATATGGAGGGGAGGGAATCAATCCACCCCATGTGTGTATATTTATGTGCATATAGTACCTTTATCTATACATGAGTAGAAAAAAATACTGCAACATTGATAAGGCTTTTGCAATTTTCATATTTAAGGTGACTCAGAGAGAATATTTCAAGTATTATAAAAACAAGTCTAAGCCATCTGCTTTTCCATATTTACAAACCCTGCCCTTCACCTCTTTGCATTGCATACAAGGAACTGAGTAACAAGAACCTCAACCTTGTTTGTAGTTAATAGTGGAAGAAAAAACCCTCAGGCAAAGCCTAATGAACCAAGAGCAATTCTGAGCTCTCCTCTGTAATATCTGCAGAGGCAGTGTCTTTCCAAGGGCTGCCTGGATGTATCGTGTGACCTTGCTGCTTTACATCATTAAAATTTCCCATTACTGGAATGGTGTTTGCATGGAGGGGCCGTTGTGCAGATATTATGGCTGGGTTTCTCCCTGCTGCATTCAGAGTTTGCACTAATAGAAAATGCCTCTCTGCTTGAACAGTTCCCTCGAGCTAGGAGGTGTGCAGCAGCAGGAGAGTTTAGCTTTGGCTTTTATTTTGACAAAGCTATTACATTTTGCAGATTGAGGTTATGGTCTTTTCTCCTATCTCTGTATTTTATCTGCATGATATTTTCTGATCTCCTTTTTAAACCCCCATTAGTTACGATTGAGGCTCTGGGGTGGCAGCCTGCCTTGGAGCCTTGATATCGTCAGCTTTTCTTACGAACCACTAAATAGACTCACTGATTCAGTGGGGTTCAGTCATGTGGAACCCTTCTAAGGGGCCCAGCCTCAGGAAGGAGACCCTTATGTGCCAGACAGGGACCTCATGGCGGGGGTGGGGGTGGGAGTGTAGGTACTGCAACCCCCAAGGGATGTACAGTCTTAAAAGCAAAAGCACAGTCTCATTCTCCATATCCTCCTTCTGAGCTTCCTTTTTCCCCAGTTGGCCTACTGGACCTCAGATTTGGGGAGGTTGACAGAATTGGTGGTGTTTCCAAACCCCAGGCCCACCCTCTGCCTATTCTATTACCCCTCCTAGGAGGCTGCTGTCCCAGCCATTCTGCTCCAAACTTGGTTTCACCCACAAGTCACATCGGTACACTTTCATGCAACTCTGATCTTTTGATTTTAGCAGAAAGTTTCACAATAATGAATGCTTCTGCCTAGAGGTGGCGGAAATATTTCAAAGTACTGGTTATTCAACTGTAAACTGTTCAGAACCAATCTAACTGAAAGGGAGAGTTTCCTTGGCCAGCTCTCACAAGTCTCTCAACAAACCATAGTTCATTGAGAGGGTTTGAACCCAAAGCTAATGCTCTAATTTCTAAAAAGCAGGATCACGTGATGGTTTCTTTCTCTATGGCTTTTCCTAGTTTAAGAACCACAGTGAATTCTTCCCAATAAACGCTTCTGAAGCTGGATTGGGGTGGGGTGGGGGGTAGCACAGCCACGTGCCTCAAACACTTCACTTTGCTCACCATCTCTTGAATGTGTGGGACATGGCAGTCTAGAGGGGGCTGTCACAGAGAGGGGGTTGTAGAGGTGAGGAATTTATTTCCCCAGGAAATCTCATTAGTGATTCAGTGCCTGTTTTTCATTGAGGTTTCTGCTCCTTGGCTTTGTTTTCGGCTGAGTAACCGAGCCTGAAAGCCGTCTGGTGACTCACAAAAGGTCACGCTGAGAGTCGGGGGCACAGACCAGAGCACGCTGCCTACCTGTGATTGATGTGTATTAAAGCTGTCTTGAGCCACTCATAAACACAGCAAGAATCCTGTTCTCTTTTCATCAGTGCTCTTGACCAAGACTTGATTTACTGTTTTGAAATCAGCTGCTCCTCCAGTCCTCTACAATAGCTTCTTTAATAGCTTGTCATAACAGTTGATGACAATTTGGAAAAGCTCACATATTCAATATATTTTTTAAATTGACTTTGCACTATTCCAGGTACCAAGGCTTTATAAACAGTCTAATTGTTCCCTGAGTGTTTGCTGACCTAAAGGAAAGTGTTGATGAGTCAGACCCTTCTTTTCTATCTATGAGGGTATTGAGATGTGTATTCAATATTGTACCAAATCACTGCTGAAAATTGGTTCCATGTCCCTGAGGCTACTTACCTCCAGAGGTGAAATGGCAGAAGTACCTGCTAGAGAAGACCGACCAGCTCTGCTATTTCTTGATGAGATTGCTTTAAAGTTTGTATTGAGAAAGGATTGAAATTGGATCTGAGAGTTAGAAGTGACAGTACAGTTCTCATTCTGGTAAACAATCATTATCGTCATCTATGCCCATTGAGTGGGTTTTATCAGTTTGACTCATATGCCTATATGACAATGAAGTTTAAGAATAATGTCCAACTGAGGGGCATAGCTCAGTGGGAGAGCCCTTGCCTGACGTGTGAAGCTGGGTTTAATACCCAGCATGGCAATATATATATATATATATATATATATATATATATATATATATATATATATATATATTAATGTCAACAGGACTGAGACAGTTTCTGCATGATAATAGAAGACGTGTTTGCACAGATATGTAAAACTTACTTGAGACATAGAAACAAATAAAAATAAGTCTAGGTCTGGGGCTGGGGCTCAGCGGTAGCGCACTTGCCTGGCATGTGTGAGGCACTGGGTTTGATTCTCGGCACTACATATAAATAAGTAAAATAAAGGTCTATCGACAAGTAAAATGCATATATACATACATACATACATACATATACATATACATATGTATGTATATACATATACATATGTATGTATGCATGTATGTATATATGCATTTTACTTGTCGATATATACATACATATGTATATATACATATGTATGTATGTATGTATATATGTATATATGTATGTATGTATATATATACATACATACATATGTATGTATGTATATATATAAATAAATTAAATAAATAAATCTATTTCCTGTCAATTTATTTGTTACTTTTTGATGGTCAGGGGTAAGTCAAACTGCTCCCTGACCTCCAACAGTCACTTCTACATCTGTGTTGAAGAATGCCCCCAGGGGTAATTTTCAGAATACCTAACAACGCATTTGACAGGTCCAGCAACCATTCAGAATGGCTTCACTAGTTCACAGAATGGATGCCAGCCATAGCAGCCAGTGCTGTTGTACCAAAATATCCAACTAAACATTAGCCCTGCTCCTTATTCCTCTCCACATATACAGATCTTGCCAATCCTCTAGGATTTGGCTGAAGTTTTGCTTCTTTATGAAGACTTTCTTGTTCTAGTCTATTTTGTTTTGTTTGTTATTGTTTTTGATGCCAGAGATTGGTCCCAGGGCTGCTAACTACTGAGCCACATCTCCAGCCCTTTTTTAAGTTTTGAGATAGGGTCTCACTAAGTTGCTTAGGGTCTTGCTAAATTGCTGAGTCTGGCCTCAAACTTGTGATCCTCCCACCAGTATGAAAATATTTTTGAAATGTTTACACATGACAACATTGTACTATGGGCAGAATAACAATAGCAATTGCTGGGATTATAGGCGTGTGCCATGGGCACCCAGCTCTATAACCTATTTCTTGATTGTGAGTTCCACAGTGCTCATAGCTGTATTCTCCACTTGTCCCTATGTTGGATGCTATTGTTATGCTACCCACAGTACAATGTTGTCATATGTAGACATTTCAAAAATATTTTCAAACATGGAATATTTTGGTAAAAATATCCCCCAAGATGATGTTTTAAGATGCTACATTGGGTGTAATGCTGATTTGAATTCCCTTTATGGGCTTGAGCTCAAGGTTGGAATGCAGGGCCTTATGCATGCAAGGTAAGCACTCTACCAATTGAGCTACTTTCCAGCCCACCAATTTCTTTTGAAAGAGTCATCTGAAGGGAAAAAAATGCATTTCAGAAAATAACTATAGTACCAGATTCTGTCACCAACACTTCTTCCACTGTAAATTTTCTTTCTATATCCATTCTACACATTTATCAGATGATGAGAAACTGCTCTGTTCTCTTTAATTTGGGGTGGAATTCTGAGTGAGATCTGCAATAGTAAAGGACAATTTCAGTTTTTACCAGAACCTATGGAGATTTGTTTATGTTATATTTGATTCTGAATACATTAGGTCATAGTTTCAGATTTAAGCAGCATATATAATTTCTCTTTAGAACAGAAAAAAAAGGCACCGAGAAATTTTACAGGGATTTCTCCAGTGTTTGGCTTTTTATTAAAAGGTAAGTGTGATTATTTAAAATTAGGAATATGGAGGCTTTTCCTCTATAGAAATGATATCAAGAGACTTAGTGTTTCAGGCCAGCTCTACAGTGAATTAATAATCAAAGCCTCCAGCAAAGAAGGAAGCCTAGACTTTGCCAAGGGAGTTTTAGGGAAGAAAGGTGGCGATGGATTCTCTGAGGAAGACTGTGCGGGCAGAACATCCAAAGCATTGGATATTATCCCCAGGTGATGGCTAATGCATTTTTTTTATAACAAAGCTAGAGTTGGATTCCAGGAATCTTATAAAGCAAATGTGAATAAGTGGGGAATTTTCTTTGCTTCCTGGAAGCATTTAGGATAAGCCAGGTAGACAATAAAATGTCAGAACAGAGTTAGGAGAGCTAGTTCTAGACCTGGCTCTGCCACAAACTCTCTGGTGGATACTGAGCGTGTCGTTGCAGCTCCCTGGACTTCATCTTAAAAAAAATGACAATTTCACCATGTAAGGATGCTTTCAGAAAAAACATACTATGATACTATGATAATACCTTTCTCACGGGGCTGGGGTTGTGGCTCAGCGGTGGAGCACTCGCCTAGCATGTGTGAGGCCCAGGGTTCGATCCTCAGCACCACATGAAAATAAATAATTAAAATAAAAGATATTGTGTCCAACTATATCTAAAAAATAAAATATTAAAAAAAATACCTTTCTCATAAGGCCACTCTACCCAGATTGCTGCCTGTCCCCTTCATGCTGCTTTGTTTCATTCTTCTGAATCCAGTCATTTCTTCCCGCAACCTACTCACAGCTAACAGTAGTAAAACAAAGACTGGACAAATACCTAAGCACCTACTAGATATTGTAGTCCATATTTTATTTGCTGTAAATATATTCATGCTTGTTCTTTCTTAACCTGTTAAGTCCTAAGTTCCCAATTCTGTAAGTATTTAAATGTAATTGCCACAGATGCATTGAAATATGTTGGGGAAATTATAATCTAGATCTTATTGTATAATTTATTCTCATAAATGATTTTAATTACATCATTAATAAGATTAATGAATATTATCACTAATCACTCACCAAATACTTTTCTCAAAAGAATAGAACTCTTAAAATATATTTATTTTGAAGTTAACATAAATGGTATATTTGTTGCTCAGTTTAAGTTTTTAGGCATTCCATAAATGGGACAATAGGACATAATAAGAATCTGAAAGTTGCATGAGACCAAAGACAATAACTTCTGTTTATTCCTATAATACATTTTATAGCACCTGATAAAAAAATGTTTTAATGAAGACGATGATATTGACATCTTGAATTAAAGAGTAATATTCTTCTTTCCATTTTATTATTTCTGAATGCATAGCAGAATATTGCCACTTATATACATACTTGTTATTAACTCTGCTAATTTGAGTAGCTAGAGTTGGTACAAATCAATGCTAATTGTTTTTATGACACTACCAACTAATGCCACCTGTGAGTATATTAACTTGGTCTGCATTCCATATGATTTTATAGTGAATTGAGAAGCCTCTCCATTACATACCAGTGTGTGTCTAGGTAGCATCCCTTATAGAAAGAAATACAGATAGCATTATTGCTTTATGTTGTTGGCTCAGGCTTTCTGTAACTGCTTACCTAAGTCGATTTTGTTAGCTCAAATTTTGGTATTTTTGTCAGAGAGGAGTGCTAGTGGTATCACCTGATTTGGATGAATAGTTTCAAAGATCACTTTTTTTCCTATTATAGAGCCCCAAGGATGACAGAACAACTTCCAAGCTTGTGCTTTCATAAGTAACTTGGTTCCTTAATTGTTTTGTTATTGTTATTGAATGTGGAAAGAGATACAAATAATGTGCTTTAAAAAAACAACAACAACAACAAAAAAAAAACCTGTCGTAAAGATCTGTTCTTTCTTTCAACAGTAATAGAGTTACAGCATTGACAAGACTAGTCCCTGTTCCCAGATTCACTTCCAGTAAGTTATGACCAAATGAGTAAGTTCTCCACGGTGGTATGTGGGCATGATGTAAACCACTTCTAGGCTGTCTTTTCATAAAGTAACAAAAGGCCTGAGCCAACAACCTAGAGCAATAATGCTATCTGTATTTCTTTCTATAAGGGATGCTACATAGACACACACGAGGGCCTTCTCCTTACACTTGTTTCTTGTTACAGTGTTCTGTGTATTTCTCTGCTTTAGTGAGCAGTAAAAATATCTTTCGTGGTATGTCCCTAGAAAACATCTTATATTTTGGAACACATGGCTGAACCTAGCTCCAAGAATATCTAGGAAATTTAATACTTAGCTATTTTAGCCACTATAGTTACAAGTGGGCAAAGAAAAAGCAAGTTAGGAATAAATAGCTGATGAACAGTGCCTGCAACAATGACCTAACCACAGGATACAAGAAGTTAGAAGAGAATTAGTAAAATAAGCCCAATTTGGAGGAGATAATTAAGACGTTAAAAGCAGAAAACAATGAAGTAAGCAAAAGGCTTCAAAGGGCTACTCAGTAGCCATTAACTAATTATTTAAAAATTCAACACAATTTTCAGAGCTCTGACAATTATGATAAAAAATATAAAAGAGACATAAGTAAACAATATAAAGCAGGAGACAAAAATACCAACACAAAGATTTTCTTCAAGTGTAAAAGAAAGCTCAGTACAAATTACTGCCAAAAGTTTGGAAATCTAAACTAAAAGGTTGATTTTTCTGTGTGTGTGTGTATTTTTTTTGTTTGCAAAAAAGCAACTCAAGAAAAGAATAGTCAGTAGTCAAAGCTTTATCCCTTAAAAAGACCCTAACCCAGATGGTATCACAGATGAATTATATTAAAACTTAGAGAGAATTCCTAGGTGACATAAATTTTCCATAATACAAAAAGTATGGGAAACTTCCTCATTAACTTTTAATACCTAGATAATAAATAGATAATAAATTGCTTATAAAGCCATACAAATAATAATAAATAAGAATAGAATAAGTCAATTTAATTTATGAACATGTTTTAAGTCTAAAATAAAATATTAGCAAATACAAGTCTGCACTGGGGTAAAAGAAAAGGGTATGTTTATAATTAATATAAGACTCAAGTTATTGCTTGATTAAAATTTATTTCTGGAATGCAAGGATAGTTTAACATTAGAAAATCTATTTAATCTATTATGTTACTGGATTAAAATAGAAACCCATATAGTCATCTTAAAAGATGCCAAAAATCAGTTCAATAGCCTTTATTTCTAGTTAAATCCAATTTTTAAAATTCTTTAGTAAACTGGGAAAAGGAAAAAAACAAACTCCTTAATCCAATAAAGGTATATGTTAGAAATCTACAATAAACATTGTATTTCAAGGTTTTTGGCAGAGATGGCTAGCTGTAACTCTAGTACTTGTTTCTTTGTTTCTTTCTTCTTTCTTAGAAAGATAAACCTTGTTTTTTAAGCCTAGCTTATGTCTGCCGACATGGAATAAAAACTACAATTCTTAGTTTTTTCTGGCCACCAGATGTAACCATGTAAATAATCTGACCAAAGGGATGTAAAACAAAGATATCAAGAGCAACTTCAAGGAACTGACCTTGTCAGCAAGGACAAATTTCAGAAGTCCACAATTTCAAGTTACATTTTGATGCCAGCTGTGTAAATGTTAAAAGCATATAAGTCAATAAATATTTTAGAGGTACACATAAAAATCATCACGATAGGAAAACATGCATGGGAATGAAACACACCAATTTCAGCAGGAATGAAAAGGGAAGGGATGGTGCTTTTGCTATATTTAGAACATTTTGTTTTCTTAAAACTAACTGAAACAATACAGAAAGAGTTCTGAATCAAATATGGCAAACAATCAACAGCTGTTAAACTTGAGTCACAATAACTGACCCATCTATTAAAGGAGGTCAAGTATTTTTATGTGCTTTTTCTATGTGTATAAGATTTCGCATAATTTAAAAATCTTCTGTTACATAAAATAAGAGCTTGAAACAAAAGGAAGTCAAGATAAAGCATCAGAGATGATTGTACTAAGAGCAAAGAGGCCTCCCAGTTGCTTTGTTCTCAGATTCCAGGATGGCTGAACACATAAGAGCCTCAGGGCTTGGCCTAATTGCCTCCTTCCCAAGTAAATAAATGTCCTAAAGCAAAGGCTAAAGGTAGTCACTTTGATTTGTCATATCACAGAGAGTGTTCTGATAAAGGAACCAATTCAGATGCTCTATTACTAGTAATAGATTATTAAGCAACTATCATCAGAGTAAAACTACCCTTATACCTTTATTTACTGGAAGAATTTTTGCTGACTTTGTCTAATAGAGGTGAATTAAGATAGGAGAAAATATAATAGCACATTCATAAACAGCAAAAAAAAGCATACAATGCCTAAGAACAAACCTAACAAGAGATATGCAAGAAAGTGACTTGCATGGAACAAAACTGTAAAATTTTACTGAAAATCATAAAAGGAAACCTAAATAAATGGAAAGATATTCTCTCTACTCCCTAGATAGGAACACTTAATGTTAATTCTCCCAACTTAGCCTACACATTTTAATGAAATGCCAATAAAATAAAACCTGAGAAGCTCATTCTTGATTCATCTGAAATAGAATCTCCAGTAATATTTTTTAAAAAGAAAATTTAATTTAGAGGGCATCCATATCAGACATCTAAATATATTTTGAAGCCTTAATAACTGAAACAGTGTGGTATTGAGAATAAAATATAAAAAATAGATCAATAAGAAAAGAGGATCCAGAAGCAGATTAATACTTATGAAACTTAATAAAATAAGCATTACATTTCAAATCAGTAGAGAAAATACATGTACACATTATACATATTGCTATTCTCTATTTAACATTTACAAAAGTAAATCCCAAATGAATTAAAAATCTAAACAAAATGAACAATAAAATTATAATGCTATCAGAAAAAAACATAGAAAGATATCTCCCTGTTTATGGTGAGGAGGGCTGTCTCAAGCTGAAAACAGTATTCAAAATTCATTAATGAAGAGATGGGGTTGAATATCATAAATGCTGGGAGAAAATATTTGCAACCTGTGTAATTAAGAAAAGACTAACAAGGGCTAGGATTGTAGCTCAGTGGCAGAATACTTGCCTAGCATGTATGAGGCACGGTTCAACTGTCAGCATTGCGTATAAATAAATAAATAAAGGTCCATCAACAACTAATAAAAAAATATAAAAAAAGAAAACACTAACAATCAGAATTTATAGACAGACCCTAATAACCAATAAGAAGAACTCCAGTCAAAAATTTAATATATAAAGACAAATACAGAATAATAATAGAATATGAACCTAAAATGATCAATATATGTATAAAAAGATCCTCCATCTCATTAGTAATCAGGCAGAATACAAGTTGAAAAAAAGGGGTGAGATAGCCAGTAAACAGGACAATACTAACTGACTCTGTTCGCTTCAGTCCCGCCATACTGGGACATCCCTGACGACCCGGGGTATTTTGCTGTTCCCTCTGCCTTGGACCCTCTCCCCTCAGATAGCTGGGTGGCTTGTTCCAATACTCCTTTCAAGCTTTTCTCAGAGACTGATGCAACCCACCTGTTACTCCTGATACTCCTTAACATGCTTTACTTTTCCTCCACCACATTACATAGGTAGGTATGTAGGTAAGGAGCAACTGAATTAACCATTTTTTTGAATGAATGAAAAAAATATGCCACTGATAAGAATGTAAATTGGTATAAATTTCAGGACATTTTGCTTGTAGTTAAATACTAAAATAGATAAAATGTGGGTACTCTTTGACACAGCCATTCCACTTCTAGGTATCTGTTCTTAATAAATATATTGATCCATAAGGAAATAAATACCAAGATAACCAAATATGTTCTTTGCAACATTGAGTTTAAAAATAAACATAACAATTACATATATAGCTACCAAATGACAGGAAACAAAATATGGTATATTTTTGAAACATAAGAATATGCTAATATTATTTAAAAAATTGGTTCTATGTCCTCATGGAAAAATATTCTGGTGTTATAATCTTGAATGCGAAAAAGCAAGTCACCAAAAATATCTAAAATATAATCTTATTTATAGAAAAACAATACATGTCTATATACACACACATATAAATGTAAATGAGAACATAAGATATTGAAGACATATACCAAATTGTTAATATTTTAACTTCGTTCTTTGGAAAGCAGGAGTTTGAGCAAGGAAGAGCTGATATAGGAGTATATTCAATGTATTTCCATTTTGTCTGTTACAATAAGAATATATCCATGCATTACATTTTTAATTAAAAAAATAGAATGTCTCCAAGGTTATCCTCTGCAATGTCAGTCTCACTCATTTGTATCCTGAAATGCTCTCTTGGGTGGCAGTGAATGAGACGAAGTAATGGCCAGTGAGCTGGGAATGGCGTTTAGAAGAGCATTGTGCTAGGGAACATTAGTCAAACCACGTGTGCCCCCGCAGGAAAAAAAAAGGTTGAAGAGCAGTGTTCATGCCCCATTGTTTCATTTCCTCCTGCAGCATCTAAAAACAAAAGAAGCCTCGTGTTGCCTCTTGTGTGGTCACAATATGTCAAAAGTGCAGGAGGGGGATTTTTTTGCAGTGTAGACACAATTCCTACCTATAGAATAGCTCTTTGTGCTATATTCTGAGCAATTTTAAATAAATAAATGCTTCCCTGCTAACATCAAATACAGTGAAATAAATTGCAGGATTCAGGGTGCATAAATGAGTATGCTGGCAGTCCCTTCTTTTAGCTTTATGTGTGGATCAGGAAATAAAAGATAATATGTGGTATACTGACCTCACCTTTTCAGGCATTTATAAACCTTTCCTAGGTGCATTTATTCTTAGTTATTGTACTGTTGTTTTTTTTCCAATTTATACACAAGCATGTTTATGCTAACAGTTGGGAAAATACACACACACACACACACACACACACACACACACACACACACACATTGAGCCAGAACTGCCTGTCTCAATCCCAGACTTTTTCTGGATAAGCATTGTTTGACCTTGCATCTATTTGCCATCGACATCCTTTTAATGACTACCCAGGGTTACAACTCACTGACCCATGGGCTAGCAACAACCTTTTGGGGCAGCTCTGTTTAAATCAGATTCCCTTCTCTTCCTTCTTTCTTCTTGATGTGACAGGACAGAATCGAGTTGATAGGGTATGAGAATGAGGAGAGTGATTTCCATCTAGACTTGTTAACAATAACAGCAATACCAAAATAACGATAATGATGACTAATGTTATTGAGTACTTGCTATTTGCTGAGCACTATTCTAGGCATTTCATGGGTCTCATTTAATCTTCACAACAACTCTACAAGCCAGGTATTATCATTATCATTCCTATGTCCATTTTACAAATGAGGAAAATAAGATGTAAAGAGATTAAATAACTTGCTCAAATGCCACACAGCTAGTAAATGCTAGAAATGGGATATAAGCACAGAAACAAGCTTGATAATGACCCAAATCAGAAAGAATTGAAGATCTGTGTGAATTCATTTTGGTTTTTACTGTTTCTAATTCATTCAATATTTTAAAATTACTATAATAATACCTGCTTGTGATAAGGGAAAATAATAAGATAAAACATTGTATCTAGGTAAGACTGATCATCCATCTTCCCTTTCATAACCCTGTTCACATCTCTTAACATGCCTTTCTCTGTATTTATTCCATCATAAAGGTATACATACACTTAGAAGTCTTGTTTATTTGTATGCATATGTATAAGGGGGTGACATTCTCCAGAATTTCCTTTCTTCTGTGGTTCTGGACTAGAATTGGCCAAATGAAAAAATTTACCTGAAATTTGAAGGGAAAAATAAAAATAGTTTGATTGGAAAGTTAGTGTAGGATCAAGTGTTATCACAGCTTATACACATTTTTTTTTTTGTAGACCTACTAGCTTACCCTATTTGTATCAGATAATATCTATGCCCAAAGTTTCTCCAGCTCCTACAAGATTTCCTCCTTCAGCTTCTTCTGCTTTTACATATGTTCTGCTTTATGACCAAGACTTCTCCTGCAGGTCACCCACATCACAAAAGTGGGAGAATTGGAGGAAGTAAAAGAACCCTTTGGGTTCCAGTTTGTCCTACTAGGTTCCATTTTGTTTGTTTTGGGTTTTTGTTTGTTTGTTTGTTTGTTTTTTGGTAGAGACAGGGTCTCACTGTGCTGCTTAGCAGCCTTGCTTTACTGTGGCTGGCTTTGAACTCTCCATCCTCCTGCCTCAGCTTCCTGAGTCACTGGGATTACAGGCATGTGCCACCATGCCTGGCCCATTTTGGTTTTGAAGCATGGCATTTTATCACTATCTTTCCTTCCCACCTGCCTTCCCTGATGATTTTAGGCCCTACATCGGATACAGAAGCCTTAGTCATACACTGTTTTACCAGCTCCCACAACTGCACAAGGCCAAACTGTTATAATATATTCCTATTCTAAATGGCTCCTAGAAGTTCTGCTTCAGAACTTCAAACCCTGACTGATACAGTGCGTTGGGTTCTTTTAATCTAGATAGAATCATATTATGCAACTTTCTTTCTTCACTGATAGGTCATGGAGATCCTTACGAGTCACTAGATCTCACCCCTTCCCCCATCCATTTCTCTGTGTATGTTTGTACACAATCACACTAAAATGTAAATTTCTATAAGTGGTATATATCATGCATTCTAAGTTCACATAATGATTTATCTTTTTTTCTTATTCTTCTTTTTTTCTCCTAACTCCTACCTTATGTCCTACACCTACCCTCTACACAATGTCTACACCTACCCTCTAGACACCTACCCTCTGTTTCTAGGTTCATGTTGCTAAAATACAGGAAAACTTTATTTTTAACATTTATCTCATATCCAGCCCCCTTAATAGATTATTTTTCTAATTCTGGTCCTCAGAGTTTATTCAGAGAAACAGAGCAACTAGTATCATGAAATAGGTTTAATTATAGGAAAATACCTTACACAAGTGTTCGGAAATGTTTGGAAGAAAGTCTCCAAATGGGAATTAGAAGATGAGAAAAAAGTCACTAATGAGACCTCTGAAACATATGTGCATGGAAATTTGGAAACCTGGATACATCCAGAAGCCAGAGAGAAGACACAAAGAACTGGCTGAAAAGTTTATGAATAGTTGGTCTCTCTGCATAGCTCCCACTTGTGGAGTTGCGGAGGACCTGAGCTACTTTTGGTCAGGTCTAGCGGAAAGTAGAGTTAGAAATGGAGTAGGAAAAGAATAGTGATGAACTCGAATTCACTGACACTTCTTCAATTATCCATCAATTATCCCTGCTCCAGAGGATCTTCAGAGATAGTGACTTCCTCTGCCTCCCAAGTCTCATATGACTTCTGATTTTGGCCAACTCTTGCACAAAATCACAAATGTGAGGAATTCTAAGAAATAATTTCCCATTATAACCTCCTTAACCATATAACAATCCAGCACAACTCTCTTAGTGGTTTCTTTTCTAATGCCTATGCATCTTAATTAATTTTCTTGCCTCCCTATAGTTACTAGAATCTCCAAGGCAATATTAAAATAATAATTACTATCAATGACCCTCCCTATATAGTTCCTGATTCAAATTGAAATGGTTTGAGAGTTTTCTTATTTAGAATGACATTTTCTGTTGGTTTCTGGAAAATTGCCTTCATTGTAGCTAAGTAGTTTCCTTCTACTTATTATTTATTGAGAATGACTTCTGAATTATGCTAAATGCTTTTTCAGCATCTACTGATATAATCATTTTGTTTTTCCTTTTGGATTTCATGATGTAATGAATTATGTTGATAGATTTCCAGACATTAAATACTCTCTTTGTCTTGGAATAAACCCTTCTTAGTCATATTATATTAATATTGTGATATGTTACTGAATTCCATTTGTTATTACATTATAACTTTTGCTTATATATCATAAATGAGATTGCCATTTTAACATTAAATCTATATGAATTGTGGAGTATTTTTCTGGGACACTTTATGCTGAAGACTCAATAATTTAAATGTATCATTTATGGCATTAATAGGTGACCAGCAGAATGGGAAAAGGAGAGGGGATTCAATGCTCACTCTCACAGCAGCTTTCCTATTGGTTGACCTCTGGGTCCTGAGATAAATGACTCACTGCACAACTGATCTGCAATCTCTCATGTCTTTCTCTTCAGCATGTTTATTATTTCATTACGTACTCATTAATGGGAAGGACCATCTGCTATGATGTTTTTATATAACAGATTTAATTAGTCATTCATTTGATGCTCAGAAGATAGAGGAAGGTATTTATATAAAATATTATTAAAAATATTTTTTCTGAATTCAGTAGGAAATAAACACTATTGTTGGCTATCCTCTTCACAAAATTAATATTTACACAATGTTAAAAGCATAACTTCAATTCCATAAAATTGGATGCTCTAGGAATCCAAGTGTTTTTCATATACATCAACCACAATGGTTTTGATATTTCACTAAGTTCATATTAAGTTCATTCCCTGAGCCTGATATTGTCATCCAAAAAAAAAAAAAATCTGCCACTTCCTCTGTTTTCTAAATATGCAGATTTCCTATTTGAATTACTAAAAGCAAGCAGAGACTTGTATACAAATGTAATTTATATAGTCTGTTCTCTATGAGGAAGAAGAAAAGGTTGATTTAATTCTTTCACTTGCCTTTGTAGGGAACAAGTAGATATAAGCTAGTGGTACTAACATCAGGCTCCTGTCTGAAGGGCTCAGAAACAGAGCAAGGATTCTTAGGGGTCAAAGAATCCATAAAGGCAAATTGGTCTGCGCCTGCCTCAAGCTGTGGTGTTAATATTAGTAGAGAAGATGCTGTAGAAATGGGGAGGACTATAAAAGTGATATTTAAATTGCTATGAAGCTTGAATTGAGCTCTTTTCCATTATTCTAGAATCATTACTAATATAAGGGAAGGATAGAGAAACCCAAACCCAATGAAAAGCCATAGGAAGCTAGAGAACACATGAAAATCTCAGCTGGTGAATAAAATCTATCACATTGGCAAAACAGTGTGAGTGAAAATCTTTTAAACATTTATCAACCACAGGGGCTGAATGTTGAGAAGTACAAGACTAAGATGATGCTGGGGAAAAGGGGGGGGGCATTCATGCTCACCCCTCTAAGAAAAGCTTGCCCGTGCTCCACTGAGTCACACACCATCCTGGTGATAAGGCAAGCTCAGCTGCTAAACACATGTCTTGCCTATGATGTATATATCACAAAGCATGACAGAGATGTTGTGGCTCAGCTCCCTGAATCAAGTAATCTCTAAAGTGAAGATTAGATATTAAATAGTTTTCTTGTTCTATTATCAGAGTTATAACAAATCTAAGTGCTAAATTCCTTTGAATATATTGTCCTTCACACCAAACTGGCAATACCATAAAGATAATAACTGAAATAGAATATTTAACAAATATTTATCGATCACCTACTATGTGCAAAACTACAAAGATAAATCAGATATGGTCTCAGAGTTCCAGGAGTAAAAGTTCATGTTCTGGGAGGGAAACAGACATACGTAAATAACACCAAGCCGAGTGTAACAAGAATAATAATAGAGGAGCAGAATTCTGTCAGAGTGTGGGGGAAGGAGGAGGAAGGATGAATAAAGATGACAGCCGGGAAAAGGTAGTTCATACAACATTCTGGCGTGGTCTCGGAGTTCTCATCCTGACTGGATTACTAACGAGCTGCGTGACCTTCAGCCGGTCTCTGGGCTTTCGTTTTCTCTTCTGTAAAATGAAAGAGTTTTTCTATAATGATCTCTCAAGATCTGCCTTCAGAACAGAGTCTCTCTAATTGTGTTATCCTATTCACACAGAAAAATGGCAAGAGTAAAACAGTTCTCAGAAATAAACTTTAAAAATTTTACCATAAAATAGTTTAAGTAGCAGAGCATCTTATATACACTTTTCACCATGTATTTCATATTTCTGTACAGGTCTACATCAACACGTTGGGAAGTCAGAAGGGAACATCTCAAAAGTTTTGCAGGAAAAAAAATATTAAAATACGGAAAATTACAAAGAATAATACAAAGAACAATATAATTACAAAGAATACTATTATAGTATGTTTAATATAATTCATACTATTACAAAGAATAATATGATTGTTATAATATATTTACTATAATTAATACAATGTATTACAAAGAATATTATAATGATATTTTAGTCTACATTTAAAAAACAAAATATTACAGTTAAAGCTAAAATCCCCATAACCACATCCCTCTTGTACAGTTCTCTTCTAGAAGCAACTTCTAGAATTTGTTTTAAATATGTGCTTCAAATTCATTTTTTATCTCAACATATATCCATCCACAGACAATACTTAGACTATCTGGTATGCTTTTCACTAATACATGTATCTTATCTTCTTTTTTTTTTTTTTTTGGCTTTTATTGCTCAGTATCAGGTTTTTTTGAATCTACCCATCTGACAAGTTTGTTCTTTTTCATTGCTGTGTAAAATTCCATTATATGATTTTTTCCCATATGGATTATTAGGGGGTCAAAGATCATTAGGAGTCAAAGAATTAATCCATAAAGGTAAATTGGCCCAAAGGATTTTTGGATTATTTTCAAATGTCTAATGTTATAGTCGATGCTGCAATGAACACACATATATACATCTCTTTCTGAACACATATGAGAGTTCAGAGTAGGACATGTATACTAAAATGGAATGACCTATTATAGGGACAAGTGTTTACAAACCTTATTAGGTATTGCCACATGCATTCTAAAGTTGAACCAATTTGTACTACCATCAGAGGTGCATGAAGTCCCCACTTTCTTACCAACATTTGATATTGTCTGACATTTAAACTTCTTCTGATGGTCTTGATGAAAAAAAAAATGGTATCTCATTATTGTTTTCCCCAGTAAAACATTTTTTTGACTGTGCCTTTTAGCTAAGTAGATTATTTTGAGTTGTTGCTCCTTTCTCTTTGCCAACATTCATGTTTTGTATAAGAGTTTTAATTTTCAGATTTTAGCATTTTACCCTATTTAAGAAAGACTTCTTAATCTTGAAGCAACTCTAATAGTTCAAGTTTGTTTTTCCCTTTAGGCTTTAATCCAACTGGAAAATATTCTTGTGGACATTGAGGTAAGGAATGTAGATTTTTTTCACATGTGAAGGGAGTTTTCCAAAACCATTTGTTGAATAATTTGTTCTTTCACTCAAAGATTTGTGAAGTAACTTCTTTTAATTACCAACTTGTCATAAATACTCATGTCTGTTTCTGGATGCTTTATACTGATCCATTGATCTATTTTATTCCAGTCTATTTTTTTATTTCCTAGTCATTGGCTTTTTAATAAAGCAAACTCATTCAATTAATTTAACCATTTCTATTATTTTAGCCCAAGGATTTTCTCCACTGCCCTTACAGATATCCAAAGTCAGCTAGTAGCTACTATGGGGAGATGCCTGCATGGAGTAAGCATCTTGTGTCCCTGGAATGAAACCATTGGATCATGGTGTACAATCTTTTTCATGTGTTTTTGAATGCAGATTGCTAATATTTTGTTAAGAATTAAAAATTTTATTAATAGTTTTTTATTAAGATCCATATGGATATTGGTCTGTAGTTTTCTTGATGTGTCTTTGTCTGGTTTGGTATTAGGGTGATACTGACTTCATAAAATGAATTTAGGAGTGCTCCCCCCACCTTTCTTTCTCACAGAATAATTTGAGGAGGATTGGCATTAGTTCTTCTTTAAAAGTCTTGTAGAATTCAGATGAGACTCCATCTGGTCCCAGGTTTTCTTTGTTGAGAAGTTTTTTATTACTGCTTCAATCTTGTTGCTTGATATTTGTCTGCTTAGATTTTCTATATCCTCTTGGTTCAATTTGGGTTAAGTCATATGTGTCTACAAATTTTTTAATATCTTCCATATACTTTATTAAATTTATTAGTTTTCAAAATGTTTTCTAATGATCCTTTGGATTTCAGCAATGTCTGTGGAGATGTTTCCTTTTTCATCTCTAATTTTGTTGATTTTGGTCTTCTGTTTCTTTCTTTTGGTTAGTTTGGCTAAGGGAATGAGGAATGGATCAGAAAAGAAATGGGGAGAAATGGAAAAAATTTTGGAATCAAATAAGAACAGGGATATAACATATCAAAGTCAAAATCTCTGGGACACAATAAAGGCAGTTCTAAGAGGAAAGTTTATAGCATTAAGTGTCTACATTTTTTTTTAAAAAGTCCCAAATAAATAATCTAATGTTACATCTCAAGGCCCTACAAAAGCAAGAACAAACTAATTCCAGAACCAGTAGAAAACAGAAAATAATTAAGATTAGAGCCAAAATTAATGAAATCAATAATAAAAAAATACAAAAGATCAATAGAACAGAGTTGATTTTCTGAAATATAAACATGATTGCTAAACCCTAACCAGACCAAAAGAGAGAATAGACCATTTTTGAACCTACTCTACTTCTATCTTGTTTTCTTCCTTATTATCTTAATGTGCACATAAACAGTCATTTCAAAGGATTCACAAGGCATTTTGAAACCTCTAGATAGCCTTTCCAAATCTACTTTTTGTTTTGTTTTGTCCCAATATCATGTCTGATTTCTAGCCCAAACCCAGATTTCTTCATTAATTTAGTACATATTTATTGAATTCTTGTTCAAAACACTTTACTAAGCACTTTAGGAGATATTAATTTACCACTCTAGAATCCCTACCTATGTAAAACCTACCAGTCACTGGGGAAGTGAAACATTAAATTCTGACTATTTGTGTATTAGTGACCTCTCAGGTGCACAAACTAAGGAAGTTCCCAGAAAAGTAATACAAAATTTCTACCTGGGAAAACAGGTAAAGTAAAATTCAAATCAGGCATTGGGGGACTTCTAAAAGCAGAAATAATGGAAGAAGAATAAAATTATTGCAGAAGACAAATGGAAATATTTAGGAAACAGGAAATATGACCATTTGGAGAAGGGGTGCTAAATAGTAATAAGGGTTTAGGCATTGGGTGAAGGACATTAATCCTTAAATTTAATTTGGAGCCATGTGTATATCCACAGAAGACTTAGGTAGAAGTAACAGATTAGAACTGTATTATGGAAGATTGTCACTTGTACATGAAGTGGTATGGAAGTGATTTAGAACTTGCAGAAGTTATGAGACTTCTTAGGAAGCTTTACAATATTGCATTTGAGGTAATAAGAGTTGGATAAGAGCTCGATTAAGAAAAAAGGAAGAAAGAGGAGGCAAGGCTAGAGATTAATGAATGTCAAAGAAGCAGAAGAATCAAGGATCATCTAGTTGGCTGGTAGTCAAAAGTCTTGGCTCTTAGTCCTAATTTATTTATAATCTTTGGGTTACAAATTTTGATGGGCACAGCTACTTTGAACAGAGTGTAGTAGAGCCAAGTGGGGCCATGCAATGGCCATCCTATTTTCTGATCAAAATTTTCTTCATGGTAAGAGTCAAGGACATGATAGTGTCTTCAGGAAAATGAAGCATCTTAGGCTATCTGATTCAAAGAGAGACTTGGAGTAAGAACTGTTTCACATGTAACATAGGACAAAAGAATAACTTCTTGACTCTGTTTCCTTGTCAATAAAATAAGGACAACAATACCTACTTCAAAGTACCCCCCCACACAAGAATTTAAGACCTAATGACTTCATATATATAAAATATCAACACAATGTGAAGAACATAGCAATGCTTAATAAGTAGTAACCCATGTTTTCTTCCCTAATTGTGATTTCCAAACCTTGCCAAGATTGGTTTTTGTATGAGAATAACTTAAAGACTCATACATATGTACTATGAAGTTATTTATATAGATCGATCTCTTCAACTTTCCTTATTTTCACTTCATATTTCAGCAATTGTTTTTATAAAGCACTGCTTGGATAAATCAGAAAAGGTAGTTTCATTGAAAAATTTTCAATCCATATAAAAATCTTAAAGCACATCAGCTTTAAGGGCAAAATAACAGTAAGAATGGCCAAATTTTGAACAGAAAGTGTATACCTCACTACACAATGAACTTGATTCTTAAAATTCTCAGTTAACTCGAATTTTATAAATTTAATTCTCAGAATTTCATTGTCAAATCTGGATTATACCTTCACCACATTTATTCAATAAATCTTCTATTGACAACAGCCCATAACATGTTAGTTTCAGTTTAATAGTCCTATTTGCATAATTTTAATCTATATAAACAAATAAAAATGCATTGGCCATTTAAAAAAAGTCTGCTGAGCTTTTAAAAAATATAATACATATTATTCCTTTGTAATTTTTATGATGCAATTTGTATTTCTTATTGTTTGCTCATAAATTTTTTTAAACACTTTGATTTATTTCTTTATTTATTTTTAAATCAGATCTATGAAGGTGAAGAACACATTTGCTTGGTTCTCTACTGTTTTATCAGCATTTAGCAGAGGACCTGGAACAAAGCAGGTATCCAACGAATATTTTGTTCAAGGAATGAAAAAGTACCACAGGTAAATCATACTCCTACACACAGACTTTAACTGTGATTTTAGTATATAATGTGTTCAAAAATAGCATATACTTGCCCTCATTAAACTTGTAACTGAGTAAAAGTGCAGAGAGACAAGTAATGAGGCAATTCTATCATTGTTTAATAGTTCTATTATGAGTACTGGACACCACGTACTGTGGGGCTTTTTAGCAATGTAGAAAAAGAGCATTAACTAGAATTAAACATACTGTTCAGAAAGACAAGTGTCATATGTTTTCTCTCATGTGAAATCTACAAAGAGAAAAGATGACATGAATGTAGAAGAGAGACATAGTGAAAAGGAAGGGGATTGGGGGAGGTGGGAGGGGAGGGGATGAGTGGGTAATGGTGGGATGGAAATGATCAAAATGTTGTACGCATGTACAAATATGATACAATGGCATCCGTTATTCTGTAAAATTAATATGTGTTAATTACAAGGTCTTTAAAAAAAGATAAAGATAAATATACTGTTTGTTGCTCTTGCATATGAAAATCCACTATTTGTAAGCCACAAAACACTGATTTTAAAAAACTATAAATAAGGGGCTGGGATTGTGGCTCAGAGGTATAGTGCTCGCCTAGCATGTGTGAGGCACTGGGTTCGATCCTCAGCACCACATAAAATGAAAAATAAAGACATTGTGTCCCCTATAACTAAAAAATAAATATTAAAAAAAACTATAAATAAATTGCAGAAACATCAGTAGAGTAAGTAAAGGGGAATGGAGTGGGAGAGGAGGGAGGACAAGGAAAGTGCTGGGGACTGATTTAGTGCAAATTATATTCCATGCTTTTGTGATTATGTCAAAATGTATTCTGATGTTATATATAACTAATAAGAATCAATAAAAAATAATAAAGTGGGGACCTGCTTCATTTATTCACTTACTTACTTTTCTGGTAATTATAACGCACTTTCATTAATTCATTTTCTCTCTCTTGGTCTCCCTAGTAATTACCCAAGACCATTACATTTATTCTACTTCATGACTATAGGTTGCAGCTCTCACTTCCAAGAATTTCCTCACAAACTCACGTTGGTTCTTCACCACAATGACAAGCTCAACAGGAGGATCAAGATGCAACAGCCCAAATGTATCACCTACTTAGAAGTTCTTTTTAAGTTCATAGTCAGTAACTATTTCAGATAAAATATATAATGCTATATTTTACAAATATCCTTTTGCTGCTATTTATTTTAGAGTTCTTAAAAACACAAGTCAGATGTAAACTCGTGCTTAAGGAGAGACTGGTTAAGAAAACAATCATTCCTGGTCAGATGCTTTCATTTGTAAAGGTTGAATATTCTGGTAAAAAAAAAAAATGCCATTCAACTCAAACTAAGGAAATCGGGGAGTATTTGGTGCACTCAACAATTCTTTCTGCTTCCAAGTTACAAGGAAGTAGCTAAGTCACTGCTTCAATTGATCATTAGTGTTAATGGAGATTGTGACCATAAAGATCCCTGCAGAGTCAGATGAATAAAGGAATTGGTCATTTGGGATATGGTGACAAAGAGTAAATCAAGGAAAAGTTTGTTTTTTTCCTTTTGTTTTGCCAAATGCTTCATGAAATTTGAATAAGATGACAGAAAAGTTTGTCACTTTAACTCTTGATATTAGTATATAACATAAAATTGCCTTCATTATATTAATCTAGTCTAAAAGTGTCTCCTCTTTAAATTGGATATCAAAGTTGTCATAATGGAATTACATTTCAAAATGTGGTTTCATCTCAGTCAATAAGCATACATAAAAATACTCAGGAACCTCACAGGCTTCACTTTTGATTGCTGTACGGTAGCCTAAAATTCTACCATCACAGGTTTGTTGAGAAGGTAATTTAGTGGAAGATTCTAATGCAGTGGCTGGCATTTCCTTAGAATATAAATGTTCACTTTATTTCACTTCTGCTTGGCAAGGAGGAAGCCTTATGTATTATCTAATTCAAACTCCCACTTAGCTGGAAGTATCTTGCTTCTGCTCCAATAAAGATATTCAATTCCTGAGAAACCAGTGCCTTTCCCGGGAGGCTCTTGTCCCTCTAGAAGAAGACCAGGAGATCTTCTCTGCCAATTGGGATTCCTCTTTACAGTTACTTGCTGCACTTTCACTTCCTCTATCCTGAGATTATCCTTCTGGTCAGATGATGGAAATGCCGAGGAGATTTTCTTTAAATGTCAGTTTTCTAATTTGTTAAAGAATCATCCATTCTTTTGTTGTACTTTCTTTCCATTGACTCATTCATCAAAAATATATTATGTACCCAGCACTGTTCTAGGTGGAAAGAATACAGAAGAGACAAAAAGCCTGATGCTTTCAAAGATCTTTCAGACCATGGTCAGCCAACTGCATTGCTCTGGGCCCACGGTGAGACAGAACATCATGACAAAAGGGGGTGGTGGAAGAAAGCTGCTCAACTCATGGCAGTCAGAAAGCAGAGAGAGCCCTGTCACTTAAAAAAAAATTGAAATGCACAAAGTAATGTAAAAGAAAATAATTTTGAGTCAAGAGTCATGATCAAGAAAACAAAAATTAACATAAGTGATCAAACTAAGGTCAGACATTGAGAGATACAGAAATTTTATTACCCAAGACCTTATCTATGAAATATTATTTAAGGATATACAGCAGCCAAACCAAAAATGAATATAAGAATAAGGAAGATATGGAATACCAGATACTTGGGAGTAAACAATTATTCAGATTCAATCATAAGTGTAATTTGTTTCTTGGCTGATAAGATATTCTATGAGTGACAGATTTTTATTCCTTATCTCAGAAATCTACATAGATAGATTCATAGATAAAGATAAATAAACACAGAAGTTTGAATAAGATTGACGCGATCGAAGTTTGAAGATGAGAACTTTGGGAAAACTAGTCCAGATAGGAGCAAAATGCCAGAGGGCTCCACAACAGATAATTCCTGGAAAAAGGAACAGGTTGGTTAATTGACCTTGGCCCCACTCTGTCAGTTTGAGAGAATAAGTTATTGAAAATTAAGCAGATGAAAAAATCATGTAAGCACTGACTCCATGGAAAACAAAAAGTTGTAGAACAAGAAAATACAACCATAGTACACTCTATGACTCAGTTGTCACAGTTGTCACTAGTATCCCGGTGGTGATAATACTGTAAGCACTGAATAATGTCTTAATAAGAAATTGTTCTATGACCATATTGAGAAGATGGCTGAGGGGCTGTATAAGTGTGTAAGAGCATGCACAAGATGTGGGGCAGCATCAGAATTAAAGCCTCATCTTACACTCTCTGAAGTCAGGACAGCATGCCTAAAGTAGAAGAAAAAATCAAGACATTGCAATACCAGCATGTTCTTTGGAAATATTTAGACCAATTACAGAAGAAATGTCTAAAATATGTTATATCATTGACTCTAGAGAGTGGAAGTTAGAGGTAAAAAATACCTGGAGCAGGGGATTGCTTTTTCCATTATAATTTATGTGATATTTTGACTTTCCAAATGCATCTATTTAAAAATCCAAAGAACAAAAATTAAATAAATAGGTCATCAAAATCACATTGAATCTGAAAAAGCAATTGACTATTGATACCTAATCATCACAGGAAATGATGTGCAATCAAGTTAACTGAAGATCAAGTACAAAGGACTCAGCACACCAATCAGTAATGTGGAGATACATGAAGCAGCAGGCTCTGTCCAACTTGACATGCCCAGAATATTTTTCCGTTATGACAAATAATTTTTGAACATCTCTTGTTATGAATTTAAAATCATGTAATTTGTTAGTGAAATACTATTAGTATGCTTTATGGGTGTTTTAAAGTCTTGATTTATCATAAAATGGGAATAATGATTTTTATCCTTCTCATGAGATTATTGTAAAGATTAAATAAAATGATATAGGTGTTATCTGTTAATCTTACTAATGTTCAGAAGGGGCTTGATGATTATTAGGCATTATTATTGCTTAATAATATAACATTAACATTAGTCTGTTTTTCAATATAAAATATATTTTAATATTTTCAACAAGCAAAAATATTTTTGAATTTATATCCAGTTGCATTGGACAATGTCTGTAATTGTTATTTGAGTTCATTTGCAGTTATTAAAATTGATTACTAGAATTCAATCATTATGAACGATGTTGACACCAAAGTAGTAATTCCATGTTTTGAGTTTTAGGTATTGATCTAAGCATGTGATCAACACTGATAATAACCTATCATTATGAGTAGTGAATGGATGATTTTAACCTGTACTTAATTATGGACAAATCATTTGTTTCCCTTTTGTTTGTAAGTGCCTCTTCTCTGTGGTTTCTGAGTTCTATGGAGAAGACTAAAATTTTTTAAGTCAAAGACTATCATGTACGTTAACAGCTCCCTAAAGAATGACATCAACCAAAGGAAAAGCACAAGTGAGAGTCAGGATGCAATTCTAGATGGTGCCACTCCTTCAAAATGTGTCAAAGCAATGCGTGTCTGATGTATTTGGATCATGCCAGCAACCATAAAGATAGAAACTGGAAGGAAAAAACAACAGTATATTAAGTTCTAAATGTTATCATTTAGATCACAACAATTAATCCTTATAATAACTGTGAGGAAGATTGTTTGGCCCAATAAACTGCAGAAATGAGTCAAATCTAGGTTCAAAGTGAACAGATAGTCTTTCTACCATACATACTGCCCTTTGGGCAGGTACCCCAGTAAGTGCCTTCTTGGAGAATATCATTGTTATAGTTCACATCAAAAGAATTGAGCCTAGGCAACATGTATTTAAAAGAAAAAAAAAAGCCTAGGTGATTTTGCTCAGTTATGTTATATCAGGACTTGGTAAACTTTTTTGAAAAGGAATAGTTGACAAGTCTCTGTTGGCATCCACTCACCTCTGATAGATACAGACAATATGTAAATGCATAGATGAGCATGGTTATAGTCTACTAAAACTTTATTGACAAATATAGACAAGTAGCCATACTTAGTATGATCCATAGACTATAGTTTGGCCAATCCTTGCACCATCCCAAAGATAGTAATTTTGGACATATTTTAATCTATTTGGTTTCAGAGCTTTCTCTCTCGGTAATTCTTAAAATTTTCCTAGTTCTACATCCAATAATGGTTTCCCAGTGTCCCTTACCATGGAAGCACCCACATTTTATTAAAACTCAGACTTAAGAGAGGGTGTGAGGCAAGACCCAAGCCTGTGCCCATGATGGTAAAATTTGTGTCATTAGAAGAATATTTATAAAGGGCCTTGGAAAAGTTAGAGTTGGTGCCCCACTGTGTGTATCAGAGATGACCCTGTGACAAGAGATCTCATACAGAGGTAGGCTCTAATTGCACAGGATAAGAATCTGGCCTCCTGTGAAGGTCTCAGTTGGAACTATTGATTACATGGTAGAACAAGATGAGATTGACAGCACTTGAGCCCCCAGTATCTAAATTCTGTGCAGAGAATTTGGTGCCAGTCAACTTGCTGATAGACCCTGCCATGCTAGCCTGTGTCTTGGTTTTAAAACCCCTACAATGCTACCAAATTATTCATGTTGGCCTTGTTTTCCTACTCTTTCTTCTTTTCTGGCATTTTGTGTTTTATATGTATGTGTGGGTGCTTTAGAGACATCCTACCACCCTTCCGACTTGTCTGGATCAGGGGGAATAGGCGGGTCATGAGTGCAATCTTAATAACCTGTCAAACAGAGCATTTAAATCCTGTTCATGCTATTTTCTTTCCTTACCATGAAACACAGATAGCCAGGAAGACAAATAGGGGAGGCCCCTTGGTATTTTTTTTCCTTGTTTGTGTAATCCTGAGGGTTTTGATGAACTGGCCTTTGCAAGTTACATTGAGATTGTTCAAGCCAGCTTCAGCTGGGTCTGACTTGTTTAATGATTTGGCAAGGATCCAAGGCATCGGAAATCAAAACAAAACAAAAAAAAAGAAAAAAGTACTCAGATCAAATCAGCATACATCATAACAATATAATCATTCAGCATCTTATCTGGTTACTTATTATAGGTTGTGCAGTGATTGAAATGGAAATAATTTACTCTGGCTACTCTGTGTTACTGTTAAATCATTTATGTGCTGTGAAAGGAATTGCAAACTGTTGAGACTCAAATATCCCCTGACTGCATTCTCCCAAGGAATTCTCCACCACCCTCCCTGGTTCTATTTTATATTTTAAACATTTTCTTAGAACCTGAGCTTTATTATCCACGTTCAAATTCAGCAAGCCTTACTTGTCTAACTAGATCACCATCAAGAAATATAGTAATATGAAATAAAGCTACTTCTGACATTTTTATAGTGTGTGATATATGATATAACATGATGTATTAAGCTCCTTGTAATAATTTTTATTTTTGAAATAGCTGATTCTTTGGGGACCATTTAATACATAATTCTATAGATTTTAGTGATATCAGGTATCTTTCAAGTATCATTTTAATTGAGCTCTGGAGCTTTTTGTCGCCATCAACTATGAATCAAACAGGAGTCTGTCAAATCCTATTGAGTAGTAAATCATAAGCCAAGGAAAAATTGGTTCCTAAGTCATGCCTGAAGACAAATAAGATCTAATCCCTGCCTTCAAGGAGCATGTGGTTTAATAAGAAGAGGGAAAAGTGCATAGTAAGCTATAAAATAAAAATGTTATAAACTTAGTAAGAGGGAATAATACATCATGGGAGTTAGAATAGGTGATAATAACTGTTATTTATAGTAGCTACATTTAGTGAGCTGCATTTACTTATTATGTGCTAAGCAGTATTTTTATACTTACATATATTTTTAAAACATAACTTTGAGATACAATACATTGTTCAGTTGAAGAAAGAAGGCCCAGAGAACTTAAATTGCTTGGGTAAAGTTGAGAGTTATTAGTGGTAGACCTGGGATTGATAAGCCAACGGAATGAAGAAAGTACATCACAATACTGGAAAGATTGGATCAGAGATTCAAACAGGGAGTCCAGTAAACAGAATCGTGAAACAATCCATAGATTATTTTGAGAGATTGGACTAGAACCATGGCCATAGAGATAGCAAGGAGTGCAGGAGAGCAGAAGGCAAGATTTCCACAAGAGTTTTGGAAGAAGGAGTCAAAAATGGTACCTGGTAATGAATTTGATAGTATGGGGTATAGAGAGAGTGCGTCAGAAATGTCTGCAGTGTTGTAGGCTCAAGTGAATGAGTAGAATGAAGACATAGGGAGGGGCAGCCTTAGCAGATTAGCCATGGGCTGAGCACTTAGAGTTCACTGTGCACTTTCTCTGTTCTCAGCTTTCATCACACTATGTCTGTAACTAACTGTTTACAAATCTCTCTCCCCAATTAATTCTAAGCTCCTGTGCCTCATGGTTTAGATATGCCCAGCAGCCAGAAAAGGGTTTGAGACATAGTTACATCTTCCATAAATATTCCTTTGGAATAAACTTTAAACATATTAATACAGAAGTGTATTCCTAAGTGACGCTTAGGAAGCTGACACTATGCAACAGATGTTTTAGAATGCCATCAGGTTGGGAAAGTAGATTTTTTTAATGCTTTGTTTGTTTGTTTGTTTTTAGTTGTAGATGGACACAATACCTTTAGTTTATTTATTTATTTTTATGTGATGCTGAAGATTGAACCCAGTGCCTCACACGTGCGAGGCAAGCACTCTACCACAGAGTTATAACCCCAGCCCATGGAGAAGTAAATTTCTATTATCAGAAAGAAATGATATTTGAAATCCTGAGAAATATTAACCTGTTAATATTTTGAATGAGAATATGTAAGAGATGGAAAAGTGAGTAGATCTGAGGGTTAAAGAAAACAATAAGGGAAAAGAGGAAGAAAAGTTTAGAAACAGAATTGAAAGAGATCTTTATTAAAAGGAATGGCTGACCAGTCACGTCAAATGCTGAATGTTGAGGGAGTTTCTGACTCTCTGCAAGAATCCAGAAGAATTTGGGGAATTTATTACTTATTTTATAACTGTATGTTATATTTGAAGAGGTACAGATGCTATATACATTAGAATGCTTATTAGGCATTAGCCTTGTGTTTCTTTTAAGAAATGTGTGTATCCTCCTCAAGGGAAAAGGAAATATTTCTATAACTAATCAGTTTAGATGAAAAAATTAATACATTAAAATGAGCTAATTACAAACTATTCCCTGTAATCCACCCTCATATAATCACCCCATGTGGAATAAAAAGTAACTTAAACTTACTTGAAATTTACCATTTTAAAAACTTTCATGCTACTTACTACATATTACAATGTCAGATATTTTTCACTAAAGGTTTCTGTTTCTAATATTTCAGCATTTCCTGTTCACCTTCCCCTTAGACAAAAGCATTACATACTTTGATAGGTCCTGAGGACATTTGTTTGGGAGAAATTTGGGAGAGTGCCTAGTTAGCTCTCTTCTATTCATATTTGAAATATTTAAAATGTACTCATTATCCAGTCATCTTTAATGTATTGACTTATGAAAACTGACTCCAAACATCCTTGCATATATTATTTTAAAAATACAATTGCTTTGTGCATTCTTTTTAAACAATCACAAAAGACCTCATCTCCTTAGAGAGCTATGAACTCAGACCATTAAAGAAAAAGAATCACCAAAGTTATTAGCATGGTAAATATATTATTCTTATAATGTATCATAAGAATAAACAATTAAGGACTTTATTAGGTAAGATATGCCATTTCCCTCCAGTTGTCCCATATCATAATTAATACATTATGAGGAAGAATCTCTTTTCATGCATACTGGAGTGCACATTTCTTAAATTCAGAATAGTAACCCTAGAATGATGTTTTAAAAATCTATTCTGTATTGGAGTCAGAATGCCATCTTAATATCTATAGGTAGAAAACTTTAAAAATTCAATAGATGCAATAAAATCTAGGTTACACACAGGCAAAGAAATAATTAATGACATGAAGGGCAATAGTGAGAAATTCACAGGAAAACAAAGAAATAACATAAAAGTAAAAGCATTTAGGATAGATTGTGAGGCTCCAAGCCACATATAAAAGTAAATCCACAGGAAGCAAATAGAGGGAATGGAGGAGAAAACTACATTTTAAACGATGGTTAGCTGGGCTGGGGTTGTGGCTCAGTGGTAGAGCACTTGTCTAGCATGTGCAAGACCCTGGGCTCGAGCTCAGCATCACATAAAAATAAATAAGTGAAATAAAAGAAATGTGTCCAACTACAACTAAAAAATAAATATTAAAAAAAGATTAATCCAGAAATAAGAAAAAAATAACAAGACAGTAAATAGTGTTATTTCTTGGGCAATAAAAGTACACAAATATCCGTGTCATATGTAAAAGGAAATATATGTAAAATATGTCATATGTAAAAGAAATATATCTGACAAAATATTTAAAAGTTAACAAGTAATTTATGGTTTTCCAACCTGAAATGTAAAGCAGGAATATCAAATATTTATTCAGTATAATATGCAGATAAAAGGAATAAAAAATAAAGTAGGCCTGGGGCTGGGGCTCAGTGGTAGAACACTTGACTTGTGTGTGCTAGGCCCTGGGTTCAATCCCCAGTTGCACAAGAAGAAAGTAAATAGAAAATACAAAATTATTTTTTATAATGAGTCCAGATATATTAGTAATCATAATAAATATATAATGGATTTATTGAATATTGGATTCAGTGGAAAAATAAGCAAGAAATAGCCCAGTTTTCCTCCCACTAATCCTCTTCATACTCCTGTCTGACATACTTTCTCCCAGATAGACTCCATTGCTTTTTGTCACTTTCAGGAATTAATAAGCAAGATCTTTTCAGGCAGTAAAAAGTCTAATCCATTCTAACTCCAAGTTTCAATCTCTCATCCACTTGAAGGCTTCTACCCTTCACTATTCCAACCAAGACACAGGAACTTGCAATAGAGAAATAGCCTCACAATTTGTGATTATGTGGCTCCTCCCTGTCTTGCCTGTTTTCTGCGTTGCCTTAACTCCTCCAGGGTTGTGTGGAGAAGGTAAGAGGGAATTCTGTCATTGCTGTCATATGCCTGTTGTCGTGGGAGAGATGAACATAGGCTGGCTCCTTATCATGGAGTACTTTGGCAAGTTCCTTTGACCATGACCCTATCATCATTCCCACATCCTGCTGACCCTGGGCCCTGAACAAATTTGTGGTAGGATTTTCTGTACCATACAAGCCTCTGAAGCAGAAGATGTACTCTCAGGGGACTTCTGATGGCCACTCTTCCCAACAGCTATTGCTCTGGGTAGATAGTTATTTTTCTCTGAGGTCACCTATCTCAGTCAGGAAGGCAATTCTCTGAGGAACCATCCTTCATGGATTTAACCTGATTAACCTCCAGCATCCACTTGGCTTCTGCAAAATTCCCTTGCTCCTCCTCAGTGGAAGGGACCTTGGCCTGAAACACTTTTCCTCATATTGCCATCAGGGTGAACACTAGCTGGACAACTTTCAGGCCTGTGCTCTCCAGCCCTAGCAATTGCAGGACGTTAGGTCAGGTTTTCTAAATACTTCCTCTCCTCTTTTGGCTCTATCCCAAGGCAGCATCAAGTCTGTGGTATCTTCATTCAGTGCTAGCAAATGAGTGAGATTTCCATCTCCCCTCTGGCAAGCACTCCACTCCTATTTTCACTTGGCTTGCAGGAATGGGTTAGGGAGGGTATAGCACTCCTGCCAGCCTAATTACTCTTTTAATGCATTCTCTTCTCTTCTCTTCTCTTCTCTTTTCTTCTCTTCTCTTCTCTTCTCTCTTTCCCTCCCCCTCCCTCCCCTCCCCCTCTTTTCATCCCTCCCTCTACCCACTGCCCTCCCCCATCGTCCCATCATCCACCCCTCACATTTTCTTCTTTACTTTTCTACTCTCAAGCTTTTTTGGTAATCTGGATATAAATAATGAGGTAAAGGTTGCAGGACCAGTTTTTCTGGGAGGCCGTGTGTACATGTACATGAGCAGAACCCGTGTTGTCCTCTCTAAGCAAGGCACAGAAAGTATAGATCCTTCCTTTGTCATATGACGTTCTTCACCTACTGCCTCTGGCTGCAATTGAGACTAAAAGTCTTTCAGTTAATATCTTACTATGATGTAATTAATTCATTCATATTTCAAAGAAGAAAGAAAATAACAAAGTTCTGCCATTTTCAGATCACAAAATTCATATCTAAAGCAAAAATGCAAGAAATGTTGAAAATAAAATGTTGAGGGATAAAGAAAGATTTACCAGACAAATGCTAAAAGATGTTTTTGTAGTATTTAAGCTTTGTTAAAGGCCTTAAGAAGGACAAAGCACAGGTCTGAGGTAGAGCTGAGGCTCAGTGGTAGAGCGCTTGCCTAGCATGTCTGAGGCACTGGGTTTAATTCTCAGTACCACATATAAATAAATGAATAAAATAAAGGTCCATACATCTAAAAAAATATTAAAAGAAAAGAAGGACAAAGCACAATAATACAAAATACCATACTCAGAAAAAATAACAATCATGAACTTGAAATAGATAAAAATTATGGGTATCAGGAGGATTTGAAGCAAAACTATAGTAGTAGTGGGAGATTTTAACACATCTCTGTCACAAATGAGTACTACACAGAGACAAAATATGCATCCCCACAGAGAGATGGGGTCCACATAGAAAAACTATAAAATATGAGCTTGTACTAAATGACAAAGTAAACCTCAAGAAAGTTCATGCAAATTTTTCTTAGTCTACACTGAAATTAAATTAGAACTCAACCATTACAAAAAATAAAAGGCATGTATGTTTGGAAACCAAAAAGTTTATTCCTTAATAATTTGATGGTTAAAATCAAAACCACCAAGAAAATTTTTAAATATTTAAATATGAAAGAAAATCAAAGCACTATTAAAATTCATGAACTGTAACTACATGGTACTCAAACATAAAATGTATATTTTAAAATATATTTGTAATGTCAACTGAGCATAAAATTAATCTCATCACAAAGAAAATTACAATTATTTGGGACTAATTAGGATTTCAAGTTTGGGTAAACACTGATTCAAGCAGTCTTCAAAATGTATACAGAGGCTTTATAAAATAGAAGCTATATTTATTCTTGAAACCACGAAGGTGTTAGAAATTACATCACTTTTTAGTCTGAAATTATAATTGGTCTTTAAAAAGTTAAAGTGTTTTGTAAGAAAAGAATTGGGTGTTGTCTCAATCTTGGTAATTTGGTGGAAGGGTCCAATTGTACAGGTCAGCAGATGGTAACTATGTTTCAGGGCTAACAATGGGGAGTGATTGAACTTGTCTTCCAGTCAAGTTTAAGGGTTTTGTGACTGAGTAACAACAGCCTCCAGACACCATTTTAAGTACCCAACCAATTCTTCTCCATTTTGATTCTTTTTTTCCTCTTGACAAGAAAGATTGAAAATAATATGTGTTCAATTTAATAATCTAGAAAAGACTTTAAAAAGGTAGGATAGAAACTGAAATAAAGTAGAAGGGAAGAAGTCATGCCTGGTACAGGAGGTACTGGCCAACACAATAAGGCAAGAATGAGAAATACCAGGCATACAGTGTGGAAAGAATGAACTAAAAATTCATCTTTACCCACAAATTGCTAATAATCTTTATTGGAAATTCCAAAGAACCTATTTTTTTAAGCTCTCAGAGCTTCTTCCCTGAGTTTAGCAAAATCTCATGATACAAAATCAATAATATAAAAATCAATTGCATTCCCATAGAATAGCTATAAAAAATTGGAAAATGTCCTCATTCAGAGATGGAATCTGATTTATCTGATTGAATGTTTTGGAGAGGAATTGAGCATTCCCATCTGAGCCCCACCATTCTCCTTTCTGTGATCTTGTCATTTGTAGACATCTTGTTACCTCTCACCCAAAAGTTGAAACGTCAGAAACCTTGGGAAAACCTGATTCAGGTAGCTTTCTTTGCTTATCTCTGGGGTAAAGTATTAGGAAACTCATTGTTGCTGCACACCCAAGCCATGTTTTTCTAGCTTACAGGAAGAAGCTAATGTGGTCTCTAGAATTTGGAAGAGAAGGTATATTGTATGCTGCTGCACACACTTAAGCCATGTTGTCCAATATAGACCCCCCTGGTTACACAGCAGATTTTATTCCCATCTTCCTAACTTCTCTCTCTCTCCATTGAATCAGAACTTGGTTAGAGAAAAGGATATAATCCAGCTTCCAAACTTCAACTGTAAGTACAAAGATGTTGGTTATATTCTTTTTATATATATAAATATTTTTTTAATATTCATTCCTTAGTTGTAGTTGGACACAATACCTTTTATTAGTTTGTATGTTGTGCTGAGGATAGAACCGAGGGCCCCGCATCCGCTAGGCGAGCACGCCACCACTGAGCCACAACACTTGCCCTTTTTTATATTTTTAATCAAGAAAAATACTTTAAAGAGACACATATAAGTTATAAGTATTTGTATGTAGGGAAGCTCCCACTTTCCCTCAATTCAGTAATAAAATCTGCTAAAACGAACTGACAACAAATTAACAGTAGAAAGGCATACAAGTTTGTCAATGTGCATGTGTGTGCATGTGTCATATAAAACATGCAAGATGGTTGAGGCTTAAATACTGTCTTCATAGGAGAGAGGGAGGTAGAGGACTAAAAGCAATGTTAGAGAAATTGGACATGATTTTTAGGGAAAATGAGTCTGGAGAACAGACAATGGCCTGGGACAAAGTTCCTCTGGACTCTAGGTGTGGTGTTTGATTTTTAGTTTCTTCCTCTGTGGTATGAGTTTAATCTTCCTTTATTAATGAAATTTTTGTAATAAGATTGGAAGGCCACTGAGTTCCTCTTTGATGAATCCAGGCTTTAGGTGGATAAGGGAACTTCAGAGAATGAACATGCTGCCCCCCAGGTAATCTGAGTTTCAAGTCCAAGGCAGCATGTTTGGGGAATCATGTGTTCACAGATATGTATGTATTACATGCACATACATAATATGTATGGACTATGTGTACATATTGTGTACACATAACTGTGTGGACACACACAATTATGTGTACACAAAATGTACCCATGTACACACATCTTTATGTAGTTGACTTTTTGTGAGAATTGTTGATTTCCCACAATGATTGAAGAATAGTTATTGAAGTAGGAGGATCTGACTAAACAAGAACTATATTTAAAGTCAGAAATTGCAAACCAGGGAAATAAGTTAACTTTGTTTTTCTCCCACATCAATAAAATAAAAATACTCTGGAAGCAAAAATATCCACATTTTGAACAAACTCAGAATGTCTTTATATCAACTCTATTAAAAACATACATGAAATGGAAAATGGATTTTATAGGAAAAGATTTGGGGTTTTCTTTCATATCAGAATCATCCAGTATAAGAAATTAGTAAAACAGGTATCCAAAGGGATAACTGGTTCATCAAATTTATAATTCCTTCAGGTTTGACTCCTTCCCACCCCCTTCACTTCTACTTTGCTGTTTTCCTTTGGACCATGTTTCTATACTTCCAGGACTAGAGCTTGCCCTAAAGAAGAGAAAAAGCTGAGGTAAAATTAGAAGGTTTCATCAAAGCTTTTCTAGAAAGCATGAGCAATCAGCAAACACTGAACTGGACAAAATGAAATGCCATTCACATAGAAAGAGTCAGAGCTTGCAGTTTTCCCCAACCAAGAAGGTGATTCCAAAGCTTACTCCCCCTCATCACTCCACCACATGCTTGTCCCAACACTGGGTGTGAATGAAATGTGGGTTGTTGGCAGAAGGGGGTTTGGGGAAGGGGGCTGAACAGGGAAGTCACAGGACATTGCTTCCTGTTTGCTGCACAGAGCACAAGTCATTATTTTTCAGTGAGGGTATCCAGAGACTATTTGAATTTGCTCTGAATTTTGTTTTGTTTGTTTGTTTTTTGCATTGGTTTTCATTTCTTAGAAATTGGCTCATACTTCAGCCTGTAGATACATCTGAATGTGTCATTTTTAACCACTATGGGAGAAACAAAATGTGCTTCTGACTTTGGAAAGGAGGTCAGAGAAGAAAGAGCATGTGTCAGAAGGACTCCACACCTAGATAAAAAGTAAGAACACGCTGTTTTTTTCCAGCAGGCTGTCATGCTGTGTCACAGTCTCAGCACTATGAGCTTTAATTATGACTCATGGGTCAGCATTTTGTCAATTAAAAATACCCAAATGTGATCAATTAAGCTAGACCAATTATATTGTTTCTAGAATTGACTGTTTTCAAATAGCTCCCCCAAATTTTGCAGAAATACAATGAGAATGTAAGAGAGATGTCGGAGGATTTCAATAATAAATCCACTAGTTCTTTTTTTCAGAACTGATTTTAAAGGAATAAATCTGTATCTGTTCTCTTAGACTGTAAGACCCAAATGTTCATTAAAATAGAAAATAATGTTTACTCTTAAAGAGGTAGGATATTGTGTTTTTGAGGGTTTTTTAAAGAATTTTGGCTGAGTGAAATAAAATTCACATTTGCTAATTTAAATATATTTCATTCCATCTTTATCAGAGGAGAGACTCAGCCGTGAACCACCTGGCTCCTGCCACAGTAGCAGAAAAGTGGCCCAACGGGAATAAAGGGGGAGGAATAAACACCCAAACTTCCTCCTGCCCTTCCATCTCCTACTGATGTAATTAGTGCATAAAGAATCCACACGATGGGACAACAGAGATCAGCCCCTGGACACAGAGGTAAAGTAGAACAAAAATGGATTTGGGGCTAAGTAGAATAGCCAGTACGCTGTCCTCTGCCAGTGATGGCTTTCCATCCATATGCTCGCATTTTAGTTCACATTAGAGATCATTGCTAATAGTACATAAGAAGATAATAAACATACATTTCATTTGTCATTCACTACAAACACCACCCTCAGCCACACAGTACATCCCAACATCACATATTATGACCTCAGCCTACCTTTTTATCTTCATCCCTACTAACAATTTTGAATTTTATTCTCTAGGTAATAGACAGTTGAAGTCTTTAAAAAGATTTAAAGTTGTAAAAAGAGAAAGAGAGAGATTTTTTTTTTTTTTTTAGTCATACATGAGAGAGAGAGAGATTTAAGATTGTATTGTGTTGTTTGTTTAGGAAAGTAAATCTGGAAACAGTGAAAGACAAGTCAAGTGGGAAGACATTGGTGGCTGGATGAGTGTACTTGACACAGTGCTTACACTATAGTGGGGTTGGAGAGGAGACAGCACCACAGCCAGGTTCAGGAGTTGCTGCTGGAATATATTCTACAGAATTTGGTGATAGGATTTAAAATGATGAGTGACGGGAAGGGAATAATTGGGATTGGAGTCGACACTTCTAATTTTGGAGACCAGCTCAATTGTTATACTATTCATCGAGGTAAAGAAGCTATAGAAGAGCAGGTTGTAGTGAAGAAAGATAATGAACCTAGTTACATGCAGGTTCGTCTTAAGGAAATCGTTGAAACTCAAAGAAGGGGATTCTGGTCAAGATGGCTGTGCAGGTTCATATTCTGAGCACTCTAACCCTCTCCTCACCCCCCACCCCTGCCTACAGAAATACACACACAAACAACAACTCATTTTTTTTTTTAATAAGAACTGTGTTTGTACTCAAGATAAATCTCTCTGAGGCCAAAAACTGAAACCAAACTGAAGGCAGTATGTGGTGAGAAGAGCTGAGGCCGTAGATCTGGAGGCCCATGGGCATGGAAATGACGAGGCCTGGGAAGCTAACCCCAAAGGGTGAAGGGGACTAAAAGCACCCTTTTTGTGAGGATGGAGATGCGAATGGGAGCCAGACTCTGTTTCCCACTAAAGGGGGACTGCCTCCAGCCCTGAGGGTGGCTGAAGGAAGAGCCTTCCCTCCTGGGGCTTCAGGAAGGAGCCCACAATCTCGGTTTCAGAAAACAAACTGATCTTCCTCCTGGTTCAGTGACTGCTGTGGTGGTGTCCCCGGTATCACTTGGTAGAGGGATCCTCAACCCAAATTTAAGTCTTGGTTTTGAACTTGGAGCTCTGAATGATGATTACTTAAAGTCAACTACAAGAGAGAAGAGAAGGCGGGGTAAGAAAGAAGAAAGGAAGAAGTTTTTAAAAACCTCCCCCCTTAAAAGAGTCTCCAACCAAAAATTCAAAAAAAAAATCTGTGCTAAGAAAAACAAATAAAAATTTAATCAAAACATTAATTAATTCTAAATGATATGAATTTTAAAACCTACTTGGACAAAAATTTTAAAATATCACCATATAACCACTAAAATAGAAAACAACCCCCCCCCACACACACACACACAAAGTATAGGCAAAGGTAAGTAACTGCTAATAGGAAGGTAAACTCATTCAACCCCTTTGAAAAAACCATTTGGCAGTACTTACAAAAGCTGAACATATGCATACCCATTATTAACCATGAAAAAAATAACGTTCTACGTATTCCAAAAAGTCTACTCCATAGATAGTTTGAGGAAGTGTCAGTCTATATTTCTCTTCTACAGCTTGTTTCAGGTTTTACTTTTCTAAAACACACAAAAGTTTTAAATGGCCAATGGCTAATTCTGTTTACATTTTGTCCACTTCTGTGTTCACCATTTTTCTTGTGTTCCATGCTGTCCTGGGTCACCATTGTCACAAACCATTGCTTAGAACTTCCCTTGAAGCAGAGTGCAGACTTAAACCAGCCTGAGTTGTGATCTCCTCCACTCATTGCCTGTGTGACTTTGGACTGTTGATACTTAAGGATTTTCTCTCAAGAGCCTGTTTCCTTAACTCCAAATGGGAATAGTACTGCTTACTATGGCTACTTCACACCAGAACATAGTAGGTGTTTTATTAGAGCCTGCATCATATTTTAAAATCTCACAATGGTAATTTTTTTTCTTTTTTGAGGGAAGATTTTTTTTTTTAATTGATAAAATCCATTCATAGACAAGTCTTGTAACATGGTACATGATTAAACTGAGCAACACTGTCTAGGATTTTTAAAAATGAGGTGTTAGAAGGCTTGTTTTCTCTCATGTCTTGTGTACAGATGCTGAGAGCAATTCTGTAAGAGAAAGAGCAAGAATGCTTTAGGGGCGATTAGTGCTGTTGGAGTTAGCATATAATCTTCTGAGGTAGCAGCTTCACCTTACAGTGTGTAAATTCCAATTTCTTATTCTACATCCTATATTCCCCAGAATTTGCATAGACCTAATAAGCATATGTATACCCACTTCTCTATTCCTTTTTCCAAATATTTTTCCTAATAGATTTTTGTTGGAAGCTGTACTTTCTTTTTCCTAGTCCTGAAAAGCCACTATGTCACTAAACCCAAGAGACAAGAGAGAGAGAGAGAGCAGCTTTGTGCTCCTAGACTCAGATTCGAAAAGAGTGGGTGGAGGAAAGGGAGGTCAGAAAATAGGTTGTTATTTCCATCGCTGGCAATTTAGATTCAGAGGCATTTCATCTGCTGTTCCCTCAAGTGTTGAATTGAATAAAAGTAGTAGCAGAAGCAGTGGGAAGGGTGGCTGGGGGAGGGGCTGTGAACACTTCCAGCTAAACGCAGAGAGACAGGCAGCTTGTAAACGTGCATCCTCAGCTTGGAATAAAAAGCACAAGAAGCCTTAGAGCCAGCATTTATTGAAACAAGATACAGCCATAGTGAAACAAAACAAACCGAAATCCATCTACACTCGCAGGGTGGTGAGATTTACCGTGGGCTCCTCTGAGCGGGGTGGGCTGTGAGTGACAGGAAGAACGCCGAAGCGGCGCTGCGTGCATCCTGCCTATCAGGTGGATGATTTAGGAAGAGACATATTTCACATGCACCTTTACTAAGAAATATGTCCATAAAGATTTCCTCCTTATTTTACATTCGATTCAACCAGCACTCACATTTGCAATGAGCCAGGCGCTATGAAATTACTGTGTACAGGAAGCTTATTGTTTACAAAGACGTGCTATCCCCAATTCCCTTTTTAAGACATGTTAAGTCGGTTTTCCTTTGAAATATTGTCACGCATGGTGGTAAACATCATAAGCTAGCCCTCGAAGTTCTTTTTAACACATAATATGCCTAAAGGGTAATACAAATATAGAGAAAATGACTTGAAAATAATGCTGAGGGATATATTCCATTCATGTACGGATATGTCAAAATGAACTGCACTACTACAGATAGCAGTAATGCACTAGTAAAAACATTTTTTAAAAAAAGAAAAGAATACTGAAGGAAGATTAGACATTTAAACAGGAAAAAATAATTAGATAACAAATTTATTTATCTCTTTTGCTTGTAATCCTGAGAAAATGACCTAATTAGGAAAATGATGGAAAAGACAAAGATATAAATTTCTGAAGCACATTTTTGATGTGCTTTGAGGATGTAGAGATTCATAACATTGATTCTTTTTTTAAAAATTTTTTAGTTGTAAATGGATCTTCTATTATTTATTTATTTATATGTGGTGCTGAGGATCGAACCCAGGGTCTCACACTTGCCAGAAGTGCTCTACCTCTGAGCCACAACTGCAGCCCTTTACACTAATTCCTTATTATAACTAACTTACCTAAAAAATATAACTTTCCTTTTCATTGATGTCATTCCAGAATTATATAATAGGTATTAAGCTCATTCTATACAAAATGTAGTACATTATGTGCTGTAAGAGACAGAAGTACTATTAAAAACAGAGAGTCCCTCATCAAAGTGCTGATGATTTAGTTGAGGAGATAAAACATACATGGTACAAAAATATATGTAATCAACACCATGAACATAAATACAGAGGTGTAACATGGAGAAGTGGGAGAAGGATGGACTGCAATGTCAGTTTTTAATAGACCAGAATGTCTATCAGCTAAATAACTATGAGCAAATTTCTTAATCCCTTGGAGCTTTAGTTTCCTTACATATAAAATGGGAATAGCAATATCTGTCTTGTGAAGTTATTATGAAAATTAAATGAGATAATGCAAATAATATGCCTAGTAAAGGCATAAAGTAGGTACTTAATTGGGTAGTTCCCATATCTTCCTAGGACTGAAAAAACCCACAATACCTGGCAAGTTAGTGAGGAGTAGATATTTGAACAGGGCCTTGAAAGCATGATTAAGAATAGTGTTGGCTGGAATTGGTGGCGCATGCCTGTAATCCCAGCCACTCAGGAGGCTGAGGCAGGAGGATTTCCAGTTCAGAGCCAGCTTCAGCAAAACAGAGGCACTAAGCAACTCAGTGAGACACTGTCTCTAAATAAAAATACAAAATAGGGCTGGGGATGTGGCTCAGTGGTCGAGTGCCCCTGAGTTTAATCCCTGATACAAAAAAAAAAAAAAAAAAAAGAGTAGTCTTAATTTCATTTTACATTTATTTTATGTTTTAACCATCTAAATTCCCTTCTGGTAACTGAGGCATTTCTTTCCTGTGTCTTAATGGAGACCCCAGACACTAATTCTCCAAGTCTATTCCAGATAGATTTGACCAATTAGGCATTGTCATGATTAGCAATATTCTTACATTTCTATCTTGATGCTTCAGTCTTAGGTGGTACCTAATAGAATCCAGGTTGCTAAAAGCTGTGGTTCTTAGTATAATTACATTACTTCCCATCCTCTTTGCCCTTTTCCTTTCTTACCCATAATTTCCATCAGTTATGAAATTTTTTAAGTCTTCTAGTGGTTGTCGTCATGATTTGAAATATTCTTAAAAGCCTATTTCTTGAATGATTATCATTAGAAAGTATAAAAAAAAAGATGGTGAAAATAGTGTATCTTTCCCTCCTTCCATCACATTTTTCCATTTGCCACCAAATTTTTGGTAATTGCATGTCTTTATTCTTCCAGTGTAAACATTTGTAATATTTCTATAACTATTATTGTCTTATACACATTGTTCATGCTATGATTCTAAGGATTCAAGATATGCAGTTTTTACATCATGATAGTCCTGTCACAATAGAACTATATAGAATGATAGAGAAGGAAGTATAATGCTAGACCATTGGAAGGTTGCTCTTTGAAGAAGACTGCCTCAGACACTCAGATCTCTCCAATTCTCTTTAAATATCTTTCTTTCTTTATATCTTCCTTTCCTTGGCCACCTGTTTGTTTGGTTTTGTTTTTTTATTTTATATAATTCTCTTCTTTGGGACCCTTTGTCATTTATTCAAAACAATCTACATAAGTAATTTTTTAACATAGGATCTCTGGGTGATAAACATGTTTTTATACAAGTAGTGAGTACTTATTACATTCCAAAAAAATGTTACATCTGCACTTATATTTAATTAGTAGTTAGGCTAAATGCAGATTTTTTTTTCTTCCTAAGGTCTTTGAGGGCATTGCTTCAGGGTCTGCTAATACCCAATATTGCTAACAAGAAATGTGATATTAGTCTGCTTTCTACTTTGTTATGGATAACCCCACACACACCAGTGCTTCACTAAAAGTGAATTTTCTCTTAACTCTTAAAGTTCTGAATTTTCACAAGGGTTTAGGTGTAAGCCCTGATACACTGGCTCTCTTTGGTATTCAGTAGTCCCTTTCAATACAAAAGTATATGCATTTTTTAATCACTCAGGGAAATTGTATATTATAGTCTATTACTTTTATGATTGTTTGCTTCTATTTTATTTTCTTCTTCTAAAACTTATGTTAAATATTTCTGTGCCCCATCCCTTATTTTTTAACAGTTGTACTATATTTATATTTTTAGATCATATAGCTACTATATACCATGATCTCTTTTTAATCTCTACTTAGTTCTTCAAGTCATTTTATTCATCTAAACTTTTCTCTTTAGTAGATTCTTTAGGTATAATTTGTGGAAACAATTTCTCTGAGATCTTACACTTGACAACTATTTGCCCCTTTATACTTGAAGGTCAGTTTTGCTGGATATAAAATCCCTGGTTTACACATTCTTTTCTTGACTATCTTTTTTTCCTCTGGTGTAGAAGACAGCTGTTGAAAGTCTGATGATTGATACCATAATCTTGAATCCATTTCTTTTTGATTTTTTAAAAATGTTCTCCTTTGATGCTTCTTTTTCTAAGGCCTTATTTATTGTGCCTATTTGTGTGAATATCATAATAGCAAATATTTTATTGAATTCCCCCATATGTCAGGCACTTGGAGTACAATGCTAGGCACTCTCATGCTTTCCAGGGTCCTTACAATAATAGAACCAATATAACATTGAATATCAGAGCAGGTTTCTCAATACTGGTCCTATTAGCATTTGGGGCTGGATAACTCTTTACTTAGTGGGCTACCTTGTTCACTGCAGAATATTTTGCTGCATCCCTGACCTCAATCTACTAGATGTCAGTGAAGTACTCCCCCATCCCCACTGTGACAACCAGAAATGTCTCAGACACTGCCAGATGTTCCCCAGGAGTCAAAATCAGCCCCAGTTGAGAACCACTGAACCAGAGAATCATACAGACTATTGTCACAAGTATAATAAGAACTCTCTGTTTTAGCAAATGGCATTCATCAATTCTTGGGTCAAAAATCTTAAGAGTCATTTTTGGCAACTCTTTCTTTCATATCCACACCTGTCCTAACAGTAGGTTCTGATTCACCAACAAAATTCACCAGAAACTGTATCCTGATTCTGATTTTCCCTACCACCTTCATTGCTGCCACCCTAGTTTAAGCCAGTGTCATTTCTCACCTGATGTACCCTGGTAACTGGCATGTCTGTTCCCACTTTTGCCTCCCTGTACTCTTTTCCCCATACAGTAGCCAGAATTCATTTTTTATCACGTAGATCAGATAATGTCATTCTCTGCTCAAAATCCTCCAATGATTCCTCATGACTTCTTAGAATAAAAAAATCAGGCCTTACCTGGCCTGTCTGGCCCGACATGATATAGCTCCCGGCAACCTCTCTGAACTCTCCTTCTGCTGCTCTCCCCCTTGCTCATTGCACTTCAGCCACACCACCTCCTCGCTGTTCCTTAAATATGCCAGGCAGGCTCCATCTTTGAGCTTTGTATTTGCTTTCATTTTAGCGGAGAATGTTCTTCCCCCGACATTCCCTCAGCTCAGCTCAACTTCAAACAGGTCTCCGCTCCAATGTCCCTTCCTCAGAGAAGCTTTCCCGGACTTCCCTGCTTTAAACGACCCCAACACTCTCCCCTCTGACCCTCATTTATTTCCCTTTCTTCCAAGCCCTTACCATGACCTGACATGACAGCATCTGTTTGCTTGTTTATTTGCTTGTGTATCCTTCTCCTCTGCTGGAATGTAAACTCTCTGAAGGCAAGGACTGTCTCTGTGTACAGCCTTCCAAGGCACTGAGAATACCACTGAAAGAACAAGGCCTGGGGCACGGTAGGTCCTCAAATCTTTCTGAACGAATAAATAAATGAGAAGAAGGAGGAGGAAGAGGAGAAGAAAGAGAAGAAAATGATGGTGCCATTGAAATGGTGCTTTGAAGAACTGACCTGATCAGAAACATCAGGGAAAGCCATTTTGAGGAAGACCGCAAGTTAACCAGGTAGAGTGATGGTGTGGGGAGATATTTTGAAATTGAGAAAGGGAGGAAGAGAGATGTGGGCAGTGCTTCCTATAGGACCCCTAATAGTTGTGAAATAAAGAGAATTGAAGAAAGCAAAGTCTTAAAGGCACTGAAGAAAAGTCACTGTTTTAAGAAGAAGGTGACATGCTAAGGTTTGTATATGAAAAAAATTACCATTCTGGCTCAAGAATGGAGAACAGATGGAGTGAGGCCAAGAGTCAAAGTTTGAGAGCTGTTTCTGGAGGATGGTACTTAGGACTAGGATGGTAGCAGTAGAAGAGAAAAGTAGAAAAATTCTAGATCCGTTTGTTTAGGAAGTAAAATAAGTGTGGCTTGTGATACATTGGACAGTTGGGGAGATGGAAAGTGAGGGAGAGAGAAGCTAAGTGCCTCAGAGTTCTGCCTTAACTGAGACAAGGAATGTGTGGGGAGGATCAGGTGGCAGGGACAGGAGGTAGTAAAGGCTTTGAGTTTTGTTTTATACCTGGTGAGCTTAAGGTACCTTTGTGGCAGCTCAGTAGAGCTGCCCATTGAAAGGAAAGCGAGGAACCGGGATATAGGTGAGCGAGAAATGAAAGACAGAGACCAGCAGAGATACACAGGAGAGTTTATTTGTCAGAGCTGACAAATAAAGGCACATCTCTCCATAGACAGAGGCAAAACAGGCATGGGGTTCAGGACTTTTGTGGGGCAGGCTCAGGGTTTAGAGTTGGGCAGGTCCTAATGCAGGCAGTGAAGGGTTGGGTTGGTATGGGGGAGTGGTGAGCCTTTCTCAGAAACACCCTTGGTGGGAAAGCGAAATTTTTCTTAAAATGGCAACTGTCACTTAAGATGGCCATCCAGATGCTAAGCAAGGACCTTATGCCCATTAGTTACCTGAATGCACACAAGGGAGGAGAGGTTTGGGAGAGAGAAGAGAGCTTGACACTCACTTGATAAAGGTGGTCACTGAAGCCATGAACATGGATGAGCATCTTAGAGAAAGCCTGGCCTAGGAAGAGAAGACCTGCGGCTGAACCTTGGAGGGTGTTTAATGACCATATGGGAAGAGGAGGAAGCAAGGAACCTGAAAGTGTCAGAAGTAAGAGGAAAACTAAAGCTGAGAAAGAGAGTGTTCATTTATCTAAAAACATGGAGGTACTGCTGGTACAGGTCATGTAGATATTGACCTGTTTGCAGTGGTGAATGTCAGAATGCAACACCCTGTCAGTCTCCGAGATGAAGATAGGAAAGAAAACTGAGAGCGTGAATGTCATTGCCTGGGTCGGCTATGTCTATCCTATCTAACCAAACAGTGCACACCCAGTTCTCACTGGGGCATTCACTTCTTTTCCTGGGCCACCCTTGCTTCCAGTCTGCTAGTAACAATGGTGATTCACCAGGAAACCAGAGTTGAGAGGCTTCCTCAGGGATGCCAAGTGGCAGTTCTTCATCTTGTGCCAGTTGAAATCTCATGCTTAGAGCTTCAGGTTGTATATTTGTTTTTAATGAGTGGTTTTTAAATACATTAATTAATCTGAATCTTAATTACTAAGAGGGAGTCAGTACATTTACAAGGCACAAAAAATAAAATAATTAAAAGACATATGTTGCTGTACTGGGGATGTAGCTCAGCAGTAGAGCATTTGCCTAGCATGAGAAAGGTCCTGGGTTTGATTTCTAACACTGAAAAGAAAGAGGCATAATACTGAGACACCTCATTTCTATCCTGGGGAAAATGAACCTGTCATTTAATAGATATTTTCAAATTCCTCACCATGAGAGTTATACCATTTTTCATTTCTACCAAAAATCTAGGAGAATGCCTATATTAAATATTAGTTATGGTTCTCCAGAGAAACAGAAGCAATAGGTTATGTGTGTGTGTGTGTGTGTGTGTGTGTGTGTTAGTTAAACACACACACACACACAGTAGAAGAGAGGGATTTATTTTAAGGAATTGGCTCACATGATTGTGAGGGCTGAAAAGTCCAAAATCCACAGGGCAGGCTGGGAACTTCAGCAACAGCGACACTGCAGTCTTGAATATGGAGGCAGAATTCCTTCTTTGGAGGACCTCAGTCTTTCTCTTTAGGTTTTCCCTGATTAGGCGAGGCCCACCCACATCATGGAAGGAAATCACAGTAACCTAAGTCTGATTAAATTTTAGTCACAACCCAAAAAATACCTTTACAGCAACATCTAGACTAATGATTTACCGAATGACCAGACAGCACAGCCTCTTTGGGTTGGCAGATAAAATTAACCGTCACAGTGCTTATTTCCCCCACAACCTTGCTAACAGTATTCATTGTCAAATTTTTTGACTTTTTGCCAATCTGGTAGGCATAAAGGTGGTCCCAACATAGCTTTAATCAGCACTTCTTTTATTGTTAGTGAGGTCAAGCATCTTTTCAAATATTTAAGAAAACACATATTTCTTTTTCTTTGAACATTCTGATCCTGTACTTTATTATTTTATTCAGATTTTGGTACTGCTATTTTAAGTATTCTATTTTTGATTGAAAGCTGTTATTTTTTCAATATGAAGTGTCTCCTAGTTATCCACACTCTGATGTGCTTCCTCTTCTCACCCTGGTAGAAAAAGGAGACGGAGGGAGAGGCACTTGAAGTAGATGAGGCTTTAAAGGAGCATGAGGAGAGATCTCTGTCCTGATGCTTCTTTGCAATATCTTCTGGGATTTTTTAAAATATCACCTTGGATTTTTTAAACCCTTTCAAACTGTTTTCCCTCCTAATTCTAAAATATTTAGAATTTTTGAATGCCCAGTAAGTTCCTCGTCGACTCTCTGTATGGATTTCTCCTTCCAGTCATTTGACCTCCTGTCTGTAGAACAGAACCTTCCCCTTGCCTGGGATGCTCCTCCCCTCCTGTCTACACAGCTGCCTCCTATTCCATCATTTTCTCAATGACATCTCCCCTGGCCATCCTCACTAAAATAATGAGCTGTGTCCATCCCAAGACTACCGTCTCACAATCAGAAAAATACCTTAAATCCAAATAGTAAATTAGATGAAAACCTATTAAGCAGACCTGGTTATTGGGCAAGAAAATATAACAGCATTGTTCCTGTTTATTCACCCATAAAGTGAAAATAATCTTATTTACCTCATTGACTTTTTATAAGGATTAAAGGACAGAATAAATAGAAAGCTCTTTGCAAAGGTCACCAAAAAAGAGAACAATAAATGTTACCTTTGAAAATACCCCCAGCGAAGTCCTAGCGGCAGGCCTGGGCCGGGGCGATGGGGAGACCAGAAGCTGGAGATTAGGGTTGGTGACATAGTGTGAGGAGAGAGAAGGCCGTAGGAACAGTGGAGGCAGAGTGCTCATTCAGCAAGCATCGACTGAACGCCTTCCACTTGGTAGAAAAGAAAAGAAAAAACAGGGAATAAAGGGCATTAGGAACTAAAACTGACCCTGTGGTAACAAGAACTCTGTTTCATGCCTTGTCCCCAGTGCCTATAAAACAGAGCCACAGGGCTGGGGATGCAGCTCAGTGGCTGAGTACTTGCCTAGCATGCACAAGGCCCTGGGTTCAACTCCTAGCACTATAAAAATGAAATAAAAAGGACTGAGGATGCAGCTCAGTGGTAAAGCACACTTGGGTTCAATCCCCAGTACTCCCCAAAAATCAAAAAAAAAAAAAAACCCATACATTTGGTGCTTAACATAATAATTCTTTGTATAAAGGACCTACCTTGTTGGGGAGATGAGGAGGGATTCCATAACTCATTCACTACAGAGATAAGTAGAAATTACAAAATCCACCGGGCGTGGTGGTGCGCACCTATAATCGCAACAGCTTAGGAGGCTGAGGCAGGAGGATCTTGAGTTCAAAGCCAGCCTCAGCAAAAGCAAGGTGCTAAGCAACTCAGTGAGACCCTGTCTCTAAATACCAAATAGGGCTGGGGATGTGACTCAATGGTGGAGTGCCTCTGAGTTCAATCCTCAGTACCGAAAGAAAAAGAAAAGAATACAAAGACCAAGGCCTCCACTGTGTGTAAGCACTCATGCACAGAAGTGTCTCTCAAAGATGGCAGGCAGTGTGGCCAAGGATCAGCAGTAGAGGAGGCAGGAACTCCAGTGGCTCCATGCTCAGCACAACTGAGTGGCTAGGGGAAGGACCTGAGGGGAGTGGTTATAGAAAAGAGAGGGAGAGAGAGAGCAAGAGAAAACCAAAAAAGGGAGAAGAACATAGTATGGTCAAGTCCCTGTGCCCCCAAGATTTAGAGTGTTCACACAAGTACCCTGTGTGACTGGTTCCCTCCAGCACCTTTTGTAGTACTGAGGACCTCCCGTGGATTGGCACAGACCAGGGGAGGGGTTAAATCCAGAGGCATAAAATGCACAGTAAGAGCAGGATTTCCAACCACTCCCACCCAGGAATTTGCAAAAATCTGAGGAAGAGGTTGAACTTCCCTTTGAATGAGGGTCAAAGAGAACGAATCACTTGAGAAAGAAATCTCAAAGGCAAAGTGACTTTCACTTTGCAGGGGTTGTACCTGATACCCTGCTGGCTACTTCTGACCCAGAAACCACCTCCTTCAGAGTGATCCCAGGTTATACCTTTACCCTGTATTGTAATCATCTGTTTATTTTTCTGCCTCTCCCATTCAATTGAACATTCAGAGATGGGCAGAGCCACAGTGCACTGGTACCATTACAGGGAGAGGCTGCAGCTGACATTAGACATCCTGTAAAGTGGCACTGAAGGCATTAGAGGAAAGGTCAGAAATAACAGAACACAAGGGGCTGCAGCTGTAGCTCAATGGTAGAGCACTTGCCTTGCACACGTGAGGCACTAGGTTCGATCCTCAGCACCACATAAAAATAAATAAATAAAGATACTATACCAACTACTACTAAAAATATGGGTTTTTTTTTTTTTTTAAAAAAAAAAAAAGGAAGAAATAACAGAACCCAAGCAGAGTTGGTCAAAAACCAGAATAAGGGGCTGGGGTTGTAGCTCAGTGGTGGAGCACTTGCCTAGCACGTGTGAGGCACTGGGTTCAATTCCCAGCACCACATAAAACTAAAGAAACAAAATAAGGGTATTATGTCTATCTACAACTAAAAATATTTATAGAAAAAAAAAGAAACAGAGCAAGCAAAGCAAACATCACACACATGATCTGGGGTTCAGGAGAAACACTGGCACATTTGGGGGGGCCCTTCTACCTTGATAGCCACATGTATCTTCAAACCTCTAAAATAAGGTGCTTTGGAATCTTTTCTGGTTGGCTTTACCACCACCATTTTCTGAGATATTCAGAGACAATTTTTTCAAAATTCTAAAAATCACAACAGTGGAAAATCTCTCTAAATTCCTCTTTTCTGAAATGTTGTACTCACTCTTAAGTGTCCTCCATAATCCACAGAAGGAAGAGAAAAACCTAGAGCTATCCTCACACAAAGCCAAGTGTCTGCAGAGCATCTTCATATTGATGTTGGGGTTCCTGAGAGGTTTCCCCCATCTTGACTCTCCTGCCATCAAAGGAGGACCGAATTAAGCCAAATAATAATATTTCAAATCTGACCATCCTCAACAGGCTGAAATGAAAATGTAAGAAGTCTGCCACGTGGGTGCTCTGGACACCACCAAGGTCTCACCCCATCTGAAGCCAGGTGCAGTGCCGGTGCTTGGACACAGCAGGACTAATGATGGAGAGAGCTGAAATTTTCTGCATCTTCTTGTCACCCCTTATAGTTGCAAGTTAGAATCCGTCATTGTGGCCCATGTCACATGAGATCAGAAACAGAATAGCCTGGACCACACTGAGGAGTGGGGACTATTCCACTTGTTGTTGTAGCCTCCTACACAAAGCAAAAAGAGTCTGAGAGAGCTTTTAACAAGTGAAGTGTTTGTGCAGAGACCTAGGACTTCTGGGACTGTGTGTACAGAAGAACTGAACAAACAACAAATGCAATTTAAGGAATTTATATATTTTGTGGCTGTGACTTCTCCCTGTTACCCTATTTCCGTTTTTTGCTTTTCAAAAGCAATTACTTCCCTGTCATTTCTAGACATTCAGGCAGAAGAGTCTGTCTTGATTAGAGTCTTTCCTTTTCTCTTTTCCCCTAACTTCAGCTATCTCTCTTAATACGAGAATAAAATTTTTTAATTCTTTTATAAAGGAAGACAAAAGATGGCTTTTAATATGTGGGTCAGAGAGGCTGGGGTTGTAGCTCAGGGGATGAGCATTTGCCTGGCATGCGTGAGGCACTGGGTTCAATCTTCAGCACCATATAAAAAAATAAAATAAAGATATTGTGTTCATCTACAACTAAAAAAAATATTTAAAAAAAATATGTGGGTCAGATACTGTGCGCTGCTTTTACTAAATTAACCAGAGAGTGCAGTGTTTTTCCTTGTGTCGCCGACAGTTCCATGTACGTGCATAAGGACTAGGGAACACGTGAATATTTTTCTACGTGGTGGCCATCATGTGTGCTTGTGCCCTAGCACTGCCATTTGTGAAAGTTCGTGTGTGCCTTGTGCAAAGGAAAGAGACTCCTGCTCCATTATTCCAAGCAATTAAATTCCAACAGCACAAGGATGAGGAAGCAGCCCTGATTTTCTTTCCTTTTGCAGTAATTGCCTCAGCAATCATCTTTGATCAGGGAAGAGCAGAGGAGGAGAGTCCTGCAAGTTGACATCCCCGGTATAAATATATACATTTACATACACGGGGCAGCCGCAGCTCTGCAGCTTTTTACTGACGTCTCTGACCTGAAACCATTGTAGCTCCATTGACACCTCATTTAATTGAATCCTTCCCCAGCAGTGCAGAAGCTGGAGGACTTGAAAGGAGGAGGGAAGTGGAAGGATGGGTAATCAAGACAGACTCTTCTGCCTGAATGTCTAGAAATGACAGGGAAGTAATTGCTTTTGAAAAGCAAAAAACAGAAATAGGACAATTTGTTCTATTTAGCAAGATGCTAAAGGGGGATAAAGATATGGGGATTTTCCCCAAAACATACCCAAATCCCTACCCCAAGAATTTGCTTATTCTGAGCAAATAAGAATGAAATAGATTTTATTAAAGAGGAAGAAAGAAAAAATACAATGCTAAGAAAGAAAAATCCAGAGGCTCTCCTGTTCAAAATGGCCAGAGACAATAGTAAGATATTCTGAGCCCATAGTCACAGCACAGCCCCTTTTGTCAGCTTCAAATCAGCGAGCCAGAGGGTCGAGTCAGTTTAACCTGCCTCGGTGACACATCACCCACCCGCCTGACCCTGGAGCAGCCTCATTTTTATGGATGCAGAGGCTCACGGTGTAATTCATTCCCCGGCACACCCCGCTCGTTCAGCTGCCTGCCTCTGCCACAAAGGTGCACTGCATATTCTCTGCTGGCTGAACCGATGAGATCTCAGTAGCTCCCTGTTTAATGCAGGAATCGCCCTGCCTTGCAGTTGAAGACTAATGTCCCCTATACAGCATCAATGTGGGGGCCTAGATCATTCATACCGATTAGCGTATGTCCACAAACTCGGAGTCTTGAAGGAAGCAGCCTGGACCTGAAGGAATCATCAGGTTTAAGAATAAAATCTGAAAGGTGTGCAATAACTTTTGCCCCTTTTGTCATCAGCTCTCTATCTTTGCTTTCTTGATTATATGTTAATGAGATCATAAGAGGGTATGTGCAGCAGAAAGCTGCTTTGCCCTTTGATTTAGTACATGGAGAAATGGAAAATAAAAATATGACACAATAATAATACATGACTAGTATAAAGCACCCATACAGAGCGCTTTATGTACATTATTAAATTTATTTAGATTTTTCCACAACTAGATATAGTAGCAGTAAAAGCAGCTTTATTACCCTGATATATATATATGATATGTATAAATACATATAAGACATATGTATAAATATATATAAGATATGCATAGACATATATATACACACGTGTGTGTGTGTATGGAACTTGCCTCTGACAAGCAACAGAGCAGGGAGTCCTGAAGTACAGTAACAGGGGCCCCAGATCTGGGCCCCATATTAGAAAATTCGGCTCTAACCCCACTTTGGCTACATCCCATCCTTTCCCATTGCATGAGGAGTCTGTGCGATCAAAGGACAGAGTACCCACTAATCACTTACCAGCATTCCCTGTCTCTAGGCCACATTCCACTCCCGAGGATTCCAGAGTTTCAAGCAGGCTTCCAAGGCCTGTACAGGTGTCTTCTCGCATCCATTCTTTTGGTCTGCCACTAGGCCTAAATGGTAGCCAAGGGATGACTATTTACATAGGGGGAGAATGAAGCTTGGATATGCACATGGTATCCCCCACATGTACATGAAATCATCCATAGCATGAGACAAAGCCAGGGATGGAAAAGGAAGGGGAATGGACTGTGGTCTGGGACCTGTGAACAAATTCCCCACAAGCCTGGGTCTAAAGTCCAAAGGTTGCTAACTGGAATGTGGCCTCCCAGGGATATATGTTATGAAGGTATATATTTTTCACAGTAGGAAGCTTAGAACATGTTTTATGCTACCATTTAATTTTGTAAAATTTTAAATATTTAGACAAAATGTGTATAGATCTCCATTTGAGTTCTTACTCCACGTTCTGCAAATGATAAGGGCAAGCCAGTTGAAGGGGTATTGGTGTATACAGTAGAAATGAATTGAAATTTGGAAGAGATTATACAAACCAGGCTGACATAAATTTCTTTTACCTCTCTTTAAAGAATCAAAGAATATATTGGCCTTCATAATCACAGCATTTCCTCCAGTAATCTGTTGAAGGCTAAGAACCAATGTCCCTGATATTTAAGTGTACTAATGATGAATCCTTTATGTTTTATACTGTTTTATATGTGTATTAATACAAGCTTCTCATTAATTTTCTTGCCAAAGTTCCTAAATAATATTACATTGGCCCAAAAAAGTTAGCACCCTGGATAAAAGTGAAACATTTCTCCCAAGTAATGTTGAATTCCTCTTCATCCGCAAGATCAGACATAAAACTTTGTCCCAGATTCATGACTAACTGCATCAGCTATCCACTTCAGCAGGAGAATCAGTTCTGAAAGCAGGCAGCCCAAAACACATGAGATAATGTATGAATATGGCTCCCTTCAACAGTTCGTGTCTGGTTTCTTACAAAGATCAGCCTGCCGACATTAGGGACATGCCAAATCTCATCTCTTTCATGAAGTTCTCGCTCCTAAGGCTGAACTTCCTTAGCACTTTGTATCTCCATAAGGTCAATGTTTGGTTCTTTATTCATCTGCCCTTTATATCTTATTTTTCCTAACAGATTGCACAGGTCTAAAAGCCTGCATCTTTCACTTTTGAATCCCCAGAATGTGCAGAGTACATAGTAGATCTTCATGGAGAATTAGTGAATGAATAGACAGATAATGCCTACTTTTGTCATTATTATTATAATTGGCTTTTAGGGGAATTTTTGCTAATTTTTGTGAGTTCTAAAGTCTCAGTGGTATTTCTGTGATTTTCACTAACCCTTGAAGAATACGATTAAAAACAAATGAAGTTCTACTTTGGAGATACTCAGAGTATATTCCTGTCTGTAAGTAGAACAATTTTATATCAGATGGCATCTTGGGCTGAATATTTGTGTCCCTCCAAAACTCTTATATGGAAGTGCTAACCTTCAGTGTGATGGCATTTAGCAAGTGAGAAGGGCTAGATGAGTCTTCATGATGGGATTAGCACCCTTGTAAAAAGAGCCACCAAAGAGCTTGCTTTCTCCTGCTGCAGATGCACACACTGAGGAAAGCCCGTGTGAGGACACAGTGGAAAAGGCAATTGCCACAAGCCAGAAGCTCCTGGACTTTCAGCCTCCAGAAGGGTGAGAAAATGAATCACTATTGCTTAAGCCACTCGTTCTATGCCTGTTGTTATGGCAATGTGGGCTAAGACTGTTGGGAATGCTTTCGGTGAAAGTAACAGGAAATTGAACCTCTGTTTGTTGAATATGTGATTAAAGACATTTAATCTCACATAGTAAGAAGATGTTGGAAGGTTGATAGTTCCAGAGAGTCAACAATATTATTGTAAACTCAAAACCTTTCATCCTTCTGTGTTCCATCTCCTGTATGTTGGCTTTTTGACCTAGTGCTTTTTATTTCTGGTAATGGCTGACAAAGTATCTATTCAGGAAGGGAAGTCAGATAAACACAAGCCAACACTCCTTTTAGAAAGCGTTCTTTCCCAGTAGTCCTTTCCTTAAGCATCATTGGCAGGGACTCTGTCACATGACCACCTTCACTTTAAGTTGAGTATCAAATAAAAGGAAATGGGATTGCCAAACAGGCTTATGCCAATTATGACCCATCCCTGGAGGCTGGGATCATTGCCATTTGGGTGAAAGAGCTATAATGGCTGCTGGGTGGCCAATGGATAGTGTCTGCCATTCCTCTCTAGTTTCAATATTATCAACAGATCTTATTCTGTATCTTAGTCAATCTTGGCTGTCATAACAGAGTATCATATACTGGGTAGCTTATAAGCAACAGAAATTTATATATTATAGTTATTTATTACACAGTTCCAAGACCAAGGCACCTGCGGATTCAGTGTCTGGTGAAGGCTTGTTTCCTGATCCATCGATCAAACATTCTCAGTGTGTTCTCCCATGATGGAAGGGGCAGGGCAGCAATTTGGGACTTGTTTTATTAGGTCACTAATCCCAGTGAACTCATGACCTAATTCCTTCCCAAAGGCACCATCACATTGGTGATTAAGTTTCTACATATGAATTTTAGAATGATACAAATATTCAGACCCCAAATATTCTGTTTTGAGATTATTCTAAACTGAAATTTTCCATTTCAGGGGATCCCTGCCAGACTGTGACAGCCATTGAGTGACTGATTTGTCATATATAACACCCACAAACTCAAGAGAAAAATTAAAATGTCCATGGAAACACATAATTGGAAATTTACAAACCATGATAGATTCTAAAAGTCTTGCCTAGTGGTTCTATATATTAGAATAACATAGGGGAGTTTTCAAAAGCGCTGGTATTCCAAACTACACCTGCTAAATCAGAATTTCTAGAATGAGGGCTCCAGCATCAGTAGTCTTCCATATGATTCTCAGGAGTAAGAACTACTGCAAGAAAGATTTATAGGAAGCAAAGGTGCAAGTCATCTCAACTTTTACCCTCACTGGAAATCCTTTGATGACCCATGAGAAATTTTCTCTTTGCTTCTCAACATTCGAACATCCACAATATCTATTCATTAAGATATTTCTTATGTGTATGCTATGCACATGTTGCTCTGTGTTCGAGGCGTTGGATGTTATCAAAGAGAATTTAAACAGCCAGTACCTTGAGAATTTTCTGTTCTTTGGAGTAAATCAGTGAAATATTTTTGCTTAAACAAGATAATAATTATTAAATATCAAATGAGAGGCCCAGATATTATGGTCTTTAGAAGATCAGAGGAGGGCCAGATAAATACGGATTTGAATGGACAGTAAAGATTTCATATGGGTGTCAGAAAAAATTGGATAATAGTGCTGAGGGAAAGACCATAGTTGTTGGTAATCACAACATGCTAACAATTCTGGCATGTTTGGGATGTCACTAAATCAACTAGTTCTCTTGGGAAATAGAAGATAAGATTAGAAACATTGAAGAAACACATTTTGATCAGAAACATGTTCTCATCGCAGCTAAGAGGACATAGTAGTCTAAACAGGCCTTGAGATCCTAAGCTTGTAGAAAAAAAAAATTTCAGGAAGAAGCTCAGTTGGGGTTGGGAAATATAAGTTGGAAATGTCTACTGAGTAGCCAGATATCCAGGAGTATGCATGAGACAGAGGTCTGTCTGAGGCCCAAAGTTGATTGTAGAAGCTGTGAACATGGGCACAAAGGTAGAAAACTGGAAGCCAGACCCTCAAATATGTCCTTAGTATTAGATCATTCCCTTCTTGGAGCCAATACTCAGCCTTGTATAAACTACAATTTAAGCATCTGACACAACTGAAGTCCAATTACTTATAGGTGAACAAATGTCTATCAATCACCTAGTGTGTACCAAATGCAGGATATAGCAACCACATGATCGAAGTAGGAGCTAAACATGTAAACAAGACCAATTCAGAAATGGGTAAACTCAATCAAGAAAATAAGGTGGGAGAAGGTGAAAATGTGTGGAGTTGAGTGGGTCTCTATTAGCAAGTGTAGTCAGGGGTACCTGAATGATTAGAAGGAACCACATGAAGATCCAAGTAGAAGGACCACCAAGGGCAAAGTCCCTGAGAAGGGAATGAGTTGGCACATTCAGTGCACAAAGGCTGGAGCATAGAGACCAAGACAAGAGGGAGAACAGCGGAACACTCACACAAGCCTTTATTCTTCTATCTCCCCACTCTTTGTTAAGAGCCTGCTCTTTAGGTGCTGGGGGAAGAGTGAAGAAGCAGGGTTCATCCCACATGAGAATTCTGGGAGGTCCCATGTCTAGGCAGAGTCTTCAAGACTCCAGTAAGGAATCTTGAGTTTTCTTTTAATTTCAATGGTGAGCTTCCAGAGGGTATTTTTTATTAGAAAGATGTGATCCAGTTTGTTCTGCTTATTTCCCCATCTACCTCTTTTTGTCAGACCGTGAGGACCTTCAAAGGAGAGACTGTTTCACTTACCTTTGGATCCCTCATGTCTGAGCAGAGGGCCTGTCCCTTCATAAGCATTCAATAAATGTTGGTTGAAAGAATGAGGCTGTCATGAATATCTGCACCTTAGCTTAAGCGAACTGCTTCAAAAAGAAACACAGAAAGTAAAACATACAAGTAACAACCCAGTAATTCCACCCCTGGGTACCTACTGAAAACAGGTGTTCAAAACAAATATGTGTACATAAATGTTTATAACAGCACTATTCACAGTAGCCAAAAGGTAGAGATAGTCTAAATGTCCACCAATTCATGAATGAATGAACAGAATGTGGTTCAGCCACACAATTCAGCTATGAAAAATAATGAAGTTCTGATGAATACTCCAACATGGATGGACCTTTAAAATGTTAAAGGATCCAGACTCTGGAGGTCACATGTATGATTCCATTTATATGAAATATACATAAAGGGAAAATCCATAGAAATGGAAAGCAGATTAGTAGTTACCAGGAACCAAGGGGTGGAGGGAATGAGGAGTGATTCCTTACTGGTTAAAATGTCTCCTTTAGGACTGATGGAAATGTTTTGGAACTAGATAGAGGTGATGGTTGAACAACATTGGTGGCACTGAATACCACTAAATTGTCTGCTTTAAAAATGGTTGATTTTATGAAGTTATGTCACTTCGCTAAGAGAGGGAGAGACAGAAGTGTCAGTTACTTCAAATCATGAAAGAAGCAGGTATAAATGGTATTTTTGAGAAATTTGGCATAGAAAGGGAAGAGAGGTATAGAAGGATAGCTACATGGACACTTGAGAAAAGGTTTTTAAAATAATATAAGACATGTGTGTTTTTAAAGGAAAAGAGAAGAAGGGTCAGGGAGATGCCAGGGAACTCTCTGGGTCCCAGACCTGAGAAGCTGGAAACCTAGTCATAACCCTTTAGTAGGGAAGAGAACGGTCATTCATTCTGGCAAAGAATGTTGTATTTGAAAATTTCAAGGATAAATATAACTGGAAAGAGCCTACATTTCTAGCCTACATTTCTCTTTGTTAATGAAATAGTAGTTCACATCCTGGTAGTAGAAGTCAATTATTGGGTAGAACAGCTATGATAATTTGTATTTTATCAATAGTTTGGGGTTCTCTACAAAGGCCATTTGCTGTTGATCCTGGATCATACCCTTCATTTTTAATTTTTGCATTCAACAAGTGTACCTGATACATACCAGGAATTCAAAAGACAAGTATATTTGGTGAGTTTCTCTTTCCTAATTATAGCATGTGTGTCATTAACTGCTGGAGCCCAGTCGCCTGATAATGTTGCCAAGATTCCTGCATACCAGAGATTTATTTATATTTCTACGTCTGATATCTGATAGCAAAAGTCTATGTGTTTGTGGTTATGAGTATGTCTATGTGTGAGAGCTATTTTTTTAATTAATTAATTTGAGACTATATTCTTTGAATTCAAAAAGCAAAATACAAAGGATCATGGTGAAAACTTTCTCTGTGTTTCCTACCTACCTGGCTCTCTTTCCAATGGCAATTCCCATTATCAGTTTTCATGTATCCTTTTACAGATATTTTATGCATATACAAGTAAATACATACATAGGTATATACTCCCTTCCCCATTCTTTACACAAATAGCATACCATACATGTGAGCCTTTTTGTTATTTTTTTTCATGTTATAATATATCATATTCTCAGATATGATGATTTTTCTGGAGCTTTCCTCTTATCTACTCCATTTTCCTGCAAAAAAAAAAAAGATTTTCCATGTAAGAGAGTCCTCAGTATTTCTACAGCTTTATAGTATCCTGTTGTGTAGGCAAACCATTGTTTATTTAGCCAGGCTCCTACTTTGGACATTTAGGTAGATTAAAAGCTGCAATGCAAACATTTGCATGTGCCTTTTCACATGTGTGCAAGTGTATCTTATGATAAATTCAGACTGGACTTGTTAAGCCAAAGGGCATCTGCCTGCAATTTTATTGGGTCTTGGAAAATTGTATCCATAGAGTGTGGGCCAGTTTTTTGTTTTTTTTTTTTTTACTTCCACCAGCAATGTATGAAATAATACTTTTTTCCACAACTTCACAAGTACATTGTTTTATCAATAATTTGGGAGTTGTATCAATATTTTAAATATAAAATGGTATCTCAGTGTGGATTTAATCTGCATTTCTCTTACTATGAGTGATATTTTTAATATGTTTAAAAGTCATTTTATTTCTTTTCCTATGAACTGTTAGTTGTTTTCTATTAAGTTAGTAAACCTTTATACATTGATTTATAGGAGCTTCTTATATACTATACAACTTAGCCTTTTGTTTGTTAAATGAATTATAAATTTTCCCAATTTGTCATCTCATTTTACTTTGCTTATAATGATTTTTGCCATATAGAAATTGTTTTTATTTTTATTGTAATGAATTTACAAGTCCTTATGTTATGACTTCCAGGTTTTATGTCATATTTAGGAAAGACATCTCTCACTTCAATATTATTCTTAAAAATTCTTTCATTATTTCTTCTAATAATTTTATGACTTCATTGGTACATTTTTTAATTCATCCAATTTATTTTAGTGCATGCAATGCATTGTTGAGTGTTGTCCTAATACCACTTACCTTTCCCTGAATAAATAACTATTTGTGTTTATTCCTCTAGTACAACTTGAATGAAAATACTGCTTTGAATTTCCAAAAGAAATCAGTATTGATTGAATTCCTACTATGTACAAGCTTATTGTAATGGAATCTTTATAATTTTCTCCTGGAGAAGAAATTGAGACAGGATATTGAGTCCTGAGATGAAGAAATTTCCTCTATTAGATTAAAATTTTTTTTCAGCAATAGGGACTCTTCATAATAGTAGGAACCGTTTATAACTATAGTCAGGGAGACAGAAAACAAATTAAAATTACAAACAAAGAAAACACAAATGATTCTTCATCCATGTGAGTTCTCCTCTCTTCTATAACCTAATCATAAAAATTAAATAAATGACAGAAAAGATCTTCAAAGACCACAGTATCTATGAACATGAGATGCTGTTATATAAAGACCATGGCTGTGGATACTTCAGGAATATGCATATGAAATGGAACCTTTGGAATGGAGCTCAAAATGGATTAGTACCAAGACATTCTTAGTCTTTTGAGTATACTTTCCTTTGGTATGGGAAAGAACATCATGAAAATTGTAAACCTCAAGTCCCATATTGAAACAATCCTACTTACGTAACTATTAATAGGAACCCTGTGATTTGTTACAGCTACTGATGAATGTTCCTGCAGTCTACCTCTACCACAGCCTGGAATCACTGGCTATTTTATCCCTTGGCCTCATTGCCTTTATACTTCTAGTCAGAATCTAATTCTCCAATTTTGGAACTTCCTCAGCTCCATATCCATATTATTTTTCTAATGAAAACTCAGTTGTACTCTATGTTGCAGATGAGTAATATGTGTGGGTGGGTGTGATTCCTCCAGATAGACAGTTACAGAAGTATTCCTAGTGGAGGGAAGGACAGGCATAAGAACCAGTGGACATGAGTCACAGACAGGGAAGAGAACAAAATGTGAGGAGAAAATAAATAGGATGCTGCTCTCTCAAAGAGCATAAGGAAACTTAGAACAGGAAGGAGAGGCATTTACAGTTGATAACTGCCCATGTGTAGTGGGTTGAATAGTGTTAAAAAAAATTCATACCCACCCAGAATCTCAGAATGTGACCTTATTTGGTCTCTGCAGATATTATTAGTTAAGAGTTGGTTGTTGGATTTGGCTGGGTCTCAAGCCTCAAAACTGGCTTTTTCTTCTAATAGGAGAAAAGAGGGTACACAGACTAGGAGGGAGGTCCTGTGACACAGAGACAGAAATCAGAGTGCTGCCACTACAAGCCAAGGATTACCAGGGGTTGCCAGGAGCTACCAGGCAATGTTTATCTTAAGAAAACAGACTTAAAGACTTCCTTTCTAGGACTGACTTATTAAAAATAAGTTTTTCTAATCATTAGACATCTCATTTTTCCTCTATCTTGGAAGGTAACAGGTATCAAAGATGTTATAAACCCCATATATTCATTTTGTAAATACTATTGAGTGTCCACATGCCAGGCACCATGATTGGTGATGGAGATTTGGTGTTTAAAAGCAAGATAACAAAAGGGTAGGTGATAGAGATTGGCCTGAGGCAGGAGGCTCTAAAAAGGTGATATTTGAGCCAATGCCTGAAGGACAGCAGGAGCAGTCAAGTGAAGACTTGGGACAGAGCACTCCAGGCAAGAGAGAGCTGTGAGCACCTAACACACCTGGACGCTGGAGTGTTTCTAGATCAGAAAGGTGGCCCAGAGACTCCAGCAAAGTAAGCCAAGGGGTACTGGCCAGAACCTGTAGGGCCAGGCTGACCTTGACCAAGAAATGGGATTTTAGTCAAAGTGCAATGGGAAGCCCTTGGAGATTTTTAAGCAAGGAAGTGACATTATCTGGTTTCATTTGTAAAAGATCACCCTGGCTACTGTGAGAAGTATTGATGTTGAGGTGCCAGAGTGGAGGAAGGAAGGCCCATTAGGAAGTTTCTAGGGCATGATATGATGGACCAGGATGAATTTGGGGTAGTGGTGGGTACAGACTTAATGCATCAGAAAGGATCAACAGCTGTTCTTGTGGATGGATGGGATGTTAGTGTTAAGTGAGAAAAAAACTGACGTCACAAACAGCTCTACATGGTACAGTAGACTATAAACCATTGCTATTTAAAATCTCTCTCCCACTTGGATAGATCTGCATTCTCCATTGGGAGAGAAATGAATATAGTTGAGCTCAGTTGTGTCTTATTGGCTGCTCAGAACTCAGCTTGCTTTGAAGCTACACACTTAAGTTCTCTGTCAGCCCCTCTTCTGCTTAGGGCTCTGAATACTTTGCCTCTGTTTAAATCTGCTAAAGAAAGCTGGGGTGTTTATCCTACCCCTGGCTCTTTTATAAATTGGGAACATTGGAGTCATTTTTCATCCAATAAATGAGGATATTAATGCCCATTCTGTAGAAGTTTTCTGTTAATGAAATAGCTAGCACACAATCTGGCAGAGACTTGAACTTCAGTAAACGATAGTGACGATGGGAATGATAATCAATGTCTCACAAGACGGATGTGAGTGAAGTCACCTTGATTTCTTCTAACCTTGGAATCCTGTAGTTTCATCTAAGACTCTCCAATATTAAAAAAAAAAAAAAAAAAAAAAAAACTCACTTCAACCTGAACCAGGGCTGGGATTTGGTTCATCCGGAACACCAGTTCAGGCTGATCAGGTAACCTCTTGATGTCAGTACCTCACTTATTCCCACTTCTTTTATGAAGCATAGGAATAATGTTTAAACAGTAGAAAGGGAAAAAAAAGTTTCTGATAAAATAATGAGCCTTCCTTATTTTGAGCTTTCCTTTGATGTTTGCCACCTCGCTCCCATTATGTCTCTTTGTCCACCATTGAAAAGGCCAGTGTCCTCAATTTGTGCCCAGCTGGAAAGAGAACATGGAGCTGAAGAGTGCAAAGAAGCAAAGAAATCACACTGAGATGATATTTTCCTTTATGAGACATTTTAACAATCATAACAGAGAGAATGTCTTATGAGCTGACCATCAGTTTTAAATATGGAAAATGTTTCCTGTCTCTAGAGCAGTCATTATGTCCTTATATATTTGATGTCACTAACAGAGCAGCTGAGAGGCTTTGTCCTATAAAAATCACATATTTAACATAAGGAATGAAAAGGGGAAAAGAATATGATTGCTTCCTAAATCTTGATATATACCAAGAGTCCTGTATATTTGGTAAGATGCATTCTTGATCTGGCTGCATTATTCCCACCCACTTCAGTTTATTATCTTTTTTCATAATCCATTATTATTTTTGCATGGTTTTGGTACCTTCTTTTATGTCTTTAATAGTGTTAGACATACTTTTGGCAGTTTCCACCAGACTATTCTATCACCTGAAATTCTCAGAAGCCTCATTCTGCTGTTTGCTTTGCGTAGCACTCGCTGGTTTTGATTTTGGAGCACGTGGGTCTATCCTCAGCCGTCCTTTATCATCAAGAATCATAGGTGACCCACATAAAGGTGTGACTCTCCAGAGTATTTTGAGGTTTTCTCCTGCCAAATGCCATAGCGATATGACTGGACTGAGACTAAGTTTGATTTTAATATTTCAGCTTAGAGGTTTCTGAACTTGGTGGATTATAAATATAAATTCCCAAACTCTATAAGTCTTGGTCGCAAATTCTCAGGGGGAGACTTATGGGCTAAGAAAAGACAAGCCCTGTTGTGACCACAGATGGGTTATTTTTCTCTAGGCCAAAAGTCCCAGGGTTGTGTGGAGATCTCAGTTCCAACTTAGTAACTCCCATGGGCCCTTGTTCCCAGATGGGTGCTAAAAACTAATTCCTGCAGTCACTGAGACTGGGCCAAGCTCCTCAAGGCAGATAAGTTCCTGGGGCTTCCTGCCCTCATTTCAGTTCTCTCTTAGGATCTGGTGCTTGGGGAGTGCCCTACTTGCAAATTTAGCCCTTTATTTAAAAGAATGCGTGTTCTATTTTATTCAGAATATCTTAACATTTGGGGTAGAAGGGTTTTGAGGTTATCTGGTCTACCATATGGATGGAAATGAAACTGTCAACTCATTCTTCATGCTACAGCCAGCGAGACCTTTTCAAAATACAAGTGTGATTTGTTTATTAACCTCTCATAAAATCTTGAATAGCTTCCCAACGGTCTTAAGACAGATTCTGAAATCTATAACCTCTAAGGCCCTGGATGGACTTGGCCTTGCTTCTTTCTCCACCCTCATGTTGCAGTTATATCCCTTCACGTTCTCTGTAGTCTCCTCACACTAGGGTTCTTTTAGATTCTAGATTGTACCTAACTCTTCCTTATTATAGCAACCTGCCACACTCTGCCCTCTCTTCCTGGAACACCCCCAGTTTACTCACCATTCCAAATCTCAGTATAAGTACACAATAGCAGTCATCTAGGCCTGTTTCCTCCCACATGTATGTACATTGCCCCAGACACCTCTCCTTTGTTGTGCTTATCACAACTGTGACTTATATTTATTTTTGTAATTATTTTTTAGCATGTCTCTCACCCAGTAGACTGTAAACTCTACGTGAAAGCAGGGGTCATGTATGTTTTTGTGCACTGTTTTTATTAGTCGGTAAAATTAACACTAGCTGCTAAGCTCACATTGACATCAACAATCCTAAAATCACCATCATTCAACACTATACAAATGAATTACTCTTGCCATATTCTAAAGTGAGTCATGCCACTTTTCTCCAATTGGATTCCCAGAAACCCGGGTTGCAATGCATCCCTGTCACCAATATGATTCCAACAAGGTCACATTGGAAGGGAAAGAAATGAAGGATTATGTGGGAAGTTTTTAATGACCCAGGCTAGGCACACTACTCTTTCACTCATATTCTATTGGTCAGATCTAATCAGATCTAATTGCCCCCATGCAAAACAGCTGGGAAATGAAGATTACCTGTGTACCTGGGAAGAAAAGGAGAAAAATGATTATTAGGCAAGCACTCATGTCTCTGCCATATCATTTTACCTAAGAGCAATTCCTGACAATAGAAAGTTCTTGATAAACATCAATTGAACAAATCAACAAATAGATGAGTGGGTGGGCATATGGATGGAGGGATGGTCATAATGAGGGGCTTATTCATTCCACTATTCTATAAGCTCTTTGTGTGATCAAGCCATATCTGTATTGTTCATCATTATGTCCCTATGGGGAGATTTGGGCTCAAGTAGAAGCTCACAAAGAGCACACGGTTACCACTACTTGGGAGATTTTTGTGGAGGAAATGGAATGCTACTAGGTCTTTTTAAAAAGGTGTGGAAAGACCTTGGAAAAACAATTTAAGAATTTGTGAAGGCATGGGAAAGATGGGGTGGGGAGTAGCAGAAATGATGAAGAAAAGTTGGCATGCGTGTGGTTGAGAGGGCCAAAGAAAGGAATTGGTGGTGAGAATGGAGAACATTACAGGGGCAACATCACCTGGCTAGTGTCTATCTGAACACCATATCTGCTGAGCTGCAAACTCCATTATTTTCTCTCTTGATGTCTTGTAGACTTACACCTAGGAATAAGGGTGTCTCTTCAGTGAAATAGCATATTCCCTCCTCCCATCTTGGCCCACAGAGTTTAAAATGAGTAAAATATGCACATAAAGTATGTGTTTGGATTGAGCAGGAGTTTGGTTCTGTAGAAGGCACTTTGCTTCTGGCCATGCAGAATGGAAAGTCACACAAGTTCCAGCCCCAGCTGTCAGGCCAGGATTTCACCCTAGCCTCTCTCCAATCAATACATAGAAATGCCTGGTGCCATCAGGAGGGAGCTGCATTTTTTAAAAAAATGAACGAAACAGGACAGCCAAAATCTTTACCTTCTTTATTTTCTTCTTGGCAGCTTCGTACCAGGGATGGAGATGATCCTGACGAGCAGCATGAGGGTGTTACCTTCCCCATCCCCAAGAAGGGAATCAGGACTACAAAAAAGTAGCCCTATAGCACAGGCTTCCGAAATGCACTGTCGAGTTAGTGACAGGGGAGCCGCTCTAGCTCTGGGGCTACAGCAGAGCCGTGAGCTTTAGTGGATCAATACTTTAGTCTTGTCATGCTAATTGCTCATTGGTTGACATTCATGATCCTTCCTTGCTCCCTCCCTATGTAAACTCTTTACAGCTGGAACAGCGGGATGCAAAAATCCCAAGCCTTCAAAGCCAGCTCCTGCAGAAGACAGAGGGCCTGGCAGCTGAGGTATGGTGCTCCCCCATTTCCTTGCCCCCCCCTTAAAAATGCTTCATGTGTGTGTGCATGTGGTGGTGTGATAGGGAGACGCACGAAGAAATACCTGGGGTCACTCTCCTGTAACACGTAAAACAGTATTACCTTTTCAGAACAAAACAGTATCGCCTCCCTTCCACTCCCTCCAAAAAGAGGAAGAGAGAAAAAAAACAAAACTGAAAAACATCCATTTGCTCTATGAGTTTGATCACAGCCCTTCTGTTTTGGTGATTGTGTCACTCTCCACCAATTCACAATGAATATGTACCTGCAACTGTCCTCTCTGCTCCCAGACTAAAGCTGCTGTGAAAGAGAGAGAGAGAGAGAGAGAGAGAGAGAGAGAGATGCGTGTGTGTTCACGCCTACCATATTGGCTTCCTGTCCCTGGAACATCAGCTTTTCTAGCTGGCTGAGCCTGTCCCCATAACCACTGTTGCCACTGAGACCACCCCAACTCCTACCCTGTAAGCTTCAGGCCTATGCTATGCAGGGTTTTGTTAAGCTGTTTAGTATTAATTGATTTTTTTTCCCATTTTTTTCTTTCTTTCCCTGGGCGGGTCAATAGCTGGATGCTTCAGGAGCAGAGGATCTATCAACTGCAGACCAAGCATAGGGAGCCGCAGACAAACCTGGAACAGTAATCCAGCCAGCTCCAGTCGCTCCCAGTCGGCAGCAGGAAGCAAGCCCTGGCCATGAGTCAAGAAATCGACTCTGACCCAATCCTTGAGGTCTGGTAAGTTTTTTCACTTTTGGAAAGTGAGGCAAATAATAACCAAGTCTTTGTTTTTTCTTACGCAAAAAGAGTCGGCAGCATTTTGGCTGATTTCAGTTAATGAACTAAAGATCAAAATCGGGGAAACCCGCAGATCTGGGAGGATGCATTGGGGAGGGTGGGTTGCCGGATCGACAAGGGCTAACCCAACTGCGATCCTAAGGTGAGCCACTGCAGCCAAGCAGATGTCCTGGACATCGATCCTTGCATCCTGATATTGATTTCCTCTTGGGGCCAAGAATGGGGTGGACCTATGGAGGACAAGAGGGGAACTGACACCCTCCCGGAGGGCCAAGCAGCCCTAATCGGTGATAACAGTGTTAAGTGGTCAGCCTAGAGATGAGGTTTGCTCAGATCTATTGATCTGCACTCCCCTGGGATATAAATCCTTCTGAATTTGCTTCCGTGGATATAAATATTTATAATTAAAATAGCTGAGAAGCTTCTTATAGGCACAGGGAGAATGGCCCATCCCAGGATTAGGCTTGGTATCAATCTCAACTGTCTCTCTACTTTGTGTACTCTTCTCATTCTCTTACATCTTTTATACATCTCCGTTCCCTGTTCTGAACCCTATTTTGCTCACCCTGAGTGACAGGCACAATGTCTCAGACTATCAGAAGCCGGAAAAAATCTATTCTTTCTGAATGCTGCCTCCAGCTGAGGAGGGGGTGCTCCTCTGGCCAAGGCTACACAGTTTCTTATGCATTCAGGAGCCTGGACTTAGAAAGGGATGGGCTATTTGGGGGGATTGAGGGAAGACATTTTTAGTTATTGCTTTGTTTTTGCTTTTAGTTGGGCATCTGTTTGGATCCTGTAACAAAAAGGCTTCGCAGTGCAAATGTGTTAACCAATGCCGGGACCCTGCTTTGGCTTGCTTTGCTGTGTTAAATCTAGGAGAACAACTTGAAGGGCCTCACACTCCTATTTCTCAGCACCTCATAAATTTGGGCTCCCATGAAGTAAACAAAACCTTTCTCACCCAAGAGAATGGAAAAAGAAAGGATGCTATTGGGGAACTACTGATGGGCAGAGTCCCTGAAGCCACCTGGCAAGACTGAGACTGTTGATCAAAGCTTTGTCCACTGAAAGGACAACCTTAGAAAAGATTGAAACCATTCAGCTTTAATTTTTAGGACTTTGGGATGAAATTTAGGTGGTAGGACTTGAAACTCATTCACTTAGCTCCTTAAACCCATCATTTATGCATCTGCGTTCTCTGTTCTGAACCCTATTTTGCTCACCTGCATCAGTCATAAGACATAAATCTGTTCACCCCTAAATCCATCATACACTTTGGTGTTCAGGATGCAATTTTTTCAGTTTGGGAACTTCTGAGTATTTTCATCAGGTGTCTGTCTTGCTTTGTTGCTTGTATCTTGAGTGGTGTGTCTTTGTGGGTCTATTTGAAGCAGGTTCCATTAATTTATAATTTATACCTACAAAAATTTTAAGTACTTTTAATCTTATGTTGGTCATCATGGGTGTGCATACACTGCATAGGAGGTAAAGAGAGTTCTTTGGATTTTGTGTCTCCCAATTTTGTTTGTTTGCTGGTGGTCCTGAAGGTAAAATCTATGGCTTCACCCATGCCAGGCACTAAGCACTCACTATACCACACAGCCATGCTTCTCTGATTTTAAAATGTTCAGTCATTTCAGTCCACGTGGGTCAGCCCATAAATGTCTGTGTATCTTCATGCAGGTGTTCATTGGGAAGAAATGAACATAAGCAAGTTAGAATAGTGTTCTACATTTCTCTCCCATTCATATTAACCATGTCTTTCCCAGATGCAAATTAAACTTTGCTCCCCCACCCTTTTTATCCAGAGGTGTTAGTTTCAGAACTCAAATATAGCTCATTTGTCTCTTTTAGCACATGATTGAGGGTTAGGGACTATTTGAATTGGCAGTTAAGGGTTAGTATTTTGGGCCATTTGGCTTATATAATTTATATAAAATAAAAGTCTCACAGGTATAATTTCAATAGCCTTGGCTTAAGAATGTTTCTCAGCATGCATGAGAATGAAAAACACTTCAAACAAAAAATGGAAGAATGTTCTGGTTAGTAACTTGTATGCTTTTGTGGTAATGGAGAGGATTGGAATGCAGTTCTCTTTGTTTGATTTACATGATAACACCCAGAATGTAAAAGGTGTATTTTACCATAGAAATAAACTTTAATATTGACCTAGAGAATGGAAGTACCAGGCTGGTACTTAAATCCTCCTCTGCTAGATTATAATGAAAAACATAATAAGAATAGGGGTTTTTTAAGGGGAAAAAACAAGATCTGCATTTTTCGCCTATTGTTTATAATATTTGTCAATATTTGCTTGCATGATTCCTCTGAAGAAGAAGCTTATTTGGAGAAACTTATCTAAATTTTAATATTGAATATGCTTCATTAATGAAATGTGTATGTATTTGTGGTCTTAGTGCCACTTAATCTAAATAACAGATAAGTTCATTGCTGTCTTGTGCTACAGGTCATATTTGAAAGCTTGGATGCCAGGTATAGGGAATTGATTGTATTATGGAATCATCTAGTCAGTTATGTTTTATTGTCTACAGTCTTATAGGAATTTAGCTCCTGTGTTATAGATAGATTTGCCTGATACATTTGCATCTTGTATTTTACACATACAGATCTATTTTTCAATTCTATTTCTCTATAAAGTTATACCTTCAATATATTTTATAATGCAAGGATATAATAAAATTTCACTGTTGTTTCTATATGACATAAAATGTAATTATGGTGGTATTTCACTATTTTCATAATAATAATATACGTATTATGTTTCAAACCTTTCTAATCATCTCAATGTACTCATTTGATCCTCAGAGCAAACTTATAAGTTAAAACAAGAGTCATTATCTCCAACAATGAAACATACACAAGGTGCCACAAATATTAATGTCAGACTTGAGGCTGTGACCTGAAGCTATGCACCCCTGGTCAGGTGTTCTTTCCACAACTACCAGCTGCCTCCGTTAATGTTTGATAGCAGTTTAGCTTATTCTATATTTCCAGCATCTGTTACAACCATTGAAATGCTTATAAGGCATAAGTTGGTTGATCTTAATTGGTCTGTAGCATCCTACCCATGCAAATAAAAGTAGAAAATAAGTATTTCAGGCATCTTTCCTTGGCCTTTATCCTACCACAAATCTGCTGCAGAAGCTAATATCAGGACGGACCTTTTTTGTTAGTCTCAGAAATTCTGTATGCACTGTTAATATGCTTAATAGGTTTGTTTCCTAGGAACATGTCCTTATGAAAATATGGTGAGCACATATTGCCCACTATATTTTGCAAAATTGTTACATACATGTTTTTTCTTGATACATATCAACATTTGTTTTAAAGGAACATTGTGTGATTTGAAGCATCAAGATGAAATGCTTAAAGTCATGGGGAAGTGTTTCCTTTTCCTGCTTTTCCCCAAACTCCTCCCCATTCAGGGTTCTTAAACTTTGCTATGTCTTGTACCCCATTGCTAGTTTGCCATAGAGATAAATCTTATGGATGCTTCTGAAATAATGCACTTAAGTGTGCATAAAATAAAACATGTCAAATGACAAAGGAAACCAATTTATATGGAAATTAAATTATCAAGATATTAAAATCAATTAAATATTAAAAAGTTTCTGGTATGATAATGTGTGCTTCTTATTAATTCATTGATAAAGTGCAATAGTGAAGCTACTCCTATAATTTTAAGGCAATGTTGAGCCTAAAGGATATTTTGAAAAACCTACAACAGTGTCTTGTATGGATATGATATGATGGCTGTGATTTCTATTGGTGATACAGTCACTGGTACTGTGAATGTTGCAGTGATTTGTGATCTATGTTTATAATTGAAGGGAGTGATAAATAATGGTTCAAAGTTAGAGAAAAGAAAAGGTTTTGTTCTCCACCCATGTCATAGGCCTGCTGAATTCTATCCATCTACTCCTTAGAAATCAGTGGGTGCAGGTTAAAAACACCTCTTCTACATCATTTCTACTCATTTTTCAAAACCCAACTAAAGCACCATTTCTTCTATAAAACTTTACCAACGTTCCCCCAAGGGGACTTAGCTGCCACTCTTCTGTGCCCCAAGAGCACTCTACAGCCTCTCCAACCTAGCACTTGGCGCTCCACGAGGTCTGTATTAACTTACTTGCCTGTCATTCCTAAAGGAGCACACATTCTTGAGGGCATGGGTCATGCTTTATAGACTTTTTACCACCGCTTGGCACAATATCTGGCATGTAGCCAGGGCTCACTAGACACTGAAAAGGAAGAGATAGGAAAATTCAAAGACAAGGGAACCATAAATCATAGACTATGATCTTAAAATAGAAAATTAAAAGTCAGTAGCTTGAATGTTTGCTTAAGTCAAATTTTCTATCAGTGATCCCTTTGGATCCCAGAGTGTAAGATGACCACGTGGACTCGTTCTGCTCCCCTTTCAGTGCAACTCTCAAGTTACAACCTCTTAGAAACCATGAGCACGTGTTAATGACCTGATAATAACAATATCCCAGGTTCAGACTTGTTTTCTTTTCTTGTAGGTTCTCATTTGTACAGGCAAGAGAAAGGGGCAGGAAGGGCATGGAGATAAAAGGATTTCTTCCTCTTTCAAGGGCTTTATCAGTCAAATTTCAAAAGACAGGGAAGATGACTTTAATGTTAGGGCACATGTATAATGAGTGAGTCCTCCCTAAGACTCTATGTACTTGAATCATCGTTAATATCTCCTCGAAAAATAGAACACTAATAATAAGCTTCCTAAGTCCTCAGCACAAATACTTTACGTAGGATAAAGACAGAGGAAGGTACACTATCAGATGTGTACTCAGCTCCTCAATATTAATGTCATATAAAAATCAGGACTTATTCATGCATATGGACTTAATTTTGTATGCATGTCTCCCTTGCCAGTAATAAATACTTGCCATTCCTATCCAAATGAATGGGTGTTCACATATCAATGTGAAGCTATATATTTCCTGGGTACAAGTTGATTTTGATCTGCATTGCGTTTGTTTATTACAGGAAGAAGATAGATATCAGAATACAGATAAAATTGGGGGGAAAATTATAGCCATTTTTACTGTCTAGTAGCTGTCTTCCATTCAGTATTCCAGTGCACAGCATATGAGGAACCTGAGTCTTTGATTAACAGTTCAGTGACATTCAATATGCCTTATGGAATATCTGAAATATACTAGTCAGCCTCACTAAGTTACTGAATTGAATCTGATTTATATAAACTTCTAACATCTTAACTTAGATAAAGTTAATTTCACCTCATCATTTAATAAGACACTGACCCACATGCCCTGCATGTTTCCTACAAGTGGTGTCTTCTCAGGGTCACCACCCACTGTGGAAAAAAAAAGTTGAAAAGAGGGATTCTCAGCCCTTCTTTCCACTAGCATTCCTAAATGGTGTGTGGGTAAGAAATAGAGGAAAAACCAGACAGTGACTATGGCAGTAAGTAAGAAGTAGCTTGTGGGAAGGATGAGAGCCAAGGGATTGATCTCCAAGGATCAGCTCCATTTAAGCCTTGTCACCGTTGGAAAGAAAGCTGCCCATGGGCTTAACTGATGGGACTGTGTTTCTAGTTCTAAAGTTTCGCTTATGCATGGTCTTTCGCCTGTCTCTCTGATTTCATCATTCTTTTCTTTGGTTGTCATGCCTCTCATTCCTGCTCTCCCACTCTTTTGGAAACATCTTCCATTTTCTGTTAACTACTACTCTCCATTTACTGATTTGCTATATAACCTTTGAGCTCTTCAGGGGGAAAACTCTACCTAAACCTAAAAGGTGAGAAATATTTTGAGAGAGGAGGCAAGTTGATCTAAATACACACAGAGAAACATTGCTAAGTTTGTTTGTTTGTGGGTTTTTATTTTTTATTTTTTTCAAATAAATATAGACATTCTTAGTGAAGATTATCATTTTAGCATTCCAGTAAGAATTTGATATTTATGACCAGATCACCCTTAACTTACACAAGGCCGTGCACATCTTTCCTGGATACAAGGGAAAAAGACTCTGGGAACACAATCCCAACAAGCAGAATAGGAAAAATAGCTTAAAAACTATCCTGAACTTTACAACAGACACTTATCTTAAAGGAAACCAAGAAAGATTATTAAACCAATTTTCTTATGATTATTTTCTTGGATTATTAAAGCAATTTTCTTATGATTATTTTCTTATGTATTAAGGCAATTTTCTTATGAATTTAACAATGGAAATTATTTTTGACAATGTACATTTTAAAGATTTTTGAAATTTTTTAAATATTTTCTGCACAGAAAAAGGTGTCCTCAGTAATTATCTTCTGGTGAAATGTAAATCCCATGCCTAACGATATAACGAATCAGATGTTAAGAGAGAAAAACTGAAAGACTGTAGAGGATAATGGAGCCCAAGAGCACGAGACAGCTTTGGGAGTGGATAAAGGACAAATCATTCCAGACAAATGTGATCACTCTTTTAAATCGCATTACGAGATTAATGGATGAAGGGAATGCACTAGAGGTAATATATATGGATTTTACTAAAGCATTTGATACACTGCTCCATGAATTTTCACTTGCAAAATTAATTCAAATTGGGTTGAATATGTGCATGGTCACATAGATCGAAAATTGGCTGAAGGACCGTAAACAAAAAGCAGTGACAAATGTCAGTCCCTCACATTTAGGTGGGAGATAGTGCCCACCTCATCTATGTGGACCCATGTCCACATGGGTCCATGTCATATAACCACCTCTCTAATCATCTGGGGAAGGAGAAAGGGAAGGAAATTACAGAATTCACAGATTTTGACATAGGAGGTGTCACGAACCAAGGCATGGTTAGAGCAGGGAAAGCACTAGAGATAAAAGTAGACAATGGAGTTTTATTCAGTCATAAAGAAGAATGAAATCATGTCTTTTGCAGGAAAATGAGTGGAACTTGAGGCCATTATTTTAAGCAAAATAGGCCAAACTCAGAAGGTCAATGGTCATATGTTTTCTCTCATGTGGGAGCTAGAGAGGAAAAAGGAAAAGAAAGGTGGGTCAGGGATCTCTTGAAAATCAAAGGAGACCAGTAGAGGAGAGGAAAGGAACCCGAGGAGGGAGGAGGGAAGGGAAAGAGGAAATACTGGGGAACCAAATGGACTAAATTATATTGTCATGTTGTGTGCATGAACAAATATGTAACAGCGAAACCCACTATTAGTACACCTGTAATGCACTGATAAAAACATGGGTGAAAAGTAGAGAGTAAAATTTCATAGAGGTGATGCTTTGCTTTTGTAATGATGACAGGAACAGAAGATCACTAGGAAATAAATACACATAATTTTTTCATTTTAATTTGCTTAAGTGAATGGATACTGGAATATCAGTCATTTCTCCAAATATGTAATGAAGACAAGGCAAATAATCATCTTGAGAGAACTTTGGCTTATAGGACTCCTTCTGACAAAAAAAGTCCCCAGACACCATTTTGATAACATTATTTGGTTGTTCAAATTTTCAAAAATCATAAAATTTCATTGTTTAAGAACATAATTAACTCTTAACGAGTAGTCTGTATAAAATTTGATTTTTCTTTTACTGAGAAAGAGCAGAATCCTACTTATTATCAAAGTCCTTTCATATTCTCCATTCTATCCAATCCTCTTGACCATACTGTGAGGGAGGTATTCCCACTCTTGACTGTGGAAACAGAGGCTCAGAGGAGACAAAAGACTTACACTATACCATTGATAAATGGCAGGGTTGTTACTTATGCACAAGTTTTATGGACATTTACTCTTGGGATCTTTCTCCTAAGCATGGAAACTTCTCATGTGCATTCCATTTAAGAGACTGTTTTGGAAGCCTTATACCAGGGTCTGACCTTGACTTTAAGTTTATCCTCTGCTGAATTATATAACATAATGGAAAGGACGTCCAGTGGAATCTGGGACATAGAAGGCACCTAATAGTGTTTAGCTCATTCTCTTGCTTTTACCCTATTTACAATTTCATCATTCAGCAGTTCCCAAGCACCAAATGAGTACTGGGCACTGTCCAGCTGTGCAGATCAGTCATCTTAGCTCTTTTTAAATTCAGGTCTCCAAAACTAGACCAGAAGCTCCTTGAGAGAAGACCATTGTGTCTGTCTGGTCACTGTAGTGTCCCCAACACCTCACATACAATCAACTAATGACTTCCTGCCCTCTCATCCCTCCCAAGTTCCCTTGAACTTTGAACAGACTAAGCCTCGTGTGCCCACCTCATTCCTACATGCAACCTAGAAGAGTAGAAGTCCTAGACAGGGACTGGATAAGGAAGCCGGATCGTGACTGCTTTTGACAAGTTGTTTGTGGTTGCTTTATTATTTTTTTCTTTCTTGTCTTTTACCAACTCAACCCTGTGGCTTGTATCACCATGACTGATAACAAGTTAAGCAGGATGGTAAATCCCTTGGCTGCTGGGAGGACCTACTGCCTAAGGATAGGTACTGACCTTCTTCCATGCCTATCCCCATCCTTTCTGCAGGAAGCTATAGGTAAACAGCAAGAGCCCATGACTTTGCAGTTTTCCCATAGTCTGCTATCCTGCAAATTTGAAATCAGGGTAGGAATAGGGGAAACCCAGATTATAGAAAAGCTGAGAGACCCTTTAGTGAATAGACCAAGTCCAAGGACAGGATAGCTCCAGTTATCATTCATAGTTCAGAGGCCCCCATGCATATGGCCACAGCTGGGCAAAGACCTGATCACTGCCACCTCTCCTGCTGTGGCCTCTCCTTAACTGTGTCCCTGGCTAGTTCACATTCCCACAGAACAAAGGCAAATATGCATATCCTGCCTGGGATTGTTTATCTCACAGATATTGCGTCCCACAATCAGACTAGTTGTATTATTTCCAAAAAGAATTCTTTGGTAGTTTCCAGCCCTCCTCTGCATTAGGCTTATTGTAGTTGGGCGAGTGCACCTGAAGCCTTCAGTGAAGTGTCAGGTGTAATTTAGCACTGGGAGATGAATTATGGGATTGCCCTTTAGGAAAAGGCTGGGAGCTCAGCCCTGCCTGTCAAATAGGTCCCTGCCTTATAGTGAACTCTGCAGGTGAATGAATCAGTATTTGGCATATCAGCATTTCATAGAGCCTCCATGCTAATGTCTTTTTGAAATGAAACCGAGAAAGCTGTTAACCTCAGTTAGCCGGGTGTCCCCTCTGTGACCGGGATAAATCATCAGTGCAGAGGCTGAGAACTCTGTTCTTACTGCTTTGGGGAATGAGAGCTGGGGATGTAGGAAAGAGGATGGGAAAAGTCTCCAAATCTCAGAAACCTAAATAAGGGGTTTTATTTCCCTTAAAAGGAGAAAAAAATATTATTTCTCCTTGCCCTAAAAGGATTTTGAATAATTTCCTTCAAGTAGATATCAAAACCTTACTTTTTTTCCCAAGCCTTTTATTGTGTGTGTGTGTGTGTGTGTGTGTGTGTGTGTGTGTGTAAGCTCCCAGAGTATCTCACAATTGAAAATCTGGTCTTAACAACCAGAGCAGCTATGGTCAGCCAATTGGGAATTCTCTCCCATTTCCTGAACATTTTTCCAAGATTCACGTTCAAATAACCTCCATATGAAATCCTCACGTGAACTTTATAAAGCAGGAGTCATTACTTCTCGGTTTATGCTTGAACACACTCAAGTAGGGAGAAGTTTAAGGAAGAGGCAAAGCCTAGGTCAAACCCAAAGCTTCTTCAGTCCCCGGTTCCCTAGTCAGCAGCTGCCTTGCAGCCCATGGCAGCCAGGTGTGAGGCCAGGCACTGGAGTCTTCTAACAAATCACTGCAAAGAGGTTTGTGACCTAAGCACACAGGCTTGTGTGTGTGTGTGTGTGTGTGTGTGTGTGCGTGTGTGCATGCGTGTGTGTGTGTGTGTGCGTGCGTGTGTGTGTGTGTGTGTTGAACCTAGGGCCTCACAGCTTGACAGGGGTTCCTTTTTGCTCTAAAAGCTCTTGACTGCTTCCTCCTCCAGCTGTCCCCAAGGGAAGGCTGTTTATTACTACTTACATCCCCAGCCCTTGGTATTTACAATCAGCTGTGCAACTGCTTCTATTAGCTCCAAGGTGCACGTTATTCCCTTTTCCATTTTGCTTCTTGAGCTTTCTGAACTGAGAAAGGAGTAGATGACCCAAGGTAAAACCCACAACTCTGAGTATTCAAGACAGGCATGGAGGGAGATGCTGGAAGAATTCTCAACCAGCAGGGAAACAAACGAGGGTAAGTGGGCCGCAAGGTTTTTAGAACAATTATGGATTCATAATATTCTTACATGCTAGAAAAAAATTAAAAATATAAAAAGCATAAATTATAAAAAAGGGCAGTAGGAGGCAGGCGCGTGTGGAAGTGCGGCTGTGCTTTAAAAAGGAGCTTTCTTGCTTGCTTGCTCCTCTCCTTCTGGGTTTTGTGGGAGGAGGATCAGAACAGCAAGAAAACCAGCTTGCAGTGACAGCACTTAATTGTGGATAGGATATAAGATACAAAGGTCGGAGAACCACCAGTAGAATCCACCTGCATCATTTTACAAAAGTGAAAACCAAAGCTCTGAAGTGTTAAGCAATTTTCCCAAGGTCACAAAAGTTGTTAAGTTGAAAAATTGTAACTTAAATGCAAATATTCTGATGGGAAGTCAGTGTAATTTTGTTTTGTTTCTGCGGTGCCTGGGATCAAACCCAGGGCCTTCCACATGGTAGACAAGTGCTCCATCACTGAGCTACCTACCAGCCCAGGAAGTCAGTGTTCTTTGTGACATCTGAGGTTGTCTAGAGGAGTTCCCTTCCTTTCTCAAAAGTCCCAAGTGACAATCTAAAGAAATGAAGAAAATAACCACCCAATGTTGCTCAGCTGAGAAAGAAAGCCTTTATTTCAGGCCTTTATTTCACTCTTGTTTGCCTAGGTCCCACTCACCTGCTGCCATGAAATCACATCTTCCACTAGCTTCCCCTGACCTTCGCAGACAAATGAAACCAGATAATTTTGTTGTGGTTAAATGTAGTATGTATTTTACCTTTGAATGCGCCTCTGTACTTGCACTTATCTCTCATGTGGTAATTTATTTGCTCACTGGTCTCTTGTTCTTACAGGCTGTGAATTCCGTGAGAACTTATTAACCTCAGTGTTCTCCTGCACCTAGTACCCCATTGGAGCCAGGAAATGGCAGATACCCCATAGAAGTTAATTGAATTGAGTGTCATTTGCTCTCCAGCAAAGCAAAGTAACCAGGCAACTCTGAATTTCCCATTACTCAGCAATTATAAAGATCTATGCTCTTGGGCCTCAAGTGGAGTTTGAATGTTAGTAACAGCTTCTTCCATTCAATTGGCCTCTTTTGGGGGGTTGGAGGGTATTGGGGATTGAATTCAGGGGCACTCAACCACTGAGCCATATCCTCAGCCCTATTTTGTATTTTTTTTTTTTTCTGATACAAAATAAATTTTTTGAGCTGGGATCGTGGCTCAGCGATAGAGTACTCGCCTCACATGTGCGGGGCCCTGGGTTCGATCCTCCATACCACATAAAAATAGATAAATGAAATGGAGGTGTCATGGCAACTACAACTAAAAAATAAATATTAAAAAAAAGAGAAACATTTCTTATAAAAATAAATAAATAAATACATAAATTTCTGTTCCATGACAAAAGACCTAATTTTTTAGAGCGGTTTTAGGACCAGACAAAACCGAAGGCAGGACACAGAAATCTCCCATATATCCACTGCCTCCATACCTGCATAGCCTTCCTCATCATCAACATGTGAGGTGCTTTTTTTATTCCTATTTTATATTTCATTTAAAGACAGGATCTCACTGGGTTGCTAAGTGCCTCACCATTGCTGAGGCTGGGTTTGAACTCACAATCCTCCTGTCTCAGCCTCCTGAGCTGCTGGGATTACAGGCATGTGCCATCACACCCAGCCCAGTTGGCCTCTCTTTAAAGATTGAGAAAAACAGAAAATAATTTTCAAGCTTTTCTGGTACTTGTAATTAATAGTATTTGCAGTGATTTGCAGATACCCAAAGTGTGTCTTCTCTCTGTGAATCCACTGGAATTGGGATTACAGTAGTTTTATTTCTTATTCTTTAAGGACAGTCAATCAAGCTTCATGGAAAATTCACACTTTTTTAAATGTATATATATTTCCAGAAGTAGAAACATACACAGAAATCAGTTTCCAAATGGCAAAAATAAAGGTGTAAGGAAGCAAAGAGACTTGACTTCACCCTTAAAGGAGTAACATTGATGGTGGGAGATTGTTCAAATGGACACAAAGGAAAATTCTGATTTTTCCAACTTGAACATCAAAACTAAATTCAGGAAAATGTAATGTTTTGCATTCCCAAGTGTTCATTTGACCCTCAGCATGTTAGTGGGAGGGAGACTCCCAGATCATAAGTGTCTCTCAATTAACATTTAAAAATACATTCATAGTACATTAACATTTTTGAAACTGGCTTTGTCTTCCTTTGTTCCATGTAGAAAAACCAACCTGGACCACAGCTGAGTCACATTTTCATCCCAATGGGGAATTTATAAAGCTTTCCATGGAAAGAGAAGACAGGGAGAGCATGATAAATCCACAAACACTCCTCAAATCCAGCTCCAGCAAGGAATTCAGCCCCCACTCACCCTTCCCCTTATAAAAGCCACCTTAACAAACAGCAGGGTTGACAAATTGAACTGCATCTCCTAGGATTTGCTTAGCATCCCTTGAACATGAACATGTCAGAGGAAAGCAAGGAAAATAAGAGAAAACCCATAATTGTCATGGAACCCACATAGCTGAAATTTCATTATATTTACCAAATATTACTAACTATGATAGGTCCCTCACCATCACCCATAAAAGAGTAGAAGGTCTCCCACTTTGCATCCTTTATCCTATAAGAAAAAAATTCATGTTGAAACAGAAATCTCATATCATTCTCCCCACCTCCATGCAGTGTGTGCTGGGGAACTATTTCTCCCAATGGAACTCTAAATTCCTTCTGCTCTGGTTTAAGCAGAGGGACTGCAATCAGTCTTTCCTAATCATCCCTCAGGTGAAAGGACCAGGAAGGAAAAGAAGATTGACTGACACTGGTCCATCTTAGACAAAGGAATTTAGGACTGTTTTCACTTTCTCATTTGGAGTTTACCAAGATCAGAGGTTGGCATACTCCAGCACATGGGCCAACTGCCTTTTTTTGTAGACCAATTTTATTGAAACCCAATCATACCCATTCATTTACATATTGCCTCTGGCTACATATTGTAGTGTTTCACACTACAATAACAGAGCTGAGTAGTTGTGACAGAAACCATCTGGCTCTTAAAGCCTAAAATATTTACTATTTGACCCTTTACAGAAAAGAAATGAGAAATCTAAATGAAAGCACATATCTCAATAAAGGTCTATTACAAATTGTATTTAGATCCTGCAATTATAATAGAATGTGACACATTTCTAATAAATAGCAAATGTCTTTCAACCAGTTGGGACCCCATCCAGCTGCAAGTAATAGCAACAGTAGTGGGCTAATGAAATACTTTATTTTCCTCATGTGAGGAGTCTAGATGGCACTGATTCAGCAATCAAAAGTGTCATCAAAGAACCAGTCTTTCCTACCTCTGACACCAGAGCCAAAGATGATAAGATTCTTGTTGTTTTTTTTTTTTTCCTTTGTGTTGGTTACAAGATAGTACAAGATGGTTGCAATGGCATCAACTCTCATGTCCTAGTCAAGGAAGGAAAAAGAGGGAATAAGAGAGAAGTATGATGCCCTCCGTGTCCAATCCTTTCTACCTAGAAATGAACAGTTTTCCCAGAAGCCCCCTCCAACCCTTCTGCAGACATTTGCTTACGTCTTGCAGCCATCCCTTACTGCCTGTAACTCTGGGAAAGCAAGTGTTACCACTCTCCGCTCATCATGAGAAGCTGCGAAAGACAAGAGGTTTGCAGTGTCTTTGGGTAGCCAATCAACAATGTCTTCCATGGACTCTTTTTCTCACTTCAGTGTGTAGTCACAGAGGGAGTGATCAATATTTATTAGGTGGATCAATATTTATTTGTTGACTTAGTTGATTATTTTTTTTTCTTTTCTTTCACATCAAAAAGTAAAGTCCAGATAGGAATCACAAAGCTTTATATATAAAATTAAAAAAAAAAAAAACTCCCAAAGATCTTTTGAGGATGTAGTTGGGAAGAACAGGGGCAGGACAGGTAGACGCTCTGGGTGAATGGCCAGGCTAGGATACCCGCAAACACAGAGGACGCTGTCTTTTTTTGTGGCCCAGATAGTTCTAACTGGATTGGTACAGGGTGGATTTAGGACCCATTTTGGGAGAAGGCTTTACCTTGGAATTTGTGTTGAAGCTAAAAGCAGCTGCACCCCCCACCACTTGAGGATAAACATTGAACTAGTCCCCTTAAACATACCAATAATATAATTAATTGGGTCAAAACCTATGGGTTGAGTTAGTCTCATCTACATATGAAATTATAAAAGAATCTCTTATTTTTTTTAAACTTACAAGACTGTTATGTTTGTGATGCATATTCAAATTTTACTTACAATTGAGAACCTCAAGAGTTGAAGATTCGTAAGTTTGGAACATGTTTCATTAGCACTGTCTTAGAGGCCTAATGCCATTGCTACAGCCATGTCACCTTTATTATCCTCTATCTGTAAACTTGCTGCATGAGGCCAGATCTCACCTCCTAGTCAAAGAACGGGAAGGGACAGAAAGTAAACATAGCATGACAGGAATTTAGTTTTAATTGAAGAGTTTTTCCATAATTCTATTGGAATAATAATAAAGACCAAAACAGATTGCTTGTTTTTCAGAGTCTAGCCATTTACCATAGAGAGAACTTAGCACAGAGAAGTCAGTGGGAGTGACAAGGAAACTGTGGCCCTTGCTAGGCTGCTGAGACAATGAAAGGAGGAGGGGCTAACAGCCCAGAGGCCAAGGTCATCTCAAGGAAACTGGATTCCTGGAAGAATTGTGTGTCAGATCTGGAGCTCCTGAAGATGCACAGCTGGGACAGGAGTCCCATCCCAAAGTAGAGTGAAAGGCAGAGATGTGCCCAGATTCTCCCTCCCAATTCCTTGCTTCCTTCAGCTCCTCCCCTTACCTAGCTGGAAGCCAGGTGAATTGTCAGCCTAGAAATGCAGCCTTCAGGGAATCCTCTCCAGCATTACAGAGCAGAGCAGGGCAGAGGAAGGAATGGATTGGAGAGCAAGCATCTGGAAACAGCACGGGAACTCCAGCTTCCCCTCCACAGAGGAGGACTTGGACTTTGGTCCCTAGTAATTATTACGTTGTGCCTCTCAGCTGACCAGCTTGAGTTCTTTGTGGCGTGGATTAGGATATATATGTCAGTACCTTAGTAATCTTTATTGCACATCCAATAGGTGGTGAACATTTCTAGATTTTATAGGAAGTACAAAAAAAAAAAAAAATAGAAGACAGCATCCCCTGACTGTATGTAATTTACTTTTACATTTAGACAGAGAACACTTGCTAAAAAGGTGAATCCTAAAAGAAAAGATAATAGATTTCCCATAGAAGAGGTTAGGAGAGTATTTCCCATGGAGGGATTACCCTAAAGAACTGGGGAAAACATTTTACATGGTACATAGATATGCCTAGCTAAAAGAGTTTGGATGGGTTTGGCGACAGAGAAGTCAGCAGGAAACTTTGAAAGTCCAACAAAGGACTCCAAATTTGATCAATAGAAAACACAGTAAATGTCATGCACAGTGGCACATGCCTGTTATCTCAGAGGCTTCGGAGGCTGAGGCAAGAGCATCACAAATTCAAAGCCAGCCTTGGCAACTTAGCAAGGCCCTAAGAAACTCAGGGAGATTCTGTCTTTAAATAAAATATAAAAAGGGCTGGAGATGTGGCACAGTAGGTAAGTGCCCCAGCGTTTAATTACCAGTATCCAAATAAAAGGAAGGAAGGAAGGGAGGGAGGGAGGAAACAAGGTAAATTTTCCATGTACAAGATGGTGTGGTATTGAGATCAGCTGGTTCTAAAGAATACCAGGGAGCTATGGGTATCTAGTCAGGAGGTAGAGTCAATTGTTTGAGTGTGAGGAGACATCACAGTGTGGTGCTTGAAAACATAGGCTCTGAAGTAAAACTGCCTGAGTTCAAATCTTACTTCTACCGCCCATCTGATCCTTCTCTGAAGGACAAAGATGATAATAATATCTGCCTGCCCCCCTTGCCGAGTTCCAAGCATCAATTCTGTGCCTGACACATGATAAATGTTAGCTATTATTGAAATCATTTTAGAGGATGAGCTTACCAAGGAAGGAAAGAGAAAGAGTAAAATGCCCTTCAGGCAGCTCAAATGTGTATCTGGAACCCCTGGTAATCGAAATTGTAGTTGAAATCACTATGAACGCATGAACTGAACACAAGGTTAAGTTCAGAGGAAAGAAAAACAGAGGACCTGGGATAGATAGAGGAAACCATAGAAAGATCAGCTGGGAACTAATAAGAGAATTCTGTGGACCAGCATATTAAAACCTCAGAGAATAATAAAGCCTTACAGAACAGTGGTCACTTAGCAGGGTGTTGAAGACCTTGGATGGATGGCATCTGTTCTGTTTGCCAAGTGGGCCCTCTGCTTACCTGGCCCTAGCTGTTGCCATCATTTTTGCTCATTGCAGCATTTTAAATAGCATTGCCAGCGTGAGAGCCAGAGCACAATGTTGTCTAAGTGCCTGCCATCCGTGAGCATTAGAAAACTGGCTGATACATTTGAAATCACCCTTCGGGAGTTGAGTATACACCTCTAAACCCTCCATAGGAATGTATTTGGCAATGACATGGGCACAACATTTTATCACAGGGTATCAGATCCATGTCACTGGTACCAATTTCCTTGCTAAAGGCTGAAAGACAAAAAGAAGAAGAAATAGCCACATAACAGCCAAAATTGCTACCAGAAGTCTGGTGTCAGCCTGATACCAACTCTGGCTGAGGTTGTACACCTGGGTGATGTGTGGTTATTATGCCTGAGGTTTGGAGTGAACTGTGGAGTTTGGACTTGGAGGAAGAGATCAGAAAGGAGGAAGGGAAATGGGTAGACAGATGTGCTGTAGAGATTTGTGGATTCATTTTCCATTGTTGTTTAAGGAACGGGTATCTGGAACTCCATTTGGTAGCAACAGGCCTCTCTGTGTTTCTCCTTTAATGGAAACCAGTAGGATTAAGGTGCTTAGAAGGCTACTAGGGGTGGGGAAGGGGCTGTGATCTTATGACAGGAATCAAAGAAGCAAGACCAGGTGGGTATTGAGGCTTATCCTAGTAAGGGAAGCCATTTCCTTTGCTTTCCTTAAATGCCCTGGAGTTCTTAGTCTCTAGTCACCACATGGGACAACAATGAATGGCTTGGAGAGCAGCCCAGCCATTGTTTGGTTTTTCTCATAATTAGGGTGACCATATAATTTATCCTCCAAACCTTTTACTGAAAGGAGGTACAGTGAATACTTTCTCTAGGAGTAAAGGCATACTCTGGGATGTTGCAAGAAGGATTAGAATACGTACTCATCCTACTGATAAGCCATTTCCAAACCTTTTTAGTTCACATAGGGTTAAAAACATAGACTCTGGGCTATGTGACCTTAACTTCACATCTCTGAAGTTTAGCACCCTCACTGGTGAACTAGGGCTTAACAATCGCTCCTACCTTTCAGGGTTAAGGAGCTGAGTTACTCTGTGGACAGAGCAGCACCTGGTGCTCAGTACAAGCTGAGTAAATGCTGTTCTTGTCGTGTCAGGCTCTCCCGGGTAGAGACTCAGCACCTATGGACTTGACGCTCAGCCTTCTTGCCCCGTGCCTTGGCATGGAGGGGGATTCAGCAAGTGTGTGTTGAATGAATAAATTAGAAGATAGAAGGAATGAATCAAGGAGGAAATGAGTACAATTCTTACTCGATATTTCTTCATTTTTTGGATTCTTTATCATTTAACTATTTTGAGGATATATTCACATGTGAGGATGCTGATGCCGACTCAGAAAATCTTTCAAATGCATGTTCTAACCTATCTTTGCTATACCTCGGGACCCCTTGGTTTGGGGGCTTCCCCTGTATAATTGGCCTATAATCAACACTGACCTGTCCTCACCATCTGCTCTTCCACGGCCTGCTCCTCGCCGGCTGGTAGACCTTACTGGAGAAATTACCTCTTGTCAATTAAAATTAATTTTGTCAATTAGCACTGTTGGTACCACCTCAACAAGGACTATTAGTGATAATAATTTCATTGGCTCCCTATCATGTTCCCCCAAAGGTCTCAACTTTCCCAGCCCTCAGGGTCACAACCTCTCACCCACACACCTCTCCTAGGAGATGACCTGCTTTCTGCTTTACTGAGATAAGACTAACTTGAATTTCAGCTTCTTCCTTCCACATCCAAGTGATCTGTAAGCCTTCCTATTATTTCTTGGCCCGCCTCACAGGGAGGAAAGTGCCCCATCTCCTTTCCAAAGCTAATTCTTCTATCTTTTTATCCAAATCCATTCTTCTTCCCTCCATAGCTCTGTTCCACCAGTTATCCCACTCTGTTTGCTTTTGACAGGTCTCCCAAATCTCTGTCCTTTTCATTTACATATTAATATGCTCTTGTATTTTTCCATCTTAAAACAGCAAGAACAACAATCTTCTCGTCTTTCTCTTTCTATTTATTACTGAACCTGTTGAAAGAATAATCTATACGTATTAGCCTCTTTTGCCCTTAATCATTCCTAAACCCCTTTAAAGTAACTGCTCATGCCACTAATTTGAAATTGTCTTCTCATAAATTACTATTGACATTCTAATCCCTATATCCAATGACTTCTTCTGAGTCATTCTCCTCAATCTCTCTGTAGCATTTTATGTCATTGATCACTCTCTCCTTCATAAAAAGCATTCCTTGGCTTTCTTGGCTTAGGTTGATCTTGGTTACCCTCTTGCCTCTCTAATTTGCCTATGCCTCTTCTGTCTCCCACCCCCAAATAGAGGTGCTCCCCCAATATTTGATGCTTCCCTTTTAATCATTCAAATCCCTCGGTGATCTCAATTATAACCAGGCCCTTGACTGTCCTCATTGAAGGTGGGCTCCCAGATCTATATTTCTAACCCAACATTGCAGGGCCTCATTTCTAGCATTCTGCTGGACATCAGTGTTTACTAAAAACTAGTCTCTTCTCCTGAACAAATTTTCCCAAACCAACTCTATCTCCTAGGTTTCTAATAACAGCACCTCTCTCCTCTTACCTCATTCCCCTGGGTCAAAAATGCAAATTACTAACTCATAATAAGGGGTGATGGGAAGGGAAGAACAGAAGTACTTTGGATTAGACAAAGGAGAATGAAGGGAAGGGTGGGGGATGGGAATAGGAAAGACAGTAGAATGAATCAATCAGACATTACTTTCCTATGTTCATATAAGAATACATAACCAATGTATTTCCACATCATGAACAACCAGAAGAATGGGACGTTGTACTCCACATATGTACAATGTGTCAAAATACATTCCACTGTCATGTATAATTAAAAAGAACACATTTTTAAAAAGAAGAAAATGCAAATTATTTTGAGACCTCCCTCAACTTCTTAGTCTACAAGTCCCACCTCTCTCAATCCCACCTCTCTCAAACCCATCTCTTTCTTTCCATGACACCTGCCACTATCCAAGATGCTGCCTCCTATCTTAACACAATGGCCTGCTAACTGCTTTTTTTTCTTCCAATTTACTTTTCCTCAGTTCTCTCTTGATTTTCCGTCACTCTCTCTCCTAATAATACTTCATATACTAGAGATAAAGTCCCCAAATTCCACTAGTAGGCCCTCTTATTTGCCAGAAGTAATTCCTACTATTGGTCTTTATACACTCTACTCTCCAGCCAATCCCAAATTCACCTTTTCAAGAAAAGTCCTACACTTCTACCTCTGAGCCACTTCTCTTTTTTTCTTCCATATATTGATTTCCTGGGGCTGCCATAACAAAGTACCACAAACTGAGTGGTTTAAAGCATCAGAAATCTATTTTTACTTAGTTCCAGAGGTTCAAAGTCCAAATGCAAGGTGTCAGCAGGGCCATGTTCTCTCAGAAGTTCTAGAGAAAGAATCCTTCTTTACTTCTTCTAACTTCAGGTGGTTGCTGACAACCATTTGTGTTCCTTGGTTGGTTTGTGCATTATACCAATCTCTGCCTCCATCTTCACATGGCCTGGGTTCTGTGTTTCAATTTCTATACTTGAAAGGACACCTGCCCACCCTAATCCATTATGATTATATCTTAACTTGATCTATAAAACCTATTTCCAAATGAAGTCACATTGTGTGTAAACTGAATGTTTATGTCACCCTATGTGTTGAAACCTTTCCCCACAGTATGCATGGTATCAGGAAGTAGGGCCTCTGGGAGGTAATTAGGTCATGATGGGATTAGTGTCCTTATAGAAGAGACCCCAGAGAGCTCTCTCACTCTCTATCCAATAGTCTGTAACTCATAAGAGGAAACTCACCAGAACCCAACCATGCTGATGCCCTGATCTTGGACTTTCAGCCTCCGGAGCTGTAAGAAGTACATTTCCATTGTTTGTAAACCACATACTCTATGATATTCTGTTATAGCAAACTAAACTGTACTGAGACATATTCACAGATTCCAGTGGTTAGAACTTATATCTTTTGGAGGGACACCATTCAACCTATAGCATTTCTCTGCAGAGATGGACTTCTCACTCTCTCCAACTCAGTCAATCAAAATCCTTCTACTGCTTCAAAATCCAGTCGATTCTCACCTCTGCTATGAAGTTGCTCATAATTCCCAGACAAATCCCTCTGAGGTAATATATTTTGCCCCTTTTATAACATAGCTATATCCATACATCTTCTTTCTGCTGCTAATTTCTAAACTCCTCAAGACATAAGACATATATATCATTTATCTTTGTATCCCCCTAAATGTCTAGCAAAGTGCCTTTAACTCATGAACTCACCTGGTTAAATCAAATTAAAATAAATTTCCTTATAGATTTGAAATTTTGACCATTACTGTATTTTTGTCACCTAAAGTAATTTTTCACTTTTACCATTAAATCCAAAAGTTGGCCAGGCCCAAAGAATTCCAATCTATTCTTACTTTTCATTGAAATGTTTCAACATTAAAAACATATCTCTCTTTCTCTCTTTTTTTTTAACTCTATAAATTGGTTGCTATAGGTCATTTTTCTATGCATCGATTTCTTCCTTGGATTATTTTGAAGTTAATATTGCAGGTGCCCTGAATTCTGTTGGAATCTAATCATCTGGCATTCAGAAGATATATCAGGGGATGGTCCAGGGAGCCTGGCTTGAACCTGCAATTTCATCTTACCAGGCAGTTATGAGGAGAATCTAATCAGCATAGTCAAACACAGCTTCCTTTTGGGCCTAATTTTTGTGTTTTAAATATGTAAATAATTCTGTATCGTAGGGTTGTTATAACTGATATGGTATTCCCAATCCCATATTAATTTATTTTTGATTCCTAAAGGTTTTACTTGGAAAACAGGTGGAATAACTTATGAATGCCCTTATATCTTCATTAGAGGAGGTGGCAGTCCTAGTCTTTCATCTAGATTTGCTGCTCTGTGTGTATGTGTGTGTGTGTGTGTGTACGCACACTCTCACAGACAGGCTAGAATCTGATTAATCTCTTAAATAGACTAAACACATACACAGTAAGAGCATTCAGACTATAGGCTTTAGTCAAGGACATGGTTCTCTTTTTAATGCATATTTGGGACTGACAGACAGAATCATGGGGAGAAAAGGAAAAACAAGTGAAATGGTAGATTGCCATGGGTTTAAGGGCCAGTTTCTCTGCATGTGCTCGCTCCACGGAAGGGGTCCTAGGGGCTGTGGGGAAATAAGGTGGCCTCCAGGCTGTGAGCTAATGCGGCACTGCTGCTGTTTGCATAGCTGCACAGCCCTAGGAGAGACCCGGGAAAGCTAGCTTGAATTCCAATGAATATTTACAATTACACTGCTCCGGAGCAGAATGCAATCACAGCGCTCCAGTCTACAGGTTTTATGCATCAAAAGAAAATGAGAGGAGAGCAGCAAAAATGGAGTTGCCTTCGGAGAGACTTATAAACACAGATCTCACCGCTTGTGGCAGAACTAAAATGCTTTATTTCTGATAGGAGCAATTTATTCTTCGGGCACCTTCCTTGATAGTAGAAAGCACCCGACTGGGTTTTGAAGTGAAAAAAGAAAGTCTTCAGTGGATGGTTTTTAATTCTGAGCAAGAGAAAGGCATGGGCAGAATTGGATTGCGTAATTTTGATTTTGTTTTTTAACAGCAGGCCCTAGAGGAGGGTGGGAAAATCCCTGAGCCAGTTCACAAACTCCCTCTTCTTTTGGTTTGTGTTTTAATCTTGTTCTTACAGATTGTCCTTTCTTCATAGGGTAGCCCAGGGAAAAGTTGCCACCATTTTGTGTCCCCATTTAAAGCCTTTGGGTAACTGATGGCCAGAAACATGTGCACTCCCCTTGCTCATTTTTCCTCGTGAGCTGTTGATCCACAGCAAAGATCTGGTGAGAACTACATGGGAAAAATTAGTCAGAGCCATTTGGACCCAGTGAGGCAGTTTTTAACTTTCAGAGGTGCCAGGGTAGATGAAATTGAATGTTTTAAAAGGACTCCATCAGAACCTGGTTTTGTGGCTTGGCTGACTAATCTCTTGCACTATTACGATTTATATTGGATTACCATTTACTAGCAGCCTGGGCTGCTGCACTGAGCAGAGGCCCTCTCAGCTACCTATCTATACTTTCATCCTCTTATTAGTCCATTTTCTCCTATCAGGGTGCAAGTGCCTCCCACACACATACCTGCTTGCTGAACCACTGACTCACCCATCTTCTCACATTTCTCTACTTCAACTTGCTTGTATATATCCAAGCTTGGAGCAAAGGAAGGTAGGAGCCACGTTCCTGTATTTGTGTGATTGGTCAATGGCAGATCTGAAAATAAATGTTTCCTTCTCTTATTATATCTTCTCAGATTCTCAGTTGGTTATAGATACCATAAAAGTGTCAAACCAGGGCCTGGGAAAAAGGGCAGCTTTGGGTTTCCAAGACCTCCATTAGCTCTCCTGTTCTTTGCTGTAATGTATTTTCTCAAACATATGTAAGTATTATGCAAACACAGCTTCACAGCATTCTTCCTTCCAATTGTACCACTGCCTCTAAGCCCCTCCTTTGAGGAAGTTCAATAGCCGCTATGGTTTTTTAGTAAGTACCTACTCTGTACAAAGCTGCATATGACCTATGAATGTGCTGCGCATGCATAAATATTTGTTGTGAAACCCCATAGAAGTAGTTTTGCTAAATATAGGACAAGCAATCACCTTAATTAATATGAGTGCTTAATTGATTCTTTATTCAGATGGTCAAAGAAGTTTTACATTTCGGCCTTGTGATTCTAGAAGGCCCCATGCATTTGCTGAAATTGTGTTGCTCAAAACATTTGAGTCTCCATTTCTAGAAGTGCCCATTAAACATTTAAAAGTAGGAAAAGGACTTAACTAGGCTTTTTTTTTTCAAAGAAGATATACAAATGGCCAAGAAGCACATGAAAACAAGGTCAACATCATTTGTCATTAAGGAAATGCAAATCAAAACTGTGAAGTACCTCCTAGAATGACCATAATTTTTTAAAGGAAAATAAGCATTAGCAAAGATTTGGGGAAAATGGAACCTTTGTTACATTGCTGACATAAAATGATGTAGGTGCTGTGAAAACAGTTTTGTAGTTCCTCTAAAGGTTACATAGAATTACCATAGACCCCAGCAATTTTATTCTTAGGTATATGCACGAAAGGAACCAGGTGTTTAAATAAAACCTTCTCATGAATATTTATAGCAACACTATTCACAAAAGCTGACTGATGGAAACAACCCAATATCCTTCAGCAGATGAATAAACAAAATGTGGTATATCCATACAACAGAATATCAATAAAAAGGAATCATACATGCTACAAAATTAATGCATCTTGAAAACATTATACTAAGAAGTCAGTCACAAAAGACCATATGTTATGTGATTCTATTTATATGAAATATCTAACAGACAAATCTATAGAGACAGAAAGTAGATTAATAGCTGCTTAGGGCTTGGAGTGGGGAGGGAGGATAATGAAAAGCAGAGAGATAATAGTTAAAGGGTACAGGGTTTCTCTTTGTGGTGAGAAAAATATTTTTTAAATTGCCCATGATGATGGCTTCACTGCAAATCATTGCATTATATATATTAAATGGGTGAATTATATGGTATGCTAATTATTTCTCAATGAAGATATTTTGTAAAGCAATTTATAAGCCATACTAAAAAATACTAACACATTGCTTTAAGATCCTCCATAATATTTTTAGGTAAAGAATAGCATTATCCAGTTTATTGACCTGTTTATTTCAGTTCGTCCCAAATGATTTTTTAGCTATTTTTAGACAAAGTAGTAAAGATTTACCACCAATGATACTATCTAAAATAAAGGTCAAAGGAGATGAAAAACTTCCCAGAGAAGAGATTCCCAAAGTTTTCACTTGCATCTGTGAAATACATGGACTGTGACTTCACATGATTTTAGAAAGGACAACTTTCATTTGGAGCTATAAATTTGGGTATATATGTTTTTTTAAAAATAGTCATACTTCATGTATTTATGTAAGTCTTGGTATTTACATATATACATATACATTGTTATATACATATGCATATAATTTGATGTGTACATATATTAGATAAATAAGCAATATGTGTATATATGTTCAATCTTTGATTTGTAATAGGATAAATAGAAGAAAATGGGAATGAGAATTTTTTCCTACTCATTCATTCAACATTTATTGGGCATGTAACATAGGGCACAAAAAAAAAATCATAAGAAAACTCCTTATCAGATTAAATAGATATTAGCACAGATTTTTGGTAAACTCTAGAATCCAGACCAGAGGGTAGAGGCCAAATAATACATTAGTGCTTAAAAGCAGCGAAAACTTTGTGATAGTCAACAGAGATAAGTGTTCCCCTGGAGAAATTCATTGGCAAATATGTTTAAAAGCTTCTAAAAGAGTCTTTAGCCAGCAGAATATCATACCCAGAGGGGGTATAACTAATTGTCTTGGCAAGAATTTCTATGCAGTTGCTATTTACCTACAGAAAGGAATGCATCTTTTATTCTTCCCATAGATTCAGGCCCTGCGATGCTAAGTACTCTATAATTTTTATTAAAATGGTTCCTGTTAGACCTTTCAACACGGCAACAGTGTAATCATGTAACAGGACAGGTGTCATAAGTATTGGTGGCTTCTCTGAAATTCTGTCCACTGTGCTAATGATCTATGAGAAAAAGGAGCCACTTGTATATATCTATAGAATTATTTTAAGTTTTTGTCATTTTTTTTCCTTTTGTTAAAAAAATGTACTAAGTCAAGTCATAATAACTAGCTAACTAATTGCATCCCCCACTGATGTTGAACTTCTATAGCAACTGAGTTCAAGTGGAAACTTAGAAAATGATTTTTGTGAACTCCAGTGAAACTCTAATGATAACATCACATAAGAGAGAAACTGCTACCATCATATTAAAAAAGTTAACGCAGATCAGATTGGTATCTAACAGAGGCCCTTTCAACTCTGCAGGTAGTGGTGTTTTCAAAAGTTTGCAAGCTGATCATTTTATCTGGTATTGTTTGAATGTTCAGATGTCCCCCAGAAGGATAGAAAGCATTTTTATTCTAACCTTGAAATAGACACTCAATGGAAATAGGAAATAATGAGATTTGCCTGTACATTTCTACTAATATGTCAGTCCTCACTAATGGGTAACATATCCAAGATTTAATTCCTTGAATCCTCAGTTCACCTCCCAAAGCAATGACTTTGTCCTGGTGAGGGTCCAGGTTTTATGGTTTGGGGGAAAATTATTATTGTTTTTTAAAATTAAGATCTACCTAGATTTTGGATTCCTACTTCTGGGTAACTATTGGTCAGTCCCCTCATCCTTCTTTGTTTATGTAGACATTTGTTAAATAGACACATAAAATGCACGAAACCATACCCAGTGGAATATAGGAACCAATATTGCAAACACATCACCTGCCAGAGCTTGTGTTTTGTATTTTGTAGATCTCATTTTAGTCCTCAAAATAATAATTTATAATGAGATCCCCCATTTTACAGGCAAGGAAATGAGAGTTCAGAGAGATGTTCAACCTGTGACCTTTGGCAAATGGTCGTATAAGAGTTTGGCCCCAGGTGGAAAGCCAAAGTTCTAATATTTAGGATCCTCCATACATACCTCCTCCCTACCCCCTTAAATCTCAGATCTTATCCCTGCTCCCACCTCAGAGCCTTTGTACTGGCTTTGCCTTCCACCTGAAACCCTCTTTACTCCCTATCTAAATGACTCATTCCTTCACCCTCTCTGTCTTGACTCCAATGTCACCTTCTCAGTAACGCCCCTCCTAGTCATTCTACTTAAAACCATACCTACAACCCACTCCCCACTCCCAATCCTTCTTTTCCTGCTCTATTTTCTTTTCCTGTAGCATTTATCATCCTCTATGTTATCTTTACTGTCAGAGCCTCCTTCTAGAATGCATGTTCCCTGAGACATAGACTTTTGTCTGTTTTGTTCTTTGATGCGTCCTCAGCCACTAACACTGTGTCTATCACGTAATAGGGGCTCATTAAATATTTGTTGACTGAGTAAATGAAAGACCCCAAAGGCCTCAAAGCCTGGCTCCTCCCTCAATGGTCCCAATAATGAACTTCTAGAGATTGTTTTTTTAAAATATCTTTCTTCTGAATCTTTCCTTCTGTACCCTGACTTCTTCATTCTACCAAAGAGTGGAGCGCAAACTCTCTGGTCAGCTAACTGGTTTGTGTTTATGTGATTGAGGGTCAGAGAGAGCAGACAATATTTCCTCCATACTCCTGGGCATTTCTGTTGGGGGAGGCTGGCATTGTGGGAAAATGACCTGGGGTTGCATGTGTGTGTACAAGCAGCTAGATAAGCCGTCCTTCTAGTTACCTGGGAAGGGTAATGACAATTCTCTGCAAGCCACTGTCCCCAGGGTGAATGAGCCTGGTACTGGGCAAGCCTACAAACTTCTGCCCTTAGGGAAGGCAAGGGGTTCTCCTCTGCCTCTGGCTTCCTATCTTGAAAACAAGGTCCTTGCTTTACTTGGCATTTACAGTCTTGAGGGATTCAAAATAACTCTGAGCGTGGATTACATTTCTAGATGGTTAAAATTCAGAATTTCATAATGAACAGTCACAAGGCTTAATGGATTTTGTGCTTTGCTCTCACTGTTGGATATTTGTTGAAATTCAGCGTGGAACTAATTCATCTTTGAAAGCCATCTTAAATTTTTCTAATAACCCATAAGCTTGTTGGAAGAAAGGCAATGACAGAAAACAGGTTCTTATCATTTCATTGGTGCAGTTCTTTGTAGGCCTGAAATAAACCCACTTTTTCTACTTTATTAAACAATATTTTTTGCTGTCTCACTATATCAAAAGGGAGAATACCTAAATACAAACCCTGCAAATAGTTCAATACATACGTACAGAAATACATATGCACTTACATAAATACACAAGCTATCTATCTTTTTCTTTCTAGGCTTTCTTCAATGTATGTGCATGCATATAGACTAGGAGGAAATATTAAGTTGTTGTTTCTGAATTTTAGGTTTGGGGTGATTTTAATTCTCCTTATATGGCTGCACATTTTCTACAGTAAATGTGTGTTATTTTATAACCATCAAAGCAATTAATTTTGTCAGTAATGCTTTAAAATCTTACATCATTTTCCTTGAGGATCTATAGGTTTTCTGTCTTTACCATGTTGTTTTGAATCCATTTGCTTTTTCTTAAGCCCTGACACAAAACTAAAAGTAACAAAGCATTTTAATAATTCAAATAAGACTTTCTGATTTTTTTATTAAATACACTTTTTTATTTTTCCATCCTAAAAAAAATACATTTTAATAATACATCTGATTAATTAAGTTAATTGTTCACAGACCTGTTGTAAAAAGGTCAATCTTATACATGATAGAATAGGATGTTGTTCATAAACTAATAACCTAAATTCAGAATTATTTTCACATTTAGTTAATATTTGCTTGCCATTCCTTATTATTAGCCATGAATACATTTGACATCCTAAAATGTGGAATATTAGAAAGAGGTGAATTGGTATATACAAACTGACATGGAAAGATGTTCATGAAATACCCATAAGTAGAAGGAAAAGTTACTAATCAGGATATAGAATCTGTTAACACATTTATATGAAACTGCTTTGTTTACATATGTATGTATAGAAAATGTCCAAAAGAACGAGTAGGAAATTGATCCTAGTAATTATTGGCAAAGGAGTTTTTTCTTAAATTATTAAATAATAATTTAATATAATAAAATTATATTCATATTTTAAGTAAGTCCAGCTATTCCATAGTTGAAAGCATTCTTCCTAATTCCAAAAATTATTGACATATTATTTCTTTCCCCTGAACTCAGATGTCATATTAAGATATTGTTGTCTTTCCAAAAACATTCACAATGTCTGACCTACAGTAGGTGCCCAATAAAAAAATTACTAGATGAAATAATGAGCATATCAGTATGTTGTCTAGTTTTTAAAGATTAAAAAATATATATGAGGGGCTGGAGTTGTGGTTCGGTGGTAGAGTGCTTGCCTGGCATGTGTAAGGCCTTGGGTTCGATCCTCAGCATATAACATATAAATAAGTAAAATAAAAGATGCATTGACAACTAAAAAAATATTTTTAAAAAAAGTCTGTGAATTTGTTCTTTATAGTTTAATAATTTTTTTTTTCTCCAAGAGCTAATAAAAATAAATCCAGGGCTGGGGTTGTGGCTCAGCGGTGGAGCGCTTGCCTTGCACATGTGAGGCACTAGGTTCGATCCTCAGCACCACATAAAAATAAATAAACAGAATAAAGATATTGTGTCCATCTATAACTGAAAAATAAATTTAAAATAAAACATAAATCCAAGCACAATACATTTTTTAAGAAAACTTTGAGGAATGGGCCCGTAGCAAACATTCTTTGCCTCCATGCCCCACCAGCACATAAATTCATGATTTTGTGCTTTCATGTATCTAGCCAAGGTCCTAAGGTGACATCTAAACTACTTGTCTCCTCAATTTACAGATGGAGAAGACAAAGACTCAGCTGGAAGAAACTGAATTGGAGGCACCTACTTTCAAGCCTAGACTTTAAGAGAGGTAAACTACATACCTAATCCTTCCTAATAGATTCCAGAAAGAACACGGATGAAACTTCTCTTGATCTTTTTTTTTTTTTTTCCTTACACAAATTTAATACTTTGATCGCTTACAACTAAAAGGCAGTATTTAAAGAAATAGCACAGGTCACTTTTATTATATACGGCTCCGTTAGCAAGATACTACCTTGAGTAGCTGTTTAAAGGGATCACACTTCAAAAGGTAATTGACCTAAATTCTCCTTCCTGCTCTGCACTCTGGTGAGTCTTCTCCATGTGCAGCCCTCCCATGGGTCTCACACATGGAAGAGATACAGTGGGGTCCTGGGGAAACTAGGCCACTGTGATTAAAACTAATTCAAACATTATTTTAATGCCTGTGTTTAGTTTGCTAAAAATTCTCAACTTCAGTGGGTGCCTAAGGGCTGACAGCTCCATTCTGGAATAAATCAGAAGTTGATTTATAGAGAAGAACACTTTAAAGTGATTACACCTGCTCTGGTCCCATCTGGTTGGGATATGATGAAGTAGAGTTCTATGTCTCTGCCTTCAAAGTGTTTGTTTTGGTCCAAATCATGAGGAAAGTTACAAAATAAATAGATCCACCAGAATAAACTGCTCTAACCATGTGTCCCATGAGCAGCTAGCCTAATACTGCCTAATTTCTTTTATTCTCATAAAAAATATTTTTATTTGGCAAATGTTCACTGATTCAGTCATATTATCTGATGATGTTCATGTTCCAGGTCCATATCATTGCTTTGCCCCCAGTGAAATGTTATAACTTATTAATTTAAAAATCTTAGGATGATTATGCAGTTGACTGATGCTCTCTAGAACTTATAGGAACACTGAGGTTTTACATTGCCAACACTTTTCCTTGTTGTAGAAATCCTGTTGACATCAGCTGATGATTGTTCCAAACATCTTTGAAACAAAAAGGAATAAACAAACATCTTGGGTACGTGATCTTCCTGGAGTGTTCTTGTGCCTTTCTCCCATTATCTTGGAAAATAATATTGTTGCTATCGTTTTAGAACACTTCCAGAAAGAGGCTTGGCCTTCAAGTTCTGACTCATTTATAAAGCCATATGTTACAAATCACAGCTTTTGATTCTGTGCACGGTAGACCAAAGCAGATGTTTGGTTGAAAGTGTGTTGTATTACCTGAGATCATGTGCTAGCAAAGAAGGACATGAAAACCAGATTTCTAATTGATATTTTTATTTCTGGTAGGTATCATTGTATGAACAAGCATTCCCATTGTGTGTTCCTCAAACAAAACTATAGCCATTGCCCTTTAAATTGTAAAACAAGATTTAAAAAATAAAGACATATTTTATATATCTTTATTTTAAAAAATAAAGGAAAAAAAGTCAAGCTACTTATATCCTGAGATTATATAAATGTGAAGAGAAAAAAACTATATGAAGTCACTTAATAATGAGGTCAAGAATACTGAATAATTTAACATACCCTTGGATCTTGATTTGTGATTGTCCAAAACTAATATTTCACAAGCCACATTGCATCTTGTCACCAAGTCCTATTTCTCCCTCAAGATAATGTCCAAGTATTAATGGACTCAATTTGGTGGAAATTACCTAATTGGCTATAGTCACTTCAACTCAAATGTGACATTTTGGACCGTTCCGTAGACACAAGGATAAGTTAGAAGCTTGAGCGGCAGTCTTGCTCTTTGTGATAATTGTAGCTGAAGCTTGTGTTATCACCGAAGCTTATTATTTTGCAAGTTGTACACTCAGCTTTTTGTAAAAATTGTCCTGTAAGGAAAAAATCCCTGAAGAGGCTTCTTTTCTCTCCTGTTTTTTTCTAAAACCTTCAGATGAGGATGACCAGACAAAATGCTCTGTGATTGTATTTCAGTACAATTAACCACATGCTGCCTGGTAAAACAAATCTCTTAGTATCATGAATTAAACAGTTTCCTTAAGCCTTGGTGTTCTTTAGGTCTTATGATTCTTGAGCTGACCAAATTACTGCTAGTGAATGGCATTGGTTAAGGGTACTCTTTCTGCCTTGGGACATTGTGTGCCTCTTCATCAGGCATGTATATGAGGAGTGAGAAGTCTGCCTTTCAGGTGTTGTCCTTGGCCTCTGTTCTTGTGCCTGAGCTTTGTGCTTGTGAAAACAGTATGCTCTTTCTTACACAGTAGGAGGGCACCCAACAGTGAGTCTCTTTCTCTTGTTAATAATAATGTGTATTTCTACAATGCTTTATGATTTCAAGAGGATCTACCTTCCCTCTCTCCCTCTTTTCCTTCCTTCTATATTCATTAAGTAAATAAAATGATCCCAAGTCCTGTGCTGGGCACTGAAGATACAGAGATAGGTAAAATATTTTCTCTGCCTTCAAGGAATCCCTAGTTGAGAAGGGGAGAAAGAGAGATAATCAATCAATTCTGATGTAATATGGTCAGGGTTTAGTGAACTATGGAAAATGCTAGAAGTCAGGAAGCTTTGCAGAGAAAGTAATTTTGAGGACAGAGCTTGAAAGATGGTAGGTATTTACAACTGGGGGAGGGGTAAGGAGAAGGAAATGGGGAAATGTTCACCTCAACAGACATGAAATATGGGGCTAAATGGTAGGTGAGACCAGATCATAAAGGACCTTATGTGCCATGTCAGGTGTCTGGAATTTGTCATAGTGTGCTTTATTATTTCATCTCAATTGTTCCTCACAATCCTTGGGAGTCATTCCATGGCAAATCAGTGTCCTAAGAAATAGAAGGCCTGGGTTATACAAGGGTTCTACCACCTACCTCCTTTCAACTTGAAGCAAATCACCAAGTTCTGAGCTTGGAACACACATGGCCTGTTTAATACTTCTCAAGGCAACAGCAACTTGATATTAATGATATTGTCCTTTCTGCAACCGTCCATTACCATATACCACTAACGTATTTGTCCCAGACTCTGGGTGCTGATAGCCAATGAGGCCTAATGTTGCAAACTGTAGTCTCCTCTCTCAACCAATGAGTATAAGTATACTACCCTGCAACCCACCTTGCCCAATCAGCTCTCTGCCTAACTATCTAGAGGGGACTGTCTTTTGCAGCAGAGGTGTTTATTCTGAGATGATCTCTCTGCCATTTATTTTTGCTCTGAGAAGCAGTTTTGATCCATAATGGCTAACAAAAGACGTGCAAGTGGTGGTGCTGGAACAGAGAAATAGTGTCATGCTTGCTGTCCCAATACAGGTGTAATAGGGTTCAAGTGAATTTCAAGGAAATGGTTAGAGAAAGAATGAGATAGAGGGAGAAGGGAAGAGAGACCATCAGCAGACAATCTGACTTTGGGAAGGACATCATATAGAGCAGGGCATCCTGGGAGGACTACACTGTCCCTCTGAAAGTAGATTAAGAGAAAACTTGGCTGGAGGGAACGTGTCACACTGAGGAACCTGGAGGGAACAGAGTACATACTGTTGGCCATTACCATAATACTAGGAATACATTTCTGTAGGGTTGTGTTTTGGGGACCATGTGCAGCACCCTCTTTCCTGAGATGGGTGCACTCCTGTGCAAAAGAGGTTGAATGGAGAATTCTCAACTTACTAGAGTTTAGTATTTAAGAGAAAGAGTTCTGGAACCAGGCCACAGATTTTAAACCCAGCTCCACCATTTACTAGCTGTACCATCTTGATGACTGAACCTCACTCCATCTCAGTTTACCCACTTACAAAATGAGAGTAACAATACTACCTTCCAAGTGGGGATTATTGTGGTAATAGAATACTTGTATAATGCTTACAAGAGTGACTACTGCAAATTAAGTACTCAAAAAGGAAGAAGTGTAATTATTCATATCGCTGTATTCCATTTTACTATTCAGTTTTCTGCCTATCACATAAGGAAAATTAACTAAATAATCCTGCAGCTCCCTGCTAGATGAAATATTACCTGAATCTTCTAATCCCTTTTATCCTAGGAAAAACCTTTAACTCTCTGGGTTTGACTGCCCTACGAGGGTCACATGGGAAATAAGGAGTAAAATGCAAAATTGAAATTGAAGCGCAGGTCAGCCATCCCCTAAGCTCACCATTCAATGTGCCAAAACCTGACCAGAGTGTCTCCTGGCAGGGACCCCCACTCCTTAACTTCTGGCACCCTTGCATGGCACAGATTACGTCAACTCTGTTAGCATTTTTGTTTGTTGTTGTCTGTTTTGTTCTGTTTTTTTTAATCCCTTCCATTCCTCTGCAAATCAAGAAGGGAAGTGGGGGAGGGGTGTGAAAAGGGATTTGTTGCACTGGAAGAAATAAGATTTAGCATAACATTAAATAAGCTAAAAGAAAAATATTCTCCCAGCTTTTGTAGCTCCAGCATCTGCTGTTAGCCTCTATGCATGGTGAGACAGATAATCCTTTCAGGGAAGTGGAAGAATTTCCCCCCAGTTTGGAGAAAAGACAAATCTCTGGACATAGCTCTTTGTCTTCACTGCTCTTTGCCCTTATTTTATGTGGCTGGAATCTAGTGGTACCTTTTCCCTTTGGGAGCATTGATGTAATTCTTCAAGGGTGCAGTAGAGAGGGAAGGAAGCTGAGAGAAGAGAAGGGACATATTACCTGCAAAATGACCTATCCCCTAGTGGCAATTTGGGCAGCTTTTGCTTCTGTATTCTTTCCTACACATCTACGACCCATATGTGTGTAGCAGGAAGTCAGATTTCTAGCTACTGGGAGTGAAGCTTTCTTCTTTTGTTTATCATATCTTCTTCCTTGTCTCTATCCATTTCAATATTAGAACAATCAGTGCCCTACCCAGCTAAAATATCTGTGTAGAGTATTTTAATAAGTATTTTTCATCCGACTGAACTGATTTCATCAGAGAAAGTTAATGCAATAGGTTTAATTTGAAAAATTTCTTCCTCTTTTTTATTTCTTCCATATTTGATTTTGAGCACATGTCTGAGACTTTCTGATGGTTTTGTGCTTCAGCGTCAGTCAGACACACAGAATGGGCTCTAGACAGTCTCAGAACTTGATTATGACCAAGGAGCCACTGTTCTATAAACACCGAAAATTAGAAATTATCTCTGGTGCTGTTGGTTAACGAAGTCGAAGGCTAACCTTTAGGGCTCATTAAAATTCCTCTGATGAAAACCCAAGCACGCAGGTCTCTCTCACGAATCCATCCCTGTTAGGAGCTGGCGTGTGGAAATTGGTCAAGGCCCTCCCCTTTGCCCTCCCCTTTAATCTCTTGGTTAGGTTTAGGCAGAGATTTTTAAAGCATATAGATTTCTCTTTCTCCCTACTCAGGGTATGTGCTGTGAATCCAAACACACTGGGCTCTAGTGTGTAACTCACTGAACCACCTTGACCAGGCAGTTCTGCTGGATCTGCCTCCCTCCAGCAACAAAGCAATGAAGTCATTGTTACTGGGGGTAAGTAAGAGGGGCCACAGGAGGATGTCTTCTGAACCTGACAACAGAAATAAACATGGAGGGAGGGGCAGGAAATGATAACCCCCCAAGTAGACTGCACATTTGGTGGAATGTAATGAATCTATCTACTCAGTGACAGTTATCAAGATGTCCCCGCGTGGTGACGGTGGCTGCTGTCCTGTGCTGCTGGCAAATGAGACCTCCCAAATCCTCCCAATGTGCTACAGCATGCATGTGCAGCAGAGTATTTGAATTCACTTGGTACATCCTTGTAAGATAAGGACACCATTGGTGACACATAGCATCACTATTATTATTGCTAAACAGATGGACAATAATTGTTGATGGAATTTGTGTTTTAATCACATTAATGTATTTGACAGGGAGATCCAGATCCACTTACATACACAATTCAAAGCCTGCCTTAATCTGGGTTCTTTTTTTTTTTTTTTTTTTTTTTTTATGACCGATAAACAGCTCCTCTGAGTTTGTAGACAAATGATGAAAAATATTTTAAAAAAAGATGAAGAGGAGGAAAAGGGAAGGAAGGAAGGAGGCACCAGGCTCCCACGTGGGCATTTTCTCTTTGGGAAACCAGGTGAGCTGGCCAGGCCTGCAGCCATGTTGACACTTTGATTCACATCTCACCCAGTGATTGCCCACCCAGGGCTCCGCAAGAATGCCCTCATCTTTCTCCTCCCCACTTCTCCAGTTCCCTCCTTCCCTCTATACACAACACATACATGCTTGATGCAAGAATTCGTGGGTGCGGTCTTTTCAAAGATTTCTACTGCTTTTTTACATAAACCAGTTTAGATGACTGTAAAATACTTGCCAACAATGGCCCTCACACCTATTAAACCCTCTAACCCATCACATGTCTCGGTTAGCATTATAATGTGACATGATAGAAATCAGAAACCCTGCTTTTAATGAAAATGTTCTAATTGTGGAAGAATGTGTCTTCCAAATATTCTACTGTACATCGGGCTGAGTGCAGACATAGACAAGACCAAACCCTATTAACTTGCCAATTTCCCTCTTACCGAGACTCAAAGAACAGAAGCTAGTGCAGAAAATTTGATATCCACAGAAGGAAAGAGTTCTACAGATTTCTGCTTCAGAAGCACAAACCCCATCTTTCCTTCTCTTGAGACAGTTGATCAGACACTTCCCTCCTCTCTTAGAAAAAAGAGATCTAAGGAAATTTTAAATTCATGGATAGATTTATTTGTTTGTTTGTTTGCTGGATTTTCCCCCCTCTCATTCTTTCTCCTCTGTAGAACACAACTAGTAAATGATTTGGATCTTTGACAGAACAAAGGTATTTTTGATGGGCTCTGTAATCTAGTGCGCTAATGCACCCGGTCCCCTCATTGTCTTGCTGTCTGATCCCATCCCTTCTGCCAGACAGTCACTGCGGGATGAGTCACTTTTAATGTCTGATAATCAAGGTGAATTTTCAAAAAGCTGCCATTTTGGAATTATGCACTATATCACAGTGTCAGGGACGAGAAGAGGAAGAAGGATGAAGAAAAGGCTAAGATAGACACCTACTGCACGTTTGGAGAACTGCAGGACAAAGCCTGCATGGTACCAGACAGGACATGTCCGGAGGGTCCAAGTCGATCAAGGCGTACATAATGAGAAAGAGACTATGTTAATTATAAATTAAAAATAACTTCTATGATAATGAAGATTATATGCACAGGAGAAAACGTCTTAGTTAAAACAGACTGGAGGCATAGAATTAAGCACCGGCCATTTGGGGGGTGTGAATTCCTTACATACTGAATATACTGTAGTCCATTAAATAACCTAATACAAACTTGCATTTGAAAAAGAATAGGAGTGAATCATAGCTATCTCCATGGATGCTATATTGTCTGTCATTCTTATTTAAAATAACATCAGCTAAGGAACATTACCGACCAGAGGGACTCAGCCTCCCTTTAACTAAGGAGACTGGACATTTCTGGAATCATTTAAAAGATGAAAACCTTCTCCCCATCCCCCCTGAAACAGTAGCCAGGGAGATATTGGAAACCCCGGTTAAACAAAGGGCAATCAAATATTCCTTCAGGGATTTGACTATTCAAATACATGGTGGTCAGTGTCTTCTCTAAGCTAGTTAACTAAAGCCACAGATACGTATTGTGGCTCTAGAAATTTATTTAATTATTGGCATTGTATTAAATAGTAGGATAGTTGAAGGAAAATGATATGAGAATAGCCTGCTACTTCTGTTTATTATTCAGAGAAGTGAATACCTATAAATAGACCAGGATGTTTTGACTAGGGAAATGCTGTCCTCGTTACAGCTGGGAGATGCTAGGGTGATTTCAAGCTGAAGCTTCAAAGCTTTGTCCTGCTTTATAAAAGCGCAAGCGTTTTCAGGGCTGTTTCAGTGGCTGGGGAGAATCTGCAGGTGCTTTATCTGTCCTGGGGGAGGGAGAGAATGATATTTCAGAGATTGCTATTTTGTAGCCATGACGAATGCTTACATGTAAACTCTAACTGAGGTGTTTAAATACCTGCATATCCTCCTTAACATGAGTATGTTTGCAGGGTATTACACCCTGGTATTGTTTATGGAGGTTATCTATTCCTCTCTCTCTCCATCCTCCCACTTTTGCCACTATGTCTGTCTGTCTCTCTCTCTCTCTCTCTCTCTCTCTCTCTCTCTCTCTCTCTCTCTCTTTTACACACATACACACAAACACACAAAAGATTGTTGCAAAATAAGCAAAGAAAATATAGTTATTGTGTTACTGGGTTCATGTATATAAAAGATTCAAGATATAGAGTATATGTGAAAAGAAAGTAACCTCTTATACATCTATTATTCCAATCCTAATTGTATCAAGACAACAGAAAGGTGACTTGTCCTATAACACTCAGCCAGGAAATGGCAGATGCCAACCTAGTGTCCAGGTGTCTAACTCCCAGGCAGGGCTGCTTTGGGCTGCAGTGTTCTATCCTCCCATTTAAGAATCAGGTCTCTCTACAGGTTGGCGAAACCATGATTTAAGCTCAGACGTCATGATGGAAAAAGGAAAACCTAAGGAAAAGATAAGAATCATATACATTTTCAACCATGATACAAATGAATAAAACATAATCTGGCATGAAGTGAAGAAAATCAAAATGTTGACAGAGAAGTTATACTCTGTGTATGTATAATATGTCAAAATATCCTCTACTGTCATATATATCTAAAAAGAACAAATAAATAAATAAAATCAGTGGGAAAAAAAAGATGTTAACAAAATGTCAAACCAAATGATCTACCTAGCCAGGAATTTGAATAGAAGGCAGCAATGTCCTTCCTTTAAAAACTGAGTAGAGATGTTCAGAAGTAGCATAGGAAGCAGATGATGCTTGCAAAAAAAATGATGACACTCTATTTTTCTCTGTTTATTTTCATCTGAAATGTTTAAATTATTCAGTTACATTCAAGCATGCAGTCCTTGAGATCCTAGGCTCTGTAAACCAGTGAACACAGCTGAAACTCGGAAGGAGCCAGCATTTTCTTCTCTTTTCTAGAATCTAGATCTTTAGAGGGTATGGCCTGCCTTACTTCCTGAGAAAAGGTCTACCAGTTATTACCTGGGAGTGTTTTTAAATCTCTACCTTAAATTTCCCTTTTGCTGTGTTCTGTCTCATGTTGGACTAAACTCTAGTTGAAATTTGCATGTTTTTATTAAAATAACTCCCATTGTGCTTGAGAATCCTGATGCCCTGGGCAAGAAATTCCTGAACCCTCGGAGTACATTTCCTGTTTTAGTGGTAAGTCTTATGAATTTTGTTCACAAACACCTAAAGACAATAGGAACATTCTCGGAGGCACTAGACGGTAATCATGATAAAACACATTATTGTAAACTAGGACTTCGAATTAGCTCAGCTTATCCTTCGAAGTATCTTTTAAAAGGCCCACACTAAGAATTAAAAGTTTATAGTAAAATCCATGTAAATCAAGAATGTGTTTTAGCATGATGGGGAATCTTCTGTAGGTAAAGGAAAGATTCAAAAGATGATGTATCCATGTAAGAAATTGTAACAAATAAGATGGAGGATGGAGATGTAGTGGTCAATAGACAATGAAAGGGTTGCCAAAAAGCAAATTGTGATTCAAGTGTAAAAAAAAAAAAAAAAAAAAAAAAAAAACACCTTTCAGTCTCTCTGATCCTACATTTTGCTTCTGAGCAAGAAAAAGTACAAGAACTTATGTGTGGTTGGTAGGGTAAACACAGAAACATGCTCTTTGTTTTTGCCCTGAAGAACCATCGGGAAGGGTTTGTGGGACTTGGATTTTGATAGAACTCTTAAGAATAGGCACTCTTCAGCCTCAGCACTAATATTATGTAATGCCAACAAAATGCTTGAAAGGAAGTTAAATACCTAAATAATCAAGACAACCCATGGCCATGGACTGAAAGACTTCATATTTCTAACACACCCTTTCTATAGAGCCATCCTTCTAGATTTTTTTAAATGACTGAGGCAAGAATGACTTTGGAAATCTTATCTTCTAATACCATTTGGGACTGGATGATTTTTTTGTCGGGAGAAAGAAGAGGAGGGAAAGACGACTGTCTTGTGCATGTTAGGATATTCAGCACCATCCCTCCCTGGCCTCCATGCACCAGATGCCAGCAATACTCCCTCACCAGTTGTGGCAATTAAAGTATCTCCAGACACTGCCAAATACCCTCTGGGGAGCAAAATAACCTCTGATTGAAAACCACTGGACTATAGAGAATGGTTCTCATTTTAGAAAATAGGCTCTGTTGTCCTGTATTTTGGAGACAGTCTTCATACAACAAAGCCCATGTTTCTGAGCATGCTTTGTGATTCCTGATGTTGCCCATACAACAGCGCTCAGCATCCAAGATACATATGATTAAGTCTAAAGGGAGGCATGTTACAAAAAAAAATTTTTTGAGCAATTGATTATTGACACATAAAGAGTTGGACAGGATCAAGTAGACACAAAGCCAGCCACATTTTTGAAAGAGATGTAATGCCAACAAAACATTTTGAGGAGGTAAATACCTAATTAAATGGGAAGACAACCTGTGGTCATGGAGTGAAAGATTTCATATAGGTAAGATTACAACCCTTCTTATATATAAGCTTTATTTTGTTTTTATGGCTATTTGAGAAAAGAATGACTTTGGAAATCTCTGCTTCTATAGAAATGATGTCAAGCCACAATGGAGAACACCTTTTTAATGCCTTTTTCAGATGTGGCCAAGGAGGATGATGAGGAAAAAGGATCTAGTTATAAAAAACAATGAAATGGAAAGCTTCCCCACAGAGTAGAACCAGAGCCTGATTGGAAAGCAGTTTCTCCCCCTAAGGGCCCTTGCCATCTCACAGAGGATTCCGAATTGCTGTGACTATTGACTGTTCCAAGGACTTCCATTCTTTCCTTTTCCAAATGGGAATGCTTATTGTAGTACTCTTAGGAATAGGGACCATTTCCTTCTGTTACCATGTGTTGGCTTCTTCATTCATAAGTGTCTGGATCCAGAAGAATCACATGAGATCCAGGACCTTGAGTTTGTAATGTATCTTCTTTAGAGAAGAAGTGAGAGTAATTTACATACAAAGGAGGGAAACAAATACCAACAAAAGAGCAGCCTGTGGTAGATTTTATTACTGTTCTCAATTATGTGCTACCCATTCCTATGAAAGGAAAAAGAAAGTGTACATATAAATATATATGCACGTATGTATGTAATTTTCATTTGATTTTCAGTACCTATCCATCTGAGATGACTGTGTTTTTTGACATAGAACTTGGCCAGTGAAATGTGGGTAAAAGAGATGGTACAATTTCTCAGCAGCTGCTCATGGACCCTTGTTATGGCTCGATCATTGCTGGCTCTCCCACCTCTGTCATTCTGTGCACCTGTAATCTTAGCCAGTACTACCAAATCAATGCAGAGACTTCAGCAGAAGGAATGATGGCCCTGATCTTGATTGGGTCTTAGGTGTGAAGTTTTTTTTAAAAAAAAAAATCAAACTTATTATTAAAAACATTTTTTGATTTTATCTTTTTCTGGTTGAAAATTTAAAATAGTTGTATTTTTCAATCCTCTTTACAAACTGGCTAGTTCTTTCCTGAGCTCTTTTTTATTGTAACTTATTAAATAAAGCTAATAGAAACTATGTAAAGTTAGTAACACACTTTTTCTTATTCTCCTCACATAAATGCATAGATTTATTAGGAATAGACTCTACCTTTCTGGAAAAAGCCAGACTAAATAATTCAATTTTTAGATTTAAAAACAGAGAAAAAAGAAAAGGCACTTGATAAAAAAATTTTTAAAAAAACTTTCATAATGAAATAGTCAACAAAACTGGGAATAGAAGAAAAATTCTTCAACCTGAAAAAGGATTTATTAAAAAAAATCCCAAAGCTCATATCATACTTAGTGGTAAAAAACTAAATATTTTCCCCTTAAGGTCAGGAGCAAGACAAGAGTCCATTTTTACCATTTTTATTCAATGTTGCATTAGAGGCTTAGCCAGGGCAATAAGACAAGAAAAAAATTAAAAGCATTCAGATCAATGGGAACATGATCTTATATGTAGACAATTCTAAACTATCAATTTAAAAAGGAACCATAGCAACAAGTGAACAAATTTGGCAACATTGCAGAATATGAGATCAATATGCAAAAATCTATTGCATCTCAATACACTAGCAAAGAACAATCGAAAAACAAAATTAAAAAACAATTCAATTAATAATAGTATTAAAAATAAAATACTCAGAAATAAATTTAACAAGAGGAATGTAAGACTTATACCTGAAAACTCAGAAAACATTCTGAAAAAATGTTAGAGACCTAAGTAAATTGAAAGACATCCCAAGGACATGACTTAGAAGACTTACTGTCAAGAGGCCAATTACATCCTAAACTATTCTACATATTTAACATAATCCCTAACAAAATCTGCTGTTTGTTTTCAGAAAATGATTAGCTAATTCATAATATGCATAAGAAAATTCAAGGAACCCAGAATATTCAAATGTTGAAATAATAAAACTATAGGCCTCTTTCAAAACTATTACAAAGCCACAGTAATCAAGACTTTATGGTAATGCCATAAGGACAGAGAAGAATAGTTAAAAGGAATAGAAATGAGAGTCTAAGAGTATACCTTTACAGTATGGTCAAAAGATTTTCAAAGGCTGTCAGGACAATTCAATTAGTTAAAACTAGTCCAATAAACAAATGCATTTGGAACAACTGGATATTCATATGCAAAAGGTGTATCATATCCATTAACTCAGATTAGCTCAAAGTGGATAATAGACCTAAATATAAGAATTAAATTATACAACTCTTAGAAAATGTTAAGAGTCCGAGTCCTGGTTAGGCAATAGTTTCTTAAATAGGACACCAAAATATAAGTAACAAAACAAAAATTGATGGATTGGACTTCACCAGAATTAAAACTCTTGTGCTTCAAAGAACACTTTCTAGGAAGTGAAAATGCAACCCACAGAATGGGAGAAAAATTTGTAAAGCATCCATCTGATTAGGTACTTGCATTCAGAATATGTGTAGAACCATTACAGCTTAACAATAAGAAGACAACCCAATTTTAAAATGGGCAAAGCATTCAAAATAATTCCTCCAGTGAGGTATTTGTCCAAATCCCTAGATCTGTTCCTAGTTTTGTTGACTATTTTCATTATGAAAGTGTTTTTTTTTTTAATTTTATCAAATGGCAAACAAGCAAATAAAAACATGATCATTGGTTTTTAGGAAAATGCAAATAATCAAAACCACATTGAGATAGTACTTCACACCCATTAGAATGGCTAAAATAAAAAAAAATTTAAAGTGTGGGTGGTGGGATTTTAAAATGGTTCATCACTTTGGCAAACAGTGTGGCATCTCCTCAACATGTTAAACATAAAGATAATGATGTCCCAGCAATTACATTCCTAAATATAGAGCCAATTGAACTGAAAATATATATCCACAAAAGAACTTACATGAAACCCCATATCAGAATTATTCATAATATTCAAAGGTTAAAATTACTCAAGTGTCAATCAACTAATGAATAAACAAAACATGATATGCCCATACAGTAGAATATTATTTGGCCATAGAAATACAACATGAACAAACCTTGAAAAGATCATGTTAAGTCAAAGAAGGTAGACACAAAAGCTACACATTGTATGACTAGAGTTATATGAAATGTTTAAAATACGCAAATTCATAGAGATAGAAGTGAAGTAGTGGTTGCTAGGACTGGGAAAAGGAGGGATTGGAAAATGGCTATTAATGGGTATAATATTTCTTTGAGGGAATGATAAAAATTTTATAAAATTAGATCACGGTTATAGTTACACAACTGTCAAATGCTAAAAATCATTGACTTACATACTTTAAAAGTTTGAACTGTATGGTATGTAAATGAAATGTCAATAAAGTCGAATAAAAAGTAATAAGGGACAGTAGTATTGGTGATCATTCTTTTTTAGAAACCAACTGATCCGATCATAAAGATAATATATCCCATCCATATGCTCAAAGCATTTACCTGTTACATAATCATTAAGAAAATCTAAAAGTATTAGAGCCCAACAAGGATGTAGGATACTCATCTCCTCTGAAGGTTTAACCAAGCCACAAAGACCTCGTTCTTTTCATCAATTATCACTTGCCTATTTATGGATATCTCCAGTGCTCACTCATAATGATTCCTTCCTAGAGACATGACTCTGCTTGTATAAGAATTTTGAAAGGTAGTTATGGGTAGGGCATAGGGGCATTGGTATGTGTGCATAAAATTTTTAGTGGAAAATAATTATACTGATAAGGGTTTTTAACTTCTATCTTCACCAGTAGGAGGTTTGTGTATATCCTTGATTTAAGGTGAATTAAACCCTAGTTTTCCCTTCAGCAATTTCTAGAAATGATTTATCTTAACATTTGGGAGTCACTTTATCTATATACATCATTTTGTAGATGTTTATATTTTCTTAACAATCTGCTAATAGAGTTAATCACTCTCTCGTCTACACTGCATCTGTATCTTATATAAATTCCTATTTCTGCATGGCTGCCATCATTTTGCAGTCATTTTGTGATCTGCCCCTGCCATAAGACCACAAGAACAGAGACAGCATTGTATTAATTCTCCATCCCCAAAGCTTCGAACACATTCAGGGCGTGTTCATGGACCCGAACGCCCTCTTCCACATGATTTCTGTTTTTCACCCGAACGCCCTCTTCCACATGATTTCTGTTTTTCACAATGTGAAGGCCATCCCTGAAGTTTTCTCTCCTCCAACCTCTGCATGTCCATCCCCTCAAATTATGGTTTGATCTATAAATCAATGCTTACCTTCCCCCATGCATTACATCCACTTCCTTATTTCTAAATTACAACTATCATTTTACTATTGACCCTAATGAGAAAGAGCTCGCGGGAGTCATGTTAAGTGTGTTCTCTAATGGGGTTTTAGCCACAGTATGAGAACAGCTTAATCTGTGAACAAGACTTTAAAGGGAAGAAATAAAGATCTTTATCCATTCCTTCTTTTGACTATTCCTGCTTCATCAATATTTCTTAGCCTTTTTAACCTTAAACAACAGTGGATCTGAGAAGCTGTGGTCTTCCCTCCAATGTTTAAGCATAGACTACTCATGTCTTTCCAGAGAGAAAAATCTTCCCCTCACCTTTAGAATGAGGACAGCAAGAAGCCTGCATGTAGCTCTCGCTTGATGGATATTTATGGTTCAATAGAGGCTAAAGGAATCTGCCCTACCTCTGGTGCTCCTCTCACTCTATCAGCCTCTCAAATCAGACATCATGATAATTGATTGAGATCTAGTGGGCATGGAGGAACATTTTTAATGGCTGATTTATTGGCTGAAAAATCCATCACTAAACAATACAGTGAACATTATAGTCACCGCTTATATACTCCCTTGATGAGGATTTAAAATCTACACAACCATTGTGTTTCTAGAAGTTGACTTGGGGCTCACCAGTGTGATGAGTATTTTCTCCTGGAGATGGTCTCAACCATGCCTGACTAAATATACAAGTTTTCCAAGCCACAAATAGCTAAAATGTTTCATCTTTAAAAGAAAGATCCATGATCATTAATTAACAAGTTGGTATCTTCCCAAGAGCATGTCTTAGTGAGAAAAATCTTTCCCATCTATCTTGAGCAAAACCTTTTAAACAGTGCTACCCAAAGTGTAGTCCCTGGATCAGTTCCAGTGAATGAACTTTTTGTTACTGGTTTGTGATGAGATAAATACAAAAATTAAGGATAATCATTTAGACAATTTTGTGGAAGTTTGACACAGTGCTTTTTGTCTATGTAATCTAGTCATTAAAAACAGTCTTATATTTTGTGTTTCTGTTACATTTGATTTTTCTGATATTAATTTTATTGTATTTTATAAAAATACTAGTTTATGATGGCTTAGATATATTTTTTTAAAAAACTGGACGTCATCACAGATAGTTTGAGAAACACTAATTTCAAATGCCATACCTCATCTCGACTTCTTTGTTAGTCTCATTTGTCTTACTTCAATCTCCAGACCAAAAATTCCATTTTATACTCACTGCCATCTTCTAAACCTAGACTTTTTTCTCCTCTTTCACCTGCAGACAGTAGATGTGTACAAGGCTTGAGGCACTTGTCAGATTCTCATTTAAAACTCCTCATATTGGGGGGTTCATCATGTCATGAAGTTAAAGAAGCCCACTATTAGCAACTTTCACCATGAATTTATCATAGGGGGTGAGAAAAGTTCATTCCTGTTGGTTATGATATTGGCTCCTGGAATTTTCAAGCTGTAACTGACTTTGGTAAATGGTCCTCTCACAAGCATCAACACAAAGACCATGTAGGTCCTCCAGACTCTGGCAAAGCTGTTCTTAACCCCCCATGGCCTTCAGCATTCCCACCACATTATCTCTGCACAATCCAGTGAATGTCAGTTCTCCATGAGGATTATTTCAAGCAAACTGATATATCATTCATTGTTATATTTCATTTGATCATTGTGCCAAGCAGTACCTATCTACAGCAGAACTATTTAACTTATATGTCTCAACCTATGTCATCATAGTTCTTAAAGAACATGATTTGAAGACACTTATATCTATTGCTGTTTATAGCTCTTTCTTTTCCAGATTTATTATATTATGCTTATGACAAGAATATGAGTGATGTAATGGAGAGAACTAGACCAGGATCAAGGATACCAGCTGGGAGATGACTGCAGCAAGAGATAATGAAGGGCTAATCAAGGCAATGACAGTTATGGAGAAGGGCTGGGTGTAAGAGGTACTTGGGCATTAGAACAAGAGGATTTGGTGCCTAATTAGATGTTAATATACAATTAATAGTTGATGGTAGTCTCCAAGTTTCTGGCTGGAGATAATAAAGTAGGTGGTATTAAGACAGGAAGACAGCAGGAAGAGCAATATGGGGAGAAAAAGGTGATGGATTCAACCTGAAAGCTGCATTTACCCTGCCTGAGTCATATAGGTGATTGAATCAGAGTCAAATTAAGAGAGAGTTTTGAGCTAGAGACTTGGGTTTTTGAAGTCATGAGCATGTGAGTAATTAAATCCATAAGCTTGAGCACAATATTTTCAAGTGGCTTAGAGCCATTTCCATTTATTCAACTTCCACTTGAAATGTAAGATTTTTATACTTAATGATCTCTATTTTCCATGTGATAAAGTAGGACACTCTGGTTTTAACCTAACAGTTTCTGTATGGACATTATGGGATTTTTATGAAAAGCCAAACCAATCAGAGAGATCTGTTTAATTGTTTTCTAAACTTGAAACTCTATTCTTCTAGTTCAGTCCAACTTTCCTGCATCTAGCTCTCCTCATTAGCAGTTTGTAAAAGCACATAAATGTATGTATTAGGATTTTATGTGCGTCATCCCATTTGATTCAATTCAATCATCACATGACCCCCTAAGAGGTATCATTAAACCCATTTACAGATGAAAAATAGGCTCAGAGAAATTACACGGATGGGAAGAGGCTAAAGTCACCATCGTTTAGTCGTGTGTATCTCCAGCTGTCTGGTAACATGTGCCATTGGACAGCAATATTTTTAGGGCACCATTCTATGTTGGTCACCCCAAATGATGATACCTCTATCTACCCTCAATTTTTGCAGTTCAAAAATTGGCTTCTTTAGCTATTTCCCCATCACAAACAGCAAACACTAATGGACACGGGGGAGGCAGTTACTTTTCAAATGAATGTCTGACAACTTTTTGCAATAAATCTTACCAAGAATGCATCAAGAGGCCTAAAAATATTCATCCCCTTGGACTCAGTAATTCCTGCTTCTACAAAACTATCCTAAGGAAATAAGAGATACTCCAAAATTTTTTCATGAGCGTCCACTAGTACCAGACACTATACTGGGGACTAGGAACCCAGTGGTCAATAAAATAGTCTCTATCCTCTAAGAGCTCATGGCCTAGAGCATCAAGAGGATGTGGTACTCACAATCATAAAGATTGGTATCCTAGGAACAGGGAAGAGGAACCTCTTACCAGTTTGGGGCAGGGAAAGTTTCCTGGAGAAAATAATGTACAGGGGCTGGGGATGTGGCTCAAGCAGTAGCGCGCTCGCCTGGCATGCGTGCGGCCTGGGTTCGATCCTCAGCACCACATACAGACAAAGATGTTGTGTCCGCCAAACACTAAAAAATAAATATTAAAAAAAATAATAATAATAATGTACAGGCTGAGTCAGTGGCAGATGTTATCCTTCGAAAGACAGGAGTTAAGGACATTTCAGACAGAAGCAGCAACCTATGCAAAGTCATAAGAAAAGGAATTACATCAGGGTCTTTCAGGAATGAACAGTTTGAAGATGTCATACACCATGTTCTGGAGAGTGCCTTTTACCCTGTAGGTTAGTTTCCTCCAGGGAGTTCAGAAAAGCTGTAGAAATTTTAAGGGTACATGTTAACAGGAAGGTGGGAGAGTTGGGGTGGGCAGAGCTGGGAACTGGTGCAGGCTCCAAAACCCACCCATGCCACAACCCAAGTTCCCTGAGAAGTTCTACTTATGATATTTAACAGAGGGTTCTACTGCAGAAAGAAAAGTTTTTGAAAACCCTTCATGGGAAACTACAGAAGATTTTAAGCACAGCAGTAACTTATAATATACATTTCAGGCAGATTATACTGGTGGCTGTTGGGAAGATATTTCACCTGCTATTTATTTATGACTGGAAACAACCTAAATGTCCAATAAGAATGTGATAAAATAATAATAAAGAGCTACCATTTATTGAGTGCTTATAGTGTGCAGTCACAATGCTAAGTACCTACATACCCTACAGCATTTAACCTTGATAGAAACCACATGTGGTGACTATTGTCAATATTGTGCAGATGTGAGGCTTAATGAAGGTAAGTAGCTGGTTTTGCATCATCCAGATGTAAAGGGGTGGGGCTGGAACTCCAGCCCAAGTCTGTCTGACTCTTAAGGGCATGCCATTCTGTTGCCACATGGAAAAATCTGATGCAGCCCTTTGAAATCAAATTTTCAAAGACTATTTAAAGATAAGTGGGAAATGTTTATAGAATAATGCCTAATAAAAAAATTCCTCAAGTACAAAAAAATATGTGGAATCATTCCCATATTAAACATACTGAAATGTTAGAAATCTTTATCACTGGGTCATAGGACCATAGGTATTTCTCATTTTCTTTCTTACCCTTTTCAAAGTTTTTTTAAAATTCAAGGTGAGGCTGGGGTTGTGGCTCAGTGGCAGAGCGCTTGCCTCATACATTTGAGGCACTGAATTTGATTCTTAGCACCACATAAAAATAAACAAACAAAATAAAGATTAAAAAAAATTCAAGGTGAATTGTTGTCATTCTGAGCCTAGATTCAAAAGGAAGGAACAGTTCTTTGGTGCACCTTGCAAAATAACAGTGTAGACTGTTTTGTGTGTGACATACAGGAAGTCAGCCTGAGCTAATTGTTACCATATAATCTTCTTTAAAAAAATTTTTTTTAGTTGTAGATGAACACACAGTATTTTTATTTTTATGTGGTGCTGAGGATTGAATCCAGTGCCTCACACATGTGAGGCAAGTGCTTTTACCACTGAGATACAGCCCCAGCCCTAGCCTTATAATCTTAAAGTAAACTTCTCTGGATGTCAGTTTCTTTGCCTACTAAGTGAAGAAGTTTAAGCTAAATATTCTTGATAATTCCTAAAAACACTAAACTAATAGGTTTTTTTGTTTTGTTTTGTTTTTGAAAGTACAAATGAAATCAGGCAGAGGAGCATAAAAGAGATATATTAAATTTTTCTTGCTTTAGTTACATTTTCTTGGGCATTTAAGAAGGATGGGTTCTTTGATATGAGGTCTCTGCTCTCTAGTAATATGATAATGTGCTCCAGTGCAGTCAGCAGCCAAGCGCTGCTGGGTACTTTCACAAAAAAATTTTCTCATCTCATCTTCACTAAAACCTTTTGAGGTGAGCATTATTATCCCCATTTTTGCTATGTAGATCAGGGCATTAAGGAATTCACAAAAGGCTTCTCATGACATGTGCCCAGGTTCAGATTTAAATGTTTCTTTGTGAATTCCTAGAATGTTGTTAGTTCAGACGTGGAAATATTTATTTGCTTATTTGCTTATTTTATCGCTTCAACTACCCACAGTTTTGGTTACCAAAAAAGAAAAAAGCAATTTCTCTCCTCCAATATTTTGTCTTCTAAGAGAGAAGGAAGGTTCTCACAAAGAAACAATTCTGAAATTAAAATTAAAAACAATATGTAATGGGGACAAACAGATGCTTTTGGCTATGTCGCTGTATCCTTTAGTGAGAAGCAAGAAAAAAGACATTAATATAAAATTGCAGATGGGGGCAGGAATAGTCACTTGTCATTAGTATCAGTGTCTTTTTAATGAAAATTAACCCCAGAAATGCTTGACTAAGCAGCAGAAGCCAGGCATCATTTGGACCCTGACAGAACCAGGGCAGTTAAATCTTTCCTACCTGTGTATGAGCTTAAGAGAATAAATCAGTCCAAAGCCATTCACTATGCTAATTGCTCTAATTATTACCACTGGAGACCCTAGATAATAACTGTGTGGTAGCAAAAGGTAGCCATAGCCTGGAATCATCCAGTAACCACACAGTTCCCAAAGGAATGCTCACAAAACCTGGACCAGTCCAGTCAGATAATAAAGCATAAAAATATATATTTGACAGGGAGGATGGGTTCTACAGTCCAGGGTATGATCTCCACCTGGGGAGGACCATGTTCCATGGAAATACAACATTGAGAGGAAAAAACTGAGCAAGGGCATCTCAGAGAATCATTATTGGTAGCATACAGACACTTTTGCCCCCAAAGATCACTGCTCTGTGTGTGTGTACAGGTCGGTAGGAAGGCATGCACATGTGGCCTTCCGGTGAATGAACATAGTGTGATGATGTGTCCATCTGCAACCCAGCCTGATTTCTTGAAATTCGACCACTCATCTAGCATCTATGGACTACATATAGAGAGTTAAGTCTACATAAGACCAAGGAGTTCGTGAGGGGTTATTGACTTCTTAGATTTCCTTCAGCCCATCAGTATGAAAGATGTCAAGCTTAAGCTCAGAGACTAAGAGAAAACAAGGGTCTTGAGTACTATGGGCACCAATATGTCATCTGTGTGTCATTTGAGGTGTAGGGAAGGACCATCTTTGATCCTGCCCCAACCTTGCTATCTTCTTTTAGGGAGTTAAATAAGTAAATATTTTGAAGTGTTCTCATTATTTATGGAGAAGTACAGTGGGTTCAAAACACTAGACCAGAAGTCAGGGAGCTGCCTCAACTCCACCACTGTGTCTTACCAGTCAATTAATCTACGGGTGCCATTAATTCTCCATCATCTTGATTGTGTAAGTAACCCAAAACACATGAAATAATTTGTCAGCACCCTTAAATTTCATTTTAAGTAAAGTATAACAAAGTTTAGGGAGCTCTGCTATGTGCAAAGTACAGATTCTGTGGAGGACATAAAGGTCCAGTTCATATCTTTAAGGAGCGTGGAATCTAGTGAAGTGACAGGCCCATGCATATCCTGCAGCCAACTGAGATGTAGGAGACAATGTGCTAATTGCTATAAGCAAGTTTATTCAGTCATTCAACAAGTATTGGCAGGCACTGTGCAAACTAAAAGTAAATTACTTCTCTCTGAGATGGGTATGGGGAGCAAGGTCATAGGTTTATGGAAATGTGTGCATTGGGACTGGGCTTTGAAGAAGAGGCTAAAATTCACCCAGCAGAGATGAATCAAGGCAGGTGTTACAAAGGTTGCGGAAGAGTAAAAGGTTTGGGGAAGGTGCAGGGTGCGCTTGGGAAATGATGTAGTCTGTTTAGAAACAGTGCAATTCAAAAATGCATATCCCCACAGTGAGAGATATGCCTGAGAAGATCGCCCGGGAATGGATCCAATGTCTCAATACTACAGTGGACAATTTATCCATCAGTGGAGTTCATGAGGAGAGACTGGAGGAGAGAAAATTCAGTAGGAGACTTTTGCAAAAGCCCAAACAAGAGAAAACCAACTAGTATAGAAGGACAAAAGACAGATGGATGCAGCAGATAAGAGAGAACATAGAATCCAGAGAACATGGCACCTATTTGAAATGGAGCCAAGAAGAGGGTTACAAAAAATACTTGTTACATGTTGCCATCATCAGCCCGACAAATTTTTGAAATGTATTAATTTGGTTTGCAGTTTCGGAGAGCTCAGTGTGGTACCATTGTTCTACTGTCCAGGGCTATGAGTGTTTACTTCCTTTCCACTGTCAAAGTCTATCATCTGGAAAGGGTGCACAAGGTCTTTCAATGTTATCCTTCCCAGGCATTCACCCTCCAAGAGACCTCTAAGCTTTAAAGTAGAGATAGGAACCTTCAAGAAGGGAATTTCTGGGGCTGGGGATGTGGCTCAGTGGTGGAGCGCTTGCATAGCATGTGTGAGGCACTGGGTTTGATCCTCAGCACTACATGAAAATAAACAAAATAAAGCCATCGTGTCCACCTACAACTAAAAAAAAATTAAAAAGGGGAAGTTCTAGCACTAGCTAATAATTTTCTCTTGTATATCATTATTCCTTGCAGAATAAGATTTAAAGTTCCAGAAACTACTTCCTATACCCCAGTTTTTCTAGTTCTTATGACCATTTGGCAGCCCTCCCCTGGCATTTCTTTAGTAGGTCTAATATTTTTAGTCTTTTCTTTTCTATTCAGAATACTCACCAGACCCAATCTGTTAGCCCTTAGTTATGATTGGAGAGGTGACCTACCAAATTAGGAAGTATTTTATTCTTGTATTTCATATATTTCAAAATTTGGCTTGGTCTTGCCTTGATTCTTGATAAAGATCATATTCAGTATTCTGAATAATTCTTTGCAACATAGTCACTGGTCACAAAGAACATCAACTGTAAATACCTGTGAGGATCATCACAGAACATCCAGATGATGTTTTTCCACTTAGATATTGGCATCTTCTGAGTAGTTACAGAGTTAATTGCAAGTGTCAGAATGGGCCCACATACCTGTTATGAAAAATTATACCCCGTCTTTTAAAAGCTACATTAAAACAACAACAACAACAAAAAGTCGATCCACTGCCCCATCTCTGAGCTTGCAAAGGTTACTGACACCAATAGACCAACTATTGACCCTCTGTGGTTCCCCAGACAAGGCAGGAAGGAGTCATGGAATAAAACACGTGGTATGACACACCTCCTTGGCCTTTACCTTTCTCCCCCAGTGCCTTTGAGATGTTCTGGAAGAAAGGAATCAAAACTGCCACCATTCCTGGCCCTACTGCCCTCCACTCCCACTCAGCCCAGAGCAGCATGCCCTAGGCACCGTGAGGCTGTGTATCCTCATGAGGTATCCTGACTCTTATTAATACCCAAGATTATCCACTCTCCCTTCTATTTGAAAGATCCAAACAATTTTTTTTTTGAGTTTTCAATCATTAATTTTTTTTAATTAATTTTTATTGTTGGTTGTTCAAAACATTACATAGTTCTTGATATATCATATTTCACACTTTGATTCAAGTGGGATATGAACTCCCATTTTTACCCCGTGTACAGATTGCAGAATCACATCAGTTGCACAACCATTGATTTACATGTTGCCATTCTGGTGTCTGTTGTATTCTGCTGCCTTTCCTATCCTCTACTATCCCAAACAATTTTAAATACCCAAAAGAGCGCAGCTATCTCTAAAAATGGAATTCTCATTGAAATTTCTACTGTTCCTTGAAGGGTCAACTTAAAATGTCACCTCTAAATAATAATCACTGACATTTACTCAGTGCTTACTTTGAGCCAGGCACTTTGCTAAAGGGTTCCCAGAGAGTTTTCTCATTTCATTCTGGGAAAAAAAAAAAAAAAGCCTCTCAGGTAAATACCAGTATTATCCCCATTTTACAGATGTGGAAACTGAGAGGTTTAAATAACTCACCCAAACTGAGACCTGCTAGGTAGGAGAGCCAGCAACCCAACTCTGGGTCCTTGGTGCTGTTATATAGTAGTCATTCAAAGAAGGATCTGAATGATGGACATTCTCTGCTTCCCATTACACTGAGCTCTGAGCATGACCTTTAATCAGGTCATGACTAGGACTTTTCCAGCACCTGTCATCCTAAACTCAACAAGGCCACCATTTATTCACACCCCCCCCCCCCAGTGTAATGTTGTGCAATAAATACTTGTGGAAGGAAGAGCTAAAGGGGGCAAGACAGAGACCAAAAATGCCTTCTAGTTTGAAATTTGAAAACTATAATTTACCCAAATACAGATGTGAATGAAAAGGTGTCATACCGAGGGCCATATTGGCCTTTGGTTAAAGCACAAGGTTGCAAACACAACTCCACCATTGACTGGCCAAGTGACCCGCCCTGTGTTCAAAGGGCAATCCTTTGAGTCTCAGTTTTCGATAGCTTACAAAGTGGGTTTCTTTTTTGGAGTTGTAAAAATTAAGTGAGATAACATACACATATGAGCCTGGGAAAGTGCCTACTACTCAGTAACTGCTGGCTGATTGCTGTTGAATAAGAAATACAGGGAAGGGGTTGGCCCGCTTCACATCATAGAGAGGAAAATGTAGCCCTTGCTGCTATGTAACATATTACAGGAGCCCAATAACTGTTTTGAGTGATTAGGCCAAATGTCTGTACGTCTAAACATTAAAGTATGACATATGCAAGTATCACCGGAACATCTATTTTATGTCTCAGCGCCAGCTCCACTGAGATGAGGGTCTGTTTATATTTATAATGCAAATGCACCAGGCTGTTCCTGGTCAGAATAGTTCAAGCGCCTGTTCTTTCCCAGCACACCCCCACCCGCTCCCTCCCAAGAGTAAGGATCCTTCCCCAGCTCTCCCTCCAACACCCCTCACCGCCTGTCACTTTTCAAAGACAAGCTCCTCAGAATGAAATCTCTGCTTTCTTTGTTTTCCTGGTTTCCATTTTGTATCCTAAAATATTCACTCCAAGTTCCGCTTGACAGACGTCCCTAATCTAATCTCCACGTCTGCTTTCTAATTTTCACAGTCAGGATAAAACAAATAGGTTGGAGTTAATTGCCGGAGCAGCGGGCCGGAGCTCTGAGCTGTGATTTATGAGCTGAGTGCGGGCGCTCTGCAACACATTTTTCTTAATTTATTTTTAATGAGTCTCTCAATTAATTTTCTTGGAAACATCTTAATGATGTTGGAGGCGGGTGTTAATGAGGTCTGCACCAGCTCCAAATTTTGCATATTTTAAAGTGCCTAATGTCATCTTGCACCCTTTCTTTCCATTTTAAGAAGAGATGGGGGTGGGGGGAGATTATTGTTGAATGGAGAATTTGCACTCTTCATGCCTCAGTCTTTGCTTAACCTTTCAGACTTTATGGGCTTCTGGTGTGTCTCAGAACAATCACACGCAGTCTGCTCCCCTCCCCCACCCTTGCTATCTCTAGACTCCCTGACCCTGAGGAACTGCAGCAAGAAATGCAGGGAAGTCACAATCCCAGGAAATTAAGAGTTCTGGGGAACAGCCACCCTGAGTGACAATGTCTAGAGGGTACTTTTGCTGGGTGACCTAGCCTTTCCTAAAGCAGACAGCTAATAGGGGAAAATACACATTGGAAGAAGCAACTCACAGGGTGTCTTATTAGCACATGGCCATTTGTTCAAAGCCCCGGATGCCTGAATGTCTCTGCAGAGTTCGGGCATTAGATCCACAGGGCTGCAGCCCTGTCCACCTTTCATCATGGGAAGGCCCAGAAAGAAGTGCCCCGGCATAGTGACAATCTCAAACCTCCCTGAGACTTTTTCACCAGCAAGTTTTGTTTGGTCTTCATTCTGCCTTTGCTAGTTAGACCTTATTTTTCTGATTAAACAATCATTAAATGCTTATGTAGTAAGTTTGGGAAATGCAAAAGAATGGATCAAGTAAGAGAAAACCAAGTTTACTGGCTAAAGACAGGATTAAAATTGTATGCTGTTTTCTTCTGGGCATTTTTCTTTTCCTATTCATGGTTTTTGGCTTCATTTTCTGTATTTGTGATGATAACTGAATATCAATTTTTCTCCCATTTTACATTATAACGTGAGTAACAAACTCCTTTTGAACATTGTTTTTAATGGCTATTTAATATTCTATCTAGTAGATCCGTCATCATTTACTAAATCACTCTGCTGTGGCTGGGCATCTACTCTAATTCTCAAACTGTTATCACAGATGCTTTGTGATGAATATCTTTGTTCAGAAAGTTTTTTTAATTAGGAATTATTTTCTGCAGAATAGTCTGAGGAATTACTGATTTAAAGAATATAATTCTTTTTAAGCCTCTTGAGATTTATTTCCAAGTTACTTTTGAAAGGGTGATACCAGTTTCCTTCCAATAGTACAGTAATTCCTTCCAATAGTTTCTTCAATCTTGTGAAGCATGGAATATTACAATTATAAAGCTCTAAAGTCTAAGCTGGCAGGTTTAAATGCATTTTTTTAATTTGTCCACAAATCCCCTCTTTGGGTAGGTAATGTCTCCAGGAACCCTTCATTCACCTTGGAAGGAAGGGGCCACATCATCTGCAGTCTGAACCCAAATGACCCATCCATTATGTACTCTTTTCTGTCTTTCCTGCTCTTCTCCATGGATGCTCTCTGCCCCTCATTTTGGAGTCATTGTAGATGACTCCAAAACCCTACTTCATCCTTGTTCTTTCTCTGGAACACCAGTCTCAACTCTCTCCCACTGAGTGCCTCACCTCTCTCTGGATCTACCCAATGACCTCCCTGGCTGAGCACATATTTCCTCCTTATATTTTCCATCAATCCGTGGGAGTCTCCTGCAGGGCAGTCCCCAACATAACACACATTCGGTCAATGAACAAGTCCTGAGCCCACACCTCCATGCTCCTCTTCCTTCCATTCCTACAGCCCAGCTTTAGACCCCTGTCTCTCACCTAAGCTAATACAGAAGCCCCCCAACAGTCTTCTGCCTACAGTCTTGCCCTCTGCATTTATCCCTCTGCAGGGCCAGTTCTCTCCAAGACAAGCAAAGAGCCACACAGTGACTCTCTCCTCCTTGTATATAGAATGTAGTCCACAGTCCTCAGTATGCCCTTGGAACTTTATCACCTTCTCTCCCCCACCCCCACCCCCCCCCCCCGTGCATTACCCAATTCTCAAATACACCGTGCACTTTGTTCAGACTGTTTCCTAAGCCTGGATGCCCTTTTCCAAACCCCATCTAGCAATTCCACGCCTCCCCCTGTGTGCAGGCCTGTTCACCACAGCAGCTTGCCCATGCCTGGTGCCTACCTTGCATCTGGTAGATGCCTCAGAAACACTGGGCAATGAATGTAGGAAGAAGGCATCTGTAGAAATGTGCTGTTGCCTATGTGTTTTCTGCAATGGTTTGCACACTAAGTTAGATGGTTATACTTGAAATTTATTTTATTTGTTCTAATTAGTTATACATGACAGTAGAGTACATTTAGATATAACATACATAGAGGGAGTATAATTTCTTATTCTTCTGGTTGCACATAATGTAGAATCCCACCAGTCGTATAGTTATATATGTACATAGGGTAACAATGTCTGATTCATTCTATTTTTCGTTCCTACCCCATACCCCCTCCCCTCCCTTTACTCCCCTCTACCTAAAGTAAACTCTATTCTTCCCTAGCACCCACCCCTGATTATGAATTAGCATCCAATATCAGAGAAAACATTTGGCCTTTGTTTTTTGGGGATTAGCTTATTTTGCTTAACTTGATATTCTCTGGCTCCATCTATTTGCTGGCAAATGCCATAATTTCATTCTTCTTTAAGAATGAATAATATTCCATCATCTATATATACCACATTTTCTTTAGCCACTCATCTGTTGAAGAGCACCTAGGTTTAGAAATGTGATGTTATACATAAATATATAACTATACGACTGGTGAGATTCTACATCACATGCAACTAGAAGAATGAGAAATTATACTCCATCTATGTATGATGTATCTAAGTGCACTCTATTGTCATGTATAACTAATTAGAACAAACAAAATAAATTTCAAGTATTATCATCTAACTTAGTGTGCAAACCATTGCAGAAAACCCAGGGGCAACAGCACATTTCACATAGTTTAGCTATTGTGAGTTCAGCAGTTATAAACAATGATGTGACTGCATCACTCTAACATGCTGATTTTAAGTCCTTTGGCTCTAAACCGAGGAATGAGATAACTATGTCAAATGATGGTTACATTCCAAGTTTTCTGAGGAAGCTCCATACTGCTTTCCATAATGGTTGTACCAATTTGCATCCTCACCAGCAATGTCTGAGTATATTTGAAATTTTAAAGAATCCTTCAACCCAGGGTTAGGTGGTTAGTTTTAGAATTTTGGAGAAGTCTTCCACCTGGGGAAAATATAGTTTCTCAAGGCATATCTGTTTTCCTATGGAAATTTTGATTTATTCCTGGACATTTCTTAATTTTCATTAGAGGATCTTTTGAGTATCTTTCCCATCAATTCCTTGTACTTAGTGCAAGTATTGTCAGAATAGTCTCTGAGAAAAGACCACTATGGATTCTAGATTTAGGCCCTAATTGAGTCAGATAAGATTTTATACTCACATATAGGCCTAAATATCTAGTTGCTTTACAGTTAAAACAAGCTCTTTCAAAAATTATCTTAAAGCCAAAGGATTTTTTCAGAAGCCTTATGACCAAAAGCAACAATTCAACTATACCCGTGATTCTGGCCTTTGGCTCCAAACATTTATCAAATAAATTAATAAACTACAAGTGAAGTTCTGATATCAGAGGCATTGTTTTTGAGATATTTTTAAGCCCTGGATTTACACAGGAAAATTACAGGGATCCCTCGTGGAAGAAAGTTAAGATGAACAGCATCCATGATACCCATAGTTTTAGATATGATGTTGAAAATGGTTGGCTTTTAATATGATATATTACATCACTATTATTTCTAGTATTGGCCACTATGATTTAGTTAATTTTAATACTTCCATTAAGTGAATCCTTCATTGTTTTTAATTTTTAAAATTTTCTCACAAAGCATATCAGTCATGATAGGCTTTTTAATATCACGAATTTCACACTTCTGAGATTTAACATGACAAAAATTTATTTATCAATAACACAAAGTTTATGGTAGGACAGCATTTCTGGGCAATTCCCTAGTAACTCCAGGATTCATGCCCAGCTGTCTCCTAGGGCACTCTTGATGTCCTCTCTGGATCCTCTGCATGAGGCTGGCCAAAAGAGAGACTCTGGAGGGTCACACTACATATCTTAGAGGCCAGCCAAGGAAGTGGCATTCTTCAGCCTCGTGATGTGCTGGAGCTGACTCACCGCAGCTCACAGGGTAGCCTGGTAAATTTTTTGACATTTTTCAAGCTGATTATTAAGCACAGGTATCATTTAAAATTGAAATATTAAATAATTAAGTAAAAATGAAAATCAAAGGTTGTTACTCAGATCTCGTCAATCCCTAGTTTATTGTATTTTATCATTATCCTAGAGATTATTTATAAGAGATGCAAATGCTCTATAATGATGGCTACTGTGCTTCTATTCCTGACTTCATGTTTGCTGACAACATTTTAGTAGTTTGGAATAAATCATCGTGGAGGTATTTACACCATGAAAATTGGCAAACACTATAAATCAGAGATTGATTTTTTTGTTTTATTGATTATCCCAGAGACTTTTAAAAGTTGTAAAATATTATAACCTAGATTAATTACAACACGGTTACATCTGTAGCCATTATATTGTGAACAGCACAAAATATTGAGGAATATTCTTCCAGTATTTGAAAACTGACCATTGATTCAGCCAAGAATTTGCCCATATTAGTGATAAACAAGTAAATTTTGACATATAGCTTTATTATTTTATTTACTCATTAGCATAAAAGAAAACAGAACCCAGTATTCATGTAGATATACTCATTTATCTACCCTCATTAATCACTTGTAACTAGGGGTAGCTACAGTGCAAGGGTTTGATAAAAAAAAAAAAAACAGTGACAGCATTCTGAGCAAATCAATCAGCTACTACATGATATGACATATTTTTAAATGTAATTGTGATATTATTAATGGTAAATAATGCACTACCCATTCTTCATATTAACAAATTTATCATTATTCAAGTACATAGGCATATGTTATCTTCTGTTAAACATTTCCCAGGACACCTGTGCTCCACTGGCAAGATTTCAAGTTTGTGGTCTCAACCTAGATGCCAGGATTGCAAGGTAATCAGTTTATCTGTGTGTCTAGAAAGGAGAGAACCTAGTATTTGCGAGTACTGTGTTTCCATCTCTCCCAAATCCACCTTTCTGGTCAATAAGGAAAAAGTTCATCCCTTCTTCCTGTGGGTAACACATACCCATCTCCTGTACAGACAACCCAAAGTCCCATCCAGTCACTGCATCCAGCTCCAAATCAAAGACCTCTGAACAACACAAAGGCTTCTCTATTGTGTTGGGTGTGACGCTTCTTGGCATGGCAACCAATGAACTAAAAGAAGTTTATCTTCTCTCCCCACAATGTATATAATGCAGTGGAGCAAAATGACTCCAATAATTGCAAATTCCCTATTTAAAAAAGGAGGTACACGACAATCATTTATTCTTCACAAATGCTAGAACCCTATGGGCAGGTTGTATGAAGGTCTCTTCCCTGATAAAGACCCAATTCTTCCCTCTAGGAAGAAATTCCTTCATATCTGAAATGGGTGCTGTGAAGTTCACCCTTATTGGGGTACTGGGTAGACTTAACAGCCTATGGCCTGCTTTCTGCTTATGCAGAAGGGACTAAAGATGTTTTATGTCCCAAGTAGGCAAAAGCTTCTTTAATCCAGACTGACGTTATATTAGCAATACAGTTCTCCCAAAAATTAGCATAGGCCTCTGGTCTGTCTCTAGCCCACTCAGTAGTATATGTGCCAATAACTACAACCAAGATTATACCCTACAGGGTGGACTTCAAACCTGCCTCCCTTCTCTCCTTGTTTGTCATTCATCCTATACTGTCAGGGACCTAGAAGCACTGAGTTTTTTCAACCCTTTGACTCTGCAAATATCTGGACTCTTTTTACTCCCATTTTTTTTTTCTGCTTACAAACCTGCTTATTCTCTCCTGAGTTCATCTCCTTAACAGCTGAGCAAAGGTTGCCAATAAAAACCAACACACATTACTAACAGTCTGCTTTTTAGACTTCTCCTCTACAGCTACCAGCTTAAGAGATCTCGTAACTGCTGTGTTACCACCAATGAGTTTCACTACTAAGGACCATGAGCCTCATCTTCCTAGTCAACTATAGCACTGTCCTGGCTACTTGCTGCATGACCACTAAGCCAATGTCACATATTTTAGATTATTAGGGTATCACTTCTCTTCAAGGCATAAATTTCTTTATTAGTCAAATAGGATAGGCTAAGTTATGGTAATAAAAAAAATCTAGCAGGTTGACACAACAAAATAAACATCTTAACACAACAAAATCATTTCTGCTAGTGGAAAGTTCCTGTGGCTTTTTGCAGTAGGGAAACTGTCCTCCAGGTAGTGATTCTGGGATAGAAGATTTTTTCCACCTGGTGGCTCTCTGTCCCCTGAGCCTTCCTTGGGATCCTCAGCACTGAATCTTCAGCACCCAGCTAACCAACAAGCAAAAAGAGTGGGGAAGATCACCCGGGGCATTTTAGGGCCAAGTCCTAGAGGGGGAATGGGAACTCTGGAAGGGTCCCTCCCTGTGCCATCAGTCATGACTCAGTCACATGGTCCCACGTACACACAGGGAAGCTTAAGTGTTTCATGTTGAATTCACCTCAACACTATCAGGTTCAACTACTGAATTCATCTCAGTTCTTCTTACCAGGGAAGAGAAAATACAGATACTGGTGAGCAGTAGCATCTTTCTAGGCACAAATGAGGACAGAGTTAATTATATCTATATCCTTTTCCTGACTAAAATCAAGACCCCAAAAGGCCTGAGCTTGTCTCTTAACTTCCTCTACCCATTTTCTCCGTTGAGATTTTCCAGTATTTCAGTTTCACCAGTCCTTGTTTTTAAGCCAAATGTGTTATTTGTTGGTTGGTGGAGTGCTTGCTTTTGTTCATTTTTGCAGTTGAACTAAACTCAGTTTACTGGTGTGTTTCACCTGCTTTTTGTTCGTTTGGTGTTTGTTCACTGTTGCTTCCTGTATCTTCTTTTCTTCTAGTTTAACTTTCCTCCTCAAAACTATTTCCTCTATTTATTCATTCAGTGAAGGACTCAGACAAGTAGACTCATCTTTGTATACATGGAAATGTCTTTTTATCACCTCAATTTTTGAATGACAAATCTACAATTTAGTAGAGTAGAAAAGTCAAGATTGTCAGTTATTTTCCTTGAGCATATTAAAAGTTGTTCCATTATCTTCTTGAGGGTTATTATGACAGAATTTAGCTATCAGATTTAATGGCTGCTTTTTTTATAGATGAGCTGGCTTATTTCTTTCTGGAAACTTTTATTTCCTGCTTAACTATACCGTGTCTAGGCTTGGATTTGGTTTTGTTTGTCACACTTGAAAGCCTGTATGCTTCTTCAATCTAAGAACCCACATCCTCCTTCAGTTTTGGAATTTCTCATCTGTTTTCTGAAATATTTTCTCTCCCCGCCCCCTTCTCTCTTCTCCCTCCTTCTCTCTCTTCTCCCTCCTTCTCTCTCTTCTCCCTCTCTCTCTCTTGTCCCACACCTATCTCCTGCATAGGGGATTTTCATTCTGAGATTTCCATTACTTCTTTATTGTATTTTACATCTATAGATTACTTTTGTTTCCTCTGGTTTCTCTTCCAATTTGCTCATTCTCATTTCAGCCATGTCTAATCTCTGATCCACCATTGAGGGTGTATATATATATATATATATATATATATATATATATATATATATATATATATATATATGACTGATTTTCATTTCTGAAATTATCTTTCATTTCTTAAAACTCCATTGACTTTTTTCTTTTTTCTGATGTCCTAATCTCATCATCTAATCTCATGTCCTAATGTTCATCATCTCTTTGAATATTTTAAACAAATAATTAAGCTCTCTTTTATATTCCTCTAATTGCTATTGGATCTGTGGTGTGATCCTTCCTATTCACATATCTTTAAACTATCTCTCATAACATTGGATTTACTTATGTGTTTTGTCACTTTGTCAATTAGCCTGTTTTCAATGTGGGGGTCCTATACATGCCCTATATCTTTATGATTCACTTCCATCATTGTGCTAGGAATGCTATAGGAATTAATAATTTCAGATCAAATTTTGTAATTGTCTCTCTGAATTTCCATAAAGCATGGTTAGTAAGGGAATTTGCCACCCCAAACACACACATATTAAATATATTGATATCTCATAGTCCCTTCTACCCACTGACCATTAGCACTACATCCGAAGGCTGACACAGTTTTTCTAACTACATATCTCTTCATTGTTTCAAGGTGACTTATTATAAGTCTTCTTAGCACCTATGCCCAGGTGGGTTAAACCCCAGGTCTAAAGGCATATTTTTTTTATAGTTACTTCCATGAGCTATATGGTTTTATGTGCTATGAGTCCTCTTTACTTCAGACACTTAGAAATGTTTGTTTTCTTGATTTAAATTTTTCCTATGTATTCAACCTTTAAACTTTATTTATTTTAGCATTTCTTTGTGTTTCCGTACCATTTAGCTGGCCAAGGTGACATCAAAGTAATATATGCAAAGTTAAATACTCAATAGTAGCAAACACTTATAATGAAAAACAAGAGTCTCCTTCCAACACCTCTCCAAATGCTATCATGTTCTGCTCTTCAAGGGCAACCAGTCTCAGCTCCTCTAGCTGTTTATTCTGATATTACCTCCACACTTGGACATAAGGTATTTAAACTGCTATTTTTATTTTCAGTATTAGAAATTAGCCATTGTGTTATGATAAATTAGAACTTAACTATCATGTTCCATGTTCCATTATTCATCTTTTTAGTTATACAGTCAATTTTTATACCAGTATGATTATGTTAACATTGTTCCCTATTGAGCAAGTAGGGAACCATGATTGCATTTTCTTTCTAGAGCAACTTTGGGAAATTCTGTAAGCTTCTCTTTGCCCTTTATTTGCATGCAAAGTTTGCTACCTGCTTATCTTTTCCCTTTCCCTGAAAATATGCCATCACATCAGGTTTTCGTTCAACTCCTTTGTGTTAGTTATCTTTGGCTACATAACAAATTGCCCCCAATTTGCACCACAATGAGCATTTGTTCTCTAAAAATTTAAGCGGGAAAGCAATAAGACTTGGATTAGCTGGGTTCTCTGATTCAGAATCTTTCATAATATTGCCATTAAGGTGTCAGCCAGGGCTTTAGTCAACTCAGGGTTCAGCTAAGACAGGAAGTGCTTATAAGGTCCCTTGAATAGTTGTTTGCAAAATTCAGTTCCTCCTAGAGTTTGACCACAGATCTCCCTTACTTGCTTGCTATAGGGACCTCTTCATAGGGCAGCTCATAACCTGGCAGCTGGCTCTCATTATGGCAGAGCAACATGGAAGCCAGAGTTTTTCTAAACTTTCACCACGGATTTAATATCCTATTACTTTAACCATATTCTATTTATTAGAAGCAAATCACTTGGTCCAGCTCCAGAGGAGAGGATTATACAAGGGCATGATTACCAGGAGTCTGAGATCATTAAAAATCATTTAAGAAGATGCTTACCACACCCTTGTAATTTTCCCTAGAGCTCTTTTTCTCTCATTTGTTCTAATGTGGACCAGTTAATCCCTAGTCCTGCTCTCAGCTGACATCCTGAGAGTTCCCTTCACCATTTTCCTGAGTTGTAGTCAGTGTCCTGGGTCCTATGTCTCCTTTTGTCATTTACTCTCTTATTTCAGGGGAGTCTCTTTGCAACTAGCTCTCCCAGACAAATATCCTGGGAAGGTAAATTTTCTAAGTCTTTTCATATCTGAAATGTCTTTATATCAATATCCCCAAACATCTGTCCAGGTACAGAATTCAACCTTAAAAATTACTTTCCATCAGAACTTGTCAAGCCTGGCTCTGTTTTCTTTTAGCATAAAGTGGAGCTATTGAGATGCCTTGTCTTTCATTCCTCCTCAGTGACCTGTTTTTCCATCCCCTTTAGAAACTTTTGGAATCTTATCCATATCCCAGATGTTCTGAAATTTCACAATGATGCTTTTTGGTTAAGGCCCAGTCTTCATTCATTGTGCCTTTTCAACCTGAGGTCCATATCATTAAGTTTTGGGAATTATTTGTATATATTTTCCTTGGTTATTTCCTCTTTTCATCGTATCATCTCTCTCTCTCTCTCTAGAATTCCTAGTAGTTGGATATTACACCTTTTAGATCAGGGGTAAGCAAATGTTTTTGTAAAGGGCCAGACAGTAAACATTTTAGACTTTGTGGGCCACATATGGTCTCTGATTATCATCATCATCATCATCATTGTTATCATCAACATCATTATTAATATTCCTTCTCCTTTTCTTCCTCCTCCTTCTCCTCCTCCTTCTTCAATACAACCATTTGCAAATTTTAAGAGCATTCGTATCTTAAGGGACATACACAAAACAGGACACAGACGGGATTTAACCCAAGAACCATTAATTGCCAACCTCAATAGATAGAATTATCTTCTATATCTCTCATCTCTCAAGAAGGGTTTTCTATTACTTCTGGCTATAATTTCTAAGAGGTTTTCTTGATTTATCCTCTAACTCTTCCAGCCCATTTTTAAGGTTTGGTACATCTATTTTTTTAAATTCTAAATTTTCTTTCTAATTTGCTAATCATTCCCTCTGCATAATATCTTCTCTGATCTCTCTAAAGATAGAAAAGAGAGGTTGTTTTTTTTTTTTCCTGTTTCCTACTTGATCTCTGTTTCCTTCATATGTTTCTTTTCTATTTTTGTTTCTTCTTCCATTTCAGGGGTTTTCTTTAAAATCCTTGCCTATCCCTTTATTTAGATGGAGATTCTAAACAGGGAGCATTTGGGGGTCGAGGGGAGTGGGAGCAGCACTTCCCAGCTAATGGGCTTCACTTTAGGGTGACTGGTGCAGAATGCATGTGTGGGGAAGCCTGCTTCCTAGGGCTGCCCAGTTTCCCCAGGGAAGATAGATGCCTGATGCTGGGAGGTGGGAAGAGGGCCAGGTGTTCTGGTCACTGATTTTGTCTAAATCTCAAGTCCTCCATTCACACCACTTCCTCAGTGAACTTTTAGGCTGTGGCTTGCTTTATCCTGATAACCAAGGCATCTCACTTAGTCATCTGCTTTCTAACCTCCAAAAATCCATTGAACTCTTTTATCCAGTGGGTCATCTCTTTCATTCTCTTTCAAAAGTGGGCTTTTTAAAGTCCCTGTACAATCATTTCGGTAAGGTCTCAGGTGCCAGCAGAGATCAGCACATGAAGTCAACCCACATGTTTAATCAAGGGTCCTAGATGTCATCTTTTAGGATTTTAAGATCATCTCAGATGAGTGGAATGCCGTTGGCTGAGATCTAGAGTCCCATGAATTCTTCAGTGACCTGATTGAGGATGTTCACAAGGAAGAAACGGTTCATCGCCGCCAGACAAACCATCACCACGCTGAGTGCCACACACCTCACTTACCACCAGGAGCATCCTAAGCAGAGCAAGCCAACCATGACCTGACTCTTCTCCTTCATCCTTGAATCTTCTCCTTTAGTCCACTTCTGACACATGAGTTGGTGTTTTGGGATGTCACTCTTAATATTAGAGCAAGTAAGTACAAAATCAAAAGTGAGATTTACTTTTGATATTGCTTCTGTTTCTACAAAGTTCAGTTTTTTAGAAGATTGGAGTCTATAGACACCTTTTGGTACTCTCTATACAAAACCTTTTGGGAGAATCAAAACACTTAACACTAAATTTCAGAACATTTCATTGTTGAATTCATTCAGTAAATACAGATTAAGTGTCTCCTGTGTACCAGGCACTGTTTTAGGAATTGAGGAATCAGCAGTGAACAAGATAGACAGAGCCTCTTCCCTTGGGAGCTTATATTCTCATTGGGGATGGTAAAGAATAAAAACTGGACAGTGTATATTTCAGGTGATATTAATGGCCATGAAGAAAAATAAAGCAGAGTAAGGTGAGGTGACAGAGAGGGTGCTATTTTTTTTAGCATGATCAGAGAAATCCTCTCTGATTATGTTACATGAAAAAGCATGTCAATAATTGTTTACTTATGTCTTTACCAAAGAGAATGTATAATTGTGAGTTAACCCTACACACGTGTGCAAGCGTGCACACACAGATGCGCACACAGAACTGTATTGGGCAAGAGCCTTGGATTTTCAGATATTCACTCTTCTTATGGTTGATATTGTCACTATTTGAGCATTCACCCATGTAGTTCTCTTCTGTTTGAACCACATGATTTTATCACTTCTATTCATATTGATAATTATTTCCTGACATAGACTTATCCAATGAAATCAATATGCTTAAACTGATTATCTCTCACTTAAATGAGAATTAGGCAATATTTTCATTTGCTAAATGAGGAAAGTGAGACACAGAGACCAAAAAGCACAGAAGCCTCTGGTGAGACCCACATACAAACTTAAGCCTGCTCGCTCCCACTAGAAGATAGTCTCCTAAGACTTGAGTCACCATGTCACTGCAGGGGCTGAGTGACACCACTTGTCCAAAAGCTCCCTGAACACCCCTAAAGTGCCTTGTAGAATTTCTTTTTCCTTTACTAGTCCTTTAACTAATGCCTGCCCCCGGGCTGATAAAACCACACCTGATCCCCCATTAATCACCTGGAAAAGAACTTACCCAGCAAAGAACCACCTGGTAGGCATTTTTCTTCCTTTGATCATTTCTAGACCCTTGTAGCATATGGAAGTTGGTAATCTTGGACTGTTGAAGAGTTTGGCTACTGGGTCATTTTTGCAAATTGGCCAAGGGACTAACTTAACATGTCACTTGTCCTGTGGACCCCTGGCTAGCATGGCCCCTACTGTGGTAGGAAAGACTTCATCTCCTCCACACTCTTTGTTTCGCTTTGAGTCAAACCACTGGCGACCCATAGCCACGGGAGTGAAGTCGCCCCTGGTTTCCTCACAGCCTGTCAATCTCTGTTAAATCAGAGAAGGCTGAAAAATGAATTCTTTGTTGTCCCTGTCCAAACGTGGCAGCTGTTTAATTTCAATTAGCAAAGCTTGAAGAAGAATATTGCGCCAGGAGTAATTAAAGCAGGAGGAGGCCCCTCGCTCACCTCCACGCTTCCTCCTAATTGAGGATCTGTGGTATCCCCAGCAGAGCTGTGAAGTTTGGGTTCTGGGGAATTCTGGCGCCTGGGGCTTTGATGTAGCTCTCTTTTCAAACAAGTGACAGGACAGGAAGCACAAGCCTCCAGGAAGGATTCATTTAACTTTTTTAAAGTCTAAAAATTAGCTCTACAGATCAGACTTGTCTATACCAAAGCGCCAACTTGTTCACTTCAAGCCCTTGCTCTTTCCTCTCGGTAAGTAGTCTGTCTGCTTTCAAAGCTCCTCCTCCTCTCCTGCTAGGGAAGGCTGGCCCCTTCTCTTCTCTATCAAACAAATATTTGTTCTGGTTGATACATTGGAATCTCTACCAACAAGCAAAGCAACCCCCTGCCTGCAACTTCTGTAAGTTTCACTGTGTCGGTCAGGGTCCCCACAGGAAGCAGAATTCACCCATCAAGGTAGGGATGAAGAGAGGTAAGGAAGGGGCTACGGACAGAGGAGAGGACAGGGATGAGAGAACAGGCCCCGAGAGACCAGCAACAGTAGCAAGCGGTTACCATGGCAGGCCCTGGCCAGTTGGGAAACTGAGACAAAGCAGCCATCCTTACTCACCAATTCTTGTGATCACGCCTGAAAGATTTCCGTCTCTGAAAAGGAGAGAGAGGGGTCTTGCAGAGAGAAGGGCAGTGGGCCTTCCTGCCCTCCAGTTTGGTTGGGGGTCTCAGGGATGTTTCCCAGGTCCACCTCTTGACTTTTGATGGAGACCAGAGGAATTGCTCAGCCCACCTCAAAGAGAAGCTGGTGTGGCGCTCCCAGACAGAGATTTTAAGGAACTCGAGTCCCCCCTGGTTTTGCCTCAATTCCCTGCCGATGTAATCAGTTTATGGGCCTTTGAATAGCCCTCAACAAGCTTTCTTTGTGAGGGCTAGGTGTTTGGGTTGCCAGGGTGATTTGGGAGCTGTGACAGTTTGGATGAGAATGGAGGGTGCAGGCCACCTGGTAGGATGGGACATAGCTTGAGACAGTGGTCCTTCTCAAGGGGATGTAACTATGACTGAGAGAGGTTTGGACATACCAAGCCCATCCTCCAGGTGCCTCCCTGTCAGGTAAGGCTCCCTGTGGTTTCCAGTCACCTTTTATTCTCTCTCTCTCTCTCTCTCTCTCTCTCTCACACACACACACACACACACACACACACACACACTGTTTTAGTTTTTTTAATTACCAAAAGAACTGAAGAGAACAATTTGAGGAGGAAAAATTTATTTGGGCTCATGGTTTTGGAGATTCAGCCCGGGGCCAGCCGACTCCATAGCTCTGGGCTGGAGGTGAGACAGAACACCATGGAGGAAGACCGTGAGTAAAGGAAGCACTCAGGACATGGCACCAGGAAGCAGAGAGAGCTCTGCTCACCAGGGGCAAAATATAAACCCCAAACACATGCCTAGTGCTACATCCTACTTGCCTATACTTATCATCCAGTTAATCCACTGGGTTAATCCACTGATTAGGTTACACCTTTCATAATGTCATCATTTCACCTCTGAAAATTCTTGCATTGTCTCACACATGAGCTTTTGGGGGACACCTCACATCTAAACCAAAACACTTGCTCACCCGTTCAGGGACACCTAACATTACTACCCTTGGGCCAGAAGGAACAGTAGAGGACTCTAGTGTTATCAGAGCTAGTAGAACTGGGGATGTAGCACAGAAAAAAATGTGGTCACATAAGGATGTGACCTAGCTTGAGACATTAAAGCTGAGTAAGAACAGAGAAAAGTGTTCTCTTGCCTCACAGTCTTCTGCAGGTGCCTCCTATGGCTAACCCGGCTAGGACAATTAATTACTACCCGGCATCTGTGGGTCTTGTTTCTTCAACATGTGTGGGATCAACCTGAAGGTCAGTAGTGTCTTTTGTATTGTATTTCCCATGAGGCTTACCGTAATACTGAGCACATGGGTGTTCAACATATGCTCTTGTAAGAGTCTTTTAGTGAAATTAGTTATTGTATTGTTAAAAAAAAAATTAACTGAGCCTGGCATGGTGCTGCACACCTATGATCCCATCAGCTCAGACATTGAGGCAGAAGGATCCCAAGTTCAAGGTGAACCTCAGCAATTTAGAGATACCCTAAGCAACTAAATGTTTCAAAGTAAAAACATTTAAAAAAAAATGGCTGGGGATGTAGCTCAGTGGTAGAGTGCCTCTGGATTCAATCCCCAGGACAAAAAAAATAATTGAGAAAATAGGTGTCACTGTATATTATATCATGCATATGATATGATATGATACTAATATATAGTGATAGCTGAAAATGTGAGGGTATCTTTATAATCAATGTGTGGGTCTCAACTAGAAATACAGAAAGGACCCTCTGTTAAATGAAAATAAGGAAACAGTGAAGCCAGAGAGAAGAGACAAATAATGGGCTTGCTTGGCAGCCAGCCTACAGGAGATGCTTGGAAGAAACAGATGCACGTCGCACCTGACCTTCTGGATGCAAGTGCTATTTGAGGGGGTTTTCATGGTCTTCTTCAAGAGGTTAAGTGACAAAAGAGATGCGGTTTCTGGAAAGAAATTTCATAAGAGCCGAGTACCCAGGCCCAGCTAGCTGTGTGGTATCTGTTTAAGGGCAGAAGGGGGGGGCAGGGGGGAACACTGGTGAGACCCAAAACCAAAATCCTAGCAAATAGTCTGCAAAGTCATCACTATCTTCCCTTCTGGCTTCTCAGAGTCTCAATTTATCTATTGTCATGGCTCACTATGTGTGTGCTTGCTCGCTCTCTCTCTCATCTCTCTCCCTCTCTCTTTCTCTCCCCCTGCGCCCCGCCCCCAACTCCTCAGAGCACATAGGGAGTAGTGCAGGGCCTTGCCATAGCCAACTTTCCACCTGGTCCAACTGACAGAACTACAGTTCCTTTGCCCCTTCTGAGCCATCTGGCACCAATGCCTGAAAAGCATACTTCCCTGGATTTGTTTAAGGAAACTCTAAGGTAGTGACGAGCTGGCTAGGGGGAGATCCATTCTGCAACAGTGATGAAGAGCCATGAGTAACACAGAGCAGTTAACGTGATCTTGGTTAGCAGCTCACACCTGTATCCGCAGCACATTTTAGATGAGGAGCTGGATTTTTCCTTTGCCCCTGATCATTTCTGAACCACCACCTACTTCTGCCAGGAGTTGGCAGGCCTGCCCGAATGTAAACTCACCTGTGGGAAAATATACCAAAGTGGAAAACCGTGTGTTCAATTCTCCTTTGGCGGGTGGGGGGATAGCAAAATAAAAGTCTGTGTGTGTTAGCAAAGAAGAATCAAGATAGGTCTCCTTTATTGTTTAAAGAAATGTTTGCTGACCCTGCTGACCCTTCCAATTAGTAGGGAATGTTTCTCCCTTCTACATCCTTTTCCCCCAAGACACATTTATTCTTTAGCTCCCAACAAGGCTGACTTCATGGTACTAATGGTAGTTAATTTTATGTGTCAACTTGACTAGACAGAAAGATGCCAGGCATTTGGCCAAACAGTATTCTGGGTGTATCTCTGAGGGTTTTTCTGGATTAGATTAACATTTGAATGGATAAACTGAGGAAAGCTGGTTGTCCTTCCCAGGGTGGGTAGGCCTTGCCCAATCAGTTGAAGGCCTACATACATCAAAAGGGCTGAGTAAGAGGGAAATCCTCCTGCCTTCCTAGTTCAGCTGAAATATAGGTCTTTTTTAGTCTTTGAACTTGGACTGAAACTGACACTTCTTGGGTTAGAATCTGCCAGCTGTGGGACTGAAACAGACCTATAACTTTTTTTTTCCTTCTGCCTCTCTCCTGTCTCTGCCAGACCTTCCTAAAGTCACTTACCAACTTCCTTAGACACCCCCTCACCCCCGCCCGCGGCCCATTTCCTAGTAACAAGAAACTAGTCAGGAAATTCATTTTCAGTGGATTTGGACTGAGGCAAAGCAAAACAGTGAGATTTCTTTTCTGACTTTCTGGTCATTATCTTTGGAGCTTCTACCTTTATGAACAGTCACCCTGGAGCAATAGAAAAGGAAAATACTGAGACCCTGGGGCACCCGATACTTCTAAAGCTCACCTGCTTATGGTATGCCACAGGGCATCAAGGGTGATGGACAGGACTGAATTCTATAGGTAAGAATACGAGCACTTAGCAGAAGAAACCAAAGTGTGATTGGTGATCATGCCCTCCTCCAGCAAGTTCATTGCAGAAATCCAAGGACTGTCTCCTCTTAGGATCTGAAATGCTGATCTCTAAGAATTTTTAAAAGGCCCCTGAAATGCACCCTCAGAACTTCAAGAAAGGAGGCCACTGTACAGCCAGGTGGCCACATGTGTACAGAGTGTGTGTTCTGTATTCTGCATTGGCACCATTGATCCCAGTTCTGTCCTTGAATGACCCTTTGTGTATGTAGCAAGAGCCAGCAAAGTTGCCAGGACTTGCATGTGTCAGAGTCAACCCACCCACAGCATCCAGATGCCCCAGGGGTGGCTTGCGTCCTTGACATCCAGCTGGACACACATGTGGTTGCTGTAGAAGACCTCACAGATGGGGGAGAGGTCTTTATGAGAAATTGATTCTTTCTAAAAGGAGTTGACATTCAGTGCAGAGCCATGGCAGGGTCTGCTCAACATGTGGCCAGCAATCCTCCAGTGGCATTTGCCTTTGTGCTACCACAGCCTGCACCAGCCTTTTGGGAGGGCAAGAAGTAGGGAATGTCATTCATCTCTAAAGAGTAGATCATTTCCAGGGGCTGGGTCTGTGGCTCAGCGGTAGCACACTTACCTGGCATATGTGAGGCACTGGGTTCAGTTCTCAGCACCGCATATAATAAAGGTCTATCAACAACTAAAAATTTTTTTAAAAGAATAGATCATTTTCAGAAATTAGAGGTAAGAGTGTTTTAAAGTGAGTCCTCTGTTTTTAAAGTTCCTCCATGAAACCACTTCTCTATCTTTCACCTGAGTTGTAAGGCCCTGATCCTGGGCCAAAAAAAGGCAAAAATCCCAGCCCCAAAACACTAAGAATGGTGTCTAGAGGATTCCAGCTGCCACGATGGAGTGAGTAGTGCCTGCAGAGGGCCTGTGGGTCTGTCCAGCTAGTGTGTGTTTTTGAGGTTGTGCTTTCCAATATGGCGCCTGCTGGCTACTGTGGCTATCCAGATTCAAATTAATTAAAGTTGAACAAAATTTAAAATGCTATTCTTCAGCCTCATAAGTCACCTTTCAAGTGCTCAACAATCACCCGTGACTTGAGGCTACCTCAGTGGAAGAAGAACATCTTCACTGTCATGGAAAGTTCTGTTGGCCAAACTTGCTGCTCCAATGCCATTGTTTAAATTGGAATGAGGGCCTTCAAAAGGACCCCCAAATCTATATGAAGGCAAATGATGAAAAATGACACATCAAGGCTGAGCCAAAGAGCAAACCTACATTTCCCCCCATTCCTATGTTCATCCATTCATATCATGAATGCCATGATGGGTCTGTGTACACAAGGCACACTCAGGGTGGGGACTCTTGGGACCTTCTCTCCCACAGGGCTGACAGTTTGGTCCTGGAGATAAGAAATATACATAAGAACAATGACAAGTAGAAAATGATCCTTTCATTAGAGAAATATGCTCAGTGCTCAGAGAGTTCAGAGAGGAAAAGCTGCTCCCAGCTGAGTGACAGGAGGAGTAGCCCTCAAGGAGAAGGTTGGGGTGGAGCGGAGACCACCCAAGGAGCCCCAGGGCATGAGCAAGACACAGAGGCAGACGGGGTCCCCCTTCCTCTGAACAGTCAGCCAAAGGCTCTATGTGTGGGAACCCTGCCAATTGACTGATTGCCCCAGTGCACCCTGCTGAGCACCAGGGGATTGAGATCCTAGCCCAGTTGCCCCCTGTTTTGATGAAGAGTCAGTCCTAGGGAAGAGAATTCACTCCAGAAAGTTAGAGCAGGGAATTAAATGACTTGCAAAATCACCCGAGAAAGCTCAAGAAAAGGACACGAGGTTGAACTTTCAGGAGTGACTCTGAGCACCAGGGTACCAAGGAAACTGCTGCCTCATTTGTGATCGGGAGGCCACCACGATCAGAAAGCCGTCCAGCCAGGCAGTGGCCACCACCCACAGTTGCCACAGAAAATGCCAACACAGCCTTGATGGTACTTCTGGAGAAACCATGGCCCCAGAAAACATGGACTCCAACTGGCTCTCGCCTTCCCCATTTCTATTGGGTACATCTCACTGGCAAAACCAAAAAGTACAAGAAAAATAAGGGTGTGGAAAAGACTGGTGCTCCTAAGTATAGGAAGGAATGGAAGAAGAAGGGAGAATCTATTCTAGCTCCTAAATGCCATACCTGGAAACTCCCTGGGATTGGGGGCGGGGTGGAGGTAAGGTGGCCAGTCATACTACGCAGTGATAAGAGCACCTGTCAAAGTCCAGCACCTGAGAGCTTTTCTGCTAAAAACAGAAAGCAGGAGATGACATTCATATAACCACATTAACAAGAATGAAAAGTCTAGAAAATATTTTAAGGAGTCTTGAAATATTTGTTCTTTATAAACCAAGCATTCCTCTTTGCTTCAATGCAGCCATTGCAATTCCAGTTTGTAAAGAACCATAGCAATGGGTGGGCTTGGACAATATCTGCCCAACCATAGACCCAGAAAGACTGAGGGAGGCTGTTTTTAGGGTGAGTTTCCAAGTCCAAAAAATGCCAGGAAAGCAAAAGAAACAGACGCTAAATTGAGCTTTCAGGAGTGACTCTGAAAGTTGGCACCCAGCTCCAGGTTTTGTTTGTCATATCAGTCCCTGCTGAGGAAAGCAAACAGCAGGTAACTGTAGAACACACCTGTCTATAGCAGCTGTTTGATGTCAGCAGGCTTTGATTGTCAACCGAGCAATTTGCTTAGGATTTGGAAACAAAGGAAGGAGATTGTCAAAAGCCGGAGGAGCAGGTGACATGCAGCATGCCTATGTGCTCCCAGCAGTCAGGAGGAGAATGCGTGAGCGAGAGATTGGCACCAGAGGTGCTGCACTTTGGGAAAGTGACAGCCTCCTACAGGGCAATAATGGGATCGCTGCAACAAAGTGCCAACTCCGTATCCCAATAAAATGTCTTGATGTTGCTAAAGACCACACTACCAGCCAATGACTCTAATCAGCACCAGGGTGGGACCTTGGGGATAGGCAGGACAAGAAGGATTGCTTGGTCCTTAGCATGGTTAGAGAAAGACATCAGCAAGGGGTCCATGAAGGATGCTAGCCAGAATAGTTTATGGTTTATAGTGTCTAATTTATTATTGAAGAACATGTGAACCCACCCGTTCTTCAAGAACTAGCCATAGTCCCAAGTCAACTCATTCACTCAAGGTATCCATCTGCTCAGCACCTTCTGCATGTAAGATGTACAGTGACCCATGCCACTCATGGTGACCACCCAGAGAGGTGAAAGAAAGACACAATCTTCTCTAAAGTGCTTTCTTTCTAATCTGGAGATAAGAAGCGAATAAATAAGTTAAAGGAGGTGAAATAAAGTAATGTGAAAATTTCATGATGAGAAAGCTTCTTCAGTTTGGCAGAGAGAAATGAAGGGAAGAATCTGAGAGACCTCCCAGGAGGAGGAAGTGATCCCGGTGGGTCCCCATCAGCACCCATTCTCGGGTACTTAGTCCCTCTGAATGACCAGGGTAGTTTTCCATGTGGGCAGCATCTACATATATGCCACCTTGCAGAGTCAGGTTTTTTTTTTTCAGTGTATCTTATCTTCTCACTTATCTCTGACTTAAAATTGCAAGTATTGAAATTAGAAATATTGAATTGAGATAATGTATATAAAGAAGGGTGTTATGCCATTTAATGGGTACTTAAGAATATGAATCCTTTTCTGAGACAGAAATTGATCTGCAGGGAAAGGTAAGTGTTGTGAATAGAAGCTAGAAATGCAATGCGATCCCTTGACCAACATCAATCTTAAAGAATCAGGATGGGCAGCTTCGCGTGGATTTCTCATTATTTGTTTTAGAGCCAGGCCCTTCTGTATGCTGAGAAAGGGCTCATTATCATGTTTGAAGAAATTGGTCTGAAAATCTCTGTTTCTAACTATGATATTCAGAGGAAGTGTGATTTTAATGGAATTTAAAACCAGATGCAATGTGGGAAGTGTTGAAGATCTTTCTAACTATGGGCAATGAAGAGAATCTATCATGAAAATGTGAACATAGTTCCTATAATTCCTTGCACCTCAAAAACTCCAATTTAAACTTAAATCCAAAATGCATTGTTCTAAGGATAATTGTTCAGCATAAAATTACGAACTCAAATTAGCATCATATCCTCCTCCTCCAAGGAAATGCCTAAAAACTGAGGACTAACTTTCCCATCAGACATCTCCAGGTCAATCTGAAAGTACTGCTGGAAAAACAATGATAAATTCACAAATTATGTTTCTAGGAGTCTCAAGAGCTCTGCAAATCTGTCCCAGAGGTGGGGTAAGGACAAGAAGTTATTCAGGCTATAAAACAATAAGTGAAAGAAAAATAAATGGACAGAGGGTCATAATATGACTAAAGCTCTCACTGAGGACAGCCTCTCTGTGTATCACAGCAGCTTGCAGAGTCAGGGCCCACAGTAACTCCCTTTCCCCCGGGGTACCCTGCTATCCCCACAGTAGAGGATGCCCAAGGAGACATGACGTTTCACCTGAGTGTGGCCTTGCGTCCCGGTACAGAGCAGGTGGGGAGGAGAGCACCAATACCACAGCAAGCTCTGGGTGTGCACCCAATCTTTACAGGTATTCCACGGAAGCCAAGCCTTATGCTGTGGAAATACAAGACAGTCAAGCTCAGAGGAGGGTCCCACACACTACTGGAGACACATTAACTGCTTCCTTTAAAAAGTCTTCCTATTTTTGTCGATTCAACAAGTCTTCTTATTTGAGCAATGCTTGTCAAATACAGGAACATTTGTATCATGGGAAACTATAAATCTCCTTAAGCCCTAAAATATAAGCTTTGGGGAGTTTTCTCCCTGAGTTGATAGGTAAGGCAGACAGATTGGCTTAAATAAGGAAAATGGTGCAATGGCGAGGCCTCATAGCAGAGAAAAGTACAGGCTCTGGGCACAGATGGCCTGAGCTCCAGTGGTAGCTCTGCCACTTGCTAGTGTGTGACTCGCATGAGCTTCTTAGTCTCTCTGTGCCTCAACTGAGCTCTATCTGAAAAGTGAGTTCATGCCTACTTTACAGGATAATAGGGGATCAAATGAATTAAAAATGCATAAAAATTTATAATGTGATTAGCATGGTGTTCAGCACCTAGAAAGCATCATAGAAAAATTAACTATTATGACTGCTGCAATTCCTACTATTGCTGCTATCATCCTCATCTGTTTCCTGTAGGTAGTTGAGTTTGTAACAGATGCTCTCAGCTGGACAATTTGCACCCCCAGGAGACACTTGGCGCTGCAGTGTTGAAGACAGTCTCCGTGGCTGTGGGAATGGTGGTAGGTGCAGGGTGCTATTGGCATCTAGCAGGCAGAGGTCCGGAATGCTGCTAAATGTTTTATGATGCACAGGACAGCCTCCAGGGCAAAGAACTGTGCCAACTATGCCAAGGTTGTGACACAAGGTTTCCCAGCTGCTCCAGGTATGCTTTTCACCCTGGGGTCTTATAATTCACCTTGACACCTCGCCAGGTCTCAGCGTACAGGTCCCCTCTGCAGTCCAGACCGCCACACTTTTTCTGCTCTTCTTTGCCCTCTCCTTCCTTCTCACTCACTCTTCCCAACTTTGGGGACTCTCCTTTAGACCTGGGGATTCCTCTGTTTTCATCTTTCTTTAAGGCAATAAGTCTATACCCATGAATTATCTCTACCAAATTGAGGGTACCATAGCTGTTGGGGGCAGGACAGCTTATGGTGTGGGACTGTCCATTCTTTGCTACATGTTTAGCATCACCAGCCCCTAGAGAATAAAATGACAATAGTACCTGCTATTCATTTGAACTACCAATAAAACCCATGGCACACATTTCCAAATCTCCCTTTAGTACCCCTTTGGAACCACTGTCCCAAGAACTTGAGCTTTAATAATGTGAAAGCCAGAGAGACTGGCTGTGCCCTGCCACATACCTCCCCAGAGGCCATGACCAATCAAACCAATTGCTTGTCAGGAGAGAAAGAAAAGACAAAAATAAAGAAAGAAAAAAATAGTTCGATCTATCTCAGTAGTATCCAGGATCCATGGGAACCTAGAGCAGCATTGGGATTTTTCTTTTCTATTAGTCAAATAATTATCAAGCCAGATGTTTTCACGGGGCCATTCCCCCAAAGTCCTTTTGATGTATCCTCATTCCACCAGCCAATGTTAAAACTCTTTTTTATTGCTAGATAATGTGTCTACCAGACACCCCTCGTTCTCAGCCCACCCTGACCCCATCCCTGGATCACCAAGGATAGAGTAGGGAGAGGTTCTGGAATGGAGGAAGGGACACCAAGAGGTAAAAATGCCCGTTTCTTCCATTACCTGGCAGCTGAAAACACAATGGCTTGTATTTTGGGCTACATCAAAACCTGAGATGCCACCTTCACTCTGGTCTCATGGCTTCTAAGGCAGGCTTGCACAACAGCCCTCTGGTAGAGGACAATGAGACCTGCCATCTCATTGGCCACCAGGATTCATACTTCCCAAAAAAGAAGATGAAGAGGCTGGGGATGTGGCTCAAGCAGTAGCGCGCTCGCCTGGCATGCGTGCGGCCCAGGTTCGTTTCTCGGCACCACATACAAACAAAGATGTTGTGTCCACCAAAAACTGAAAAATAAATATCAAAAATTCTCTCTCTCTCTCTCTCTCTCTCTCTCTCTCTCTCTCTCTCTCTCACCTCTCTCTTTAAAAAAAAGAGAGAGAAGATGAAATTGAGTTGGGTTAACTCCATTCAATCTGGAAAACTCTGTTAAGCAGAATCCACGCCAAACTTGTTCATAGGCCATGTGTCCCTTCATGCTCATCCCACAGATGACTAGCCTCTGATTAGCACCCAAATTCTTCCATTCACCTGTGGGCTGATTCTTTCCAAAACAGGACCATAGCAAATAGTGCAGGAGAGAGCCTCTTTGGGCCTTTTCCCTCAGAAGGAGCCATGTAGAGGGCAGGCACCCTCACCCTCAGCCAGACAAATATGTCATGGGTGGTGGAGAAAGCAGTGCACCAGGTGTCTTGAGATTTAGATCTTATCCTTACTCTATAAGAGTTTATTGTAGCCCCAACCTTTTTAGATCTTGATTTTCTCATCCATACCACCTACATCATATAGGGTGGCTGTACCGTTCAGATATGGCAATAGTTATGAAAGTACTTTGAAAAGCTGTAAGAATTGTAATAATGTTATTCCTTGACTATAGATTAACGAACATAATAAAATTGCTATTGCCAGTATTAGCATAATAGCCCAGATTGTCCTTCCCCTTAATGAAATTCATCAGGGATAAAATGCTCTGATTCTTCCCTGACATTCTCTCACCATCTCTCTTGAATAGGACACCATGAGTCTCAGTGTCTCCTGGCAGACACTTCTGAATGAGTAAATTTCTAGAAGGCTACTCTGCCTAAAAAGACATTGCTTAGGTGCAGATGAGCCACCTTCAGGAGCCCTCTAAGGCACTAGCTGATTGAATAGTTCTAGTAAGAAGGCCAGCAGGTATTGCAGACTAGTAAGCCTAGAAATGATGCTCTAGTATAAATCAAGCCAATTTTGGTTAGAAAATTGAACAGCAGGACAATTTGCCAATTAGAGGACAGCGCTTCCTTACCCTAGCCAGAGGGAGCTTGCACTGGTTTAAAGTCCCTGATAGGAGCTAGCAGCATGGCTCTCCCTGGGGTCACCCTGTAACCCCACTTGGTAGATGGGCAACTGTGGGGAAAGGGTGCTTGACAAACCCTTCCAGAACTCGGGCACAGCAGGGCGGGCATGACGCAATGTGCACTACCAACAGCTTGGTGTGTGGTTTTCTTTCTCCAGATCCAAATGTCACATAGCTGATACAAAATTCATTGCCAGGATTCTCTTCATTTCCTCTCTGGCTGCTTTTCTCTCTCAGGCTCCGTGAAGATTTCCATAGTTTCCACGCTCTCTGTGTAGAGTCAGCTCCAACCACCCAGCAGCAGCCTGTCCTAATTCCATGCAGCCCCTCTCCTTGGGCCTCTCTCCACATTTCCAGGACAGTGTTAGAACAATGGCTTGGTGACTCTCAACCCCATCCCCTCCCTACTATTGGAGGAACCTACCTATTTAACGAGCCAGACCTTTCCAATAAACTCCCTATGTTTTGAAGTTTCTTTTTGCTTGACCTTCAACATGGACTTTCTGAGAGCTAGACTCTGCCTTGTCTCCATTTAGCTATTCAAGCAGGTTTTACATCTTTTTAAAAGTGACATTCATAAAGTGGGGAGGTCATTGGAGGGCTAGGGCCATGCAAAGACTGTGAGCCAGGGAGGACACTGCCTCCTGCCTTGGAACACAGGCAGACTGCTGACAACACCTGAACTGATGGGCGAGAGGTGACCTTGGGCTGGAAACAAAGAGCTAAGCCCTGGAAGCATGCTTCCCAGTTCCCTGCAACAACATCACAACTCACCCTGGGCAGCGCAAGAGAGCAGAAAACAAAGGCTCATTTGGCATCTCTGATATCATCTTTGGAAGTGAATAAGACAAATAACTTAAAAGGGGCAGGGGAGATCGATGACGCTGCTAACTTGAGACTGTCCGTATGAGAGACTCTGATTTATCAGCCTTCATAGGAGCTGATAAGCTCTCGAAATGAGTGTTCTGTGATCGGCGGCTGTACCTCCTGGTCGTCTGTGTTGCTCTCCTGGTTGGGGGGTGGGGAGAGGTGACCGTGATGAGCCCTGAAAATACATACTTTGATTTCATTATTCACTGGTGCATGGGGTTTGCCTTATTATGATTGGGCTGTTCGTTGTGGCATTCGAAGGGGTAGCCGGAAGCTGGCAGGAATTATATTGCAGAACGGGTTTGGGAAAAGGGAGGGGAAAAAAAAAAAACAACTATTGCTGAAAGTGGAGACCTGTCGTGTTTTTATTGGTATTATCATGAAGTCTGAGTCCCTTGCGTTAGTGGACGGACGGAGCCAGAGAATCCGTGCAGCCATTCGGAAAGGAGGAGGGGAGCTCTCCCCAGGGCAGGGGGGTGTGCAGGACCCAGCAGAGAGAGGGAAGCTATTATTAAAAATAAGAATAAGAAAATAGAGCTGTGAAGTGGGTGAGTAGCCGGACCGAATATTGGTGTGAACAGTGTCTGAGCACCGGCTGGGGCTGCCTGAGTAAGATTAAAATCTGCAGGGAAATTTTGTTCCTTAGCACTGGCAGAAATTAGGAATAAATTCAATTGCATTCTGCACAATAGCTGGAAGCGATTGAGGTTAAGTGGCCTCGCTCTCTGATGTGTTAGTATTACTGAGCACTCTCTGCTCACGTGACTCGGTGCGATCTGCTCTTGGAACATGTCGCCATGGCAACTGATGATTTCTATTACAGTACATTCAAGTTCACATTCTAGGCCTGTCATACGCTTGGAAATTTCCAGTTAAAATATTTATTTATGAAAAAGGCAAAAAAAAAAAAAAAAAAAAGGAAGGAAGGAAGGAAAAGCCACCCCCAGACTCTTTCAGGGATAGAAAACAAAAAAGATGCTGCTGATGCAGAATGATTTATCTGCAGACAAGAAGAGAATGTTGCATTTTCTCTTAGCTATTGCAACCCAACAACAACAACAAAAAATTCCCATGGGGTGGTCAACTTTGCTGGGGAGGGGGCAAGTTGAAATCTTACCGACTGTGGTTTGGTGTGCAGGTGTGATGGCCGACTGAATGCCGAGTGACACAAGTGGCCTAGAAAAGCTGCAGATCAGAGTTTCCATTTGACCCGCCGAGGCACATGGTTCCCATTGGAGCTTCCCCGTAGGGTTCTGCACCACTCTGTCTTAGTCAGCCCTCGACTGAAAAAGAGCCGCCCTCCCCTCTCATCTATGAGGAAAGGGTAAGGGGATCTTTCATGGGGTGGGTCAATATTCTGGGGTCCCTAAAGAGTCTCAAGGCTGACTCCAGTAAAGGAGGAGAGCAGACTGGGTCGGCATGGCAGACTGCTGTCACGGAAGGCAAAACCTTGCTGCATGACAGAGTTCCACATGGCTTTTTATATACTTCTTCCAGGTGCTGCCAGGGGGCCCCTGAGACATCCAGCTCTTTGAGGAAGATTTATACATGCCCACCGGCTTCTCCCTGGAGAAAGACAGCCAAGGGTTAAAGTAAACCATTCCTGAGAAAGAAATCATTATTTCTTGGCCATGCACTACACAGGGATAGGCTGCTAACAAGGCCTTCATATACTTCTTCCCCTTAGTCAAGCAGATTAAATATGTTAATAAAAGATTCCCCAATGCTTCCTCTATCAGACGCTTCCAGGTGGCTGTAGTTACCCTAGGTACCCAATTACCTGGTGAGGGCATCCCACGACTCACAGATGGTTCTCTGTTAAAATCTCTGGGATCTCTTTTTGCACGGTGGCTTCTGCTGAGTCTGATTGGAATCATATGCAAGCTCATAGGTAGAACCCACTTCGTACAGGGGACAGTGTTTTCTGAACTTTCCTAACCATAACAGCCACTGGGCTGATGGTTTAAAATATCTATTCCAAAGTGGACCTCAGTCCTACTGAGTCAGAACCTCCAGATGGGAAGCACAGTAATTTGTATTCTTACGATCAAGCAAATTTGACTAGCCCTGCACTTGGGTTGTGGAGCCTACCAGCAATATTAGAGCTATTTTTCCAAAAATTATTCTGTTGATTTACTCATGTCTCTTTACAAGGAACTGAGCCAGAAGACTTCTGGAAAATTTCTAACTATTGTTGGAATAAAATGAGACAAAAATGATGGGACACTATTTTTTTAATGTAAATAATAGGTTGATGGGAGGAAAAAAAAGAATGTGTTACTGACTCTGGTTCTAGAGATTCCTATATTGAAGGCATGAATGAATTCAGTCCTGTTAATACCAATGTATTATCTGTACCGCCAAATAATTATCTCCTGCATAAAAAAAAAACTTCTTAAAACTCAGAACCACCAATGTGCCGATCCAGCCTTCTCCAAGAGGATTGTGCATCTAGAAAGGATATGATTGATTAGATGTGGGATTGAATTTCAGGGTTAAATTTTTAGTCGGCATCTTTGTTCATGAGGATTTACAAGACAGGTGTTATGTTTACAGATTGCTGACTGCGCATGCAAGAAGCGTCAGAGAGGCAGCATCAAAGATGGCAGCATGAAAGCCAGGCGCCCGGCCCGAGACATATCTGTTCTGTGCTCAGCAAAGAAAAGTACCAGTCAGAGAAGAAGCCGGTACCCTGTGCTCTATCTCCCTATGCTGCTAACACAAGTGCATGGCGCTTGGACATGCAGCTCTTTTGAGGAATTCTAGATAAAGCCTTTCATGTCAGAATCCTTCAAGCTGGTCTTTCTCCCATGCCTGGGGGCATGAGTGGGGATTACTGGACTTTCACCTGTTCTATTGATGCAAAGATATGAGCAGCCATGTTAGGTGAACTCGGGGCACTTAGAGAAATTAGAGAAACCACTGTATATCATTTCTTCACACACACACATACACACACACACACACACACACACACACACACACACACGACACCGTAAGCTCAGAGAGAGAATAAGAGATTGATTTAACATACTCTTCTAGAGTCCAAAGAGTCCAGAATCCTCGATCTGGAAATTACTTCTTCAGATTCTGGAGTAGATTATAGACCTCCAGGCCCTATTCTGCCAGGGAAAGGCAGGACCCCAAGCCCAGATGGCTCTGGCCAAGCCCAGCTGAGGCTGCTGCCTTTGTGTGGGGCAGCAGCATCACCTAGTGATGCAGTGCTTTAAGTACAAGCTCTTTTCCTAGGAACCATCCAATTTGATCAAACTGTAATCAGATCAATTATCCATATTAATGAATGAGAAGAGGAGGAATAGATATATAATCCCCAACTGGAGGTGACCCCCAATTCCATTTCATTTAGCCTCGAATGCACTCTGTGACCATATCACATTTGGGGTTTCCATAAAGACACATGAAAGCATGTGTGGCTGAGCTTACACCAGGCAGGATGGATGGGGAGGCAGCAAAGGTTAGCAAGGTTAAAAGGAGGCTGGGTTCTATGTCAGTTCAGGTCCTCCAAGAAGCAGATGCTGAGGCAGCATTAGAAGTGCCAGAGATTCAGTGAGAGATAAAGCAGAGAGGGATCAGGGTAGGCAGGGAGAGTTCTGCCATGCAGGTCTGACATCTGTCAAAAAGAGAGGGGGAAGGAAGGAAGACGAGGTGGGAAGAGCCTCAGACTGCAGCGTGGCTCAGAGAGCAGCCCGGCCAGCCCAACAGAGCAATCCTGTGCAAAGATCACCTGTTGATGAGTCCTGCACTGGCGGAAGAGGTAGATCCTGGTACCACTGCTGTGCCTGATGGTAGGCCAGAATCTGTCCTGAGACACTCGCAGCTGGAGGCTAACAGCACCCCTTGTGGCAGGTCTCTCTCCAGGGAAACCTGAAGACCACACTCCCAGGGATGCTGAGGGCTTGAAGGGCAGCTGTCCTAAGATCACATATTTACCTGCAGATCCCCCAAGAGTGCACGCTAGGAAAAGGAACACTGGATTGGTGCATCTACGTTGACAGGTGTAAATCCAGCCTTCATTCTCTGATTTCATTAACTAATGGGAGCTAGAAAGAGGAACCACCAAGCAGCATTTACTCATCTCACCTTTCTAAACAGCAAGCTCTCTGCCTTCCACAGTGTGTTCTCTTCCCAGGAAACCAAGCTCAATGTCAGCAACCAGGAACACCAACGGCACTTAAGCCTCTTTGTGGAGGATGCATTTGGGCCTGAAAATGTCTATATCCTGCCCAAGGCATGAGCAGTGACCTCACATCTCTACCGATTCTCTCCCGCCCATAAATGGTCTTTGATACTATTGACCACAAGACGCCGCTGCCCAGGTGAGATGACCTGATCTCTGTATTTGAAAACATTAAGGAACTTGCTCAAGTTCAAGGATTTTCAGAAATCCAATTTAGGTGAATTAAGAAACCCAGATAGCACTACAGGCAAGGGCACAAAGTTTTCAAATCACAGGTAAGCCACAAAGGCCCAGGATGCCTTGAATGGAAAACGCAAGGAGCCGCTTGACAAAGAACCTTGCAAAGATCTAAAGGTGGAAGAAAGCCCACTGCGGAAATAGAGAAAGAATGAGGAAGAGAGAAAAAAAAAAAAAAAACAACGAATGTACCAAGTCTTTCTGAGGCTCGTCAAGGAAAGAAAGAGAGGAAGAGAAAGAATAAGTGAGCACCACCCGGAAGGTGGGAGGCAAGGCAGAGGGAAGGAGGTGTGGGCAATAAGGAGAGGAGGGACATTAACGATGCTTCTGAGTGGCAGAGATACCGACTGCTCTTTTAAATTGGTCTTTAACAAGAAAAATAAAGAAAGGGAGCATAGATAATTAGGAAATAACAAAAATCTTTAAATGTAGAAGTTAAAATAAGCCAGGTAAGGGAATCCTTGAAAACACGGTACACTATGTAAAAGTGGCAGGTCCAAGTGATACATATTCCCCAACCTTAAGGAAATTGGTTAATGAACTTGGTGAACTACTGGCCGTTATTTTCAAAGGCTCCACAGCACCAGGGACTATAAAATGAAAATATTGGACTAGCGTTCTACCTAATAAAAAAAGTAGCTGGGCACAGTGGCACACACCTGTAATCCCAGGGGCTCAGGAGGCTGAGGCAGGAGGATCACAAGTTCAAAAACAGCCTCTGCAAAAAGCAAGGCGCTAAACAACTCAGTGAGATCCTGACTCTAAATAAAATACAAAATAGGGATGGGGATGTGGCTCAGTGGTTCAATGCCCCAGAGTTCAATCCCTGGAGCCAAAAAACAAAAAAGTAGGTTTGGTAATTATTATACCTGCCACTATACACTCTCCTTCCCATCTATGCCCTCACTGGGATGTTGTAATAACAAATGGAATTAGAAATATTAAAACACCTGGAGGGGGTGCTGGGGTTGTGGCTCTGTGGTAGAGCACTTGCCTAGCATGTGTGAGGCACTGGGTTCAATTCTCAGCATCACGTAAAATAAATAAAATAAAGGTCCATTGACAACTAAAAATATTTGAAAAAAAGAAAAGAAAAACTGGAGGAAAGCACACAGGTGGGCAGTTAGTTGGCCATGGTACACAGGCTGCCTGCAGAGGGACTGGGGCTGAGGCAGATGATATGGATGTTTGATTTGGTGTTCAGTAGAATGTGATTGGTGTCACATAATTATATATCTGGATTTTAGGCTGATATAAAATCAATGTATGTCCCCAGAGAACACAGCAAGAGAGGAAAAGTCTTCAGAGTAGGTATCAATCCATAACATTGTGTTTTCCGAGGATGACCCACAGAAGGATAGTGGGGTGTCCGCCGTCTCAGAAATCTCCAGGCTTCCTCTTTAACAAATAGACAAGTTATTCTTTTTTTTAGAAAGAGAGAGAGAGAGAATTTTTTAATTTTTTTTTTTTTTTTTTTTTTTTTTAGTTTTCGGTGGGCACAAAATCTTTATTTCATTTTTATGTGGTGCTGAGGATCAAAACCAATGCCCCATGCATGCCAGGGAGCGCGTTACCGCTTGAGCCACATCCCCAGTCCAACAAGTTATTCTTTATTAGAATAAGTTACACACTATTCTTGTAGAAAAACAAAAATATGCACACAGGCAATGATAATCACAGTCATCTAAAATCCATCTGCTGCTTATAAAATTTGGTGTATTTGCATCCATAACTTTTCCCATGAATATAAATGTAGAGGTTATTTTTATACAAATCAGATGGTCCTAAAATAGTGTGGTTCATCTGCATATTATATAACCGGTTCTTTCCTACTGACTATGACATGCACATCCTCTCATTTTAAATCGCTGCATAGTTATTTCACCAACAACTTTTAGTCATTTCAATTATTTCTCCTTTTTCCTTCTTGCTGTTTTCAATAACTCTGCAGGTAACACCCTTAAACAAACATCTTTGTTTACTTTCCTAGTCTTCCCTTAGAATAAAATCCTATACAGGGAATTGCTGAGCCAATTGTACTTTTTTGGGGAATTTTGTTCCATATTGCTAAATTACTTTCAAGAAAGAAAGCCATTAACACTCCACAAACAAATAGGTGAAACCCTAGCTCCCTCATATGCACATCAACTGGATGTAATACATTTTTTAATCTTTCAATATAGGAACATTTTAAATATCCTAGAGATAGAACAAAACACCTGAGAAAAGGTGTGTATTTTTTCTACTGGCTTTAAACTTGTCAATGAAAGTGTGTGTGTGTGTGTGTGTGTGTGTGTGTGTGTGTGTGTCCCTCCTCCCCTGGAGGGTAGACATGTATATGCAATAAAAGGATCTGTTCATTGGATAAATAATAAATATGAAATTCAGAATGGTGGTTAACAGCTGAGGGGAGAGGAGCTCGGGTCAGAGAAATAGGGTGGGTAGACACTTGGGTGCCAAAGTACCAGCAATGTTTTAGTTCTTAGAAGATCACAACTTCATGTTATTGTTCTGCTCCATAACTTGCATATGTCATAAGCATCAGCATGTATCAGCTTCTTAGAGGGGATTATGAATTGTACACTGAGTAATTAGCAAATTTCACTTCCTAGCACATCAAAGAGTGCTCCCAGGTCCCCAAAGATCATAAGCGTTTTTTTTGCTGCTAAAACCAGGCCTGATACCTTACTGGCTGGGTGCCTACCACTGAGAAAACAGTACAGAGCCTCTCTAGAGGGTTCCACAGGCCCCCAGAGAAGTGGCTGTGTCCTCACACCTCAAGTGGAGAATTCCTCCTCTCTGGAGAGTCAGGAGGGAGAGAAATGAATCAGAACATACAACAGACACAACTTCTAGAGAATCTCCCTAAGGCTCATGGATGTGACCTTGCCATTCTCGGGTCCTCTTCTAAAAATAGATCCCCAATTCTGGTAAACTATTAGAGGAAAATAGCCTATTTTTAAAGGAGAGATCCTAAATAGCTAAATCATTTTGCTTAAGCAATGAGCCAAGTCGCTTCTAATGAGGTTGTAGCATTACTGGAAATAAGAGATATATTTAAATAAATAGTCCATACATTACCCCAATAAATCACTTGAAAAAATATTCTCCAAGGTATTAAATGTATTTTTAGTGGCATGTGCCTGACCTTTCAGGAAGAAGAAAGATAATACTGGAACATTTGGAAGATAAACATTTATCCAAATTAGCAGTCAAGACACTAGTAAAATTATTTTACATTTTCTTAACACCTTTAACAATCTCCTATGCCTCAGAAACCATTTGTGTGGGGTTTTTTTTTTTTTCCTACCTTTAATAAAATACAGAATCTGTAAAGTAGCAGACTGTGAGGGCAGAAACTTTTCTGATGACCCAGTGAGAAATCCTGTAATGGTCCTATTACTCATGGCCTCGGGCGGGATGGATATGTGTATTTGCAACATTTCCTAAAATGACTTGTGAGGCTATAAAATTTAATTTTTTTTTTGACTGTGTTTCCAAGTGCTTTAAAATCCGTGCCATATTCTTGTTTTATAATATTCACAATAAAAATGTAAATAAGACCCATTTATTCAACCAACAGGCTCAGAACCCGCGCTTGCCTGGTAGTCTGTTGGGGGTGCACTAAAGCGCCCCCAAAGACCTCAAAGCCCAGGGTGTCTCAGGAAGGCCCTGTGTTGAATCTGCGTGGAAACCTTTGAATGGAAGGCTCTGCTGCCCGAAAGAAAGAACAACTGCATTGTTATTATTGTGTTCCAGAGATGCGAAGGGCAGGGGTCTGCAGGGGGATGTTCCATTACCCACCCCCCCTGGAGGGCTTCCCCCCACCCCACCTCTCAGCACCTCACTCCCCAGTTCCACCTGCAGGCCCTGGCTAGGCTCCCCGCCTCCTTCCATTCCCCTTCCTTCCCCTCTCTCCTCAGCCTTTACTGGGCGGCTTCTAGGAACACAACCACGCCTCTCCCTCCTCCAGCAGCTCCTCAGTCCTGGGGCCCACCACCCTGCGTCCATGAGGGTCAGGAGTGGCCTCTGACCCTCATGCTCCTCTTCAGCTGCAGCTGACACTGGTCCTGCCTCCTTTCTCTGCCTTCTCCCCCTTGCAGAGGCCCCTCTTCTGGCGTCCCCAGGGTGTCCACCCTCTTTGCCAGCTCCCCTTCCTCTGCCATCCCTCCAGGACTGGCACTCACACTCCAAAGCCACCCGCTTTGGTCCCCCTGCGCTGTTCTCCTCATCGGCTACACTTAGCCACTTGTCAGTGCCCTCGGATGAGCTCCTCCCTGCGCCTGGGATGCTGACCCTGTTGTCTTCATCTCACTCATTTTCCTCCTCTCCATCTTCCTGAAATTCCACTCATCTTTCAGGGCCTGGCTAAAAGGGAACAGTGACTGAGGGCACAGACTCCAGAGACAGATGGTGTGAGTTCAAACCCCGACTCTGCATTGATGAACTGGGTGGCCTTGGGCAAGTTACTGAGCCTTTCTGTGCCTTGGTTTCTTCGGCCACAGAATGAAGATGATGATAGTATTGGTTTCTGGAGATTTTCAGAATTAACGAGTCAATATTTGTAAAGCCCATGAAGTGGTACCTAGCTTATTATAAATACTTCATATGTTTAAGAAAAAAAAAGTCAACTCTAAAAGTGTTTTCCAAGTGCCCAAGTTTCTAATCACCTCTTACTAGCCCTATTTATCACCGTGCGTCATACTTTTTTCATGAGTGTCTCCCTGGCACACGTTCAACTCCGTGGCTCAGGGATCCCATTCCAGTCCCCACTGTATTCCAGCCTGGCAGAAGGCAGCTCTCAGCAAATGTTTGTTGAGTGAGTGGGAGATCACAAGGGCTGGGTTTTCCATGACAAATTAGAGATCATGGGTCTAGAATTTCCTCAGGAGGTATTTTGGCAGGGGATGAGGTGGGGGTACTGTTAGTCACCAGCACTTTCCATTCCCAGTAAACTGATCGGGTGACAGGAGCCCCGACAGTGCCAAGCCCCATTAATCCAAACCAGAATGGCCTACCTCTGTATCTCATCTATGGAGTTTTATTTTCCATCCTTCCTACCTGTTTCCTTTTCCCTGTGTGTTAATAAGCTTTATATTTAAAACATGAAAAGCCAATAAAACATGAAAACCACAAATCAACAGTGCTTTGTTCAAGAATATCCTATTGAATCAAAAAAAACTTTCCCAAGCAACGCACTCAATTCATCTACCAGGTGCCAGGTGGCTGTGGGTGCTTTAAAGGAGGGGGTGGCTGGGAAGCATGGCACAGAGGAAAGTGTGTTCTCGGTCCTTGGGGGACTCATGATGCCATATATGATCAGAATACATGGTCCCCCTCCTCGGCAAGCATCTTCAGAAACCAAAGACGTCCCCATAACCCATTAATGCATCTGTACCTTTAATTAGCCCAATTGAGCAGAGAACTCGCTAAAATCTCTCACCTCTTTTGCTCCTTTCAACTAATCTCTGAACACTTCATTTTCTCTAGTAAGTCTCACTGCATAACGAGCAGTAATGAAACGACCAATATTAACCCATTGTTAGATTAAACAGAGTACATCATTGGCTGATGGTGGATTCTCTGTTATTGGGGTTTGAAATGGGTCCCATCCTATGATGAAAACATTTGGTATTTGCCTAATGAGACCAATCTTGTACCTAAGAAGGAAAAAAAAAGACATTGTATTAAAACATTTGGAGTTAATGACAGCATGCTCAGCACTTTCTGCTCCCAGCCGCATCTGTGGGTTAGGCAGGTTTCTCGGTGGTAGATGCTGCAGTCGGACCCATATTCTCAGCAAGGTGTCTGATTGGCTACTCCCCAAATATAACTTAAATTGGCTTAAAATAGAACAATCACATGCTCACCCGGTAGCATTAGCAACTCTATTAACAGCCAATTTCATATCCACACCAGAGGGAGTAAAAGGTAATTTGCTCATTATCAACACCCTCCGGCAGTGGAAGGAAATGACTGTTCATCAAAAAGTATTTTCCAACATAACAATAGCGGCCCCCATACGTAACCACCTCACTCTCCTTCCCTTCCACAACCTGATTGCTGAGGAACGGCCACAAGGAGAAAGACTTCCAGACATCAAGAAGTCCATAAGAGTTCTCTACTCCAAAATCAGCCCTACCTTCATCTCATCTTGACCTTCAAGGTTACAGGAGACTTTTAGAAATCCTATAGGGCACGGGGTGAATCCTAGTACAATAGCAATTGCTCAGACCAAAAAGGTTTGCAAGTCCTGACTGCTGGACTAGTACTTCCGACTACTTTAACCCAACCAAATGAAAACAGACGGTTCTTGGAGCCCAATGTAGCAGACCTCATATGTAAACCCACTCAAGGATTAAAGAAAAGGAGCCATTTAGAAGGACAGCATTGTCCCAAAGATGATTTTAAATCTCACTCCCCTCCATTCTTCATTTAGGAAATATTTCTTCAAAAATTAAGTTCCTTTGTTTGCTTCCTTGTTTGCTTGCTTTTATTCAGTGCCTAATGAACTTCCACTGGATGAGTTTATCTATTTGGATATAATAGTATACTATTATAGTGACAAATTAAAGAAATTGATTTATTACCTGTTACACTGATCAATTGGCTATTTACTTATTTACTTGTTTCTTTTTTGTTTATTTATTTATTTATTGGTGCTGGGGATTGAACCCAGGTGCACTTTACCACTAAGTCACATCCCCAGCTCTTTTAATTTTTTTAATTTTTGAGACAGGGTTCATTAAGTTGCTAAATTGTCCAGAGTAGCCTCAAATTTGCAATCCTCCTGCCTCAGCCTGCAGAGTCACTGGGATTACAAGCAAGTGCCACCTCACTCAACTGACTGAAGCAACATTTTTTTTCTTTTTTTTTTTGCTGAGAGCCATAGCCGAGTCCGAATGATGCATGGCATTTTTGCCAGAACGAGTGGTTGAGAGGTGACGCCAGCAAGCCATTGAGATGATAATGGTTATGTTAAGCTGTGTATATTAGACCCCTGCTGTCCGCCTTGGCCTGCACTTTGGAGTTCCTGGAGAGTTCCCATTGGTTGGAGAAGTGCCGGAGGAGGGATTTCCGGTGGGTGGTTCCTGGAGGCGTTCGGGAGAGTTCCCGGGGAGCATGTGTGGAGTGTGCTGGTGGAGTTCAGAAATAAAGTTTGTTCCTGCTTCAGTGGCTCCTGATTTGTGCCCAGCCAGACTGCGGCATTTTTTTTTCTTTCTTTTTTTTTTTGGTACTGAGGGTTGAAACCAGGGTCACTTTACCACTGAGCTACATCCCCAGACCTTTTTTATTTTTAATTTTGAACCAGGGTCTCACTAAATTGCTTAGGGCCTCACTAAATTGCTAAAGCTGGCCTCAAATTTGTGATCTTCCCAAGTTCAGAAACCTTCCAGGGCTCCCTATTACCTCTAGAAAAATTCCACACTCCAAATCCCAGTATCTGAGGCTCTTCCTAGCCCTGCCTCTCCTACTCTTATAGCTCCAGTTTTTTTCATGTTGATCTAGCTTTGAAGAGAAAGCATGCTGGCCATATAGACTATGAGCTTTCCAGGTTCTATGTCGATTTCTGGTTCATTGGTTCTTCATTCTTTCGATAAATATGAGTGGGTGTCTATCTACTACATGCCAGACACTTGTCTATTCATTTGAGATAAAATGGTAAACAAGAAAAATAGAATCCCTTGGTCTGTGGAGTCTGTAGACTAGAGAGAAACACAGACAAGGATGCCCACAGTTCTAATTTAGTGCGATGGCTGCCGTGGGATGGCAGTTCAGGGAACAGGATGGGACCATGTGCTTGGAAGAAGAACCCAGGCCTGGGGAGCCAGAGGTGACTTTGTAGAGGAAATTATATTTCCTCTGAGTCCTTGAGGAAGCAGCTGGAATTAGCCTAGAGATCGGGGAGATGGGGCAGGGGTGACTCTTGGCAGCTGAAGCAGCACCACCAGAGACTGGGGTGTGTCTTAAACACCAAACTCTATTCAGTGGAGAAGGGTGGGGAAGGTGAAGAAGGTCAAGGAGAAGGGCCAGAAAAGAGCATGTAGATAAAAGAAGGCCTCCTGCGCCATCTTACCTACCTTCATCAGAACTTTATTACTGAAAAGTTGTAATCAAGGGAATGATTTGATCAGAGTTTCTCTGGTTGCTAGAAGAATAAATAAGGCACTGAGGATGAGGCAAGTTAATAAAAGATTTATTTAGGAGATAAAATTGATAGGACTTGGTGAGTGATGGAATAAAGGTACTCGGGGTTGAAGAGAGAGAAATCAAGATGGCGCTTGAACAAATGGTATGGGTGTGGGTGCCTTTCAGTAGTGGTTATGGGTACCACTCCTGAGTGGGCTGCCTGGTTTCAATTTTATCACATACTACTATAAAGTCCTGGACAAGTTACTTAACCTCCCTGTGTGTGAGTTTCTTATCAATGACGAATATAACCAGAGTAGCTGTGTCATAGATGTGTCACACGTATTATAGCTAATACTGATGTGTTCAGAATATATCTGATACAAAATAAATGTTATGTGTTTATTAAATAAATAAGTGACACGGGAGGAGAAACAAGCTTAGAGGATTATGGATTTAATTTTAGAGGTTGAATTGCAGAAATCTGTGGAACAATCTAATATAGCCTCCTAGAAGGCAGAGGTATCTACAGACCAGGAAATCCTGATAGGAGGAAAACAGGGAGAAGGTCTCAGAACCAAGGACAGTGTTTCTAGGAGGAGGAAGTGTTTTTAGAAAATAATTCTAGAAGTAACCACTGGTGTCAAATTTGTTAAATACAAAAAAAAAAAAAAAAAAAAAAGCCCATTGGATCCGACAACAAAAGTTTGATCTTGACCTATCAGAGTTGATGTCGCTGGGGTAAAGGTTTCCAGGTAAAGTGGGAAGAAGTTGGGAGAGAAACTATCAAAAAACAGCAAATGTAAACAAGCCATTCATGAACACAAGTGGCGAGAGGAGTGGAGGTGTTATGGTTTGGATGTAAGGTGTCCCCCAAGAGAAATGATTACGTGATAGCCTTATCCTAATCAGTGAATTGATCCCTGATAAGATTAATTCAGTGATAACTAGAAGCAGGTAAGGTGTGGCTGGAGGAAGTGGGTCATTGAGATCTTGGCTATGGGTATATATTTTGTATCTAGAGAGTGGAGTCTCTCTCTCTCTCTCTCTCTCTCTCTCTCTCTCTGCTTCCTGACCATGTGAGCTGCTTCCCTCTGCACACTCCTCTCAGTTCTGCCTCCCCTGGAGCCCTGAGGAATGAATTTGCTGTCTATGGACGGAGACCCCTGAAACCGTGAGCCCCAAATAAATTATTCCTCCTCTACAATTGTTCTGGTCGGGTCTTTTAGTCACAACAGTGAAAAGGCTGAGTAAAACAGGAGGGTAGAGGAGTGGAGATACCAGCAAACAGCAAGTAGAGATCAGGAAAGATTCTTAACGCGTAAGAGAAGATATTCCCCTTATGAGCCTATTTCGCTGCTGTTATGAATTGAATTGTGTCTCCTGCAAATTCACCTATTAAAGTCTTAACCTCAGTACCAGAGAATGACCTTATCTGGAAATGGGCCACTGCAACCACAATTAATTAAGATGCAATCATACTGGAGTAGGAGGGGCCCCCATTCTCTGACTGATGTCCTTACACCAGGCATAATTTGGAGACAGGCGTGCACACAGGGAGAACGCCAGGTAAATATGAAGGCAAAGACAGGAGTGATGGGCTGAGGTGCCAAGTAAGGCCCAACAGTTTTAGCAAACCACCACAAGGGCGGGTAGGAGGGGGACGGCACACTACACCACTGGATCCGACTCTGTCACAGCCCAAAGGAACCAGACCTGCTAACACCTTGATCACAACCCCTCAGATAATAGAGCTCTGAGACAATACATTTCTGTTGTTTTTAGCCACCTGTTCTGTTGCAGCATCCCTAGGAAGTGAATACAATTGCTAATGAGACTCTCCACCATTTACCTTATTAATCAGGGTCTGGATGGGAAGCAGTGGCATGCTCAAGCTGAGTGATTTGTGGAATATCTCACAAAGGTGTGGGAACGCTAGAGGGAAGCTAAAGGGTGTCACGTAGTGCCCAGAGGCAGCCTTGATGACCTCCAGGCCTCAGGGGCCAGAGGAGAACAGACTTAAAATGCCCTAATGGAGAAACTGCTCAGAGAAGACCCTGAGAGAGGCAGTCTCAGTCACTCCTGGGAACTACCAGGGCAGGAGCTGAGGGCACACAGGCAAGCATCGTACAGTTCTCCCCCCACTACCACCACCTGCTGGTGCTCTGATTGGCCAAAACAACAGAGACCAGAGGACAAGACAGCAGGGTGCTATAGCATAACATCCACCTCAGGGGTACTGAGCCAAGGGCAGAGGAGGAAACCGTGGATGTGAGGAGCAATTGCAAACCCAGCCAGTGCCTTTTCACATTTGGGACTCATGAATGCATTAAATATTCAACTGTTTAAACTTTAAAAATGATAATAAGAACCATCAGCGAGGGAGGGGCTACCAGTTACAAAGCAGCGCTCGGCCCAAGGCTGCCTACAGGAGGAAAGTGAGCTATTTTATACATGGTGCCAATATTCTCCTAGTTATATCTGTCATTGTACATTTCTGCCTCGGCTAGTGTACACTGGGTTCTCAGTATTTATGAATTTCTGAATAAATTAATAGTTTTAGTCTCAGTTTCTCTTTTTCCATGGTTGGAAATAGCCATGGAGAGGGACATTTCCTGCTATCACCTAATCTCTTTGACTTGTGAAGTGCCTGAAGGGCATCTCCCTTTCTCCTGTGCTGGAGATTCGCCAGTGACCATGACCAGAGGACAGGTCTCATTTGAACTAAGGGCTCATATATGGCAGGAAGCTGCTCCAAGACAAGCTTCCATCCACAGTGCAATCCGTGAGAATCACTTCTGTTGTCTATGATTACAAACCTGTAATTATATAGTAAATCTATATTAGAGAGCATATATTTTTTCTCTCTTTTTGTAAATTAATTAATTCATGCGTTCTAATTAGTTATACATAACAGCAGAAAACACTTCGATTCATAGTGCACAAATGGAGCACAATTTTTCACTTTTCTGGTTGCACACAAAGTGGAGTCACACCATTCGTGCAATCATACATGTACCTAGGATAGCAATGTCCATCTTATTCCACCATCTTTCCTACCCCCATGTCTACTTCCCTTCCCTTCCCTTCCCTCCCCTTTACCCTTTCCAAAGTTCCTCCATTCATCCCATGCCTCCCGATTATGGATCAGCATCCACCTATCAGAGAAAAAAACATTTGGCCTTTGATTTTTAGAGATTGGCTTACTTCACTTAGCATGATGTTCTCCCACTCCATCCATTCACCAAATACCATAATTTTATTCTCTTTGAATGCTGAGTAATATTCCACTCTGTGTGTGTGTGTGTGTGTGTGTGTGTGTGTGTGTGTGTGTCACAGTTTCTTTATCCATTCATCTATTGAAGGGCACCTAGGTTGGTTCCACAGTTTAGCTATTGTGAATTCAGCTGCTATAAACTTTGATGTGGCTGTGTCACTGTGGTATGCTGAATACCATATATTAATAAAGCTAACACATGTTAATATGCTAGCTTTTTAATATACTTCTACACCAGATTTAGCTAGTGCTTTGTTTCAAATATAATCGCAATTCATTTTAGAAGTTAGCAGGACAATCATTGGTAAGAATAACTGGTCTTTTATGGTGAAGGTTGGCATTAATATGTTCCTGCCACTTCACCTTTGGGTTTTGCAACTTGGAGAATTTTTTAACCCGATAAAGGAGGACCAGCTAGCAACAGTCTTTTGATTAGTTTTTCCAAATAAAATTGAGGATCTGCTTTATAGCAGTCCACTTTAAAGGTCTTGAGTTTCTCATTCCATAGCCGGGGCTATCATCTAATAGTTCTCCAGTTCTCATAACAAAAAGCCCAAATTTGGAAATCAGTCTAATCCATGTGACTATCTGCACACTGTATTTTTTTATATATCTCCAGTGGGGGGGGAAAAGGGCACAATAAAATATAAGAATTTTTTCATAATGGAAGAAGAAGGCTGTTCATGGGCAAATCATTTGAGGAAAATCAGAATTGAATTTTGACCTAATTCCTCTCTCACATGAATAATGGGATTAAGGAGAGGAGCAAAAACAGGCTTCACAGAACATCCAGGGTTGCAAAGGAGGAAAACATGTAAAGTCAGACAAATAACGGGTAATCCAGAGATGCAGGATTCCGAATCTTCCTAAGAGGAGATATTTGGAAGGTGGACAGTATTCTGGGAGGAAAACTTGTGAAACAATTAGAAAATGAGATGGTTAAGAATTTTACCTATGTGCACACATAAAAAAGCAATCCACAGGATGGGAAGGAAGAGTTCCTACAGTTAGAGCTGTCTTCCAATAAAACACTTCCGTGATGGTCAGCAATCCTTGTCGAGTATTTTATAATTCTTCTAAAAAGTCATGCCCGGATGCTGCAATGCACAGGAATCTTTTTGTTTCTTCCATTCATTTTAGGGACAGAAATTCCCTTTGAAGTCTCCTTGTTACCGGAACCGTGGGAGCACCAGGACGTCCTCCCTGGTCACCACCTGTGCAGTTGATGCGCTCTTAGTTACAAAGCTCCGGACGGCTGCCGTCTTCAGTCAATCCGTTTAGCCGAAGGCCTCTGATTTGTTCACATTTACTACAACACATACAGAGGGAAGGAGGATTTTTTTTTTTTTTTTTTTTTTTTTTTTTTTTTTTTTTTTTTACTATTGATCTGGTGCTTTAAGAGGGGAAAAAATCTCCTTGGCTGTCTAAACACTATCGATCCCTGCTTGGGAGTCGCAGCAGAAGTGTAGAAAGGGCGTGGATGAATTGAAATTTCATTTCCGACAACTTGTTCCTGTTATTTTTACCCTTTTGGATGGGGAGAAACACGTTGCCGCGGCTGCAGTCAATGTGGTCGATAGCTCCACTGAGAAACTCAACACGGCTTCTGCCCGAGGTTGGGCAATGAGACATGATGTTGGATTTAGAGTGTATGAAACTGAAGGACACCGGTGAGATGCAGGAGGTCTTCACACCAACCAGGGGCAAAACAAGTGGCTTTGGGTTCCAGATGACCTACAGGAACAGTGGCTTTGGAGAAAAAAAGGATCATGGAGAATAACAACACTCCCATTTGGGAAGGGCCCTGAATGTGGCCAGGGCCTGGCTTTCTGTAACAACCAAGGAAGAGATGATCTCTAACCAGAGCTAAGTTTTAGGCCGTGAAGAAGAGCATTATGTTGAGCTTTTACAGGAAGTTGCTCAGAAGCCCTCTGGGAAAGGACCAATGCAGAAACTGGAGCTGCAGGTGGATAGGGAACTAGAGGAGGACCCCAGGCCCAGGAGGGTCTGCATCTGCAGCCCACAGCCTGGGGAAGCACTCCAAGCCCTTAAGCACGCAAGAGGTGGTTTGGTGCCAGCAACACCAGCTTTGTTCTTTTATTAGATGTTCAAAGAATACAGGAGAGAACCAGGCTCCTTCTTAATGGCAACATCTGGCATTTATGTAGCTGTACACCTTTGATCCTGAAAGATCCCAAAGCACTTTACAACCCACTGCAGTATTAATGGCCATAGCAGCAATCTTACAGCAAACGTGGCGGCATAGCCCCCAAACCAGTCCCTCTTCTCAATTTTTTGCAGTGTACACAGTTCTTCCTTCTGCAAGGGAAATTTTCAGTTCAGATCCCAAATACTCCTTTTGTTTGTCTCTCTTTTTTTTTTTTTTCAAAGTTTGTTCAGGATCATTCTTTTCTTTTTTTCTTTTAACTAAAAGTACTCAATAACTGTTTTTAATAAACAGTACTTCATTTACATTTCCAATTCTTTTATAGGCCCATTTCTGCTCCATCCATCCCATTGCAGAGAGAGATGGAAATGTTCTCTCCTGGGAGCCAGGAATCTGCATTGCCGATGAGGTTGCAAATTCAGACACAATAAACAGAATTAAGAAAAACTGAGCTGGCATTTGACAGAAATTGTAAAATGACACTCAGAAATGTTGCTCTTGTGGAAATTACTGATATTAAAATATAAATCAGTGTCTTGTGTTTCCCGTAGCACCAGGGGCTCTATTAGGTTATGCAGTTTGATTGCTGAGCTGAACGCAGGAGACTTGGCAGTTCAGTGCTGAAGTTATCACAAAGTATTTAACCCTTGTGCTGCTGGAGAACAGGCACCAAGGAGAATGCCAGTTTGTAATATCGCCTCCAAAAGCTCTTGGCTTTTTACTGAACTCTTTGAAGCCAAGGAGAAGGAGTCAAAGAGGAGGAGAGAAGATTTTTGAAAACTGGAAAATTCTTTCTCAAGACCAGAGTTTTGTTGCACAGTAGACAGAAGGCAGCTGAGAGCAGCTCAAGAAGCAAAATCCACCCGCAAGAAGGCAAAGAATACAAAAGCCCACTAAAAATGTTATAATAGACCCATGTTATGCATGTGTTATTTATTTAATTCTCATTATAACCCTGTCAAGTAAGTATTTTTATTGCAATTGTTTCCAAGTGAGGAAACTGAGACTCCAAAAAGTTAACCTGTCCACTGTCACGGGATTTGAATCAAAACGTGATCCCTGGCTCCACTAAGAAATGGCTGGGACAGGACAATGTAAGATGAGTCTGGAGGACATTGTGCAGAAATGCCCCAAAAGGGTGGGGGCTTGTAGAAAGGACCCAGGAACCAACATGACAGAGCTCCCAACAGCCAAAGTTGGGACAACTGGGCAACCACAGAAAGAGTCGTGTTACAATGTAGCCCAAACATTAAAATGGATATCCATGAGGTCTTGCTGATATGAACAAATAATTAAATGAGGAAAGGGAGCAACTCTTCCTTCCAGAAGAATTCCATGAACAAATGTAGAAGGAATAAGAGAACTAGGAAATCATCACTGGAATGTCATAGTCATAATTTTTGCAGGCAATATCCACCTTGCTAAAATTCAAGGAAAAACAGGATATTTGTATACTCTTAAAGTATCTTCCCCCAAAGTATTTATTAATTATAATGAGGAAAATAGTAACTTTATAGTAGATTAACCCAGTGGACACCAAATAACCAGTGACCCAAGGTTAATGTCACCAATGACAATGATATATTGACATCAGGTATCCCCTACTATGATTCACTAAGGGGGCAGATGATACACCTGCCCCAAATGGATAGCATAAGAACACAGAGGACTCGTCCAAATTCAAAGTCGTACTTTGAAGATAACTGGCTAGTATTCTTCAAAACTGTCCAGGTCATGGAAGACAAGGAAAACATGAAGAACCATCACAGATTAGAGGAGTTTAAAGAGATGAAGACCGACCCCAACTGAGTGCATTGTGGGATTCTGAATTGGATCCTAGATCAGGGAAAAAAAAGAAAAAGACACCAATAGTAAAACTGGTGGCATTCTAACAAAGTCTGTAGTTGTTTGTGTTTTTTTTTTTAAATAGTTCTGGATCCAAGTTAACTTCTTCTGTTCCTTGTCCTTTTATGAAAGATGCTAACATTTGGGGAAACAAGGAAAGGGATATGTAATAACTCTCTGTACTATCTTGGCAACTTTTCTAGAAATCTAAAATTATTTCCAAAATTCTGTATATTCCTGTTATTTCACCTGAATAGACCACTTCTGGAGAGAAAAGCAAATCACCTACATCCATAGTAAAAACAAAGCATTGGTCCATACCAAAATCAGATTTCCAAAATGTACAGTCTATTGTGCATTTTGCAGCTAGTGGAGGTGCTAGGAATGGGGAGTGAATGGTAAAGAGATCTCTTTGAGGGTACTTTGTTCATTTGCATGTAATTCATCTGCATGAAACTGAAATAACAGTGACTTAACGAGATAGAAACTGCTCCAGGTGAACACAGTAGTTCTACATTATTAGGGGCCTGGGCTCCTTCCATGTCTTTGAGCATCAACTTGTGTTCCAAATGGCTTCTGAAGCACCAGGCATTAAATGAGCACTGCAGGCTTAGGAAGGGGGAAAGGAACAAAAATCTGTGCATCATCCCCCTCTAAGATTTCCTCACAAAATTCCTTATATCTCCCTGACCAAAACTTAAACATATCACCATACCTAGCTGCAAAAGGGGCTGGTGGTGTAGTCTAGATGAGTACATGGACCCTCCAATATATGTAGGGGTCTGTTACTAAGGAAGGTAAGAGAATGGATATTAAAACAGGCCATTAGCAGCTTCTGTGAAAGGTACCAAGCGAGAGAGCTCAGGAAGACATTTTCACTTAGGATGGCGAGTCTGACCAATCCTGGAACCTCTTTTGTGCTCCTCCACGCCCCTCATTTCTTCTGTCATCCCAAAGTCTTTTCCGGGGGGACTCAACCAGCCCTTCTTTCTTTCCAGAAGCACGTCAGTCCTAAGTTTGGTCTATGACCCAGTTGGTAACCTCAATATCAAGTTCCTATTCTCTGTTACTAGGCAGGACCCCAGACCCTCCTACCACCTCCCCCATCAGGCACACCCCACAAGAACAGGGAATTTCTCTTTGGGAGATTGGTTTTGATCCAAATAGGTGGATTTTCTTCCTGCCAGGTTCCACATGCCATAGCTCCATCCATACGTCCCAAGTAGAAAAGAAAAGGTATCATACCAGGAGCATCTTGATCCATCCATGGTGCTCACATATCTTTAAAAATAAAGGAAATGTTGGTGATCTTTCATCATGTCAATAATTAAGAGTTCTGGAGAAGATATACAGGCGATTGACAAGTGTGTGAAAAAGCGTTCAACATCTTTAGTAAATCAGAGAAATGTAAATCAAACCTACTCTAAGATTTCATCTCACCCCAGTCAGAATGGCAGTTATCAAAAATACAAGCAATAAAAAGTGTTGGTGAGGAACATGGGGGGAAAGGCACACTCATACATTGCTGGTGGGACTGCAAATTGGTGCAACCACTTTGGAAAGCAGTATGGAGATTCCTCAGAAAACTTGGAATGGAACCACCACTTGACCCAGTTATCCCACTCCTCAGTTTATACCCAAAGGAGTTAAAAACAGCCTACTACAGTGACACAGCCACATCCGTGTTTACACAGCTCAATTCACAATAGCTAAACTGTAGAACCAAACTAGATGCCCATGAATAGATGAATGGATAAAGAAACTGTGGTATATAATATACACAATGGAAGATTACTCCATTTTAAAAGAGAATAAAGTTATGGCATTTGCAAGTAAATAGATGGAGTTGGAGAATATTACGTTAAATGAAGTAAGCGAGTCCCCAAAAACTAAAAGCTGAATATTTTCTCGGATTAGTGGATGCTGATATATGGGCGGGGGGCGGTGATGGGAAGAATGGAGGAACTTTGGAAAGGGCAAAGGGGAGGGTGGGAAGGGCTATAAGGGTAGGAAAGATGGTGGAATGAGATGGATGTCATTATACTAGGTACATGTATGATTGCATGAACAGTGCTTCTCTACACAGCGTTCAGAGAATTGAAACGTTGCACTCCATTTGTGCACAATAAATTGAAATGCATTCTTCTCTCATGTACAAGTAGAATAAATAAATAAGCTCTGGGATTATCACACTTTTTAATTGGGAGGAAGTAGAACATTGAAGAAAACTCTGAAACCTGCCATAGGTAAATCTAAGTTAGTTTTGATTAACCTCTGAGGATAGTTTCAACTTTAAACTAAATAGCATCTCTTTCCCTGAAAACCCTGAAACATGTTTTAAATGATGAGAAACAGATGCTTGATATTCTTCTATCCAGATCAAAAAGGAAAAGGAATAGACCATGTTGTTTGAAGACCAGCAGTCCACTGTACACCCAGGCAGTTACCGTTCCTTGGGGAGAGAGCCAATGTCGGCCATCCAGGATTGTGGCCTTTGTGAAACCCTCTGTTATTGCCCGTCCTGACCTGCTCAGCTTGTGTTTTACTGACCTGGCTCAGTTGTGCCTTTATCCTTCCTCTCCCCAAAACTATACAATGATCCTCCGAGTTGGGAAAAAGAAGGGATGGGGAATTGAAATATAAGCAAGAGATTTAGACCCTGGTAAGATCTATAAGATGCAGTAAAAGTGGAGAAAAATGATAGATCCCACATAGCTTTAGCAATCCAGGGGCAGAGGCACTTTGATCAACACCAAAAGAGTGAGCAAGATTCTCGCAACCTGTCTCCTTTCCAAGGCAAAGCCTAGAATTTTGGTAAGACGAGTGTAAGAGGAGAGGTCCTGAGACAGAGATCCTGAGACAGTGCATGTGATCCCCAAGCACACCAGGGCCCTGGAGGAATGTCTTCCTAGATTGAGAGACGGTTGCAGACCAAGGCTCATGTAGGAGGGGGGCGGGTGGGGAAGGGAATATTCCCTCCTGGAACAAAATTCAGCTGTTTTTCCTCTGACTTATTTTACTTTAATAAAATCTAGAATATTTTCATTCAAACATCAGAACCTGTGTCTTCCACTTTTCCTTTGAAATGCTCTTGACCCTTGCATTGGTAGCTGTGTTTAGTGGATGAAGCCATTACAATCTAGAAAATCGTGTGTGTGTGTGTGTGTGTGTGTGTGTGTGTGTGTGTGTGTGTGTGTTTAGATAGATTTGACTTAGGAATCATCCGCTGACTATCCAGTGGGTCTGCCTGTAGAGAAATATCTCCCCAAGGATACATTTGTTTCATCACAACTTTCCTATAATACTCAGGCTGAGTTTAAAGTTCCTACAGAAGAAAGATGTCCATCATGTGAGAACACTGAATTGATAAGCTTTGGAGCTAGGAAAGACCTTAAAGATCAGTTTCCAGAGGCAGGGGGAAAAAAAAGGCTCAGAGACATGAGGGCCTTCCTAAAGGACACTCTTCCTATTGGGTACCACAAGTGTCCAAGCTTTGCTAGAGTCCTGTTGATTATCCCCTTACGCCACACTATTTTCAGTCTTTTCACTTGCCTAGTGTGAAATTAGTTTGACATTCATCAATATTTTCTTGAAGGACAAAGGAAGTTAGGCACAGCCATGTGATTTCTTTTGACCAGTGAAATGTGAGCAGAAGGAAAGTGTTTCACTTCCACTTTAAGAACCAGTATGCGATTCACTAAGTTCCCTTTCTGCTGCCATGGCAACAGGCAACATATTAGATAATAGAAGTTCCACCAGCTGAGGACAATGAGGAGCAGAGAGGGAGAATGTGGAGCAGAGCCCTAGATGACTCATAAAGGACGTGTCATGAGGGAAAAATCAACCTTCATAGCTTTAAGCCACTGGGATTTGGGGGTTGTTTGTTACTGCGACATCACCTAGCCTATCCCTATCAGGTAAGCCTGATCTACATCATTATTCCCATAATGCATCTCTATGCTGAAGGCTTAGGAGGGTCCACAATGCAGAAAATCAGAATACAACTCCATAATGCATTCTAAATTCCATGGATCGCCAGCATTCTTTCTTTCTCTTGGCTTATATTAGGAGGGGGGGATGTGGTTCATTATAAAGAATGAGTATTTTGATAGCTTCTCATTCTTGGAACTATTCTGCAGGTAAGTGCCGGGTGGAAATTTCCTGTAGTTCTAGAGTTTAAAATAGTGAATCGATTATTTTAATAAGTTTAGTGTATTATGACCTCAAATGCATCACCTTGTACTTACACATACATGTGCAAAAATCTTTGGTTTCACTGGAGGCTTTTTATCTAGATAATTCTCAACACTTTACAAAGTTTCCTGACTTTATAAGCACCAGCATTATGGCAAGTCGGTGCTTCAAAAGGCTCCCATCATCCAACATTTCAGATTAACAATTATAAAATAAATGGGAGATCTTTGCGGAATAGTAGGAGAGACTGTGTGACCTTGAGTAAATCACTTAGCCTTTCTGGGCCTTAGCTTCCACCTCTGTAAATTAAGGAGAGTCAAAGTACTTGTCTCCAGAATTCTTGCGAGAATGAAGTTGGGTCACGCACATCCTGTGTGTTTGATGTCAACTATATCCGAGCCTTAGAATACTTAGAAATCTAGAAAACAAGTTACATACCGTGTTTCTGCTTCTCAGGAAGGGTGAATTCGGAAACTATTTAGTCCACCAAGTAGTGATAATTCTGGGAAAGATATTTTTTTAAAAAGTGGTCCTGTCTCCCTGGTGAAGGTTTTAACACACTTTTAAAAATACAAACAGATGGATAGGAAAGTAAGTACTGCTAACCCGTTAGGAAAATTTTTCCAAACCCCCTGCTGAGGGCATAGATCCAGCAGAGAAAACTGTTAAAGGGTTAGACTCATTTATACTTTTTCCATCTTAAACACTTGGACTTTTCCAGGTTTAAAACAAAGCTCAGAAAATGCTAAAGCTTAATGGAGAATTGAGCACTGCCAAGGAGCTGAAAGATCAGGTAAGGCTCCTAACTCGGCCGCACACATGGAGTTGAAACTGACTTAGGAGGGACTTCCTTTCTTTCCAAGTCTCATGGCTCAAATTCCAGGGATAAGCATCACAAAATATCACAGATAGAAGTAGACAGTGGAGCATAGAGCTCAAGAGCTCAGACCTGAGCTAGAGTGGATCTGGGTCCGCATCTCATAGCAGCAAGACATTGAATAGGACTTTCTCTGAGTTTTCTTTGCTTCACCCAGAAAATATCAGTGACACAGGCTTGCTAGCAGGGTCATGAGATACGACGGGAAAACAGCACTTAATAAATGTTTCTTAGAGTTGCCAAGGTGCTTTTTTATCTGGAATGAGATGGAAACGGAGTCCTCTGATTTGTCTAACATTTTGATCAAACTGTACATGTATTTCCTGACTTTTTCCAGAAAGGATGGAAGGGGGCTGTTTTAGTTAGTAGAGCGGTATCCCAGATGACCTATGCTTTTTAACAACCCTCCTACTAAGAGGTGAGCAACTTCTAAAACAGGCATTTCTGCCCCTTGACTGCCAGATTAGGAGCCATTAGGGATTTGCTGCCCGTTTTGCAGGAAACTGCGATCTGGTATGGATTTTCTAGAAGTCCATTCCTTCATTTCATTTAATTTGTTCCAAAATTCTTGTTCACAGGCAAAACCTTGCGTGAGTATCCATTAATCTCCATCATATGTAACGTGAAATCTGCAATGTTTCTATCAATGTGAATGTAACTTGGAAATTGAGTGATATCAAAATTAGTGTTGGAAACTGCTGTAGATAACTATAAACTCTTATCACGACAGGTACAAGATTCCTGAAGCACAATTAGTTTTCAGGCTTTCCTGTTCAGTAAAGCATGGCCATCACTATGAATTGGAATCTGTTGAATAGTTGTGGTATTAGTGATAGTTTTAAAAAAAATGCCTTTCCATTGTTTATTGAAGTTTTGCCCTTTTCTCAAAGATGATAGCGTTGATAGTGTTGTTGGTTGACTCTAAAATTACCCTAAAAACTGCCACCCATGTTGCACCAAGCTTTCTTGTTCAAGTGCCAAACCCCTGGGAATGCTGCCATTTTGAATCTACATAGTGCTTTTGAGCTCTAAAATTGATACTGAGTTCCAAGCTTTAATTTAACCCCAACTCCCTGACAAGAAGAAATATGAAACTATCCTTTGAAGACTAAATACATATTTATTTTTTTGAAATATATTTGAGAAGGCATGCTATTTGGCAAAAAAAAAAAAAGCTAATTAATCAATACAGAAATTTACCTCCGTAAATAGCCTGTTTTAATTATCATGCATATGGTAGCAACTGCGGTATCAGTACTCATCATTTTGCCTGTGGGCTGTTAGGTCTGCTGGTGTCACATGCTTCTAAACAGAGTGACCAGGTTCCACCTTTATACAAGCAAAACTGGACATCTAAATATATGGCTTGTCTGAATGAAAACCCACCTGGCAGCAAGGACTTGTGATTTCAGCCATCGCTAATGACTCCAGATCCAGGATAGGATCAGATGGTGCCCGAGGGTCAGTGTTATGACTCTCAGTTCGTCTCCAGCCCCAGTCCTGGTTGCAGAGCTATGATGGATGAAATGTCAGATTAAATCCATTCCTACTGCATATTGATACTAAAAAGGCATCCTCCTGGAATTTGGCCTTCATAAACTAGATAGGATTATAAATAGTTCACAGCTAAAATCTGTGCAAGATATTAGCAGGAAATTAAATTTCCTGGGACTCCAGGAAAACCTTCCTTCTGGAGTTCGGAGGTCAGCACAGCTTCTTCTAACAACTACCTGTAGTTACAAAGGGAACATGGTTCATGGACATAGTCTACTGCTCCTCAAGTATTTCTACTCCTGTTCTGGGGCTTCAGAACTCCTTGATGGTTTGGTTTTTAGGAAGGAACGGTTAGATTTCGATTTCAAATGCAGATTTCATGTGACATTCAGCAAGAGTCATTTGTTATTCAACTGTCTTAGGGAATCTTCAAAGAAAGATGATTTATTCCAAACCTCTTGTTTTATGAATGAAGAAATTTCCTCAGAGACTCTGAGCCGGCGCTAAATATCCAAATTAGATGAGATCATCTCCATTAAAGATCCAATTCTGAAGTCCTCGTGGCATAAAAGAATACGGCTAGCAGGCCTTTTACTCAGAGGACATCCAAAACTAGAGAGACAGGACATTTTTATTAACCCGAGAGAGAATATCCAATTGTTGACTTAGAGGTTCAAGTTGCACGTCATTTGGTTTTTTGCTAGTGAGACCTCAGTGTACTAGGCTCCGTGTGGAGCAACCTGGTGACGTGCTCCTCCGCTTAAGACACATACATTCAGCACTGAGGTGAGAGCACAGGGGATTAAGTTCTCCAGAGGGGCGAGCATCACGTCGTCACCTAATTTACTCATTGATGTCAAAGGAAAATGGCTCAGTGGCAAGTGCAGAGGAAATCTGTAGGTCCCCACTCCCTCCCAAGTGAGGCTCCATAACCTATTCCCAAGCACTTGAATCAAACTGCTACTTCTTATTGGGTCAAGGATTTTGTTTTCAAGTTAGAAAATAGCGTCCGCACACTATTTCTTTTAACCACTCTACACATATTCTCTTAAGAGAGTCCCTGGTAATTGTCTTAATGGTAATTACATGCTTGGGGCAGTTGTCATCCACTGTTATTTTTCTGAAAGTGAGGAACAAGGGACAGGAGCAAGAGAGGAGGAGGGAGAGTTTTGAGATAATGAAATCCTTTTAATGACAGAGCCATGCCGTTAACCTAATTAAACTGTAAAGTGGTAAAAAAAAAAAAAAAAAAATCCAGGTACTAAATGGAAATGAAGAAATAAATCAGCTGAGACAGCAGTGCTTCTGGGAAACCTTCTGAATTCCGAACACTGTGACATTGCAGTGTCCGAGTCTCACGTTGTGCTCTGGCCCCCTTTGGCCTCGTACAGAGGTCTCTTAAACTGACCTGTCCAGTAGGACTTGATTTACGACGTCCGTATCAGGGCTCCAGTTCCCCTGGGAATGCGTGTCATGTAGCTCATATATTTCAAAAGCCAGACCAGTGTGTAAGATATGGCCACAGAGCACTGGATAGGATGGGAAGTCTGCACTTTCCTGGCTCTACTGCTAACCAGGTCTGGGGTACCTGGGACGTTGTGGCTCAGATCTCCGCACCCATTTATGCACACCATCCCTGCCTTCTCTCTTAGAAGAATGGCCCTGAGACAATTGAAGTCACTTTGCCTTATAGGATCAAGAGCTGGAAGGTTTTGGGAACTTACCTCCCCTGGGGCAACCCTCAGCCATCAACTGGCTGATGCTGAGCTCGACAGCCCAGCACTCATTGCCACAACTCAGGGCAGACTCTAAGATACAACTCACATTCCAGAGTTCCTGAGCTCAGGCTAAAATGATTCACAAGGTCATTGTCTGAAACTGCTCCCTTGAATGGCTTCTTCCCCTTCCCCAACCTGCATCCTCCTCTTTTCTGTTTCTCTTGGAGCTTTTCTTTAATAGATGCTACAAATCTGCATGTAAGAAGCTGCTTCTGGGGAGTCTAACCTAAGAGATGAGCACTTCCCATACTTTGCGCCAGTCTCACTTCCAAAATCTAAAAGTCGGAGATGGCAACACCTGCCCTTATTAATGACGATAAGCCAGCAGTGATCCTATAGGCAAAGTGATGGGATCCTCCAGGCAAAGCGACTTCAACAGTCTCATGAGAGTTTTTTAAGAGAGAAGGCAGGGATGGGTGTACATAGGTTCATGAGGGCTTCTTCCAAATTCCTTTTCATACTGCTGCCACCCGTGACAGAGTGGAAAGGGACATCATGATATGACAGAGGGCCCACCCATCTGTCACTGCTCTGCATCCCCACCCTACGCTACCCAAGTTTTGCTGCACTCCACAGCCTCTATTTTGACCCCCTTCACTATTTTCCATTCTGACCCAGCAACAATTAGCTAATCCTTTACACAAAGACATGGATCTTACCCAATCAGCCCAAGGATTTCACTCTTGTTCCCATTGGGGAACCCCTGTAAAGAAAAGCACGAGGTTTATAGGTGAGGGAGGTTTGGAATAACGGATAAAGAGGAAGTTTATCCATTATCCTTCTGTGGGACTTCAGAATCTCACATCAACTCCATCACTGAGTCACTCAAGTCTTGACTAGCTCACTTGACATCTCAATATGTTCATTTCATCGGTGGCAGAGCCATTAATATTTATAGACAGTTCACTGGATGCCTGGAATTATTCTAGGCGCTGACTTCCTCTTGAAAAACAGGGGAATTGTCTGATGCAGCCACAGCAGTGTGGTGAAGATTAATTAATATAAATAAGTAATTGCCTGAATAATGCAGGGCACTCAGACACCTCGCAAATGGATGCTGTGTAAATGTTACACGGGATGAGTAATAATAGTAAAGGCTTGATGGACAAATTTCCAGTAAATTTAAAGTCTCTGTCAACCTGATAAGTGACTGAAAGTAAGCATTTTCTTGATGGTTTATAATGGATGCTTTTGTTTTTCCTGTTGCCTAGGCGGGGGAGAGAGACAGAGAAGTGAGCAACCTTAGCAGCAAGCTCCTGAGCCTGCAACTCGACATCAAGAACCTTCACGATGTCTGCAAGAGACACGGGAAGACCTTGCAAGAGAACCAGCTGTGCGTGGAGGAGGCCATGATGAACAGCAGCCACGTAAGGAATTGGGCAGCAGCTACCTGCCGCTGCTCCCTTGAGCAAGAACAGTAGAAAGTTCTTTCCTGGGTCATTTAAGGCCACTTACTGAGCAAGCCATGAGGGACAATCATCTGCCTCTCTTTCCCTTTTCTGGCCTCTCACACCTGAGTTGGTAGCCCATTTCCCTGAAAATGCCAGATCACAGTGATCTAAGGAGAGCAGTATCTCCTGATGGATCTTAGACACACTTCTAATCAACCATGAAAGTAAAAGCCATTGCACCCACTCCGGGTGTCACTCTTCATCAGTGCCATGGGTGCTTGTTACAGACATGCTTGCCTCTTCACTGCCTTTGAGATGTCCTTCCGGAGGCCAGAACCCAGTCACAGGACAAGCAGAAGCGTTGAAGAGGATTGCCCCTAGGAGCAGAACCCAAGTAATGGCAAGTCGGGAGACGGTTGATTAAATAACCTAGCTCCCTTCACCTGTGTCAGAGTTGACTCAAGACATGCTCCTAGCTCTCTCCCAGAATTCCTCAATGGGACCCACCCCCGTTTGCCCACAGTGATAACTGGCTTAATGACACACCCTCCCTGGCTCCTCTACCAGAGTTTCCTACAGTCTCCTCCTACATAAACTACTAGTTGACAGTCACTCAGTTCCTTGTTTCAGGGCCTACTTTCTTTCAACCCAAGCTGAAACACTCAGTACCACTTATCCTGCCTGCGTGTGAAGAGTTAGGCCCCCCGGCATACCATCTTTCTGGAGTGATTTTGAACTAATACTGATCTAGGGAATCCACCAGCTGAAGTGGTTTTTATTTCAGCCTGAGGTTCTTTCTCTTTGGAAACTCTAAACCTAAGGTCTTTAAACCACACTCTAAGCTTATCCACACAAACTGGGGAGCCCGCTGGGATATGTTTTCTAAAAACTGATTTCCAAGAATTTCTTACTCGCGGTCTTTATTTCCATTTAGTGACTTGAATTCCACACAAACATAAAGCAAGTACTGGTTGCACAGGTCTTTGCTGAACCCCCAGGTGCTGTGTAAGCAACCACAGTGTTCCTGGTCGTCAGGGATCTGGTCTCTGTCATGATGTCTGTTAGAGTTCCCCCAGGACTTATCACCTCGCTATGGAAACCAAAAATTGTTCTCTGCAATGCCCCCAAAAATGCTACCAGCAAAGCAATCCTACCAAGCACTGCATCCTTTTCTCAGTCATGAATATAGAAAAATCTTTGGTTTTTCTAAATGGATCTCAGGAAGAAGATGATCGTAATCTACTTCTTTCTAAATATTAACATTCTAGGATGTTTTCACTGTCCTGGGCTTTCATGGATTTACTTATTCCCCCAGTCAGGGAAAGCCATGTGGCTTATAAATATACCTGGCAACTTGAAAGGAGAAAAGTATTAAATTGCATTTTATTATTCTAATTGCCCAGAAGAAGGTCTAACAGCTTGAAACAAGCTTTAAAACAAGCTCTCTTTTTTTCCTAGCACTTAGTGCAAAATTTAAATTGCAGACTATGCATACAAATACACAATTACATGTAGACCTACACTCATCTACTCAGAAAATCCCTTTAAAAAATCTGCTTTCCGCAAGGAAATGTAATATGAAAGAGAACCATCTCTGTGTGGAGGAGGGCATGATGAACAGCAGCCACGGAAGGAATTGGGCAGCTGCTACCTACCCCTGTTCCCTTGACTACCCAGGGCTAGAACAATAGAAAGTTCTTCCACTAGTCATTCAAGAGTACTTGTCAAGCAAGCAATGAGAGAAATAAACACACACACCCGCACAATGAAAATACCACTCCTACCTCAGGACTTTTCACTCTGGCTATTTTCAAGGTCATCTGCATCTGAGAGTGAAACCTAAGACTTTCTGGAATTTTGCGAATATCTGAAAGGGAGGGGTGGGGAGAAGCAGGAGGTCATGGTTCAGGACCACAGTTATGGGAGAAAAGCAAATTACATCAGATGTTACATGTAACAAAAGAAATGGAAGCGAGAAGGTGGATGATAGAAAACTAAATGATCTGACCTTATATATAAAGAATAATTCATTATGCTCTAAAACCCCGGAACAGAGCAAGCGAGGTGCCCCTGGTGCAGAATTTATGGGCACTGACTCTTCGGTGCAACCTGCTCTTGCTTGACCCTGAGACTGAGCACCTCCTTAATATCTGTACCTTGCCTCCCTAACTCCAGTCCTGGCCCTGTCCAGAAGCCAAAAGACAGCCTCAAAACAAAAGGAGAAAAGAACAAGAGAGGAATCATAATAAAATGAAGATCAAATCAGGAATAGAAGGGTCCTGTTGAATAATTTTCCCAGGCCCCATTCCCTGGCAAAAACGTGGGGAGTGTATCCTGATATTCAGTTGAACTTAGATTGTCAGACTAAGCTGTGAGGTATGTGGAAGGCATTATTTTTAGGATAAAAACTGCATAATGCAAATTTTATTCCTGTAGATGAGAGTAATTAGTTGGACATGTAAAGATTAGTAGAGTCCTGATGGACATTATCACACAGTATCATTTTGGATAATTTTTCCATAATTTTTCTTGGTGCACGATGGTTGTACAAAATGATGGGATTTGTTGTCACATATTTGTATGTGACAAAATATAATTTGGCACAAAATATAATATAATTTGACCAATCACATTCCCCAGTATTTCTCTCTTTCCTCCTCCATTCCCTGGTCCTTTCCTCTCCTCTACTGATCTTTCCCTTCAATTTTCATGGGATCTCCACCCCCGACACTTTTTCTTTTCCTTTTTCCTCTCCAGTTTCTACATATAAGAGGAAACTTGACTTTCTGAGTTTGGCTTATTTCACTTCATATAATGTTCTCAAATTCCATTCATTTTTCTGCAAATGACATAATTCTATTCTCCTTTATGACTAAATAAAACTCCACTGTGTATATATACCACATTTTCCCTTTTCCATTCATTTATGGAAGGACACCTAGACTGGTTCCATAGTTTGTCTACACAATATCATTTTGAATCATTGTTAATGAAAAACAAAGAATTTTTAAGTGAATCTGCTAAATGTAATATGGGATCCTAGATTGAATGATCCTAGAAAAAAAACTTACATTAGTGAAAAATCTGACAAAATTTCTCTAGTTTCATTCATAATCATGTAACAACATTAATTTCTTAGTTTGGACAAATGTATCACATTATGTGAGAATAACTTAACATTAGGAGAAGCTGGATGTAGACTCTATAGGAACTCTCTTTGCTACTTTTGAAATTTTTCCATAACTTGAAAATCATTCTGAAATAGTGTATGTTTTTAAAGTGACTCTCAGAGATCACTGCTGAGAAGAATGTCAAAGCCACAGATGCATGCAAAAGAAATGCAGGTCAGTTAAGTATGCAGTTCTATATGCTACCAATACACGAAAAAATACAAGGAATATAATTTAGAGAAAAACCTAAGAAGAGATCGACCTTCTTCAGTGATTTAAGACTAACCTACATTCCAAGAAAATATCTCACCTAACGCCTCAAAGATAGGAAAATAAGTTTATAACAATGACTGGGAAAAGATAGGGAGACATTCAGCTCTTAAATGGAAAAAAAAAATCATCAGAGACCCAGTCATCAGAACAATGCCAACTTGTGACAGAAAAGAATGCAAACTAGAGTAGGGAATAAAAGGGTTAAAAAGTATTTTGAAAAGCCGGCTTTAGGCAAATCAGCAGGGTCTGATGACATTCTTCTAAGAGTACTTAAGGAATTGGCAGGTGTTATTACATAGCTGCTAGTGATTATTTTTGAGAACTCAAGAGGATAAAGAAAGTCCCTGTAGACTGAAAAAGGGTAAATGAAGTGCTCATCTTTTTAAAAAAGGGAAAAAGGACAATCCTGGTAATTATAGACCTGTCAGCTTAACTTCAATATCAGGGAAAATATAGAACTTAACATCAATCAATTAGCATCAACTTGAAAAGCACAAAGTATTGGGTGGAAACCAACGTGACTTTTCAAAAGGCAAATCATGCCAGGCCAATTAATTTCCTTCTGTGATCAAGTGGCCACATAGGCAAGGAAGGAGCAATAGCTATAATCTCTTTGACCACAAGTAGGGCTGAAAGGTTGATTAAATATGGGAACAAGTTCCTTGGGTGGCCCGCGTGCTCCATCTTTTCAAACAGCTGATGCCAGGTAGAAATCTAGCTGAGAGACCTGATAGGCCAGATGGCCCCCAGAATCATCTACCTCTGGACGGTCACCTTAAGAATTAATCTTACTTCCATAAAATCATTTCTAACTTGTTCCTTTTCTCCAGATCTCAGTTTAGAAGCCAAAGAAGAGTGTAAAAAACAAACAACAAAAAAAAAACTTTTCAAAAGAAAGGAAAGGTTTTGGTACCTTTATGCAACTGTTCTGTTATTTAGCACAGATATGAGTGAAATGTCAATTTCATAGCCTGTGACATGGATTCATAGCACATCATTTTCTATTCACTTAGAATTAATAAAAATAAACTTTTGAATATGTAAGGATAAATAAGTGGAAATGTTGCAAGTCTTTAGTCAGTTTAGACATTTTTTTCCAAGTCTTGCAAATTTGTTCCTCCAAACCCATAATTTTGTGGAGTACATGAATATTTGCATTTCCATCCAGCAAAATTCCAATTTCTCTCTAGATATAGGCAATTTGGGAAACTTTATAATTAGGTCTGCTACTGGAAATGTTAAGAGATCTCCCATCATCTGGCTGGTCCATCATGTTACCCCAGACCTAAATTAATCCAGAAGGCTCCACATAACCTTTAGGAAGAGAAATTTTTAGTGGTTCGTCAGCATCACTGCCAGACTGGGGAGCTCTCTACACCCCATTCAGGAAAGACACTCTTTACCCACAGGAATCTTGAAAGCAATTCTGAGCACATCTAAGTATGGTTGACATACCAGATACTAGGAACAGAAACCCTGAAGAAAGTTTGACTTCTTTTAAACAAATAGTGTTTCTCTCATTCTGTTGGGCAATGAAGAGAAAGTGGGCACATGGAAAGACGGAGAGGCAAAGAAAGAATATATTCTCATGTGTACGTGAGGAGACCACAGTTGAGTTTCATCTGGGTCGTACATAGCCTGTGGGGGAAGGGAATTCCAGATCAGAGGTTACACATGGGAACTAGAAGCACCAGGAATCCAGTTTCTTAACCCTCAAGAGACCAGTTCACATTAAGTGAAGCCAAGAGGAGAAGATTTGGGCAAAAAATAATAAGGATTTTTGCCAGGTGTGGTAGCACATGCCTGTAATCCCAGCAGTTCAAGAGGCTGAGGAAGGGGGATCTCAAGTTCAAAGCCAGCCTCAGCAACTTAACGAGGCCCTAAGCAAATGAGACTCTGCCTCAAAATAAAACACAAAAAGGGTTAGGGATATAACTCAGTGGTAAAATGCCCCTGGGTTTAATCCCCAAAACCCCCACAAAAAATCAATCCGTAGTAGTAGTAGTAGTAGTAGGAAGCACTTCATCACTGAGCTACATCCCCAACTCTTTTCAATTTTTATTTTGAAACAGGGTCTCACTAAATTACCCAGGCTGGGCTCCAGCTTGTGATTCTCCTGCCTCAGCCTCCTGAGCTGCTGGGATTAGGCTCCCGACAATGATAAGGATTTTATTGAGTATTTTCTTCAATAAGACAAGCTCTTCTGAATGAACCCCATCCCAGGGCGTTTACGCCTTTGCTTAGTTACATCCACAATGAGTGCTTACTGTGATCATGTGTTTTCCCAAGTAGCTCCTCATGCCCCTGGCAGTTGTTCTATAGCTACTTGTGTGTAGACAGGGAGATTTGGGCTCTTGAGGCCCTCCCTACACACCACACACACACACACACACACACACACACACTCTCTCTCTCTCTCTCTCTCTCTCTCTCTCTCTCACTACTTCCAAGTCCCTTCTCTCTAAACCTCAACCAGAAATGAGTTATTAGAATAGCAGCATTCTTTCTTTTCTTTTTTCTCTCTTTTTCTTTTTAATAGATTTTAAAAAAAATAAATAAATGACAGCAGCATTATAATTCTTATTACACATAACAGCACAATTTTCATATCTCTGGTTGTATATAAAGTATGTTGACACCCAATTCATGTCTTCATACATGCACTTTGGATAATAATGTCCATCACATTGCACCATCCTTGCTGACCCCCTGCCCTCTCCCTTCCTCTCCTATCCCTCTGCCCTATCTAGAGTTTGTCTATTCCTCCCATGCGCCCCCTCCCTACCCCACTATGAGTCAGTCACCTTATACCAGAGAAAATATTCAGCATTCTTTTTTTTTGATTGGCTGACTTCACTTAGCATTATCTTCTCTAGCTCCATCCATTTACCTGCAAATGCCATGATTTTATTCTCTTTTATTGCTGAGTAATATTCCATTATTTATATATGCTACATTTTTTACCCATTCATCTACTGAAGGGCATCTAGGTTGGTTCCATAGTTTAGCTATTGTGAATTGTGCTGCTATAAACATTAATGTGCCTGTAGTATGCTCATTTTAAGTCCTTTGGATATAGACCGAGGAGAGGGATATAATGGTGGTTCCATTCCTAGATTTCCAAGGAATCTCCATACTGCTTTCCATATTGGTTGCACCAATTTGCAGTCCCACCAGCAATGTATGAGTGTACCTTTTCCCCCACATCCTCAACAACACTTATTGTTTTTTGTCTTCATAATAGCTGCCACTCTGATTGGAGTTAGTTGATATCTTAGAGTACTTTTGATTTGCCTTTCTCTAATTGCTAGAGATGATGAACATTTTTTCATATATTTGTTGATTGATTGTATATCCTCTTCTGAGAAGTGTCTGTTCAGGTCCTTGGCCCATTTATTTATTGGGTTACTTTTTTTTTTGATGCTTAGCTTTTTGAGTTCTTTATATACCCTAGAGATTAGTGTTCTATCTGATGTGTGAGGGGTAAAAATTTGCTCCCAAGATATAGGCTCTCTATTCACCTCACAGATTGTTTCCCTTTTTTGAGAAGAAACTTTTTAGTTTGAATCCATCCCATGTATTGATTCTTGATTTTAATTCTTGTGCTATAGGAGTCTTATTAAGGAAGTTGGGGCCTAATCTCACATGATGACGTTTAGAGCCTACTTTTTCTTCTATTAGACACAGAGTCTCTGGTTTAATTCCTAGGTCCTTGATCCACTTTGAGTTGAGTTTTGTGCATGGTGAGAGATAGGGATTTAACTGCATTTTGTTGCTTATGGATTTCCAATTTTCCCAGCACCATTTGTTGAAGAGGCTTTCTTTTCTCCAATGCATGTTTTTGGCACCTTTTTCTAATATAAGATAATTGTAATTTTGTGGGTTAGTCTCTATGTCCTCTGTTCTGTACCATTGGTCTACCAGTCTGTTTTGGTGCCAATACCATAAGAATAGCAGCATTCTTATCTTGGAAAGAAGGAAAGCACTTAATAATATCTAACATACATGTTAACAATTATGGTTACAAAGAGTAAATACAAAATCCAACTTTGTTCAGCTTAGTAAAAAGTTCTCATGAACTTCCTTCTAGCCATTTACACTAGGTTTTCAGGCCAGGAGTTCAGCTTGTCTCTGCCTAGAATTTCTTTTGCCTGATGACTACAGTGGTCCATTTTTGTCTATCAATTCTGAGTCATTTAGGATGAGATAAACTTCCAGGGGAAGTGGAAAAGAGTAATTCAGATTGAACTGACACAACCAACCATTGTCTTTCTAGTTCTGAGCTGAGCTGAGCCTTCTCTACCTTATCTGCGCTGCCACCACACACTCTCACCAAAGAAGATTTTTCTCTTTCAATTCTCAGCTTACTCCCACTAAAACTCCATCTCTCCAGTTATCTCAGTCCAAAACCTTGAAGTCATCCTGTTGTGGATGACCAGCATTACCTACCTCTGACATCTACCTCAGCAGTGAATTCTGCAAACTCTACTTTCAAAATATCTAGAATCTAGTCATTTCTCCCAACCTCTACTACAACCACATTGGTCTGCACCGCCATCTTGTCAGACCTTTGGTAGCCTCATATCCAGTATCCCTGCTTCTGTCTTTGCCAGAGAAAATGGAGTTCATCTTCAGTTGATTTTCAATAGAACAACCAGTGTGTCCTTTGTAAAATCTGAGGGAGATCAGGTCACTCCCTGCTCACTATCCTGCAGTGGCCTTTCATCTACATGAGTCTTTGGAGTCTTTAAAACGGTCCATAAGACCCTGAAGGACCTCACCTCCTTTGTCTTTCTCCCTTCATCTGGTCCCCCTTGTCCTCTTTACTTTCTCTACTCCAAGTAGAACAGAGTAGCTAGCACTCCCCCTGGGGATCCTCAAATGCCACCAGGCACATTCCCACTTTCTTGTCTTTGTACTTGCTATTCTCTCTCTCTGGAGTATTCCTGCGACAGATTTCTACCAGGCTCCATCTCCTGCCTCTTTCAAGTTTTGGCTCAAATATCACCTTCTCAATGTAGTCCTCCATAAAAATGGTACCAACTCCTCCCTCCTGGCAGTCCTCATCTTTCTCCCTGTTTTACTCTTCTCTATGGCACTTTTTCCTCCTAATACACTCCATAATTTACTGGTTTATCTTGTTTCTCTTCCGATTATATACAAACTCCATGAAGGCAGGTATCTTGTCTATTTCAAAGACTGCTTTATCTTCATTATTTAGTACAGTACTTGATATAGTAAATGTACCATAAAATACTTAATTAAATTTAAAAAATTAATTAAATAAAAACATTATATCCACACAGAGGCTAGTATGTTTATGTTCATAGTGGCATTATTCACAATAGCTAAAACTGAAACAATTCAGATACCCACCAATGGGTGGATATTTTTATCCACCATGAAAAGGAACTAAATACTGATTCTTGCTGCAAACTGGATGAGCCTCAAAACTTATGCCAAGTGAAAGAAACCGGATACAAAACGTGAAGTATTATACAATTCCATGTATGAAACACCTAGAAAAGGCAAATCCATAGATGCAGAAAGCAGATCAGTGGCTGCCTAGAGGTGGGGGTAGAGACAGTAGTGACCACAAATGGGCAGGAGAGAATTTTAGGGATGATGGAGATGTTCTAAAACTAGAATTGTAATGATAGCTGCATAATTCTATAAATTGATTACAAATCATTGAACTGTATTTCTTAACAATGATGGACTATTATGATTAACTTGTCATAAAACGATGTTATATGATGGTAACAGGGTGAGTCTAGTAGCATTTCAGGTAGGATGTGGATTGGCAGATGGAAATCACCCCACACACATGCACACTCAGTTTCTCCAAGGTCACACCTGCCTTCAGGAGGTAGAGACAGAGGCAGTGCCTACATGTGGACAGTATCTCCCTCTCTCTGCACCCCATTCTCTAGTATTCCAGAACCCCTAAGAACTTACCTTGACTCCTTTCAGTATTCCTTTACCCAGGTATTCCAAATCTGGTCCAAGAACCATAATCCAAAAATCCATTTTCTTCCAAGTCAATTACCTTGTCTTTATATGTGAGGTCAAAACATTAGCATGTTCATTACGTATCTAGATCCTTTACATATTTGTGTTTTTTCTTGACCTCACAAGAAGCTTTCTGACAGGTAAGAACCACCTTTTTATTCTTTTCTTTTGAATCCTGCTTACAGAGTGGGAATACGAAATGCCATATCTCCCTGTGAACAGAACGAAATGTTTAGTAAGTCCTCTGTGGATGAAAAGATGAAAGGGTAGATAGGTGTATGTGAACAATTAAACAAATGAAAAGCTGCTCTCTTAGTGACAAGCTAAAGCCTTTTCCCTCTGTGCGGCAGAAGCAGCAGCAAGCCCAGGTGTTGGCATTCGAGGACTCCCTGATGGAGTTTGGGTCAGCGAAAGAGTGTCATCTGAGGCAACTCCAGCAACTGAAGAAAAAATTGCTGGCCCTTCAGCGAGAACTAGAGTTTCGCACCGATGAATTACAGACTTCCTACTGCTCCCTCCTGCAGTACCAGTCCATCTTGGAGAAGCAGACATCTGACCTGGTTATACTGCACCATCACTGCAAGCTGAAAGAAGATGAGGTACAGTGAGCTTAACTATGGAGATGCAGAAATCAGGCCACCCCTGCTAGAAAGCAAACAGGGGCCTTACAGGGGGGAGCTTTGCAACATCTCAGGCAGGTTTTGCAAACTTTCCCTCTTTAATTCTTGATCTTTCTGAAGCTGAGCAGAAGGAAACTAAACAGGATGGCATGAGTACATGAGAGCTCCAGGGCTAACAAATGTGAGTCTGTGGGATGCAAGCATGCATGGCGCATCTGTTGGTGGGTGAGCCCATTTTCTTCTTTCCATGACCATCCCAATTTAAATGCAAAAAGAGTCTAGGTCTCCAAGGGCTATTGAAGAAAAATAAAGATATGAGACCCATTACATCAACTATTTTTAGAAAAAATCAGGTTCTGATGATTATTAGTTCCTGACGCTTACACAGTTGATAAGATAACCAGATGCTGGGTCTGATTCCATCATTGAGAGTGCCAGATCATTTGGGGGAGACTGGCGTTTTAGATCCTATAAATTCAGCTTAAGTATATTCTGGACATTCATTTATATTCATGTTCCAGGGCAATACCTTTCCAACCAAAGAATAGCATCCCTGTAGAATCCCAAGACTCAATTCAAAAGACTTGAAGCAGCAAAACTAAAACCAGTAGCACTAACAGCAATAGAATCGTGGTTCTGTGTAATGGACGGGCAAACTTATACCCGGGGGTTTCCCCTTGGCATTTTCTTCCTCCAGATCTAAAGAAAATCCCAATGAGGTTTTAGATGGTGCTGTTGCTTAGGACCATCTCCAGGGGTTTGTGAGGGACCTTGGAGATACAGAATTTTTTTAAAGGGATTACCGTGAGAATTTGCTGAAAAGAATTGAGAAGGGAAGGACAAAGGAGAGTTATTCTACAACATACAATTTGGGACAAAGACTGTGAGCATAAACCATGGTTTCATAAAGCTAAAGTGGAACTGTGTTAATATTGGCTGGTTCCACACAGCTTCCATTGTCTAGGTCACCTGCAGGGGTTGGTGGAGTTCCAACCATCACATCCCTGTTCCACATAATCGAGAGGAACGGGAGGATGGAAAGAAAGGCACACTCCTTTTTAAGGACACTTTCCAGAAACTGCACAACACTTTCATTCATGTATCATTGGCCACAATTAGTCACATGGCTATAGCTAGTTCTTGGGAAGCCTGGGAAAAGTGGAGCTTTTAGAGGGGTATTGCTGCACCAATTAAGTCAAGGTTCTGCTACTAAAGAGGAGGAGGAAGAGGATAGATATGGGATTTGGCAAGTAATGGACACTGAGAAAGCATTGGGGAAAAAAAATATTTTTTTTTGGTACCCAGGATTGAACTGAGGGTCACTCGACCACTGAGCCACATCCCTAGCCCTATTTTGTATGTCATTTAGAAACAAGGTCTCACTGAGTTGCTAAGTGCCTCGCCATTGCTGAGGCTGGCTTTGAACTCACAATTCTCCTGTCTCAGCCTCCGGAGCCATGGGGATTATACAGGCATGCACCACCGCGCCTGGCTTAGTATTGGAAAATTTATTGAGGTGTTCTGCCAAATTCCCCCAGTGCTTTGTAACACAGAAGCAACAGACTGCTGCCTAGGGTTAGGTTCAGCCAACAGTTGAACCCTAAGACAGGATATGAATACATGTATGTAGTTAGTTCAGGAGGTAGTTCCAGGAGGCACATAGAGAGGCAAGTTAAATAAGTCAAGCTTATATTTATGGAATGTGTTCTATCAGCATTGGACTATTGGAACCAATATGAAGTCTTCCATGATGATTCCTCTTCTCTTCACTCCTTGAAGACATGTAGTTCCAACCATACAATTTAGCACACTCAACTGTATACAGTTGTTTGCTAATTTTAAATTCTATCCCCCCCAAGGTTATGAGAGTTTTTAACTCTTTGAGAAATGAGTCTCTCTCATATGCATATATCCCCTCTGCACCTAAGTAGTGCTTATGAGCATTCAATAAATATCTGTCAGATGGATGATTAATTGATTGATTTGGAAGAAAAGGAATCTAAATCAGGATCATGAAAATCTCAGGGGATCTTTGGTTTGTGCCTCCCCACCATCTCTTGGGAATTTTACTGATGTGATCCAGCGTACATGAGGGACTCTACATTTTCCAAATTAGATCTCTAGAGAATTCCTAGGGAAAAAAGAACACTGGAATTTCAAGCTCTTTAAAAAAAATGGAGCAGTACAAATCCATTCCTGCTCAACAAGTATTTATTGTGTTCTTACCACATACCAGCCAATAGGCATAGTCCCTGGTTCTAAATAGGACCGCCTTTTCTATTTTTAATCATTCCCATCCTGATTCACACATGGCTTTTAGATCTGCACTGCACCTATTCCCTTCATCCAGGTTTCCAGTTTAGACTTGGGAATGCTTTGCCTAGGGTCTGACAACATGCCCTTTACTGGTTAGATGCTTCACGGGTTCTGTGTGGTTTTGTTCCTCCACCAACAGGTGATTCTCTATGAGGAGGAAATGGGAAATCATGAGAACGCAGGGGAGAAGCTCCATCTGGCACAGGAGCAGCTTGCCTTGGCCGGGGACAAGATCATCTCCCTCGAAAGGAGCCTGAACCTCTACAGGGATAAATACCAGACTTCCCTGAGCAACATCGAGTTGCTGGAGTGCCAAGTGAAGATGCTGGAAGGAGAGCTCAGCGGGCTCATCAGTCAGGTAGGACGCACACCAGGCTCCTCAGCCCAGCAAGCAGAATGGCCCCCGCATGGTTCCCTTCAATGGTCCTTCACCAGAAATCCAAACCCTCAACAGGTGTCAGCTCCTGCCCTTGAATTTTGCAGCCCTCAGCTTTTTAATTTCCAGGTTTCATATTTTCTTTAGGGTTACTCCTTAGCTTTTTGAGGGTTCCCTGATGACTATCAAGAACCACCACTTCCAATAAAGCAGAATGAGAATTGCCAGTGAGCTCCCCAATCTTCCATGTCCTCATGGAGGTCTGGTAGTGAGCTCTTCTAGGTCCCAGGACTCCTGCCACCATGACTTCAGGACCAAACAGGAGAAGGCCAGGAAATGTAAAGAGGAAGAACCAACGGGCCTGGCTTGTTTCTTTTCTCATTATTATTATTATTATTTAATTTCACAAGTAACGGTGTAGACTCTCTAGACCAAAGTATGGAGGTTAAATGTGAAAGTCTGCCGTCAGCCTGCCTTGCCCTTCGGTCACTGCACTGGGAACCCCGGGGCTTCTGTGATGTAGTTACATATATAAGTGGCCAGGGCTCTCTTTTTACATAAATGGGCATTATAAATGTGATTTCATAACTAGCTTTTAAAATGCATATCTTAACAATTTTCATCACTACTTGTATCCTCTAGATGTACCATCTATTGACTTATTTTATTTTCTGTTACAAACAAGTTGTAATAAACATCCTTATTTCTGCAGGGTAATTTCCGAAGCACGGTTGCTGGGTCACGGGATATGCTTATTTTTAATGTTTAAAAATACTTCTAAATTATATACCAAAAAGATGTTACCAGTTTACGCTTTTGTCAACAATAACTAAAAGATTTTTTTCCCCTCCACACCTTCTCACACTGTTTTCAGTCTTTTGAAGTTGTGCTAAACTAAGGAGTAGAGCGGTGGAGGCGGGAGTTTTCTTAGTATTTATTAAATAATTTTCATTTCATTAGTTCTAATAGTCACAGGTTGGGTTCCCCAGGAAGGAGACTCCAAGACAGATGAGCATGCAGGACATTTAGGGACAGCTGGTGTTATTAACCCCCATGAGAGGAAGGGGAAGGAAGAGAGATGGCCAGAGAAGTCGGGCTGTGTTGTCTCAACGAAGGCTCAGCCGACTCCATGGTGGGTGGGACTGGATGCAACCCCAGAGCAGTCTTAAGCTCAGCAAAAGGGACCTGGCCTTTGTACCTCCATGTTGATGGATTATTGGATGTGGGCTGCCCCTGGGAGAGGTGTGACCTTGGGCAAGCGGTTTTCCTCAGCCCAGGCAATCCCCAGAAAGGGCCGATTCCTGGCAGCAGCCCTTGGCAGCTGCTGGGCCAGCAAGTTCTTCACTGTCAAAGGGAATCTGGGCGACACATCGGTCACCTCCACATGTGAGGGTGTATTGACCACCGTTCATATGGGTCATAGGGAGTTTTGTTTTACAAATTATTTGTTTTCATCCCTAACCCATGTTTTACTGGGTTGTTAGTCTTTTTTGTGTTGATTTATAGGGACTTCTTAATATATTACAGGTAATAATGCTTTATCACAGATGCTGCAAATATTTTTTTCCATGATCTGTAACTTTTCATTTAACTTTATGAGTAGAACTTTTCACCATACAGAAGTTTTATAATTTTTGTAGAGTTGAATCTGTCAGTCCTTCCTTATAGATCCTAGGTTTTCTTCTCTACTCCCAAGATTATGAAAGTCTGTCTCATATTTTCTTTTAGCACTTTTATATAGGTTTTGCATTTTTATGTTTTTGTCCTTAGTCCATCTGGAATATATATATATCATATATATGTATCATTATATATAATTAGATGTCTCTGATTTTTATTTATCCAAGTGGATCTCTAATGGCCCCCACATCATTAGCTGAACATCCCAACTTTTCCCCACTAGTTTGGGTACCAATTCATAATACTGATTCTTCCATATACAGAGCTCTTTCTGGGTACCTTTCTTTTGCTTTTACTTTCCAATTCTTACAGATGTCAGAGTTTTTTTAGTGACTTTAACCAATAACATGTTTTATAGCTCCTTTTAGAGCCAGTCCTCATTCATTATTCTATATTTCAAATTTTTCTTAGCCATTTTTGTACATCTCTTCAGGATGAAATTTAGACTTTCATTGACTGACTTTCACATTATATATTAATTTAGGGGAAATTAGAATGCCCTCGGAATGTGACATATTTGTTCTTTTATTCGGATTTTCGGATGTACCCTTTCACTAAGATTTTATACTTTTCTTTATAGATCTCACATATTTCTTGCTAAGTTTATTCCTAGATATGTTACAGTTGCCATTAGTTTTATGAGTAAGAACTTTTTTATGTATTTAATCTTAAGAATTACTACTTAATGTAGGTGTAGGAAACATCTCTCAGCCTGCCACCCTACTGAGTTCTTATGAGATTTTTAGCTAAACATCTTGAATTTTTCCAAATTGATTTTACTTTCTAAGTTTACACAACTTATTTTCTATCTCACTGTACCAACTAGAACTTTCAGAACAATGTAAAATACAGTATCTTTGTTTTGCTCCTTACTTTATTAATTTTTTTATTTTTTCTTATTAATTTTTTTTAGTTGTAGTTGGACACAATGCCTAACTTTTTTATTTATTTACTTATTTTTAGGTGGTGCTGAGGATCGAAACCAGCACCTCACACGTGCTAGGCAAGCACTTTACCACTGAGCCACAGCCTCAGCCCTTGCTCCTTACTTTAAAGGAAATGTTTCTAGAATTTCACTATTAAGCATAATGCCTGTTGTGGCTTCTTGTGTAATGTCCTTTTTCAGATTAAAAGTATGACTATATCTGGCTTATAAGAATGTTTATCAGAAATGAATGTTGAATTTTACCAGATGTTTTATGAGCATCTATCTTTTAATGAAGGAAATCAGATTAATAGATTTTCAAAACATACAAAATAATCTACGTCCCTGAAATAAATTCTACTCATGATGTGTTTTTTTAATAAACTGCTTTACTTACAATTAACTATTTAAGTTTGGGCATGGTGGTGCACACCTGTAATCCCAGCAGCTTGGGAAGCTGATGCCAGAGGATCTTGAGTTCAAAGCCAGCCTCAGCAACTTAGCTAGGCCCTAAGGAACTCAGCAAGACTGGTTGTGTCTTGCTGTGGTGACTGGATGTGGCTCAGTGGTTAAGTACCCCTGAGATCAATAGCCAGTTCAAGAAAAAAGTGTCAAATTTTTATTCTCTGCATTTATTTTCAGAAATAGGATTATTTTATGGCTTACATTTTTGTGCTCTCGTCTCATAATGATGTCTGAATTTTGCTATCCGAATATGAGTTGAAAAGCTTTTCACCTATATTTTCACCTGTTCCTATAACATACAAAATGTCTACTTCTTTAAGATCACAAATAAACCCAAACTTTACACATCATTGTGCTCAGCAGTGTACTATCCCTCCTCTTCATTATTGAACTTTTCCTTTTGCTGTAATAATTTCTTCTTAATTCTTTCAGAAACAGTTGTGAGTGGAAATTTTTCTCCATACTTTCATGTCTGGATGAGGTTTGTTTTGACCTCGTTCTTGAATGCTAGTTTGGCTGGACAGATAAACTTTCAAAAGCACCTTCCCCTAAGTCTTTGAAGACAGTGCTGCATGGTCTCCCACCACCCAGTACTGAAGATCAGTTTGGGGATGTCATTCTGTTGTCTGTAGGTCATCTGTTTCATCTCTTTGAACTCGAGAGGTTTTTAGGTGAAGGATGTTTTATCTTTCATTAAGCCCCTCAAAATACTTTACTCTCTTTTAATCTGAAGATCTACACTTTTCTTTGATTCAGAGAATTTTTCTTCTATTACTTTTAAAATCAATTTCCATTTTCCTTCCCAAAGTATTAAAAAGATATTAAAACCTATGGATATCTTCTTCCTGTTCTTTAACTTTCCTGTTATGTTTTTGATGCCTTTGCCCTCTTAGACACTAAATTATTTACACAAATGACATTTGTGGTTAATTTTAGATTTCTGACTGGCCTTTCTGCAGCTTGCTCATGTGCAGCTTTCACGCTCAATGAACATGAACTATTTCTAACTTGGCCTGAAAGGCTCAGGTAGAGGCAGGCTTAATGGGAAACGAACCTACCATGCAAACTAGAACTCTTTACTCTTTTTTTTTTTTCCTATGTGCATTAGTTCACCCCATTATCAGTGCAGAAAACTGGGAAGGTAGTGACCTTCATGCATGATTTCAGATGATCTAGGATAGATATTTTTAAAACAAAAAAAAATACAGCTCTTGGAAAGAAAACAGATTAATGGGGTTCTACTATTACAGTTTCTTTTGAAGGACAATTGTACAACATCTAAGTTTTAAATATGAACTAACAGGTCCTACATCTACAGATTTAATCTATACATTTACCAAGTTAAGTACTCAAAGATTTATGGACAAAAGTAATCACTTCAGTTTCATATTAGAAATAACCTATATTGCCATCAGTAAGAAACTGGATAAAAACATATAAAAGCAATTTAAGGGGCTGGGGTTGTGGCTCAGTGGTAGAATGCTCGCCTAGTACGGTACAAGGCCCTGGGTTCGATCCTCAGCACCACATAAAAATAAATAAGTAAAATAAAGGTGTTGTGTCCAACTACAACTAAAAAAATAAAGAATTTTAAAAAAAAAAAAACAATTTTAAAAGACATTTCAGAAGCACTAGGACCAACTTGGATAAATCCCTAAGATATCTTGTAAAGTTAAAAAAATCCACTTTGTGCTTTACAAAGCCAACATAATCCATATTCTATAGATTCATTTATAGTAGGTAAATATATAGATAAAGTTCTAGAAGGAGACACACAGTTTGTCATCTCTGGAAATTAGAGAGGGACAGGGGAAAGATGTATTGGTCAAAGAAAGTCTTTATGGTAGAGTGTTTTAGAAAGATAACATAGACATAGTTACTTGTTTGATTTAGAATTAATTTTAAAAGAATAATAAGATAGGTCTACAAATAATGATGTGAAAAACACAAAGTTTAGAATAGTATGTAGAAAAGTCTTTTGTGTAAGGAAATGAGTGGGGTTACATAAATACACACCTATGCATGCACAAATATCATAGAGTATCCTTGGAAGGGTACCCAGAATCCTGGTGACACAGACAGTCACCAAGGACAGGACCTGAGTCCCAGAGGGCTAACATATAACTAGATAGACTTTTGGCCCTGTGTCTGCACTAGTGACTGTTTTTTTCTTTTGTTGGGGAAACCATGCTTCCCATTATATGAACATATGCTTTTCCATGCTCATGGAATTCGGAAGTTAACTCACAAATTACAAACAAAACTAACTCATCGTTTTTAAATATCCCAGGAGCCTGAGAACAAGGGTGACCACTCAAAGGTGCGTCTATACCCTTCTCCCTGCATGATTCAAGAGCACCAGGAGACCATGAAGCGACTGTCTGAAGTCTGGCAGAAGGTCTCTGAGCAGGATGATCTAATCCAGGAGCTTCGAAATAAACTGGCCTGCAGTAATGCTTTGGTAAGCTCCTCGTTCTAGAACATTTTTCTGAGAGACCCATATTGAAACTATGAGAAAAGAGGGGAGGGAAAGAGTCACCTAAATTAATCTCTTTCCTTCAGAATCCTTAAATGTCACAGATAAGGGCTGGGGCTGGGGCTCAGTGGTGGAGCACTTACCTAGCAGGAGCGAGGCCCTGGGTTTGATCCTCAGCACCACATATAAATAAATTAAATAAAGGCATTGGTTCAAATACAACTAAAAAGTAAATATTTTTAAACAATGTCACATATACTTGCCCTCACCCTTTGTTCATATTCTCTGTGGCATGCTATTAGGGAGCTATTTTTATATTAAGTTGGAGATTCTAAAGAGACTCAAAATTTCTCACACAACAACCTAAGTACCCATCAGTAGGTAAATGGTTGAAGAGATTAAGAGAAATGCTCAAAAATGCCAGGCACATGGCACGTGCCTATAATCCCAGCGGCTTGGGAGGCTGAGGCAGGAAGATAGCGAGTTCAAAGCCAGCCTCAGCAAACATGAGACATTAAGGAACTCAGCAAGACCCTGTCTCTAAATAAAATTCAAAATAGGGCTGGGAATGTGGCTTAGTGGTCAAGCGCCCTTAAATTCAATCCCCAGTACCAAAAAAAAAAAAAGAAAAAGAAAAAGAAAAAGAAAGAAAAAAAATGCTGAAAGAGTTAGGCTTATTATGCAGGTGGTAAAAGGGATGAAGCAGATCTTTGTGATACATGGTTGAGAATAAGTTACAGAATCCTGTTTCTTTAAATCTCTTTATTGTAATGCAAAGTATACTCCCTTTGTGGAAATGAGAGAGGGTAGAGAAAATAATATGGAGATTTTCATATTTTTTCAAGGTTTGGGTTTTGTTTGAATTCTTTTCAACAACTTCAAAAAATCACAGCAATGAGACAAAAATTTCATGTTTTTTTAAATTATTTTCAAAAAGAAAAAACAGGGCTGGGGTTGTAGCTCAGTGGTAGAACACTTGCCTGGTGCATGTGTGGCACTGGGTTCGATCCTCAGCATCACATAAAGATAAATAAACATAAAAAATATTGTGTCCATCTATAACTAAAAATTTTTTTAAAAGAAAGTACATAGACCTTCATCCACCCCATAAGGAACCTCCTTCCTTAATTCTCAAACTCTGAACCTACCTTGTCCTCTGATCAACTAGACACAAGTCTCCACTGTGGCCTCCAAGATTTGTCTTCTGTCTCATAAAGTGGACCCCACAAGAAGTTCAGGATGGAGTTCCAAAATGTGGCTGCCCAAGCACTTGATGCAGATTGCTCTCTGTGCCTAGATAACCTTGATAAAAGATTGAGAGCATAATTTCTTCTCCCTGCTCACCCCACAGGACGTGCACAATAAATCACAGAGCAATGCAACACACTTAGGCTGCAGAAAGGAACACCCTGCAAAAACAGCAACGATAAAAAATGTGGTGAGGGCTGGGGGTGGGGCTCAGTGGGAGAGCACTCGCCTCGCACATGCGAGACCCTGGGTTCAATCCTCAGCACCACATAAAAATAAATAAGTGAAATAAAGGTATTGTGTCCAGATAAAAATAAATATTTTTTAAAAAGACGTGGTGAAGATTTGGGCCTACTTTTTCTTCTATTAGGCATAGGGTCTCCATTCTATTGCCTAAGTCTTTGATCTGCTTCGAGTTGATTTTTATATAGGCTTAGAGATAGAGGTTTAATTTCATTTTGCAACCTATGGATTTCCAGTTTTTCCAGCACCATTTGTTGAAGAGGCTATCTTTTCTCCAGTGAATGTTTTTGGTACTCTTGTCTAGTATGAGATAACCATATTGATGTGAGTTTGTCTCTGTGTCCTCTATTCTATACCATTGGTCTACAAGTCTATAAAAAGTGTTCAACATCTCAAGCAATTAGAGAAATGCAAATAAGAACTATTCTAAGATTTCATCTCACTCCTGTCAGAATGGCAATCCTTGAGAATATAGGCAACAATAAATGTTGGTGAGGGTGTAGTGAAAAAGGCACACTCATACATTGCTGGTAGGACTGCAAATTGGTGCAGCCACTATGGAAAGCAATATGGAGATTCCTCTGAAAACTGGGAATGGAACCACCATTTGACCCAGCTATCCCACTCCTTGTTTATACCCAAAGGACTTAAAATCAGCATACTACAGTAATGCAGCCACATCAACGTTTATAGCAGCTCAATTCACAATAGCTAAACTATGGAACCAACCTAGGTGTCCCTCAATAGATGAATGAATAAACAAAATGTGGCATGTATACTCAATGGAATATTACTCAGCTTTAAAGAAGAGTGAAATTATGGCATTTGCCAGTAAATAGTTGAACTTGGAGAATATCATGCTAAGTGAAATAAGCCAATCCCATAAACCAAAAGCCAGATGTTTTCTCTAATATGTGAATGCTAATTCACAATAAGGTGGGAGGCACTAGGGAAGAATAACATTACCTTAGATTAGATAGAGGGAAGTGATAGGAGGGGAGGGGAGGGGATGTGGGGATAGGAAAGATAATAGAATGAAACAGACCTTATTACTGTATGCATATATATATACAGTAATATATATATATATATATATATATATATATATGACTGCATGACCAATATGATTCTGCAACATGTACACTCAGAAAAATGAGAAATTACATCCTATCTATATATGATATATAGAAGTGCATAAATGAGTTCTACTGTCACCTATAACTAATTAAAACAAATTAAATTTTTTTTAAAAAGAAGTGGCATTGATCATTCACCCTGAATTGTTCTCATTTGCAGGTTCTGGAGCGTGAAGAGGCTTTGATAAAATTACAAGCAGACTTTGCTTCTTACACAGCTACCCACAGACATCCTCCCTGTACCGCAGAAGACTGTGAGGACATCAAAAAGGTGGGGCACTTTGGTTAATTTGTGCCTGGTGGGAGAAGGCTAAACAGGTTTTTCTGCTGATTTTTTATGTTTATGTTATAATTTATATTTTATTTTATATTTATGGGACCATTGGCCCTGCCACAAGGATACTGGGACTATGCCAAGTCCCCAAGATTGTGGCATCATTAGATTTTGGAATTGCACCTATCTCTGTACCTATTTCTAAACAGAGCTTCTAAAAAAGACAGCGCTCCTGTTGGCTTGGCAGATGAAGAAGGACCATCCAGGCTTTTAGTGTCTGGCCAGAGTTCAAAAGTTACAAATTTAGAAAAGATTATTAATGCAAATTCATTACCTCTTCTCGAAGATTCTGTAAACTTCAAAGCAGTGCCAACAGTTGGTTCTATAATGGATAAGCATTTATACCATGCAAACAAATTGCAAGATCCAATGAACTAATAGTCAAAACTTGGTCAGGTCCCTAGGTGAGGTCATGCCTGAACTTAATGTATATGACAAACCCAGCCACTCACGACCATGCTGTGTGGCAGGCAGTGATAATGGCTGCTTAGGCCAAGGCAGGATGCTGCCATGGGGCAGAGGGGACAGAGAGAGTAAAGTGCTCCAAGGGATCCCCTGGTGGGAGAAGCAGAGGCTCTTCCCTTCCCAGGACTTTCTAATCCCCGAAAGTTGGATGAATAAAGGGATGGGAGGGCATTCAACTTGGTAGCTCTTCCTTGGAACTACAAATATCTGACAATATTCGTTTTAAAGATCAGTTCCATGCTGCTCACATCCTGACCTCCGGCAAGGCCTCATGACATCCCATCTTTTGAAATGATTCAAACTTCCCTGTAAAATGGAATATACCTTCCCCCACCTTTTTACGTTTCCTGTCCACGCCTTCACAGTACCTGGATGTGCTATTAGGAATGAAACGATCCACATGGGATCCTTCCAGTGGCTCTCTTTCTTCCCTCAGTTGGCACGGAGTAGTGTGAGCCTTCGAGTCCCTGCAGTGCCCACGCTGGGTCACTTGGCGATGGCCTTGGAGTTCTCCTGCCGCCTCTTCTGTCTCCATGCTGTAGCTCTCCTTTCTGTCAACTCTGAAACCACACAAACCACCCTCCCCAGCATCCTCTGATGCCCAGATGAGCAGCTGCTGCTCCTCAGCCACATATTCCTGCCTCCTCGGGGTTAGAAACAAGGCTCTCCCTGACTTCCAGAGAGAAGCCAAAGTTCTTGCAGAGGAACTCCAAGCCCTGCACCATGTGACCACCCAGAACTCCCTCCCCTTCTCCTCTATCCTCCCCATCCCTTGCCCCATTTTAACCCCAACTAAGCTTCCCTATGTCCTCCCTCCAAGAACTTGTCACTAGCCTGCAAGGCCTTCCCCTAGATACAGCATGGCTCACTCCCCCTCCTCCAGCAAGTCCCTGCGCAGAGGCCACCTTCTCCATGAAGCCAATCCATCTCCTAAAATTGCCCCACCCCCCATACCTCCACACCCACTTTGCCCTCCTCTGTCTCCCGTGGTGCTTATCAATATTTCATTTTTCTTTGCCTCACCCCACCAGAAGGCAAGAACGAGCATCTGTGTTCTTCACGCCACTGTCCTCAGCACCAAGGACAGGGCCCTGTGCAGAGTAGATGCTCCATCAATGACTGCCTGTTGCAGGGAGGAAGGAGTAGGAGTGACCCAGTGCAGGCACTGCAGGGGACTTGAAGGCTCACACTAGTCTTTTGTGCACATTCTGTGTGAGCATGAGAAGTCTGCCATATTCTTTTTTAAAATTATCCTTTTTCAAAAACTTTTTTAAATTGAGATATAATTGACAAACCATAAAATTCATCCTTTTTTTTTTTTCCGGTATATCTACAAGGTTGGGTGACCATCAACCACTATCTAATTTCAGAACATTTTCAACATCCCAAAAGAAACCCCTACCACCTGCAGTTATTCCCATCCTGTTCCCCAGCCTCCTGTCTCTCCTGTTTTTTCTGGGCATCTGGCATTTTAGAAAGCGTTCTTCCCCCGTGTCCTCATCCTGCCTTGCTCTTTTTACTGCCAGATATTGAAGCACTTGCAGGAACAGAAAGACAGCCAGTGCCTGCACGTGGAGGAGTACCAGAGCCTCGTGAAGGACCTGAGCACGGAACTGGAGGCCGTGTCAGAACAGAAGAAAAACATCATGAAGGGTAAAGCCAGGGCTGGTGGGCAGCAGGAGCCGGAAGGAGGTAGAGCTTCCTCTGAGCAAGCCACCCCATCCTGCCCCGTGTAGACATGATGAAGCTGGAGCTGGACCTGCATGGGCTACGGGAGGAGACGTCCACCCACATGGAGAGGAAGGACAAAGAGTCTGCCCTCCTGCAGCACCGGCTGCAGGAGTTGCAGCTGCAGTTCACTGAGACCCAGAAGCTGGCAATCATGAAAGAAAAGGTGAGGCCCATTTCCCTGAGGCCTCAGGGGCAGGTGTGAGGCCAGGCCTTGGATCTGCCCATTCTGGGTCTCCACCTGTTGTGATTGCTTCAGGAGCTTCAGCAGAGACAGACTGAGGGCTTCTGGGCCCAGGCACGGTTCCAGTGCTTCCTTGGTATTTCTTATCCACATAATAAAAGGACATGGCCATGCAGGGGTCATAATAGAGACACCAACTCTGTAAGAGCTATAAGAAAAACGTTCTTCCCCAGCACTGCAAGGGCCGCAAGAGAGTGTGAGACTCCCTTCTTGCATTGCTCCCTTACCTTAGCACTTGATAGCAGAAGAAAATGCTATAAAAATAATGTGTAGCCTTATTGTGAATTTCACCTTTGAAAATTAAAAATATCCTAAGAATACACAGATGGGGTAGTTTGAAAATGTTAATGGAGCTCTGCCCTCGAAGATCAGTAACTGCCAACATAAATCAAGTTCCTGGAAGAGCCTGGAAATGGAACTAGAAACAGAAAGGTTGGGGAGCCGGTGCAAGCTTTTATAGCCAGTACTATTCCAACTCTGAACTTTTATCCAAGCTCTTAAAAATAATCCAGCTGATTGGCTGGCCAGTCATTAAAACTCTATGTTTCCAGGCCTGGAGGAAATCCACTGGTCAAAATGGAGGTATCTGGAGAGATGGCCACACTAAACCAAGGAGCCTGGATAAAGAGCTCTGAATCATTCATTTATCCACTCAAAAATATTCTTGAGCACTACAATATGCCAAGCACTGTTGTAGGCACCGAGAATATAACAAAGCATGCAGTGTCCCTGCCACTGTGGAGCTCCCATTCTAGTGTGGGGAGACAGACGATAAATAGCAAAATTAATGTGCCATGCCGATATCTGGAAGTTAGGGACTGATAATTCCTGAAACAGCTTGGCCACTGTTTTACCCAGGGTGGTAATGGAAGTACCTCTCTGATAGTGACATTTGGGCAGAGATTTGCATGAGAAGTGGGAACTCCCCAGGCTATGTCTTGAGGAAGAATATTCTAGACAGAAAGCATAGCAAAATCCAAAGGTCCCGGTGGGTCTGCTGAGAGCAGTCCAGGAGGTCCCCGAAGCAGCGAGGGGTAAGATGGCAGGAGGTGAGGCCAGACACGAGGCCGAGGCAGGACCAGACCATGCGCATCCCATCTCACCATCCTCGAAGTAAGATGGAAGGTAGTGGAGGGTTCTGAGCAGAAGCAGAACATCTGTCTGCGTTGGGAGCAGCATGAAGGGGACCAGTGGTGGTGGCTGGGAGCACAGTATCTAGGCTAGCGGGAACATGACTCAGATAAGGGCTTGGGACCATCTCCGGCTGACTCCACCTGCGGCGGCTCCCGGCCTTTCTCAGCACCCCCACTTTGCTCTCCTCAGTTAATCCAAGAAAAGGACGAAATGCTGAACGAGCTGGAGAAGAAGCTGGCGCAGGTGCAGAACAGCCTCCTGAAGAAGGAGGTGGAGATGGAGGAGCAGCATTGCCTGTTGAGGGAACTCGAAATCACCTTCAAGGAGAAAGCCAGGATGGAGTACGCGGCCCTGCAAGGCGAGATCCAGAAGCTGAGCGACGCTCTTGAGGACACCAAACAGCAGCACAGGCTGGCAGGTGAGGTCCCAACAGGCACCGCGCCAGCACGCCTCCACCCCAGGGGCTACAGCAGCCCCCTGCGTCTCAGGGTCCCCTTGAATTCCTCACTCAACCCCAAGCTTACCTCCCCCCATTCTCTCAGCCCTCTCAGAAGAAGACCCTGGCCCCTCACCCCACATTTCACCCAACCACCCTGGTCTTCAACACCCTCTCTCCTTTTTGCCTCCAAACGCGCTCCCTTCTGCACAGCTTGCACTGGGGTCAGGGACCCCCTGAGGAGACTGCTTTCTCAGGTCACCAATAGCTTCTTGCCTTAGGTACAGGGTTTCTTTGGAGGTGATGAAATGTTCTGGAATTAGATATTGGTGATGGTTACGCAGCGTTGTGAGTATGTTAAAACCCACTGAATCGTACACTTTAAAATAGTAAATCTTATGTCATGCGAATTCCTTTTAATTCAACAGAAGATCTGAAGCTTGCTTGCTTCCCCACCTTCCTTTAACTCTGTATTTCCAGAGGCTATTAGCTGCCTGCACCCGAACCCACATTTCTCAGGGGTTTTTCTCTTGTTCTTCCACAAATATCACCACTTTTTCTCTTTTTTTCCCCTGCTCTAACTACAGTCATCCATCCCTTAAGACTCTACCTGTGCTCCACCTTCCTCCTCCCCTTCTTTATGCTTTGTGAGCTCCCCTCTTCCTCCAGAGCTATGTTTCTCTGCTGATGCCTCCAAAACTCAGAACCCCTACCCTGGCTTTGCAGCAGTGCTGAGTCTTGTCTTTGGAGAACAACTTCCTCTGAGCCAACCCACCTCCTCCTCTCACTAGGCATTTCCGAAACAACCTATCTCTCCAACACTTTTTTTGGTCCAGTGCTGGGATGGAACCCAGGGCCTCGCACATACTAGGCAATCACTCTACCACTGAGCTGCATCCCCAGCTCTTTCCAGTGCTTTTTAAATCCTCCTCCCTCCTTCTTCCAAGGCATGCCTTTATTTTGGTAGTAAGGCCATCCTTCTTCCAGGATCCCTGGGTAGGAAACTTGGAAGAGGGAATGAGAGAACAATGTTCAGACGAGGGAATATATTTAGCATAAAAGATCTGCAATGAGAACCTACTTGGGTGCTTCTGCCAAGTAAGCCCTGGGTGCTTGCCCTATGGAGTGAGGGTGTGTGACAAAGGAATATTGCATTCCCATCTTTCCCTTCTCACTGAATCAAGTTTAAACATTTCTCTCAGGCTTTCATGATCCTCCAAAGCCCCCTCTAATCCACCCTGTTACTCAACTCCATTGCCCCATTCCTCCATTTTTCCCTTTCCAATCAAACTGTCCTTGCTATTCTCCCCCAATCCAGTGCATTCACTCTAATAGTTCTACACCTGGAGCTCCACTCTCCTTTCTCTAAGGCCCAATCAACTCTGTCCCTCCACAAGACCATCTATAAATATCCTAACCCACATGGATCCTCTTCCTGAGTTCCCAATGTGAGCTTAGCTTCCTGTGATCTCTAGCTGGAGGTGTAACTCGAGGGCAGAGCCCATGCTTAGTGTGCACAAGGACCTGGGTTCAATGCCCAGCACCAAAAATAAATAACATTTCACTGTTCTCTATGACAGGTGGGCTGGCTATGCCTTCCTCTCCAGACTAAACTCCATGCAGGTTAGGATTTGTCCCTTAGGATAAGATGAGTCACACAGGACATACTGAGCCATTTCTAACCAATTTATTTCATTTTAGTCCCGAAGAGCCCCTGGCTAGAGAGTGGTTGAAGTCAGATAATTGAACAGAGCTCTTTAGGACCAATAATGAAATGGAAAGAAGTGAGGACAGATTGGGAATTGAAGTAGGTCACAAAATGAAAGAACAGACTTCCTTGCCAGTCTTATTTGAGAGTCTGCTCTTGACACACACTCCTCCTCCTGTGGACATGCATGCCCCCAGCTTGTCTCCTGGTTTCTGCAGCTCAGCAAGCAGCCCAGTACAAGGAAGAGGCCTTGCAGGCGGGGAACACTCTGGAGGATACCCAGAGGAAGCTGCAGGACTGCATTTATCTAGACCAGCAGAAAGCAGACACCATCCAGGATCTACAGAGAGAGGTTCAAAGGCTGCAGGCGGAATCCGTAGCAGCTGGAGAGGAGCTGGCAAGCAACAGGTACCTTCTGCTCACCTCCAGAGAACCCTGTCCCTGTGAGCCAACCACTGTGGGCGGCCACCAGGCGTGGGACATCAGAGACTCATCATGGGGCCAGCTCCATAGTTTCCAACAACACAGGCACTGAAGTCCATCCACCTGTTGTCCCTTTGCTTTAGGAAACAGATAGATGAACTGACCTCAAACCTCTCTGATACCCTGGGGAAGCTGGAAAACTCAGACAAGGAAAAGAAGCAGTTGCAGAAGACAGCAGAAGAGCAGGACCAGAAATTAAATGACATGCAGGACCAGGTCAAACTTGTTCAGTACCAGGTAGGCAGCAAGCAGGCAGCCGACACCAAGGTCTGCCCTGCTGAAGATTATTTAAGAAGAGGTTGCCATCAAACCATGCAAACGAATTATCCAGAATTTATGTAGAATGTTCCGTCAGTCACCAGTTCCCATCACCAGTTATAAGTGTTCTCAAGGGTTAGGCTCAAAAATGATCAAGAAACAGTGTTGTTCTTACTAGGACCCAAAGGCTATCCTTGTCAGCCAATTTTAAGTCTTCGATCTCTGAATTATCCTTTTTATGCTTTTCTATGATTGTTTAAAACTTTTTTCCAAGAGGTTTTTATGTGAAAAGATTTAGAGAGTAAGTGGGAGAAGGCTGGCACAGTGGGAATTAGATCTATAAATAAAATTGATTGGTCTATTAATTAAACAAAGAAGAAATGTTGCTGAGCACCGAAGCAGACTTTTTTGTTATATATGCTATCAAACTAAGGGACCGTCCCGGGTGCAACTGTCTGCGTATCTTTTCCCAAATATGATACAGTGCAAGGCTGTCCTCCAGCCCAGTCTTTATGTTCTCAGAACAGGGACCTATTAGGAGCCAAAAACAAGCTAGAAGAGGAGTTACCAGAGCTAACACAGACCCTGAAGGACAAACGGGAGCAGTTGAAAAAGAGCAAAGAAAACGAGAAGTTTTTGGAGGATGAAATTGAGGCTCTGCGACAGGAAGATAAAAAGAAGGAAAAGATGGTGAGAAGGAGAATGTAGATAGGGTTGGGTCCCGAATCCCAGGATGGATGTGGATGGAGCTGGGTCAGGATGGATGCAGAGGTCATGGGTGCTCAGAGCTTAGGAGACGGAGTAGGAAAGTCACAGGGCAGAGAAGGGAACCTTGGGAAGGGAAGGAGGAGGGAGCTTTGAGAGTGGTTAACACAACTTTCTGGGGCTCTGCTCTTTAATGGGTGACCAGTTGAGAGAAAATTTGAGGAAACAGGAGGAAGAGAAAGAAAATCTCCAAGAAGAGCTGAAGCAATGTGCTACACAGCTGGAAGTGTCTCTCAGCAAGTACAACGCCTCCCAGCAACTCATCGAAGAGCTCAACTTAGAGGTAAGTAGATGGGAACCCCACCCCTCTCTCCATTCCACAGCAAGGCCACAAACAGGCTCAGCCAACTGTGCGCCTCGGGCACCTGAGGCTTGAAGTGGGTTAACGCTTCAGGACCTGGTTTCTGAAGCCAAGACATGTTTCTTCCTCTGTGGAAGGTTTTATTTCCTATTTAGTGGAGCCCCCAAACTTGCTGGGTTGCAGCATCAAGTCTTCCACTACCACAATTTAGACCAGAGTTGGGTGAGTTAGTCGTTCAGGGCAATTTGCTCGGGAACACTTCCAAAATCGTGGCAAAGCACAAAAACAGGGAGCGAGCAGAGACATTCCACTGCAGATTTTTCAATGCATGAGTAAAACTACGTGGCATCTGACATGCTAGGCCCTGTGCTTTGAGTTTAGTCATCATTAATTTAATGTCTGCATAAGCGCTTCACAAACCTTCCATCTCAGCAAGGTATACATTACTGTGATCCCCCATTTCCAAAGGCACCAAGCAGGGAGTGGTGGGATGAGCCTGAGTTTGAACCTGGGCCGTCCAGTTCCAACACCCACTCTCTTCAACATCTAGCAGCAGTACTTTCCCAGCTGAGTTCATTCCATCATTCTGGGCAAGAAAAAAATATGTAGTATCTTGGGAGATAGTCACTTGGGTTACAAATGAAGGACCAAGCAGATCTTACTTCTTCATAATCTGTTTAAAAACTTAAAATAGTATGACTATCCTAAGAATTGACTGTCCAATAAGTTTCTGCCTTTCTGTAATTATGGAAAAGTTGTACATCTGAGCCACACTATAACCACAAGCCACCTACATGTCTGAACATAAAGGGACACTGACTATATGGGCCCGTTGTCACATTTGCCAAAAGATTTCCATGTACATTTGGAAACCAAAGCACTCATTTCAGAATTCCTTGAACAGGAAGATTTTTCTTTTGTGATTTGTAAGCATGTTCAACTTTTCTAAAGGCACACCCCACATACGGTAGACTCATTGAAGCAATTGAAATAGCCATTAAAAATAGGATTCGTTTTGCTTTCTAAAATGCACTTCCTTTAATCAATATTCCATATGTTGATATTAAAATTCCCCATCTGAAAACAAGGCAATATATCATAGAATCCTTGTAATGTATTTGATGTAGTGTATTTTTCCACTACATTATATAATTTATTACTCTTAATAGGAAAGTTCATTCACCTTTTCTTGGTAGGACAGTTTACAAAATCAACATTTATTTCTCTGAATTACAAAACATGTCTTTGGATTTGTATCCAAATAGTCTACCTACACATCATCTAAATAAAACTGAACAACTTTGATGTGACCAGAAGTGAAATCACTTTAATATAGGAAAACTATCCTCTGGAAATCTATAGATGATTCATTCTGTCACGTGGCTATACATATAGTAATTTCCCAGCCTCAACATTTCCCCTAAAATTGGCACAACAAAAACCTGTTAACTAATAGAGACTGTAGAGTTCCCTTTTTTCAGTTTTTAATTTCTTTTTTTTCCCCCTTTATCACCTACCCATTTCTCTACTGGTTGTATTGCCTCTCAAATAAATTGTCTGCTTTCAAATTCTTGTCTCAGGATCTACTTCAATTATAGTACTGTCACTAATTTTCTATGTGACACAATAAAATTTTGGGATTTCATTTTATCAAAAACTGGAATGACCTATTTATACTTAACGCCATAAGCAGTTCTAAAACGATAATTTCTTTTTTGGAGACCCACCTTTGCCAGAAATTAGCAGATGCACAGGCATTTCTGATTAGATAAATTAGGAAGAGAAGTTAAATTCCTTTTTTAAGGTATAGTTACAGCACAGCTTTTTCCAGAAGTACATAAATACGGAGTCCAAGCCCAGCCTAGAGTACAACAGAAGGAAGCATGCTAGTTTCTGAATGAAAATTGCAGGCCAAATTATTAATCCAAAAATTAGAGTTAGAGACAGTAGTAATCTCTTCAAAAGACCTACACAAATAAGAAATAAATCTGACATGGACCAAGTGTAGACAGAAGTGGCAATTATTCATTTTTATCTCAGAAGAAAGCCAAAAACAACCATCACCAGCTTTTTCTACAATGGATCCATTTTGCAAAATACAATTGAGTTCTTGCCCAAATATGCTTTTTTTTTCCTTTCACTTTTATACATTGATTCTGAATTTGGACATCTTATTAAGCTCACTTATAATTTGTAATAGTTTTTCACTTGATTCTCATGAATTTTTCTAAGTAGATAATGATGTCATTTGCAAACAACAGTTTTATAAATATTTCTTTGTAATATGTATATTGATTTTTCTTGCACTGGACAGTCAGTACCTTCCGTATGATGGTCAACAGCAACCCTGTTAGCAGGCATCTTTTTCTTTCTTAACTTTAAAGTAGAATGCACTTGTTTTAGTATGATACCCTTGTAGGCTTCTTATTGCTATCCTTTAAAGTTTCTTTGATTCTTTAGTTACTAAAAGTTTTTAGCAGTAGATGTAGAATTTTCTTAAGTTCTTTTTTTAAAGCCAACAAGATGATCATATCTTTCTTTTCAAATCTGGTGAATTAATTAACTGATCCTAATTTGGTTCCCTCCTTGCATTTCTAGTATAAATCCTGAATGTGTGTCATGTATCACTTTAATACACACTTGGCACTTGGGACATTCTTGGTGAAATAAGGCCAGTATTACTGAAGTGTATTGATCAAGGGAAATACTGGTATATGATCAGATTAGAAAATTAGACAGGGGCAGACATTAAGGCTTTTGTTAAGAAATTTGAGGTTTTATGTTCATATAGGTCTTTTTTCTTTTTTAAGAGAGAGAGAGAGAGAGAGAATTTTTTAATATTTATTTTTTAGTTTTCGGTAGACACAGCATCTTTATTTTATTTTTATGTGATGCTGAGGATCGAACCCAGCGCCCCGCACATACCAGGCAAGCACGCCACTTGAGCCACATCCCAGCCCCTCATATAGGTCTTAATCTGATAATATTTCCTCAAAGGGATAAGATAGATGATTCGATCTGATTTCAGTTTTCAAAATATAACTCTAGGGCTGGGGTTGTGGCTCAGTGGTAGAGTGCTTGCTTAGAACGTGTGAGGCACTGGGTTTAACTCTTGGTACCATATAAAAATAAATAAATGAAGGTCTTATGTCCCAAAAAATACGTGTGTGTGTGTGTGTGTGTACAAACTTCAAACATTGAACAGTTACTGGAGATGAAGCAAGAAAGAGTATGTTTCTGTGTATTTGTGACCAGCTTAGGATACAGGTGTACTAGAATACCAAAGAACAGAAGTCAGGCACACAATCATGGATTGGAAAGGAGTTGGTATGGAACAAAGGAGGCCAGAGTTAGGAGCTATTCCTGTCCAGGCTAGAGTGGTGTCAGTGAGGAATTTAGTGGCAAGACCAACCAGACTTGCTGATGGAATAACTAAGAAAAAAAAAAAAAAGATTTGGGGATGACTTAATGTAATGCACCTCTAAAGCCATTTATACCTATATATAGCCTGCCTTTTTCAGGAGAGAATGTAGGTCTTGTATTAGAACTTTCATTAGAACTCCTTGATTCTGTAATTTACATCTCAATTTTTCTAAGCTAAATCACTCATGTTACCAAAGCTTCCATTCTGGCTTCTAGCATCACCATGATTTTTTTGACCACCCTTCTTTCTGCTATCTCACCTTCATTGTGACATTTCTCTGTTCAGCCACCACTTATCAAACACTCTGAACTGTATTTCCCTAATGACTTCTCTAGGTTACTGGGGAGACCCAGCTGACTCCACATTTTTTTGGAAAACCCCAGAAAAAAAAAATGTGCTTCAGTTTCTAGAAAACCAAATTATTTCATCTTTAGGAACAGTTTCACCACCAGGACATGTAAAACATAGAATTAGAAGTCCAATATAATGCTCTTCATCTCGCTGATTCCTAGAGTTGATGATACTCAAAATTCCATCTGAAAAACTTCATTCCAACAGCTCAAGAGGCTGAGGCAGGATGATTGCAAATTCAAAGCCAGCCTCAGCAACTTAGTGAGGCCCTGAGCACTAATTCAGCAAGACCCTATCTCTAAAATATAAAAAAGTGTTGGTTAAAAGTACCCCTGGGTTCAATCCCCAATATCATTAAAAAAAAAAAAAAAAGACTAACCTAGAATTGGATTCTAGGTGTTTATCAAAGGCTGTAGAATCTGGGGAAGGGACTTTTTACATATTTGGCCTATCACACCCTAGTACTTCCGGCATTCCTTGTATTTGGAGGGCATACTAACTCAAAGGAGGAAATGTGGGGGGAGGGGTGCAGAAGAGCCTGGAGAGACACCTCAGGCTTTGAACCTTGACACAGACTGTTCTGCAGGTTACTGCAGAGAGAAGAGCCCAGCCCCTGTCCCTTTCCTATGGTCAGAGAGGGCACCTCTAGGAACTGGAACCTGACCGTGATGCTCTTGCTCCCTACAGATGGCCCAACACAAGGATGCCATAGCGAATCTGCAAGCCCAGCTGGACAAGGCGTTGCAGAAGGAGAAGCACTGCATGCAGACCATGGTGGCTAAAGAAATCTACGATAACTTATGCCGGAAGTCAACCACCTGCCAGGATGACCTGACGCAAGCCCTGGAGAAGGTGAGGCCACACCTTCTCATCCCCAGTTCTCCTGCACAACTGGCTCTCCTCAGGGCATTGCAAACCCTTGCCTGCGACAGGCTCTCTGTCCAGAGAAGGATGGCTTCCTCTCAGTGTGTCTTTTATTTTGAGGGGAGAGGAAAAGATGGAGGCCAAGTCTAACGAGTCTTTCTCCTCAGGGATGACTTGGGGCAAGGTTTTCCCAATGCCAGGATTGTCAGGGAAATGAGTGCTCATCCCTGGGCTAAGCATGCCTCCAGATCCAGCCAAAAGACTGGGAAGAGGAGAAATGAGGCAAAGCCAGCCTCGGCAATTTAGCGAGGCACTAAATAACATACAAAATAGGGCTGGGGATGTGGCTCAGTGGTCAAGGGCCCCTGAGTTCAATCCCTGGTACCCTGTCCCCTAAAAAAAAAAAAGAAATAGGGGGTGGGATGGAGGGCCGAGGTGAGGGCTTCAGAACACCAACCAGTGTCACTTCCCACCCCCTCTCTGGAACACTAGGTAAGGGACCCATCTACACCACCCTGGGCAGAGGACAGGGAGGGACTGGAACCCTTTTCCATTCAGGACTCAGCAGAGAGGGCCAGAGGGTCCTGATAGCCACTCTCATCCCTTTGTCTTTACCGGAAGCTCAATCAAGTGACCTCCGAGACAAAGAACCTGCAGCGAAGCTTGTTACAGGCCCAAGACAAGAAAGCTCACCTGGAGGATGAAATCGTCGCTTATGAGGACAGGATGAAAAAGCTCAATGTGGAATTAAAAAAACTGCAGGGCTTCCACCAGCAGAGCGAGCTAGAGGTGAGGAGAAGCCTGGCGCTCAAGCTGCCTCCCGTTAGGAGTCCACAAGGTCACAGTTCGCATCCCGAATTATTTAGCGCTAAGCATGCCCTTTGGCTCATGGGTTCCCTCTATTTTCTTGGCTCCTGGAACTTTAGGCAGAGGCAGCAAAGATCAGAGCAGGGGTGCCCTCTGCTGGCCGCTGGAAATAAAATACCCCAACAAGTCTTTCAAGGCTGGAAAGGCACCCTCTGCCCGTCTTTGGGGTCCCCCTCCTCACTTTGCATTCCTGAGTAGGTGCACGCCTTCGACAAGAAGCTAGAGGAGATGAGCAACCAGGTGCTGCAGTGGCAGAAACAGCACCAGAACGACCTCAAGATGCTGGCAGCTAAAGAGATGCAGCTCAGGGAGTTCCAGGAGGAGATGACCACGCTGAAGGAGAACCTCCTCGCAGATGATAAGGAGGTGGGCACTCCCGGCTTCTGCCACTTCCTCTCAGTCCACCCCAACAAGGCAGCCCTCGGTGAGGTGGGGGTGCTGGAAGAAAAGAAAGGACCCTACTTACCTCCATTCAGCACGATGCAAGGGCTGGGTCCTCCAGGGCCACCACCTATGTTGGTGGCTTCATTGCTAGGGAGGTATGGACCAGAACAAAGACCCCATTCCCGACTCAAGAACATCAGACACCCCTGACTCGGATGACCTCCTAGGAAGTCCCCTTCCAGAACACATCCTAGACAGCCTCATGGCCCAACCCGTAGAATTGGCTAACTGAACATGCCCCGTGCCCAACTCCCTGAGCAGTGAAGGTCACGGCAGGAGACCTCAAGACATTCTGAGGTGGCTACAAAGCCTTTGTTAAAATTAGAAAGAAGCCATCTCTTCCTCCAGATGTTTTTCCCTATCTGTTAAAATATACTGCTTTTCTTAGAACAGGTCACGTCAATGCCTTTGGCCTGAAAACCATTACTGTAAGTGTACAGATGTACGGTCTCTGCTGTAACTGAGCACTCTAAATGGTGCCTCCTCCGAGGTGTCGCCTCTGTGCAGAATGCAGCTGGAGATGAATGTCCCGGTGTGGCAACTCTGGTCTCTGGTTGGACAGCAGAGTTGATTTTTCTCTCCCAGGAAGAGAGAAGGGACCTGGCTTGGGGAAAAGGAAGTGTTTGGGCCTGATCCCGTCTCTTACTGTCTCATTTTCTTCTTGTATGGAAGCCCTGCTGCCTGACCCAGAGGTCTGTGCCCAAAGACCCATGTAGGCTCCACCGAGAGAACGACCAGATTATGTGCAACATGGAACAGTGGGCAAAAGAGCAGAAGTAAGTAAGAAAGAGAAAAGTGAGGCAGGTCCCAGGGCCGAGGCTGAGCTGAGGAAGCACCAACATGCCAATAATTAGTCACACACCCCCCCCCCACTGTCCCTGGAAACTGATGGAGTCTCAGCTCACACTCAAGGGTTGGGAATAAGATGGAGGGGGCCCAGCTCTTAGAGAAAGTTAGGAAAGTCCTGTTGATTTAGGGATAGGGCAGAGTCAAGATTGAAGGGCTGCCCAAGTTTTCTCTTCCCACTTGGTATCTGGCTTCACCTGGATCCCTTAAACTCACTCCTTTGACCGCCCCTGGGGATCACAGTGACTCTGCACAGCACTTAAGTACAGAGAGTCCTCTTAGTTGCCAGGCGCTAAGAAGACTCTAGCTCTGGGGACAGGATGATGCATGGGGCTCTGGGATCCAGCAGAAGCCTTGCTGAGAGAACCCAGTGCCCCACCCAGCCAGCCTGTGCCCTTGCTCACAGGAGGCCGGGGAACCAGCCACTCTTTCCCATTGTGGATTTTATTACAGGATCGCCAACGAGAAACTAGGAAACAAGCTCCGTGAGCAGGTCAAATACATCGCCAAGCTGACTGGTGAAAAGGAGTAAGCCACCCACACCACCCTGGCTGCTCCCTGGGACCTTATATGAGAAGGGATGAGCCTGCTTTGCACAAATTTGACTGAGCAGCAGCTGCCTCAAACCCTACCCCAAGATTGGCGGGCACTGGGCTGCAGCATTCCTGAAACCCATTCGTGGCTCCAAGTCACAAAGCTCGGTCCTTGGCTTTGATTTTAGGTGAGGGGCAGGCGTTGAGCTGAAGGGAAGGACAAGACCACATAGTCCTTGAACTATGGCCAGGACTTCAGCTGGAATGTTGAAGACATCAGGGATGCTGGCCTGGCCACAGGGCACCAGAGAGAGTGGGAGTGAGCCAGCCTGGGGGAGTGAGGAGCAACAGAAAGAGATGGCTTAAGACTTGTGGAGAGCAAGAGGGCGGAGCATAGGCCCAGAGAAGAGGCTGAGGATTCACTACTCAGTTTCTTCTAGAAAAGACCAGGACATTCTTTACTGGACAAAAACATTCCCGAGGGGATTTTAGAAAAGAAAAGTTATCCGAATCTGAAAACTAGCCAATAACTTCAGGCTTTTCTTAGATAGTGTCAAATTGCCGAAGTCCTATTTCACAAAGGAGTCAAGAATTTGCCTGATCCTATTTGAAAAAAAAATAATAATAATCTTACTAGCTCAACTAATATTTCTTGTTCTGCATGTTCAATGCACTGTTCTAAGCGCTGCACATGTTCATTTTCCTACAACCTCATGAATTCAGCATGCAGCTGCTCCTAGCTTGAGGTGGAGTTATGTCTGAATAAACCCATTAGAAGTTGGAAATATTAATAAGTCAAAAATGCATCCAGTACCCCCAACCTACCAGTCACGACAGCGCAGTACCCCACAGAGCTTCATTTGCCTCCCCTCATGATCATGCGGCTGCCTGGGAGCTGTAATGTACGGCTTTGGCCAGCATCTGAAGGAAACATTGTATTGCATATCGTCAGCCCAGAAAAAGATCCAAACGCCCAGTTCTAAGTAGGATTTCTACTTGAACGCGTATGGTTTTGACACCACTGTGAAGAAAAGAAAACTGTAAGTCAAACCATCACAAGTCAGGGACTATCTGTAGGTGTTGCACCATTTACAGATGAGCAAAGAGAGGAACTGAAAGGCTCAGTCACTTGCCTCTGCCGGCAAGTGGCAGAACCAGAATTCCAACTCCCGAAGTCCTGTTTCAGAACCCATTGTGATCCACTGTTCTCAACATTAATTCAGAGAAATGCAACTATTGATAATAGTTGCCATTTTTTGATCCATGAGAAATAGGCTAAATTATTTTCCCTTCACCTACATCACAGCCTCCACTTCCTCATCTGTGAAATGGGAGTAAGGAATTTGTCTGAATTCTCAACAGGACCGCAAGTCCCTGTGCTCCCTGTTCTTAAGCAAAGGGAGGCTGAGAAAACTGGGGCTTTGGCATTGTACCGTGTGAGTGTTGCCCAGGCACAGTCATGAGAACCCAAGGACACGTGATCATAATTGTTCAGAAGAGCTTTCTGGCTCTTCAGATTTCTACCATTTGTCCAACTGGATCTTTCCATGAACCCAATAGGCAGGTCAGAGTTGATTTTCCCCATTGAACAGAAAAGGATCCACAGCTAAGAGAGGGAGTCAGGAGTCCTAGTTCAGGGTCGTCCTCCCCAACCCCAGACCTGGATTTCTTCCAAGGGACACACACAGGCCTCCATTTCCAGAGTGTATACTAAGAACCCAGCTCTGAGAGGTACTGTGCCTTCCTGCCTTCCTTCCTGCGACACCCTTATCGGTTCTTTCCAGCAAGGAACCAAGCGAGTCACGCAGACCAAATACCCACGTGCCCCTCCCTCTCCTTTTCACAGCCACCTGCACAATGTGATGGTCCATCTGCAGCAGGAAAACAAGAAGCTGAAGAATGAGATAGAGGAGAAGATATTGGCCGGGAACTCAAAGATGTGCACCAAAGCCCTAGGCCCCAGCAAACTGGAGCCCACACAGCGAGGGAAAGTGTGTGGCCTAATGGGCCCAAAAGTGGACATCACCAAGATCATTGGGATGCCTCACTGCCCAGGTACGTCTGCCATCTGTCTCTTGCTACTGTGTTAGGTCTTCTTTCTTAGTCCCATGTGCCAAAACAACAACAGTGTGATGTTATTTTTTCAAAGATCATCAGATGGGAATTCACATAGGGAGAAGAAGACAGGTTCATTTGCTTAGTTAACCTGAACCGGTGATAACGGTCTCCACTTCTGATGATGGAAGAGGCAAATTAAGACTCATTCTGACCTAAGAATTTTGATGATATCCAAGTACATCACATACTAGACCCCTCCCCTCCCCTGACTCGGTCCCTTTGGGGGAGTGTGGGGGAAGGGAGAATAGGTGCCTTCCTCCAGTCATGCGAATGGAAATCCCCCAGAGCGCCCCAGTTCCCTACTCAGCCCTACAGTCTCAAAAACTCCATGTGGCCCCAGAGGGAAGAAGGCACCGCCAACGGAGCTGCCGGACCCTGAGGCCAGTCAGTCCTTGAGGAATCACCTCATTTGTTTCTTCTCAAATCAAACTGTCCTTTTCTCCCTGTTCCTCAGGTTCCTCTTATTGCTAAAATCAGCACCTTGCCCTGAGCATCATTTCCACGCACGTTTGCAGAAGACAGTGAGTTCCCAACCCTCTCTTTTGGCCTGGATTAGCTCTTACAGAAATATGTTAAGGCCCTGGCTTATTTTGCAAGATGCTAACATTTTGTTGAGTTTTGTCCACTTTCCTGCAGTGGAGTAAGCCTAGGAACCATACTTCCACCTCCAGGTCCAAATTCTGAAATAAAGACATGAGCACAGCAGGCTGGGTGAGTGATGGTGTCTTGGCAACATGCTCATCCCTGTTTTCTCTGGATCCTAAAGGAGACTGGTCTCTTTCACTTATGTAAGGGAGCTACCATTCCCAAAGCAAGCTTCCAGATTGCCTGGATTAATCTTTAAGTCAACAAGAGCTGAATTAGCTCTTGTTTTTTCTTTCTCTCTCTGTCTGTAATTTAATTTTTTTAATATTTATTTTTTAGTTATAGGTGGACACAATGTCTTTATTTTTATATTTATGTGGTGCTGAGGATCAAACCCAGTGCCTCACGCATGTAGGCAAGCACTCTACCTCTGAGCCACAATCCCAGCCCCTCTGTCTGGAATTTTAAATACAAAAAAAAAAAAAAGCTTTTTTTCCAAAAAGGAAAGTAATCCTGAGACCCAAAAGAAAGTAAAGAGAAAAAAAGTGATGAATTTTCCAAGTCAGGGAGCAAGAGCAAGCCATCTGCTTCCTCCCTGGAAGCCACCATATTACATTCCTCTACTTAACAATTTTATTTTTCTCCCTAGCCACCTCAGTACAAGTAAAATTCCATTATCACAAACTCCAAGGACAGCTAAAGTATTTTATTGTAGATTTTGTTAAACTGAGTACATGTCTAGAATGTATATTTCTAGTCTATAGGTAACGCAGACAAATAGCTACTAGGGTAAAGTAAGAGAAAGAATGAAAGAGCTTGCATTTCTGAGGGTCAGGGAAAGTGAAGAAAGAAACCCACTGGTTGGTGATGATTTTCAATAATCTTGACTCCTTCCCTGTCGGGGTTTTTAGTCCTCGTTCCCTCCCGACCTGCAGGAGAGATTGGGAGAGCACACCTGGCCAGGACGAGCCAAGAAAGGAGAGGGCCGACTGGGTAGTCCTCCCTCGCTGGAGGACAATCAGACGCGTCAGGGAGACCAGTCAAGGCAGGATCTCGTTTATTGAGGAAGTACACACAGCTAATATAGAGTACAGAAGCCAATCAGAACAAAGGGCTGTAGGGCTGTAAGGGAAAGCATGAACTGTCCTGGGCCTATCCTAGAGGTGGTCCCATTTTTCATCACAACCCACAGCACAGCCTTCTGGCTGACCGCCAGGTGTCATCTTAACCACATGTGGCCCCCAGACCAGGAAGCGGGTAGCAGCCTGCAAGTTAGGTTCCTTAGTGCCCCACACTTCCCTGGCCAAATAAAGGCCAAGAAAATCCACTGCTAATAGTGATTTGTTTCATGGATGCTCCTGCCAGTGGGAAGGGCAAGTTCTTGGAAGTGCCATGTGAGATAAGGAATGAGCCTCTCTGGTTGTTCTCTGTTTATGCTCTTTTGATTATTTCCCTCCAATTGGATTAGAATAAGGGTTTATTTTCTAGAGAAAACTAAGACTGAAAAATATGGTATTGATGAAATTGCTTCCTAGTCCTAGGCATGGCCCAGTTATTCAAACAAAAGCTCAATGTTACTAAAATCCCAAATTTAGTCTACTAAAAAGGCATTTTATCTCTATAATTTTCCACAAGGCTTCATATACATTGACCAAAATTCCAATCTTTACATTCTATAAATATTGCATTTATTCCCAAAGTTGACTCACTTCTTGAGGGGTAACTATACCAAACAAAGCACGCTGTGTGTTTTGGGGAGCACAGAGGTAGAAGAATATTGATCTGTCACCCAGCCATCAGGCTGTGAAAGCCCAGCTGGGCAGAAGACCTGAGTGGGTAGAGGGAATGGGTTCAGAGAAATGCAGTTTCTCTATAGATAGAAGGAAGGTCGGGAAGCTGAGTGTTGCCTAGCTATAACACTTTAAGAAATAAAGCAAAGAAATGAGTTCCCAAAAAGGAATTTGAACTTCTTATATTAAAAAGAAATTAATTCAGGCTGGGGAGATAGCTCAGTGGTAAAGCACTTGCCTAGCATGTATGTGGCCCTGGGTTCAACCCCATCACCTCATAAAAAAATAAATAAGTAAACAACAACAACAAAAGATTAAAATAAAATAAAATTTAAAAAAAAAAGATGGATTAGGATGTGGCTCAGTGGTAGTACGTGCATAAGGTCCTTGTTTAATTCCCAACACCACACACACACACACACACACACACCCAAAAAACTGAGAATAGATTACCATATGACCTAATAACATGTTCACAGCAGCATTATCCACAATCACTAAAACATGGAAGCAACCCAGGCATCTGTGGACAGATGAATGGAGAAGCAAAATGTGGTAGATACATATAGTAGATGTTATTCAACCTTAAGAAGAAAGGAAATTCTGGCATATGCTGTAACATGGACAGACCTTGAGGACATTTTGTAAGTGAAAGTCACGAAAGGAAAAATACTGTATGAGTCCACTTCTGTGAGGTGCTTAGAGTAGTCACAGTCAGAGACACAAAGAATTGTAGTTCCCAGGGGCAGGGGAGAGGAAAATGGGGAGTTAACATTTAATGAGTACAGAGTTTCAGTTTTACAAGATGAGAAGACCTGGGCAACCCCTATTGAGTCCCCTCTCGCCCTGCAAGAACTCAGTTTCTTTTCTTCTCACTTGAATAAATCCTATTCTTTTACACTTGGAGAGAGAGGGAGAAAAGGAAAAAAAATAAAAACTTCTGAAGATGGATGAGTGGCCATGGCTATAAAACATTGTGAATATATTTAAGGTCACCGAATTGTACACTTAAAAATGGTTAAGATGGGGCTGGGGATGTGGCTCAAGAGGTAGCGCGATTGCCTGGCATGCGTGCAGCCCGGGTTGGATCCTCAGCACCACATGCAAAACAAAGATGTTGTGTCCGCCGAGAACTAAAAAATAAATATTAAAATTCTCTCTCTCTCTCTCTCTTTAAAAAAAAAAAATGGTTAAGATGGGCTAGGGTATAGCTCATTTGGTGGAGTGCTTGCCTCACATGCACAAGGCCCTGGGTTCAATCCCCAGCACCACAAAAAAAAAAGGTTAAGATGACAAATTTTGGGGCTGGGGATGTGGCTCAAGCGGTAGCGCGCTTGCCTGGCATGCGTGCGGCCCAGGTTCAATCCTCAGCACCACATACAAACAAAGATGTTGTGTCCGCCGAAAACTGAAAAATATTGAAATTCTCTCTCTCTCTCTTAAAAAAAAAATTTTAAAAAAAAGATGGCAAATTTTGATTTGTATACTTTACAATAAAAATTAGAAAGGAAAAAATAAAGACATGTCAAGGGCCACCATGAATAGGAGCTGAGCACACACCCTTAGCCTTGAGCAATGAAGGTAGGAACTGGCTCTGCTGCAGCCTGAAAGCAGGTGGACCTCAACTTCCATCAGCCAGGAATTACAGCTCTGGGAGTGGGTGTCACCCAATGGGACTAGGCTACACACCCCTGAAACCCAATCCCTTGCCTCATTTGGGTGGAACTTTCTCAAGTGTCTTCCCCCCCCAAAAAAATAGGGTTTGGGGGCATGCTCTCTTTTTTTCTCTCTCTCTCTTGCTGGCCTCTTGCCTCCCTTGTGGGAGCTGAGGCAAAGGAGCTGTCAGGGAACCCCAAGAAAAAGGTACTTTCTGTGTCTGTGCGATTTGTTGGCTAGCCCAATTCACCGGGAGTGACCCTGACCAATTTAGTCACATGTCATGGCAAAGACATGCTTACAAAGCTAGGACTTAGCCAAGAGATTATAAATAAATAAGCACCGCAGGCCCCCAGGGTGAGGACAGCACTCCATTTTTGAAAACCAGTGACAACAGAATCCTGCTAGAAGCAGATCTCCTCTCCCCACAGGAGTATGGGTCTCCTTAGCTAAAGGAATCCAGAGCAAACATCAGCCCCCAGCCCACCTCCTTCCTGACTAAAGTTCCACCTTCCTCCCTGAGAAGGGGAAGCTGCCTGAACCACCATCTGCCGCAAATAAACGTTCCTTTTGAACCTTTTCCTTGCAGCCCAATTGAGGACCATGTTGGGAATCTGCTGCAGAAAAGACCTGTCAAGCCAGCTCTGGGGTCCCAGGAGCCCTCATCTCAGCCTCAGACTTTTAATGACTGACACCTCTAGTGTCTACAGTACCCATCTACTTTGTCTAGTAGATGACTTTGTCTGGCACATGACTGAGCCCGAGCCCAGGGCCTCTTGTAAAAACTGTCCTCGGTTCCCTCACTCCAGCAAGTCTGAGGCCTGAAGCTAGATTCAGGAGCCCACTTCAGAGAACAGACATTGTCATTGAAATGCTCTGTCCTCTAGAGAAAGCATCATTATCATCTGAGGAAGCCAATGAGAACCAGGGGTATAGCTGAAAGGAACCTCAAGGATGGGTGAAATGAAAAGGGCCTAAAATTATAAGAAAACCTTGGAGATGTAGGTCCAGACAGAGTCTTGGGCAGTTCCAACATTAAAACAGAGCTGCTGGGGGAGCAGGTACCTCCCCCACTCACCTGGGACACCAAATGTCCTTTGCCAGGGATTCCTTACTTTTAAACTAGGTTGGATAGGACATATAGTTTTCATAACCTGTCTGGCCTAATTTTTCTTAAGAGACTTTAGATAAGAAGCTGAGTGGCTGGGCACAGTGGCACATGCCTGTAATCACAGTGATTCAGGGGGCTGAGGCAGGAGGATCACAAATTCACAGCAGCCTCAGCAACTTAGCAAGGCTCTAAGCAACTTGGTGAGACCCTGTCTCAAAATTTAAAAAAAAAAAAAAAAAAATTAAAGGAGGGGAGGGTCTGGGATGTGGCCCAGAGCTTAAGCATCCTGGGTTTAATCCCTGGTACAAAAAAAAAAAAAAAAAAAGGTCACAGCTTGTTAGTGATAAAACTACCAACTGGAACCCCAATCTTTTCCCTATTTCATTGCATCCTGAGCCTTAATCCATTTTTAAAGATTTCATCCCCAGCCAACTTTTCCCTGCAGAATAAACAGACACACTTCTCCCAGCCCTTCAATCTAGGGCCGAGATCAGAAGCCTTCCCAGACAAGCAGCTATAAGCCTCTCTTCACCACAGAGCCCTGAAAAGTCATTCCCAATAAAGGCAACTGGAGATATGGAGATCGAAGTAGGGGTGGTAGCCAGTGCTGGCTGGCAAAGCCGAGTTTCCAAAATCGTACACAAAATTGATATATATTTTAACTTAAGGAAATTCAAATCTTGAAAGGAGTGGGAGATTGGAATCTACAGCACAGTAGCCAGGCACCAAGGGGCTCGACCTGAGCACTGGCCCACAGAGGTGCTTCTGAGCCTCAACCACATCAGCAACTCAGCCCCAGCACTCCTGCCAACCAAGATCTAGCAGAAGCCCAAGGCCAAGGAATCACAAAGACCGAGGTTGGTGCAAAGGGCCAAATACTGAAAAACCCACTTCGACAGATTTAAGAATCTGTTCAACAAAAGACTAGCAATTCCATCATAAGGATCAACTTTTACATGAAAATCAGTAAGTGACATTTTATACTACTTTGCAGCCATTATACCTGCAAAGGGTAGAAACCTCTACCATTCTGAGCAATAGCACAGGCCTCTTTAAAGCAGCCAGCCTATCCCTGGCTGGGCAGCAGCAGGTTCCTGCTTACCTCCCTCCAGTCCTGGCCACCAAGGCCAGCCTCACCATTGCCCACCAGCCTTAGGAACATCCAGGCATCCTCTGAGTTGGGCTTTGAGGACCCAGGCCATTCCTAGGTCTCTACGCTGTGTCCAGCCTGCCAACCCCTCCTCTAAGATGCCCTGCCTGCAGAGTGAACGTAATGGTGGAGGTAGGGTTCTAGGAAGAGCCAGGCAAGGAGAGTCAGCAAGGCTTTCCCTTTCCTATTGTAGGATTTAAGGCAGTGAGGGAAAAAGGAAGGAAAAAAATGCAATCACATTTTACAAATAATAAATGTATTTTCAAATCCTGAATGATAACCAAATTACAATTGCCTCTGGGTCTATCTTACTGCTTTACACAAGGATTAAAAAAAGACATAGTCACAGCCAAGTCACTCATGTACCAGGCACCCAGGGACAGGTTTTGTGGATAGATGGGTCCAGCCACCTCCCTCTGCTCTGGCAGCACTTCAGCTGCTCTGCAGCCCCAGCTCCTGCCAGGCTCCAGCACCCAGGAGCTCCTCCTTCCTCTGTGGCAGAGCCTGGCCCAGCAGGAACTGCCCCAGGGGCCTTGATGTACACAGATGAAGTCCACAGATGAGAAGGCTTTGTCCACAGCCTGGGGGCACTCCCACCAGAGGGCTCGGGACCCAACACCTGCTGCCACTGTCTTCTCAGACAGCCTTAGCTCACAGCCCAAAGCGGGCTGGCGTGCGGCGAGGTGTCATAGGCTCCCCCTGCTCTTTCCGACCTGGAGTGTAGATCTTCGTGGACCTGGAGACACAGAAAGAGGGTGGTATAGGAGAGGCATTACTCCTTACCCCAGCAGGGTCCCCAGCAGGACACACAGCCTAAGCCCTTGCTGCTTCTAACTTATGTGTGAAGCAGCTCTGGAGCTAAAGCATCTTATCCCCAGCACACACTCACTCCCTTGCCTCTCCATTTTTGATCAGGAGTATAATAAAATAAAGCAAGCACTTCATTATGATATCCATTTTAAATAACTCCTACCACACCCCCAGGCTGAGCTGCGGTGATAGCTCCCATCCACTCCAGCAGACTACCACTAGAGCTGTGTAATAGAGTGGACTCGCCTCCATGGCCACTTTCTAGGAGGAATTACCAAGGGACTAGAATGCTTCTGCTGCTCATAGTGGGCCCTGCAGACCACGTCTGATGGTGGAGTAAGATGGGCTGGCCTGGCCAGAAAGACCAACTATGTGATTACAATTGGGACTTTGAGCCTCAGAATCAGGACTCTGAGTCATGTGACAACAGCCTAATCGCTGAGGAGGAGAAGGAGGCCAGAGACTGAGTTCAGCCACATGGGCAAGGATTCAATCATTCATGCCAAAATCATGAAACTCTGAACACAAGCTCAGAAGAGCCTCCCTGGTTGGCAATACCTTGTGTGTACTGTCACTAATGTGCCAGGAGGGTAACTGAGCCCTGAGGACAAAAACTGTCACTTTTGGAACCCTCTCACACCTTCTTTATGCATCTCTCACTCTGGCTTGTTCTGATTTATACCCTTTTGCTATAATAAAACTGTATACCGCTTTCCTGCGTTTTGAGTCATTCCAGCAAAGTTCAAGGAGATCCCCAAATTTGTAGCAAGTTTATCAAAAGTAAGGGTGATCTCGAAACTTGCAGCTGGTGTCTGAAGTAAGGGCAGCCCTGTGGAGGACTGTGCCCCTACCTTGTGAAAACCTGACCGAACACCAGGTGCTGCACAGAGGCACAAACCCAAGACTCTCTTCTCCTCTGGCCACTATTTCTTCTAATATCCTGGCTTGTCAGTAGAGTCATTAGACCTCCCGTGCTACTCCACACCACCCCAAGCCCTGCATATAACATGGCAATGACCAAGGACTGCAAATGAATGACCGTGCCTTTAAAGGAATTATGAATTTCTCCTGTATCTCCACATGTGACCAACCAGGATGGAAGCAGCTTCTGTCACCAATTCGCCTTTATATAGTCAACTTCTCTTAAATCATGACCAGGGCCTAGTCCCTGGCAGCCTCCCAACCAGGTCCCAAGGCAGAAGCTCACCTGACACTGCCCAGGGGGCTACGCTTCTCCTGCTCCTGTCGCCTGGCTCGCAGCTGCTCCTCAGCCAGCGCCATTTCCTCTTCCATGGCAGAGGCTTCCTCTTTGGCCCTACGGCGATTCTCCTGGAGAAGGGGTAGAGGCACTGGCTGATCCCACTGAGGACATCAGGTGAGGAGGCCCTGTCTGAACCCAGGTGCTTGCTGCACAAGACCAGCTATCAGGGTCAGAGGCTGTGGGGCTGCCTGCCCCACACCAGCCACTTCTTCTTCTGTAGCTAAGGACTGTTTTTTCATTGATTCACAATAGACATTAGACAGGTCAGTCCTAAGCCAGTCATGCCTCAGCACTCCAGTCACATCAGTTAAGTACTTAAATTTTTAAAATCAAGTTCACACCTATGCCAGAGAGAATGGGAAAATAAGGAAGTCACCTGGCTGGAAAGGACAGATGGAAGATGTTAGAAGTGATAATGACACAGAGGCTATATTTTAAAAGTAAGTCCCTTCCACACTCATACATTGCTGGTGGGACTGAAAACTGGTGCAGCCAATATGGAAAGAAGTATGGAGATTCCTTGGAAATCTGGGAATGGAACCACCATTTGACCCAGTTATCCCGCTCCTCGATCTATACCCAAAGGACTTAAAAACAGCATACTACAGGGACACAGCCACATCAATGTTTACTGCAGCACAATTCACAATAGCTAAACTATAGAACCAATATAGATGCCCTTCAATAGATGAATGGATAAAGAAACTGTGGTATATATACACAATGGAATATTACTCAGCATTAAAAGAGTATAAAATCATGGCATTTGCAGTTAAATTGATGGAGTTGGAGAATATAATGCTAAGGGAAGTAAGCCAATCCCAAAAAAACGAATTCTGAATGTTTTCTCTCATGTAAGGATGCTGATTCATGGGAAGGGGGGGGGGCGCAGAACATGGGAGGAATAGACAAACTCTAGATAGGGCAAAGGGGAAGGAGGGGGAAAGAAGGGGATAGGAAAGATGGTGGAATGAGATGGTACATGTATGAATACATGATGGTATGACTCTATGTTGTATACAACCAGAGATATGAAAAATTGTACTCTATATGTGTAATATGAATTGAAATGCATTCTGCTGTCATATATAACAAATTAGAATAAAAAAAATAAGTCCTTTCAAGGGCTGAGGTTATGGCTCAGTGGTAGAGTGCTCACCTAGTACGCACGAGGCACTGGGTTCGATCTTAAGCACCACATACAAAATAAATAAGTAAAATAAAGGTACTGTGTCCATTAAAGAAAAAAAAAATGACTCCTTTCAAGCTAGATATAGTGGTAGTGTTTTCTCCACTTTGCTGAATATTTGGAAATTTCAAAATATTTAAAAAAAAAAAAAAAGCTCAGTGACCCAGCCACCTGAATGATGGGGAAATAAGACACATCAGGAAAGCTTGATCCCAGCTTTTATATTTGGAGGAAGAAGAGTTTTCAATCATGGGAAAACAGCATCTCCATGGGAAATGTAGGATGCTCACCTGCCGCGACTTGCCTGCCTGCTTCACGCTGTAGAACATGGGGCCCAGCTCCGCCAGCCACTCTCCATCTACAGCAGTCACACACTGCATGTACTCCTGTGGGCAGAGAGGCAATGAGGCAGAGGTCATGGGTGGGCCAGTCCCTCCCACATGTTCCACAATTAGGAGTCACTTGAGAAGGGCCCTGTCCCCAGCCCATCTAGGCTGGAAAAGGCAGGGGAGAGCCCCAGATACTGATTGTCATCCCTTCTCCTATCCAAGTTCTCCCATGCTTGAAAAACACTCCCAAATATACCAGAGAAAAGGTTCAGCACTGCAGAAAGCCCTTCTAATGACATCAATAGGGGTCACTAATCCCAAACAGCAAGTAGGAAACCACCTTGCTGGCAAGGTTGAGGTCACTGTATTCTAGAGATTAATTCTATAAAGCTTCCCCAGGCCCCCCAGTTGAAAACCAGCCTCAAAAGCCCTGCAAAGCAATGTGTGTGGTCCCAAGTCTGCCGGAGCAAAAGCTCATCATAGAAGGCAGGGGAGGGTCATGAAAGTGTGGCCACATGCTTGTGGGCCCACCACATTACACAAGCACCTCAGGAAAGACTCACCTTGGTGGTCATGACCAACTCGTGGTACACTATGTAGTCCGGGGTATAGCCCATTCCAAAGAGGGAGCTGGTGGGGTGCAAGTGACAAGGCATCCCTGTGCGGATATTCACATACTCCCCGATTCCCTAGGGAAAACACAAAAGGCAGGCACATCAGAGACACACTGCCTACTTGGGAAGCTACTCCATCCCTTAAAATCATCTTGACCCAGGCTTGGCACCTGCCCTCAGGTACCACAGGAAGAGGAGGCCAGAGCTCCACAGGGCTCCCAAGGCTCACCTTGAGCTTGGCTGCCTGGTGGAAATAGGCAGCACAGATACACTTCCTGACGATGTCCCAGTCAGTGCCACATGAGGCCAGGCTCATCCGCTGCTGCACCATGATGTCTTTGAGTTGGGCCCGCACCTCCCGGACCTAGAGCAGAACACAGGCAAACCAGAATGGAGCCCTCCTTCCCCTCTTCTCCCACCCCGCAATCCAGAAGTCCTGCTCGTCTGTGGCCCCACCTTCCGCATGGCCTTGGCATGGATGAAATGGTCATTACACCAGATGGTGGAGTAATTATTGTTTTTCCACTGCAGGTAAACATTCAGGTAGGTCAAATGATCACTCTCAGGGACCGCAAACTTCTCCCGGATTTGATCACTCTCCTCCTCTCGGCCCTAGGGAGGGAAAAAGAAGCTTAACCCTAGGCAAGGAGGATCAGGCCCACCAAGCATATTCGGGTATTCTCACACTATCACCTACCCACACATAACTTCAAACAGCAATATGTTGCCTAATGATATGGACTAAAAATAATTTCTAATAAAATGTTAAAATGTAAAAGCTCAGAAACAATCATACTAGAAGACAAAGGATGCTCTTGCAAATTTCCAAGACACCCCAAGGGGATCCAACCCAACCTTGCTCCCCCACACCACCTAACAGAAGACAGCAAAATCATGCTTCAAAAACTCTGATTCTCAGTCTTACGTTCCACTTCCAAAATACAGAGATCTCTTCCTCTCTCAAATACTCTCCAAGCCTTCCTAGAAGGGAGAGGAGCCAACCACCAACTCCTCACCTTGGGCCTGTAGAAGATGGCCGGGACTGAGAGCATGGACACAATGAGCAGGATCTCAGAGCTGCAGCCCATGTCACAGGACACGATGAGCATCTTGGACAGGGCTGGGTCCAAAGGGAACTCCACCATCAGCCGCCCTGTGGATGTAAGACCACCTAGGAGAGAGAAGCAAATCCAGACATTCAACGGGACAGTGGAGTACAGGGAGAGAAGCCACACACCAGCACCCCTGAGGCCCTGCCGGCTCCCAGGGCCACAACACCTGTGTTGTCCAGGGCCCCAAGAATCCAGAGCTGATACATGGAGTTGAGCATGTTGTCTTCTGGGGGTGGGTCCATGAAGTGGAATTGCAGCAGGTCCTGCACCCCAAGGGACTTGAGCAGCAGCACCACGTTAGCCAAGTTGGTCCTCTGGATCTCAGGCACCGTGGTGGTCAGGAGTTCATTCTTGTAGGCACTCTGTGTGTACAGCCTGGCAGGGAGAAGACTCTAGTTTTGCTGCATCTGCACCACATTGGCCCACAAGGCCTCTTACTACACTGGCTGCCCACAGGACCCCATGGTGGAAGATCAACACTATTCTAGCTTCTTCTAAGTGTACCCCATAACAACCAGGAAATCCTACAGACAGGGGAAACACCCATTTCTTCTCCCCACCTCCACTCCTTTAACTCATTCATTTCTACCTACTCAGGTATGCCTTCTATATACCTGTTTCATTTCCGGAACTAAAGTGCCTCAGACTAGAACTATGGCTAGGTTTTATTTTCTCAGTATCTCTGTATACACTGAATCTCTATAATGAATACATTATTTTAAAAAAAATCACATCAAAGAATAATTGAAAAAATACTATACAACAAATAACATCCTCTGTTCAGCTCCATCCTTGATGGGGGAGCCTGCTGTATGGGTCTTCCACTGTGTGGACATTCCTTCTAAGTCTGCCTCATACCTCACAACTCCCTGGAAAGGTTTCTTCTTCCACTCAGCAGTACCACCACGTGGCAGCCCGCAGGAGCCCTAGTCTTGGGGATCAGCTCTGGGACCAGCATCCCCCCCACCCTGGTGCAGACTCTCAGCAATCCCAGCGCTGCCCCAGATAGCAGGCTAGCACAGGGCTCCTACCTGAAACACTGACCTGGGCCCGTCCTGCCAGCTCGCCCTGACCTCTGGTTGGCGTTGGCCTGGCTGATGGGGTAGATCTGCAAAGCATCCATGCCAATCCTGGGGTTAAAGACCTAGGAGGGGGTAGAAAGAAGCTAATTAAGGATAAAGTTGGGGGCGTGGGAAGAGTGGCTCTAAAATACAGAAAAGCCAAAACCCAGCTGCTGCACATCACAGAGGAAGTGTCTCAGCAACACCAATAGCCATCCTTTTAGAGCCATAAGCCTTCAGAAATGTTCTCATAAACACCTGAAGGAGTTTTCCCCAGAAACACCAACTGTATAAATCTCTACAAAATTATTTAAATGATCTACCTCTTCAAATAATCACAAAGATTAAATGAATCAAACTCACAGCAAAACCAGCACTCACTAAATGTTGGCCTTGCACCACCAGTTACATGGGTGTCACATTCCAGGAGGACTAGGGCCTGACCTCCCACCCCCTAAGCTCAGTCAGCTTCAGGTGAAAACCCAGGCCCCACTTCCCACATCTCTCCTTACCTTTAATTTGCAATAACCAGAATCAATAACAAACATGATTCCATCAACAGTCAGAGATGTCTCAGCAATGTTGGTGGCAACAATACACTTCCGGACGCCATCTGGAGCCTAGGGCCAAGCAGGACAAGCAGGGGTAGAAAGACTACACAAGGCAGGACCCAGCCCACCTCCCTCCCACCCCTTCTAGTGAAGGAACATCTCCTCCCCTTTACTCTCTGTTGGAGGGGGAGATACCCAAAGATGGGGACCCAAAAAATTTTTGTTGTCATACCTTCTGGAAGATTTTAGCCTGAAGATCAGAGGGCAGCTGGGAGTAGATGGGCAGCACAGCCAAAGCAGGCGCATTTTCCAGTTCTTCCAGGTGCTCCACAATCTGGTCTGAGGTCACCTAAACGCGCCAGGAGGAGTCATATGACTCTGAAGCCCCAAACTCTCATACGGAGAACACCCCCATTCACCACAGTGGTGACCAAGGCACGCACCTCAATATCCTCTTGGCCAGGCATGAAGATAAGGATGTCCCCAGGGGCCCCTGAGAGGTGCACCTGCAAAGACTGCTTCACTGCGGCCTCCACATAATCCTCCTGCGGGGTCTGCAACAGCAGCCAGGAACAGTCAGAGGGTAGCAAGGACCAGGCCTCCCTCTGGGAGCCCCACAGCCACTCACTGGTCTGGGCTGATAAGTGGACTTTAAGGGCTGCTACACCTGGGGGTCTGATTGTAAGGCCCCTGGGCCCAGGTTTCAGCTTCAAAGAAGCAAGGAAATAAATCCTCCCCCAGAGCACAGTCCTCTAAGCCTAGAGCTAAAGGCTGCCCCATTTTGCTCCGTGGCACCCCACCAATATCCCCTAACTCAGTATTCTATCCACTCCATCTAGCTTCTCACCAAAGAGGCACATGGCATGGAGGGTCAATTCAAAAAACAGACCCTCGGTACCTTGCTGAAGAGGATATCCACAGGGAAGGTTCGACCAGGGATGTGGAAGATGGGAACATTCCCAAAAAAGGAGGCAAATTTCTCTGCATCCATAGTGGCTGATGTAACGATGAGCTTGAGGTCTGAGCGACGAGCCACAACCTGAGAGAAAAAGTCATGCAGCAGCTCCCTTGAGTTTGGGACCTTGGCTCTGCCCTCCAATCCCATCAGCACTACCCCTGAATAAAGCAGAAGCCAAAGCTTGCAAACTGGCTTATTAGATTTAACAATCCTAGAGATTTGAGCAACAAGGCCATAGCCAAGAAAACCACAAGTCACTCAGCTGAGTGAGAAGAGAGTAAATTATAAGATCAGACTTAAACTTGACAACACGGAGCCCCAGGGAAAACCCTGGCCTGCCAGAGACCCTCTCAGTGTCCCCAGAATAGTCCCAACCCACCTGTAGCACCTCAATCACTGGCTACTGGCAGTGCACTGGTCAAAGCCCCGAGTACAAAGGGACTGGACCCCACAGCCCTTACCTCCCGGAGCAGCCCAAAGAGCACATCCGTGTTGAGGGAGCGTTCGTGAGCCTCGTCCATGATGATGGCACTATAGTGATCTAGATCAGCTTCCCGGAGGGACTCTCGGAGAAGGATCCCATCAGTCATGTACTTGATCAGGGTGTTTTCTGAAGTGCAATCTTCAAAGCGAATGGCGTAACCAACCTGGAGGTCAGACAGATGGCTCACTCAGAGCTGGAGCCACCCGCTCACTGTGAGCACACCCCATCCTTGAGTCCAGGTCTTAGCAGATCACACCCTCTGGCTCAAATGGGCAGAGTATTGGGAAAAGAATATTTGGCTCAGGACTCATATCCACTTACCTCCTCACCAAGGTTTCCCCCCATCTCTTCACTGACTCTTTTGGCCACTGACATGGCAGCCACTCGGCGGGGCTGGGTACACCCAATCATCCCATAGTCTGTGTAACCATCTTCATGCAAGTACTGGGTCAGCTGAGTGGTCTTGCCGCTCCCTGTCTCCCCAACCACAATCACGATGCTGTTGTCCCTGCAAGGAAAAGCAGTTCAAAAGGTTCAATAGCTTCCTCAGTTGAAGGCTAACTCCAAGAAGCCTCTGTCACCTGTCTTCACCATGGCTAGACAGGCAGAGGGCATGCCTGCTCAGAAAAGATAATTTCCTTGAGAAAAGAGCCTCCTACAGAACTACCACCTGAGATATCTGGAACACAGTGAGGTTTAAATAGGTGCACTAAAAAAGAACAATGCCATCGTGTTACTTAATGCAACGTAGTCCTGGGAAAACAAATGAGTTCCCTTCCAACCAGACAATGCACAAAAACAAAAAAGAGCTCCTGAGCCAACACAGCAGATAGAGGGGCCACTGATTTGACACTGGGATCCTTGGATCTGGTGGCATTACCTGATAATAGTGAGTAGCTCTTGCTGCACAGCAAAGATTGGCAGATACTGCCTCTGCTCCAGGATTGACTTCTTCTTTGCAAACTCACTGCTGGCTTCACTTTTTTTCTTCATGTGGTCTGCAAACTTCTGCTCTGTCCTGTGAACACAGAGCAGCCTAAGCACCCATGGTACCTCCTGCCCTTCTGCTTGCTCAAGGAATACGAATGACTTTAACAAGAAGCAATAAATCTGACACACGAAAGCAGTCACTTCATCTGAGATTATTTCTCTTCAGAACTAAGGACTGGAACTGCAGTGAGAATCTATGATACACTCTCAACACGACAGGGTCAAACAGAGCTAAACAAGGATCAAAAGAGGTACAGATTATCAAGTGGGCAAATGCTGTGCCCTAAATAGAAAGTGACCGGGAGAGGAGCTAAAGTCAACCACACTCACTAACTTGTAGAGAACACCTTGGGTAATTTCTGTACAATACTTAAAGGGCCAAAACAGCCACCTATTTTAGCCATCTAGGGTCTTCTAGGAGTTATGGCCACAGCACACAATGTAGGTCAATCTTTCCCCTTCATGACAGGGCAGCGTGACCCATACGGACTCATTTTCGAAAAACTCACTCACTACTGACCAGCAGCTTCTACCAAAAGCACTCATTGTCTGATATGTGGATACATCCCAAGACCCAGAAGCACTATGGCATATTCCCAAATCAGTACTCCACTCCCTGAGCCCACACCACTTTCCAGTCACCTCTTCCAAGAGATACTTCCTCCCTCAGACCAATTAACTGCTTCCTGTTCCTAATTTCACCCAACAAATGATATCTAAGAGATTAAACAACCCAGAAACTAATAAGAGCTAACCAATAATGCCAAATTCTCATTGAAGATATTTCACACAGGGGTACAGAGAATTATTAGCTCAAATGACAATTCAGAAGGATGTAACAGCTGGGTGCAGTGGCACACAACTGTAATCCCAGTGGGTAGGGAAGCTGAGGGAGGAGGATTGTGAGTCCAAAGTCAGCCTCAGCAATGGCTAGGCTCTAAGCAACTCAGTAAGACCTGGTCTCTAAATAAAATACAAAACAGAGCTAGGGATATGGCTCAGTGGTTGAGTGCCCTTGAGTTCAATCCCCAGTACACCCCCCCCCCCAAAAAAAAGAAAGATGTAAGAGAATTCAAAGAATGAATCATGAGGGACATTTGTGTCTTTCAGCTACTCAAGGCAGTAATCTCAACAGAGAGTCATGCAATATATACTTAATACCTCTATAAACAGATAAGTCACTACCTGATAAGATAACACTTTCTATTTTGGAATCTCTATTAAAATAGTTATTTCTCATATGGAACTAAAATTTGACCAAGAGAACAAAACCCATCTTCTCCCCACGAACTCAGGGAGTGCTGACTTGGGAAGATGCCACAGTCCTTCTGGGTCTTGGATGTATCCACATGTAAGACACTGAATTCTTTTCGCAGAAGTTACTGGTCAGTAGCAAGGCCAATGCATGGGCTCCAAAGACAGACTGTCTGGGACCAACCCTGATGCTACCATTTACTAGCTGAGTGACCTCAACAAATTTCCTAACCTTCCAGGGCCTCATAGTACTCAGACCACTGCCAGGCCAAGAGGAAGCCCCTGTGGTAGTGGTAGTAGGCCTAACACCTATGAAAAGCTAAAGATAATAGAAGAAAGATCAGGATGAAGAGATCACGGAAAACAAGATTCAGAGCGACAGCCTGTCATTTTTCAGTTCGTAAGTCATGAAGTATATCAGTTCTGCCATACTATCCTTGGTTTTCAGAGCAAGTCTGTCGCTGGTGAAGACTCCCCACCTGTAGTCCACCTTCCCATCTTCTGTCAGAGCTTTATCTGGCTCTTCTTCTTTTTTGACACCCATTATATCTCCCAGTTTGGTCCCAGCCAGTTCCCAGTGTTTGTGCTGAGCCTGAAAAAGACAAGAATAATAAAGTCCACTCCATCCTGTGATGCAACTGTGGCAGTGGAAACTCAGTCCCAGCTGACAACAGGTTTCATCTAGTAGGTGGCAAATCCCACAAGGCACTGGGGGTACGAGACAACACATTCCAAGACTCAAGCCTCCAGATCCCCAAACCCCAGGCCTGTGGCTGCCTTGACTAAGGACAGTGGAGGAAAGCAGTGCCCTTCTCCAAGAGCAGAGTCTTTCTCCACATGCCCCATTTCTACAAGGAAGCACACTTGAGTAGTCTAATGAGTGTTTTAAATAGGAAAAGAAAAACATGCACAGACTTCCCAGCCAGGGTGGTGAGAGGCCAACCTTTTTGCGCTCCTTTTGCTCCCTGTGTTTCCGCACTGTTTGGCTGCCTTTCCGAGCAATGATGGCGAGGTCAGAAGTAGCATCCTTAACTGGAATCACGGGCTCTGGCTGCAGGAGGTGGAAGAAAAAGAGAAATCACCCACTAGTCTTTAAGGCCAACCAGAGGGCCTGTGTCCTAACAGTTGTCAGGAGTAATAGGGCGGAGGGGTTACCCTATCATGACACAGGGCTATTTCCCCACTTTTATTTCTTTCTTGCTTCTATTCCTCTAATCTTTCTGAATGTTCCTTCTTCTGGCCACAGGAGCCTCACCTGCTTGGTGAAGACAATGCGTCCATCCAGAAAGGGAGGCACCAGGTTGTGAACCATCAGGTGTACTTTGGCTGCGTTGTCCTCCTCAAAGTCCTCATCCACCTCCAGCCGATGGACCACCCCACTGGTCAGCATGCGATTAGTCTCCCACCGCTCATTATCCTGTGAGGACACAGTGGAATCCCCACTCAGACTGCAACCAGAAGCCATCCTAAAAAGTCTCCAAGCAAGTTCACGTATCCTGTCTCAACAGATGGGCGGGCCATGGTGGCCACAGAGGCATCACAGATCTCTCTACCCTGCAGTTCATTAAAAGAGTCATTAACCTTAAATCACCAGCAATACTTTGTTCCAAGAAGCAACACTTTTGATCTAAGTCAGAACCTCTAGCCAGACATACGAATGGTGACCACCCACAGCCCCACTCAGAGACACAAAGAACACAGACCACAGAGGCAGGTGCCACAGTACCAGTTCTTATCCACAGCACTGCAGATGACAGAAGTATGAACTAGCTGTTCTAAGTGACCCAAGGTTTTCCTATCCACCCTTTCTCTCTGGCCAGAGGTATCTGATCCTGTCATCTCAGCAACAGAAGACTAGCTAGGCTTTCTTCACCTGGTGAGCCTGCTACTTCTCCCACATCCAGACTCCAGCTCTGAATCTGCACCAACCACTGCCAGTGGCCTCACCTCATTGATCTGCCTGCGCTGGGCAGAAATTCGCTTCTGCTTCTGTTTATGCAGATGCTGCTCCCGCCGCCTCACATAGTCCTCGGAGGAGTAGGCCAGGGGGTTGTGGAACTCATCATACCCCTCATCCATCATGTACCAGTCCCGGTCAGCTTGCTGCAGGAAGACAAAGCAACAAGAACAAGGGGAAGATCAAGTTTATGCGTGAGACACAGGTAGAGGGGAACAGATATTTAGTAGGAAGTTAAGTGGGCACTGGAACAACCCTCCTGAGAGGTGCAGGAAAGTCCACCTAGTGGAGGACAACACAGGGCTGACTTGACTTGGCCACCCATCACGATGGCACTTCTTAGATTCACCACATGGTGGCACCACCACATAACGAGTTATGTATGACCTGCTGCATTAGGAGAGAGCCTGGGTTTTTCCAAGGAGAGTCCACTGCACAGGACCAACTATCCTCCTCAAAGCCCAGTACTGCTGGAGACTCCCTCAGGGCCCTTGGGCTCTGATACCCCCTTTCATCCATGCCCCTACAGTCAGTCATAGCCCACTCTGAATCCCTCAAAGACGTCTGTTGCTTTACCCTCTGGTCATCCTCCCACTGCTGCCGCTCCTCTTCTGTGTCAAATGAAATCCCTTCTTCACCATCCTCACGTCTTCCTGAAAATCAGCAGATGGCAGGTCAGTTCACACCAACCTGGCTTATCCCAGAGGCCCCCAAAAGACCTGCAAAGCCACAAACCTCCAAGAACAAAAGCCTCTTCTCAACCTCCCCAAGATAAGCCAAAATGCTCTTCTGCCTCCTGTCCCCCAGGCCTTACCTCGGCCCCTGGACAGACGAGGGGTGGAACCCAGATGTCGTCTGTCATCAGCCCACTCGTTGTATTTGTAGGAGGGAGTTGGCAGAGGTGTGTCATCTGAGTACTTGCTCCTCACAGACCTGGGACAGCACGACCAGCAGGCACAGAGTTGAGCTGTGTCCTCAGCCACCAGCTCTCCCTGCCCAGGTCCCTTTACCGCCTCGCCAAGACCCAGAGCAGCTCTACCCAGACATCACCTGTCTCGATCTCGAGTGGACGGTCGATGACTCCGCTCAGAATCCCGATATGAAGGTGTCGGGGAGGGTGACTCCCACTGAGAGCGCCTTGAGGAGCCATAGCTACTGTCCTCCTCCTCCCAGGTAGATCTTGAAGGAGTGGCTGCGTCTGGGGCCACAAGACACACATTACCAGAAGCATCCAATTTCACCAGAGATGCAGCTCCAAAACAACTAACCAAAAGTTAACTCCCCCAATTTATTTATTTTACTGTTTATAAACCTTTGCATCTACTTGCAATGGATAAGATGGTTCTGAGAGTTTTTTAAAGATATCTGAATTTTCTTTTTTTTTTTTTTTTTGGTACCAGGGATTGAACCCAGGAGCACTTAACCACTGAGCAGCAGCATCCTCAGCCCTTTCTATTTCTTTTAAATTAGAGACAGGGTCTTAACAAGTTGATTAAGGCCTTGCTAAGTTCCTGAGGCTAGCTTTAATCTTGCAATCCTCCTGCCTCAGTCTCCTGAGCCACTGGGATTACAAGGACATGACACCATGCCTGACAAGATATCTGAATTTAGTGGTCCAGTTTTCATTCCGTTTATAACAATTTTTTAAGGAATATTTAATTTCTCTCAGCAAACATACCCATCTTAAATGCAAATAATTCTTTTTTATAAATCCTTCATAAGCCCCTATCTCTCTATCCTTTCCTGACATTTGGAAAACTGGCCATCCAGCCTATCACCTAAAGGAAACATATGCAACCTAACAGAGAAGGGCACAGCTGCACCCTCCTGGTTCAGGGCCCAGTATTCCCAGAGGCTCAGTATTCCCACTGTCTCACTGCCTCAGCATCCCACTAGAAAGAAAGTTAGTCAGCCTTGTAGTCACCTGAACCATCACAAACCATCACAACTACCACAGAAAAGAGCTAAGTCTACCTTTAGGTCGATGCCGTGGGCTCTCCGGTTCATTTCTTCTGCTGCTGCGCTCTGAGCCTCCATCTCGCTCCGATCTGCTGCTGTGCCTACTTCTATCCCGCTCATCTATGAAGGGTCACACACAAAGCTCAGCACCACACAGAGTGCAGCTGTGTCCTGTCCTCACACGTACCCAGCTGCACCCTAGAGAAAGGACAGGCCACCTCACTCACTCACAGGTGCAACCTGTACTGCTCTAATGTGGTCCATGGGTTCCTGAACTCACACATTCCCATTCTTTCAAAGGGAAAAATATAGTTACTGGCTAGAAAATTTCAAACTCAAAATAAGAGTTATTTTCCTGCAAGACTTCAAAAAGAAATAGTTTCAAGTCTATAGTGAATAGTTTTATAAAGTTAAAAGGATGTAAGCCATAAAATACTGAGCAAGACCAGCACTGGCTTTTACGTCTAGCTTCACTCCATAGCACTGTCCTTTCTCTATCTCCGAGACAGAGATACTTGTATACTCTGGTTTCTTATATGAATTATCCATTGTTTCCTTTATCATGAGTTTTCATAATAAAACAAGGACCACATGCTCAAGCAAACCAGGTGTTACAACTGACAGCTGTTCTTAAACTGCCTGCTATCCCCAATCCCAGCAGGGTAAAACCCATAGGCTGACATCATGTACACAGGGATATCCAGTTAATGGGCACAATTCAAGTTTGTGCAACAGGAAAAAGCCTGGCATGTGTCTATTCACATGCTAACAGACACAGGAACCATGCAGCATAGTTTACCTCTGTCCCTTTTGCGGTCATGGTCTCCCCGATCCCGTGATCTCTCTTTCTTCCGATCCTTTTCTTCTTTGGATGAGGCATAGACACCATGTTCCCGCCTCTCCCGCTCTCTCTGCCGACTACGTTCCCAAAACTCTTCACTCACACCCCCAGGATGGGATGGAGTCTCTACGTGAGCAGACCGATAGTGTCTGAAACAGGGAGTGCAGCTGGTAAAGAGCCCTCCACAGGAGAAGATCCCTACCCCAAACCTCTGGCTGTGCCAAAGAAGTGACCTGTCCTTTTCTACTCCTTGATGCTGCAGGCTTACATACGGCATCAACCCAAGGCACTTCTAACTTCTATCATCTCCCCCTTAGTTGCCTTTGAATTCTTACCACAAATGTAAAGAAAGTGCTAATTCTACATAGCATCAGTATTACAAAATCATAAAAAAAAATTACAAGCTCTGAATGTCCAATAGGAAAACTGGAAACTAATCATGGGCTATTGTTTTCTGGCCTCCACTTTTATCCCCTTTGGGCCAACCTGTCTTTCCGGCTACTTCGGCCAGCCTGCTCATCACCGTCCTCTTCGGCATCCTTCTGGTCATCCTTGCTCTCCTCCCAGTCCTTGTAGGAAGAGATTCTGGACTTCTTCTTGTCCTCCCCATCATCTTTCTCTTCTCGCTCCCTCCGTTTCAGGGAAGCCAACAAGTCCAGTCCCAGCAATGAAGGGCGGGGAGCAGGGGCTTTGAAGACATGCTGCTCACTGGCTGCACTTTTGGTCTTGCAAATAAGACCACCAACCTGAGAATCCAGATCAGTGCCTTCTAACCGATGGATTGAGGCATCCTCATTGGTGTCCTCCATCGCAGGCTCTGGGATTTCTCTGGGAGGGAGTAGAATCATTTGGTATAGAACATAAGAAATAAAGCTCAGCTACGCTATAGCCCAGAATAACTACAGTTACAGGTATACTTAGATGGTTAAGCCTACCTACCCACTACCAAGACCAGAACTTCTTTTGCTACCTCTTGTCAAGACCTTTCCATCAAATCAATGACACTCTCAAAAGACCCTCCTATTCTCACCTCCACACCAAAGATACAGATATACATACACACACACCAAATATTACAATATTACAAAATAATAATTACAATTAATCCAAAAATTTCTGCCAGATTCTAATCAACATGCACAGCTCTACAGAGGAGTATTACAAACATAATGTGGATACAAGAACATCAATATCCAAAAGGATATCATACAGGCAAGAAAAGACCTCACTAAGGGTTGCTTACTGGAACATGATATCATCTATAAACTGAGTGCAGAGGAAACTAGATTTGAAGTCAGAAACTCAATTAGAAACCAGACTTTTGGCATTTTCTACTTCTGTGATGGTAAGCAACTTCATCTTTGGATTAGCCATAATTTCTGTATCTGTAAAATGGAAATAATTTTGGCTTTATCTAATCCATACAATTATTACAAGAATCAAAAAAAAGTATTCTGCAGCCAAATTTATAGACATAATGGTTACACTATTTCATATTTTATTTGCTATACTCCTATATATTAATTGGGTTCCTTACCAGTTTTTTACATGAGTTCTTCTACCTCTCCCTCCCTTTCAATTAAAGGTACAGCAGAGTAAAGACATGAAGACAGAAGGTTACCATTCATGTTCTGCCCACTTTAGTGACTTTTTCTGGACCAGTAGTATTTTGTAAAAACACAATTACCTTACAGAAGTCAAAATCAGTTTAATAACAATCCATGTTTACTTATGGGAGGGGCTGGGGATGTGGCTCAAGCGGTAGCGCGCTCGCCTGGCATGCGTGCGGCCTGGGTTCGATCCTCAGCACCACATACAAAACAAAGATGTTGTGTCCGCCGATAACTAAAAAATAAATATTAAAATTCTCTCTCTCTCTCTCTCTCCCTCTCTCACTCTCTCTTTAAAAAAAAAAAATACTTATGGGAAACACTGAATTAGGCAGATTCCCTGGAGCTTAACTTGTAACATTTTCTTCTTTGTCTCTCACTACACACTATCCATTTATAAATGTACATCTATGCTGGGCACTTGGATAAATGCCCTCATTCAAACAAGTAAGTGAAGCAAAGAACTGTCAAGGGGTAAGATACCTCCAGAATCCAAAATTTTCTGCCAGATTCTAATCAACATGCACAGCTCTACAGAGGAGTATTATAAACATAATGTGGATGCAAGAACAAGAGTTGCATTTTGAAAACGTCATCAGGCACAACAGAAAAGAGAAATCTGCATGCTGGTTTCCTCACAAGCATTTGTATGCATGTAAGGAAATTCAGGCAGGAAGACTGGGGTACACATGCTGTCATCAACAGTTATCTGAACTAGGAATTATGCCCCTAAAGGCCATTCTATGCAAACAAGGGAACCTGGTCTGTTCTGTTGGCTGCTATGGCTCAGTGTAGCAATATAAACATGTGATGAATAAATAAGTAAATTTAAACTTAAAGGAGAACAGGAAGTCAAACGTTTCTAGAAACAGCATGAAAAGATAGCAGCAACAGAGCACAAGGAGTCTCAGAGACAGGACTTAACTGGCTGCTGAGAAGAACAAAGAGGTAAGAGGCCAGTCTCTGCAGAAAGATTAATAGCAAAGAGGCGAGAGGGTATACCAGAAAGTCAGTGAAGAAACCTGGATTTACTCGATCAATAATTATTCAATGAATGCCTCCTTGAGCCATCCCTGTTCTCAGCAAAAGGGACAGACAAAAATAAAAATCCCTGGCACCCTTGGAGCTTACATTCTAATATAGGAGGTCTTCCACTAAATCTCCGGGTTGAGCTACCACTGTGAGGTAGAACAGGAAAACGGAGGAGCCCTGCTCAGGCGCAGAGACTGCTTAAGAGTGGGCTAGGGCCAAGTCCTAAGTAAGGGGACAGGGCGACCCTGGACAGCACCTCTGGATCTCAGCAGCCAACCAGAGCAAGGAGAAAGGCCGCAGGAAACAGGTTGGGCACAATATCGTCGAGGTTAGTAAAGCAAGTTAGGTGACAAGGAGGAAGGAACTTTCCAAAGTGGGGAAACCTGAACCGGAGGCCGGTATCTGTCTCCTGGAGCCGCTGTGATTGGCGAAGGCCAGGTCAGGAAGGAAGAAGGGACACTCACCTCACCAAGAGCGACTCTTGGGACCCTTCTGTTCCGGATTTGGGGGTTCTGGCGCCGCCACCCCTCGGTCTGAAGGCCTCAAAGAGACAAATTCCACTCCTTGAAAGCCGCCATTATCCTCCCATAATACCTTGCGCGGCCCCCTCTATCTTCCAAAGATACCATCGAGAACAGTCCAGGAAACGTCGGCTCCTAGGCCAAGTGTGGGACAGAACGAGAACCAGCTCTCAAAGCTAGAGTGTCTTCTGGGGATCAGCTCTGATCAGAGACATTTCCGAGACATTGCGACCAATCACGCTTAGTTCGAGAGGTGAAAACCCGCCTCTAGTCTGTGTGCGGGAGAGCGGGGTTGGCTGGGGGAGTGGAACGGCCATATTTGCTAAGGGCGGAAATGACAACAAGCTTCCGGTCAGGGGGAGTAGGCGGTATCTGCAATAATCTCTTCGTTTTTATTGGTCTGTTGAGTGGGATCCTCTACGAGTTCTTTCCCAGCGCCTGTGCGTTTTCCATTTCCGTTTAGTTCTCACGCAGTGGGCTGAAGGGCGTTGCTAGGCAACAACTCGGGGTTACTTTGGCTTGAGGTTGCAGGCCTGCTTGGGGCGGAAGAAGTGCGCCGCCCGCGGCTTGGGTACTCAGAGAAAGGATCCAGGTTGCTGACGTCCCGGGAGTGGAGGTGACTGGGACGTGTCAAGTATCGTCGTCCCTCACAGCTGGGGGTTAAGAGCAGCCCAAACACAAGCTGTGGGTCAAGAGCAGCCCAAACACAAGCATCTTCAAAAAAACTTACATGGGGTATTTTCGAAAGTAGAGACATAAGCCCCATGTAAATAAAAATCACCCGTCTGTTCCGATGCAGGTATGTCCATTGATGATGTTTTAAAATATTCCACTTTTCTTTGTAAATATGAATTATATACAAGCTAAGTTTCGTAGAAAATGTGAGATCAATCTTTATATACTGTTTTGTAACTTTTCTTCGATGGCTGCAGGACATGCTGTCATTTATTTCACCAATGTCCATTTACGTTGTTTTCAGCTTTTTGCCCTAAGTGCGTTGAATAGCCTATATACATAAACCTTTGTGCATTTGTGTAATGATTTACTAAGAAATAGTTCTCAAAAATGGAATTGTCAAAGAGTACGTCAGTTTTCTTTCCAGAAAGGTTTTGTCCCTCTGCTTTTAATATATCTGTAAAATGGAAATAATTTTGGCTTTATCTAATGCCTGCCCCTGCATTCACACTGTCGCCCTTATTGTGTTTTACTATATTGTTTAATCTTTATCAATTTAATCGGGTTTGGGGGGGGGGTTGCTTTTATCTGCTTACTTGTAAAGCTTAATCTTCCAAACGTGTTCACTGCCCATCTGTACCTCTTATTTTGTGAATTCTCTATTCTGATTTTCCTTTTCTATGGACATCTTCTCAGGTGGGTCTCAATACTGTCTCCAGCATTTGTCCAAGCCCATCCCTAGCCTCTCTTTTGACATTGCCCCCCCCCCTTATTTCCTCCTCTTTATTAGTAACCTTGAGGATTTACTCTTTCTCTGAATTCCAGTGATAGAACAGATCTATATTCTCTTTGAATTTCTCTTTCATCAGGAATTTTTTCTGCCAAATATGACAAAGTTCCCCCTGGAAATCAGCTTCCCTATTTAAAGTGTACCTATTGCTGGAACACTCTCATTTCCTGTATGAATTTTTATTAAGTTCATATCTAAAAATTGATATGTGACCAAAAATATATATAGAAAAAGAAATACTACCTTTTTGTAGTATTAGCCAACTCTGAAACTGAATTCAAAGTGTCAGGTGTCTCAGTGAAGTCTTCTGTAGATGCAATAATATGCTCCTTGATCAGTGTGCTTCTCAAATATGAAATTTCTCATTGAATTGCTTAGGCTGGCTTTGAACTTGCAATTCTCCAGCCTCAGCCTCCTGAGCCTCTGGGATTACAGGCATGCACCACCACTCCCAGATTTTAAAAGTAACACTAGACTAGAAATTTGGTATAAATAAAATAATGTAATATAAATAAATAAAATAAATGTAATAAATAAATGTAAATTAAAAATATAAAGGTCCGGGCTAGGGTTGTGGCTCAGCAGTTGAGCGCTCGCCTCACACTTGCGGGAGGGACCCTGGGTTCAATCCTCAGCACCACATAAAAATACATAAGTAAAATAAAGGTATTGTGTCCAACTACAACTAAAAAATAAATATTTAAAAAATAAATAAATAAAATAAAGGTCCTTTAACAACTAAAAATAATATTTTAAAAAAAGAAACACCTGGGCTGGGGTTGTAGTTCAGTGGTAGAGCACTTGCCTAGAATGTGTGAGGCCCTGGGTTCAATCCTCAGCATCACACATAAATAAATAAAATAAAGGCATTGTGTCCATCTACAACTAAAAAAAAAAAAATTAAAGAAAGAAACATGTATTGGTATTTTTTTCTGAATATATGACAAAACTCTGGAAGATACATTAGAAATTAATGAAAACAGTTTCCTGGTAAGTGGGACATGTGTGGCAGTGGGAACCAGGCCCAAGAAGGGCCATGGGGAGAGAGACATGTGTACCTTTCTATGTTTCTTTTTTAACTATGTAATTATATTACCTACTCTAAAAATTTATTTTTTTAAATTAGAATTCATGCACTTAATTTAAACTGCCTTTAAACATTGCAACTTCATTTCAGGATTGATGGTGGGGATTAACATTTGGATTATTTTAAGATGAGCTTCCTGTTGCCCAAACTGACTAGCAAAAAAGAAGTAGACCAAGCCATAAAAAGTACTGCAGAGAAAGTGTTGGTTCTCAGGTTTGGGAGAGATGAGGATCCTGTCTGTCTGCAACTAGATGACATTGTAAGTGAATTTTTTAAACAAATGGGGTTTTTTAATTTTTTATTTTTTGTAGTTGTATATGGACAGAATGCCTTTATTTTGTTTGTTTATTTTTATGCTGTGGTAAGGATTGAACCTAGTGCCTCACACATGCTAGGCAAATGCTTTTCCACTGAGCTACAGCCCCAGCCCAAATAAATGCCTCCGAGTCTGAAAAATGAATGGAAGTAGGCAAGGCTCAAATGTAGCTCTTGGTTCATTAACACAGTTTCACTAAGAGCTGATCCTGTGTTTGCCCTGAGCTGAACCTCCAAATTTGTTATTGTGCTGAATCTGCTCCAGTGTCCTTCCCCACTAGCAGATTTCAAAACTCATTTTCACAGATAAGGCAGTGAAAGAGCAGAAAACATTACCAGGAGTCTATGAACATTACCTTTTTTTAAACTCCATCTGCTATTATTTTTATGTGATACTTAATATTGAAACTGTGCCTCACATGTGCTAGGTGGACGCTCTACCACTGAGCCACAACCCCAGCCCCTGTTATCTTTTTTTGATGCTAGAGCAGTGGCCCCATTTCCCAGTGGCAGAAACAAACACCAGAGAAGTCAAGGAGCTTCCCACTGGCACAGATGCACTTAATTGAAGAGCTGGGATTTAAATTCAGTTTTCTCTAGCTGCCAATCCCTTTTCTTATGTGCTGCCTCTAGAATGTCCCTGATGATGGTTTCTGGTCTCACAGCACATCTTCACATTCTGATTAGTAAGGGGAAAATTATGGGACAGAGTGAGTGTATTCTTGTCTCTGTCTATTATAGAGAGTTTTAACCAAGTACTAAGACCTCTTCCCCCTTCAGTTGCTGCCATCCACCATGGAAATTAAGTGTAAGCATCCTCATTTGGTTAAAAACAGATGTGTGATGTGTTAACCTGGAAGACAAATGACCAGAAAATTATACCCTTACCTGTGTGGAGGAAAAAATAGTACAGAAGTCAAGAGGGTAGATTCTGAGCTGTGGTATGTCCTCAGAGCACTTTGTCTAGCATGTGTGAGGCCCTGGGTTCAATCCTGCGCTGGCGGGGTGGGGGGGAATATAGTTTCTGAAGCCAAGCTGCCAAAATTCAAATCCCAGCCCTACTGCTTAGGAACTGTATGAACTGGGACAAATTATTTTACCTCTTGTGCTTCTCTTTCTTCCTCTATAAAATAGGGACTCAAACAATCCATACCTCACAGGAATGTGTAAGGATTAAATTAGTCAGCAAATGAAAGCAATTAGGACTGTTAGCATGCAGGAAGTGTTGTATAAACATTTGCTATTATAATAATTGTTTCTAGAATATTGGGAAGAAAGGGACTTGGGGGAATTTCAGTATCTATATTACATGTTTCTGAGTTGTTCTGTTTTAAGTGAATATGATATGTGGTTTTGTTTGTTTTGTGGTACTGGAGATAGAACCCAGGTCCCTGTGCAGGCTAGACAAGTGCTTTGCCACTGAGCTCTATACAACCCACTTAAAATGAGTATGGATTACTTTTAGAGGAGCAATCCAACATGGACAAAAAAGTTTAAAAAATAAATTTATTTTTCCCAGGGAGCTCTCATAACCTGTCAGCAGTGATTCAACCTGTTAACAATAGTTATACTGTATCTAATGTAAAACCCAAATAGACTAGAGTCTTGGCCCAGGAATTTTTTCAAACAATATGGTGTAGTAAAAAGTTTCTCAGAAGAAACATTGGCTACTTCTCATATTGTAACCTCCCTCTCTCTTGTCATTTAGCTCTCTAAAACTTCTTCTGACTTAAGTAAAATGGCTGCTATATACCTGGTAGATGTGGACCACACTCCAGTTTATACACAGTATTTTGACATCAGTTATATTCCATCTACTGTATTTTTCTTCAACGGGCAGCATATGAAGGTGGACTATGGGTAAGCTGACTTTGAAGTCATTGCAATCTTGAAAGTGTCCTTTATCTAAGCCATTTCCAACTTACCTATTTGCATGTGATGTTTGCTTTCTGAGTCTTGGTTTAGTACTATTTCCTCAGTTGATGTATCCTTTAATTTTTATATGAAAATTAGGTACAAAATGAGAGTATTTCATAAATGATTAGCAAATTTTTTAATTTCCAACTTAAATATGAAAGAATAGTTTACGAAGCACTAATCATCCTCAAGTTGATAAATACAAAATAGTTAAATTAACCAACTATAGAATATAAAAAGTTTCCCAGGAATTTTATTTGAAACACAATATATGGTTGTTCTTAAACTTTTGGGATTGGTAGATGATATTTATAAAAGAAGCCTTTCTGCCAGCAAACTTCTCTCTTGCCAAGTATCTTCTGTTACTCAGAGAATTTGAAGTCATTCTTCAACCAGGCCTGTCAAAACATGTAACATGAGCCAGGCAAGGTGGCCCACACCTATAATCCCAGCGGCTCAGGAGGCTGAGGCAGGAGGATTGTGAGCTCAAAGCCAGCCTCAGCAAAAGTGAGGCACTAAGCAACTCAGTGAGACCCTGTCTCTAAATAAAATATAAAATAGGGTTGGGAATGTGGCTCAGTGGCCAAGTGCCCCTGAGTTCAATCCCTAATACCCTCCACCTCAAAAAAATGTAACATTAGTTTTTTAATATCTTCCATTCCATCTACTGAATGTTACTGACTGTATTCATCATTCTAAACATTTCTTACTCTGGTTGAAACATATACTTGGTTTGTATTATATGTTAGAAAGTGAGTTATATACTGTTTGAAAGTGTTTTAAAGCTATTTATTTTCTTGGAACACAAGAAAGTAATACTTACTTGATGTAAGTATTAGTTTTAAACAAACTTTTTAAAGGATAATTTATAACACCACGTATCAAAACATCTTAAAAGTGTTTAAACATTTAATAAGATGTTGTAGGTATATAGTTAATGACTTTGAAAGATATATATATATATATATTAGTTGAAAAAATGTGTTATTAAATAGTTTAAATATGATTCTCATTATCATGAACAATTAAATACACTTATATAGAGACATATACACACATATACATAGGTATGGAAGGATATAACACCAAAAGGTGTTTTCTGTCCTCACTGGTGATTTTATTTCTCTCTAAAAAGTTATACAATAAATATACCTAATGTTTAAAATGTTTAAAAAATAAAAATACCTAATGTTTTAAATATACCTAATGTTTAAAATATACCTAATGTTTAAAAAACTTTTCTTAATAATCAAAAGTATAACTGGTGGAACTTAGGAGACCATGACTAATTAATGGGCTTTGCACAGAAACATTAACCATGCACACTCTAATGCTAGTGAATTCTACTTGATGATGACTTATAAAATGATTAAAATATATTAAGCAGAATCTTTCACATACCACAGTGTGGTCCACAGCACTGGTGTTAGTCATGTATCATATACCAAGTGAGAAAACTCATGTGTCGGGCTATGTGTCTAAAGTCTCCCTGATAAGAAGGAAGTAATGAATCTGTTTTGTTTATCCTGCAAGTCTTCAGCAAGTGATCTGAAAGCAGTTATTTCTCTCCTGTGCCATGTAGGTCTCCAGATCACACTAAGTTTGTGGGAAGTTTCAAAACCAAACAAGACTTCATAGATTTGATTGAAGTAATCTATCGGGGAGCCATGAGAGGAAAGCTTATTGTCCAAAGTCCTATTGATCCCAAGAATATTCCCAAATATGACCTTCTCTATCAAGACATTTAGCACATTAACCACTGTTGGAAATGAAGAGAATGGCATGCATTGAAACAGTGCCTGAATCCAGCTGTGCTGTTTTCTGAACTCCCTCAGAAATGTGTTCAGTATACCAGAAGAGAAAAGGCGTGACTTGTGTGTCTGATGTCTGGCCCCTGAGCAGAAGGCCACCCGGCGGCACTCCCCAGTCTGAAGGGCTGAGCATCTTCTCTCTGCAGGCCTCTAAGCAATCAAGGGAACAGTGTTCATTGTCCACAGGGTAGTTTTTCTAACTGTGCTGTAGACTGCTTTTCTTTGTCCCTCAAGATGATACAGAATCCTTCTAGACATTGCAAGTACAGTTGATTTATCCATGTTATCTGATGCACAAGTAAATGGAAAGTCAGTCCTGTAAGAGAAAAAGTACTTCTTCTCTACCCTGTATACACATGCAAACCCCTGCCCATTCCTCTACTCATATCCCTCCTACTCCCCCAGCTCCAGGCCTTTCTACTACAATCTCTCTTGGAATAGTAATTGTCTACTAATAGTAGGCTTTTTTTTTTTTTTTGGAATCTTTTGAACTGAGACTTACAAAAATGCCATCCTGAGCCAGACACAGTGGTTCACACCTGTAGTCCCAGCTGCTTAGGCAGCTGAGGCAGTACTGCTTGAGCCCAGGAATTCAAGGCCAGCTTGGGCAACAATGAGACCTCATTTCAAAAAGCGAGAAGACAGGTAGTGGTGAAAAACTGTCTTGGTTGTCCTTGATAATATAAACTAGATTTTGTGTTATTAAATTGCTCAAGAAGCAAGAACTTGAACATCATCCAGTACCCAGTTTGAGCTAAACAAAGACTTAACTACCCTTAGAGCAAAGCTTTCCCAGAAGTCTAAGTTGCTACCTCTTCCTGAGACAGAAAATTGCATTCAAGGGTTCAAGATTGAAAAAAATGTTAGAAGTTCTAGGAAAAAATATCACCTTTATAGGAGTTGCCAACCCTAATGACTTTACAAAGAAGCCTTGCTTTTCAGAGTCCTCCTGGCACAGCCTTGGGCAAGTACTGCTTCTCTTAAGCCTCATGGCAGCTCTGAGTACTGACTTTCTAGAATGAGATAATGGACACTTCTTTACCAGCAGAAGCCCATTTCTGTTCAGGGCAGTACTCACTACCTACTGACTGCTTTGCTAGGTGTTTCTGTCCAAGATTGTCTCACAGGAGGGATGGCCATGAGACTTAATTCAAGCTAATGTGGCACAGAAGAAAGACTGCTGGGGGTTTATGTGTCCTTTGCTGATAAAAGGAGAGAGTTACTCCAGGAATAAAGCAAAAGAAAATCCTTTCACCACCACCTGTCTTCTGTCCTACCACTTCCCACTTAGTTTGAATCATGATGATGGAACTATAGCAGCCATTCTTAGGCTCAGAAGGCAACCAGCATCAATATGAGAAAATAATATGCTGAAAGAACAATGAAAGGGTCTGATCCACGGTGACATTATTGAGTACCCAAGTGAATTCTATGTGTGCCTCTCTCCAGACTTCTATGAAAGAAAAAAAATAATTCTTTACCTAAGTCACTGTTGGTCGAGTTTTATGTTCTTCACAGCCCCAACAATCACACAATATTTGGTACATGATAAGTATTTAAATAACCACCCAAAACTCAGAACTTGCATGCTAAAATTATATCATCTCATTGAGCACTTCAGGGAATCTTCTCTGAAGTCCTGATTTTTATTTTTTGATCCTATCTTAATTCTTTCTATTCTACAAGTACTTTTTGAGTACATTCTGGGTTCCCCATCTGATACTAGCTGCTGCATAAATATAAGTTCTGAGAGGAGGCAATGTCTGAGTCTTAAGGGAGAGTAAGAGACCTTATGCAGAAAGGGGAGGGACCCAAGGGAAAAGGCCCAAGGATGGAGGCAGCAGAGAGAGCTCAGACTCTGTTCTGGAACCAAGAACGAGGCCCAGACAGCAGGAGGTGCTGTCAGGAAGGCAGAGAACATAAGTGATTTTCTTGTCTTTCTCATCATTATTTTCCTCTGAGGAGTGATCAGAAGCCATTGAATACAACCAGATAATTCTTTAGGGAACTGGGATGGTTTCTTCTTCCAGAAAACTTAGTGCTGAAGATACTATCGAAAGAAAAAGGTATAAATGAGGGGCGGGGGTTGTGGCTCAGCGGCAGAGTGCTTGCCTAGCGCATATGAGGCCCTGAGTTTGATCCTCAGCACCACATAAAAATAAATAAAATAAAGGTTTTAAAAAAAAAAGAGGGGCTGGGCTTGTGGCTCAGCGGTAAAGTGCTTGCCTAGAACATGTGAGGCCCTGGGTTCGATTCTCAGTACCACATAAAAATAAATAAAGGTATTATGTCCAATTACAACTAAAAAATAAATATAAAAAAAGAAAAGGGTATAAGTGACTGCATTCTGAGAAGCATTTTGTAAGCATTTAACTGTGTCATTTTCAGTTTCTGTCTTATTTCTTCCACATTTCCATTAGTCCACTAGTCCACCTGTCGAAATATACTAATGGATCTGGGAGATGCATGTAAAGAGAACTTTACAGTGGAGGCCAGATCCTGGTGAATGAATAGTGACATCAGTGACCTTTCATACTATGAGAAGGAGAGGCCATATGTTAAGATGATAAGAAGGTGGATTGGTGAAGGGTCAGTGTACTAAAGGCTTAGAGCAAGAAAGGATTCAGAGAGAAAAGCCTCCTGTTCACCTTTCACCTGTGAGACCCTTACGAGCAAGCCCCTTATCTTTGTGAAATGGAAGATCACACAGCTTGCATTTGACTCCTGGTAGAGGATGGGTTTCTTTCAGGTTGACAAACATCTCCTACTGTGGAAGAGACTCCTAACTTTTTACAGAGTCCCAGAGCATTGCATCTGGTAGAGACTTTGGAGATAAGTCTGTTAAGTCCCTGTGGAAGAGACCAGGGATCTGATAATGGCCAGAGAGCTTAAAGCATTTAGCAGGTTTATGCCTGAGCTGTGATTTAGACCCAGCAAATCAGAGATCCTCCTTTATATCTCCTTGTTTTGTTTTCTGGGGCCCTGGAAAGTTGAAACACAACAGTAAAAGTATTGTCTGGGTCAGAATACATTCTTTTCATCCCACTTTAGCTTGTATCAGTTTCCCTCACTGTGACAAAATACCTAAGATAATCAGCTTTAGAAAAGGAAAGTTTTGTTCTGGGTCAGAGTTTCAGAGTTGGCCCTGTTGCTTGGGACCTGTGGTGAGGCAGCACATCGTGAAGGGGAGCACGTGATAGAGCAAAAAAACAGCTCACCTCATGACATCCAGAAAGCAAAGAGGAAGAGCAGAAGACCACAGTCCCATAGTCCCCTTTAAAGGCACATTTCCATTGACCTAACTTCCTCCCGTAAGTCCTCTCAAAGGCTCCACGACCTCCCAGTAGTGCCACAGGCTGGAGACCATGCCTTACAAGTCCTAGGCTTTGGAGGGACGATTATCTAAACCATAACTCCTGTGCCCTTTCTCCTAATCCACTTCAAAGAGGCAACAGGATGCAGTTAAAAAGAACTCACAGTTTGTATTTAAATAGACCTAGGTTCTGGTTCAGCTTCCATTTTTAATAGCTGTGGAAACTTAAGCAAAGTGAGTCTATATTTCCTCATCTGTAAAACAAGGATAAGAGTTATCTCTCTGAGATCGGGCATTCAGTAGGCATTCAATCAATGCACAGTTCCCCAAAATGAACCAATTTGTATCATGTTGGGAATTTCCAGGCAGCTTGGAGTGTTTTCTGACATACTTCCGGTGAACTCTATGCCACTTGTCTCACCAGTACCATAAGGCCCAGACTAAAAACAGCACCAAAATTAATCATAAGCAAGTTCTTTATTAATTGACTCATCAGTTCAGGACTAGTGCCTATCAGTTTCAGATGGTGTCCTGTCCCATCTACCTTTCCCTCTTTCAGGATGAAATCTCACTGTCAGTCAAGGGCTTCAGACCACCCCTCTGAGTAGACTTCAGCCAGCTTGTATTATTCGTCGGCTATGGTTTTCCGAACCCAGTCCAGGATGGAAGGCACCTTCACGTAGACACCGTACTCGGCCACAGTGCAGCTCTTATCAAAGCTCAGGATCCCAGCGGCATACCACGTGTCATCCTCCAGGTCATGAATGACAAAGGCGCTGCCAGCATCACCATAACAGGTGTCTTCCTGGTACTGGGACATGCCGGCACAGAAGGTGTGCTCATTCAGGATGGGCTGCACCCCCACAGGGCTCTTTGGGGTCTTCTTTTCAGGCACTGTACTGCCCTCATAGTGCAGCACACAGTTGGATTGGTCAGCCACGGGCAGCATGACATACTTGAGGTGCTCCGTAAAATTAAAGTTGACATTTCGCCCCCAGCCAGACACATAACCCACACGCCCCACTTCCGCATAATCCTTGGAAGGTAGGCAAATGGGCATCACTCTCTCATTCACAGGCACCTTCTGTTTGAGTTTGATGAGCCCAATATCTATCATGGAGTAGTTAGGGTGGAGAACCACCTTCTCAATCTCCACCATCTGCCTTCTCCCCACAAAGAGTTTTAAAGTAGGAGCAATGTCCTCTGCTGTTGCATTCTCTGTGTGATTCAGGAAGAGATTTTTGGCTGTGGTCAACAGCCATTGTTCATTGATCAGCGTGGCCCCTGTGGTGAGACCATGGCGCGAGATCATCTTAGCCTGCCATGGAAAGCTGCCTTTGGCATCCAGAGATCCACCAATGATGCGCTGCACCTGATCCACCGGATTCTTAGGCTTTCCACACACTGTCAAGGAGAGCAAGAAACTCAAGAGCAGGCGTGTGAATGTCTCCCAGGCCAGGAAAGACAAGTAAAAGCACTGATGTTCTTACTGTCTACCCTTTTCAAAATTAGAAATGCTCAAATGCTTTGCTCTTACCATCTGCTCATCTCACTGCCAATGTTCACGGTTTAAAATAATGTTTTTTCATTCTGTACATCACAAAGTAGAGTTTTAGTCCCTGCTTTTCCAACAAAAAAGAAGTAAGTAGAACTAAGGTTTTTAAACCCCAGCTGATAAACTATTTGAATATTTAAATAATTTTGTCACCACAAAGGAATTTCCACAGTTCCCTGAAACTCTTAAAAGGGCTGGATGCTATCTAATTCCTTCTTCCTGACTAGCGAAGGCTCTATGTTAGCACTGGCAGGAATGCAAATTTTATAGACACTGCAGTTGATCCAAGGCAGATTAGCAGTTCCACAGCCCTGATGGCAGAAAGTGGACAAGACCCTCTGTTCCCAGAAGAAAGGGGGAGAGCAAGGAATCAGGAGTCCCAGCTCATCTTCAGCCTCCTGTTTTGTACCTCCATGGGTTAAGCTTTTGCTTATCCTTCCCTGACTTGTTCTTTCTTGTTTTACCTTTGAACTAGGCTTTCTAGGTAGGCTGTCTATATGCATAGGGTCTCCTAATCCAGGGGCAGTAAAGACAATGCCCTTCAAGCCCAAAAGAAACAAGATGCTCAGTAAGCTCCTTTAGAGGTCACCTCCTCACTGTCCAGGTCTTGACCCCACTGGCTGTGGTTCTCCCTGATCCCTCGCCTTGGCTCCTGTATGCTCAGAGGTAGCCACAGAAAAGGGATGTGGCTTTGCAACATTTCAGCGTACTGAAATGTACTACCCATGACCTAACCCCAGCACCCACCTGCTTCACATTCAGGAAGTTTCTCTCCAATGTCTTTGTTGATCCACTGCTTCTCGCTGTTTAAGGTGTATACTCCTGAAACAAAAGGAAAGAAATGAGCCCACAGAGAGAGCGATTCTGGACTCAGGCAAGGTGAGAAGGTATTTAAAGAGAAGACTGTAAAAGGAGGGAGGAAAGGAGCACTGAGCTTCACGTCAAGCACTGGGCACTCCAGGCATCCCCAGCAGGATAGACTGTGCTCATGACAAGATATAAGACAAGTAGAGATGGGGCTGGAGAACTGACTCCACCTCTCAAAGGCCACCTGAACTTGAGCAAGATATTCATTTTCTCTGTGCTTCAGTTTCCTCATCAGAAAAATAAGAATAACAGTATCTCTTCAGAGCAGTGCTGTGAGAACTAAGTGCTCTAAATAGATAGGAAGCACTTAGAAAGTGCCAGGAATATAGTGCTGCCTACAATGGGAAGGGTTACCCATTGTCATTGTCATTTGTTCTTTTACTATATCTCCTTTCATAGACGGAGAGCTTACTCTGAGATAGGTAGGCTCCATGGCTTGGACTCCACTTAACAAAAGAGAAACTGGGGCTGAGAAAAGTTTGCTCACAGAACCACCTACTGGTGACAAAAACTAACTCAGGATCTAAATCTCCTGGGTCCAAGAAGTGCAGATGAACTTTTTGGCCATTATGGGGATGTCAGGGCTAGGGTGTATGCTGGGCAGAGACTCTAGTCCCAGTCTTACCATCTCCTTCATTGCGCAGTCGGTAATAGGTGTTACACTGGTAGCGAACCATGTGATTCACATGGCCATTTGCAATCTCAGGGGGCTTCGGGCAGCTGTCATCTGCAAACAAAAGGAAACCAGTAAAGGAAGTTAATATTCTATTATTGCTCCCAGAGACCTATAAAAAGTCAGAAAGGAAGCTGCTGTGCATATCAACCTCCTTCCAACCTTTGGAAGACAATAAAGGGCATCTACCCTCATTGCTAGGACACAATAGGATGAGAAGGCACCACTGGGTCTGCTCAAAGAATGCAGATCCAGTGGGTCAGAGTGGGCCACAGCAGAGGTGGGGATGCACAACTGCTGCCCAAACACAAAGACCTACCTGTAAGATCTGTGACATCATTGCCCAAATCTGCAGCAAAAAGCTGTCCGCAGAGCAGGAAAGCAACCAGAGCTCCCAGGGTGCTGCAGAGAGATGAAGGAAGGAATGCAAAAATGATCCTCTGCTGTACAGAGCGCGTACACACACACACCCCTCCCTCAAGCACCCAGGAAAGAAAATAGATATATAGAAGTGCCGGGACCAAGAAGTTGCTCCTCCACCCACATATATGCTTTAGTAGCTCTTCTGAACACACCCAGGTTCCAGAAAGTTCTATGCTGCTAGGAATAATACATCCACTTCAGAGAGTAACCACCAAGATTCGAAGGCACAGAGTTAAGGGAGCCTCAATTTATGGCCACCTTCAGGAAACACTAAATTGACAATAATATATGAGCTCTCCAGCCAAGAGGAACCTCCACTGGGTACCCCTAAACTAGGCTACAAAGATGCTCCCAGTACAATGTGGACTTAAAGAAAGGGAACATGGGGCTTATTATGCTAACCTCTCTACTTTTTAAAATTTTCTATAATAAAAGACTTTTTAAAATATTACTGCTTTTTTCCTGAGATGGGGTCAACCCAAGTTGGTCTCAAACTCCAGGGCTCAAGCATTCCCCCTGCCTCAGCCTCCTGAGTAACTAGGACTACAAGCCCTCATCACTGGACCCAGCCCAAATATGCAATTTAAAATCCACATATGATTGTTTTAATTGTTTTATGATCATTTGCTTTTAAGAAATGGTATATAATTAGCCCGAGTGCACATCTGTAATCCCAGTGACTGGGAGACTGAGGCAGGAGGATCATAAGTTCAAGGTCAATCTCAGCAATTTAGCAAGACCTAGTCTCAAAAAATAAAAAGGGCTGGGGATGTAGCTCAGTGGTAAAGTGCTCCTGGGTTCTATTTCTAGTACCAACCACAACCACACACACACATTAAAAAAAAAAAAAAACTTAAAAAAGAAATGGTATCAAACTCCAGAACGCCAGGAGGTTACCTGAAAAAGAACTGGCTTCCTGAAGACATGACCATGGCCATGGACATTAGCACACAGGCCACACTTACCACATAACCATCTTGCTGGCAGATGTCAATCATCTAGGTATTACTTGGTGATGTTAAGTTTCTTGTCATTTTAACATTTCAGAAAGTCTTATTTTGATAAAATCTAAATCCTTAATTGTATCACTCAAATGTGTTGCTATTGGTCTTATTTAAAAAAAAATTGCTAGTAAACATAGTTAAAATGCCAAGAAGCTGCTGCATCCCTTGTGAAGAGGAAAACTGTAACTTCAAGAAAAACCATCTGGGCTGAGGATATAGCTCAGTGGTAGAGCACCCCTGGGTTCAAGCCTCAGTACTGCAAAAGAAAAAGAAGGAGAAGGAAGAAGAGGAGGAGGAGAAGGAGGAGGAGCAGGGAGATCCTCCTTAGAGCAGATCCTGTCTCCTGAGAAAGACAATACCGCCTTTTGTGGATACAAAAAAAAAGGAAAGGCCTTAATACAGGAAGCCCTTTCATCCACCACAGTTTAGCCCTTGGCCTTGTTTCTTTGTTACATTTGTGCATCTCCCCTGTAGGCTTCTTCTATAATAATACATATAAAGAAGGATAAAATAAAGAAGGGGGCCGGGTGCTACAAACTCACCTCATCTTTGACTTGGCCTCTGGACATGCAGTACTATGGGGCACCTGCTGAGCCTTTTATGCCTCAAAATCTCACCCCACCTCTTTCTTAATTTGTAATTCCTGTGTTTACCCAAAGTTGTGTTTATATAACTGGACTTGTTAAGGTCACTGGCAGTTTCCAGTAACAAAACCACAAACAATATCCCTGTTAAGAGTTGAGCTCTTGCTTCATGCTTGGTTTTCCCGTGGTGTTGTTTTACAACCCTGAAGAAATCTGGCAACTTTCTGTCCCCATGTACCTGCCAAGTGTTTCCAGAAAACAGCGACAGAGCAGAATGCCTGGAAGAGAAGCCTGCTAATCTGCCTATTTTTTGGAGGATTTTCAACACAGAAAAAGACCTTTGAGTTATTTCAAACCTCTGACAGATTCTCCTCCAACCTAGCTTAGCTGGAACAGTAAAGAAAACATTTCCTTTTCACAATCAGTTTCCCCACCCTGTGTGAACATCTTCCTGTTGCTAAAATCTTTCCAACCTGAAATCTGTAAACTGTTTTGCCTTATTCTCTGATTGCTCATCGCAGGAAATCACATAAGATAGTTCAGCTATGGTATTGATTGACCCAGAACCACCAATCTGTCTCTATTCTGGAGGATTTTCATCACTTAAAAAGGCCTTCTTTGAGTTGTTTCAAACCCTGTGTAGATACTTCTAGCATAGATGGTGGCTGTAAAGAAAATATTTCCTTTTATAGTCATTCTACCTCCCGCCTTTTTGATCCTTTCTGTGCATCAAAATTAATTTTTGTGCATCAAAAGACAATATCAAGAAAGTGAAAAGACAGGACTGGGGTAGTGGCTCAGTAGTAGAGTGCTTGCCTCACACATGTGAAGCACTGGCTTCGATCCTAGCACCACATAAAAACAAATAAAGGCCTTGAGTCCATATACAACTAAAAAAATTTTTTTTAAAGTGAAAAGGCAATCTACAGAGTAGGAGAAAATACTGGCAAATCATCTATCTGATGAAGGTTTAATATCCAGAATATTCAAAGAACTCCTACAACAACAACAAAAAGACAACCTCATTAAAATATGGGCAAATAATATGAGTAGACTTTCTCCAAAAAAGATACATAAATGGAAAGAAATCACATGAAAGTGTTCGGCCTGATTAAAAAATGTCATTAGGGAAATGTCACAATGGGAAACCACTTCATATCTACCAGAATGGAACTCATTTAAGAAACAACAACAGTGTAGCAAGTGTTGGCAAGGATGTGGAGAAATTGAAACCCTCTATTTTTAAAAAATATTTTTTAGTTGTTGATGTTTATTTATATGAAGTGCTGAGAATTGAACCCAGTGCCTCACACATGCAAGGCAAGCACTCTACCACTGAGCCACAGCCCCAACCCAAAACCCTCATATTTTGATAGTGGGAATATAAAATGGTGCATTCTCTGTGGATAACAACTCAAAAATCTAATAGAATTGCAGTAGTTCCACTTCCAGATGCATACCCAAAGAAATGAAATCAGAGACTCGTATATCAGTATTCACTGCAGCACTTTCACAACAGCCAAAAGGTGGAAACAGCAGGAGAATGCAGAAACAAAATGTCATATATAAATGCGATAAAATATTATTCGCCTATAAAAAGAAATGAAGTTGATACATGCTACAACATGAATAAACCTTGAAAACAAGCTACATGAAACAAGCCAGACACAAAAGAACAGACATTATATGATCCACTTATGTTAAAGTCTAAAATAGGCAAATTCATGGAGGCAGAAAATAGAAGCTGCCAGGAGCTGGGGGAGGGAGGAAGGGGTTTTTTTTAATTGCTCAATAGGTACAGAGTTTCTGTTTGAGATGATGAAAAAATTTTGGAAACAGTGGTGATGGTTGTGTAACATTGCTAATGTAATGAACGCTGCTGAATCTTACACTTAAGAATGGTTCAAATCAATATATATTAACAATTATAATAAAAAAGAATGACTTTTTATTGTTAAAATTTCAAATTTTATATACATTTTATTACAAGAAAAAAATTTCAAGAAATAAATAGTAAATAAACTTTTTATTTGAGGGAAAAAAATAAAACTGCAACACATTGTGTTACATATAGCTACTAATAAGAAGAACTATATTTTTTTGTACTGAGGATAATTGTTCCCAGCATTTTTGGTTTTGGAACCAGGGATTTAATCCAGGGGCACTTTACCACTGAGCTACATGCTTTTTTTATCTTGAGACAGGGTCTCACTAAATTGCTGAGCCTGGCTTTGAATTTTCAATCCTCCTGCCTCAGCCACCTGAGTCACTGGGGTGACAGGTGTGTGTGCCCAACCTTCACTAATTAAATCTAATATATTAGTTTGATTAATATTCTAAAAATCTTAGCCACAGTTATGTCTTCTGGAAATAACAACTCTTTTACCTCTTCTAGTTTTTTTATAATAATTATGTTTTGTTTCTTTTCTCACCTCATTGTACTAACTAGAATTTTCATAGCAGTCAGGAGTTTCCATCCTGGTTTTCCCTCAGACTTTCAAGAAAGCAGTCAAAATCTCACTCTTAAAGATTATGTTTTGTTTTGTTATTTTCTTTGTGTTATCAATTGTGTGTTTTGTTTTGTTTTGTTTTTAAAGATATCCTTTATTAGATTAAGTGAGTTCCTTACTATTCCTGGCTCACTGATTTTTTTTTTTTTAAACAAAAAGAGATGTTGGGCTGGGGTTGTGACTCAGTGGTTGAGCACTTGCCTCACATGCATGAGGCACTGGGTTGGATCCTCAGAAATAAATAAATAAATAAATAAATAAATAAATAAAAGATATTTTTAAAAAGAGAGATGTTGAATACTTTGTCTTTATTCATTAAGATCATCTATTTATTCTGTTAATGGTGGCGAATTACATTCACTGATTTTTTTAATGTTACACTAACTATGCATTTTGGGAATAAACCTCAGCTTCTCATGATGTAGTATGATTTTTATATTTTCTGGGTTTGATTTGCTGGGTTTTCTTTTGCCATCTGAGTTTCTAAGAAATATTGGCTGATGACTTTCCTTTCTTGTAATGTCTACACCAGGATTTCACGTTAAGGTTATATTGATCTCTTAATGCAAGCGAGCAGCATTCCCTAATTCCATGAAGGACATTGTGTAAGATTGTTGTATTCTTAATTTCCTAATTGTTTGAAAGAAGTTTCCACTGAAGTCATGTAGTTAATCTTGTGAGAAGATTTTAGCTTTCAGATTCAATTTCTTAATTAAAGGATTCTTTAGATATTCTCTTTTTTCTAGTGACAGGTGTTTGTCTAGAAATTTGCCATTTCAATTAAGAAGTCAAAATTAGTGGCATAAAACTTCCCAACATTATTTATTTAATATCAGTAAGATTAGTAGTGATAGCCTGTCTTTTATTTATAATAATCAAATAATGATTATAATAATTTGTTTTCCTTCTTTTTTTACTTGAACAGTTTGCCAAGGGTTTATCAATTTTATTAATCTTTTTTAAAATTCAAACTTTTCCCTTACTTAGTTTTTTTATATTGTTAGTCTCTTTTCTGTCTCAATGATTCCCATTCTTATCCTTAGTGTTCTCTTTCTTGTTTCTCTTTCCCAGTCCCCTGGTGGTTGTTGTTTGTTTTCTTCCACTTACTTTAGATTTAATTTGTTCTTTTTCTGAATTTTTAAAGTAGAAACTCATATCAATAAAAGTTAACTTTTAATTTCCAATACATGCATTTAAAACTATATATTTGCCAGACACAGTGGCACACACCTGTAATCCCAGCAGCTCAGGAGGCTGAGGCAGGAGTTAAAGCTGGGTGTGGTGGTGCATGCCTGTAATCCCAAAGGCTCAGGAAGCTGAGGCTGGAGGATTGCAAGTTCAAAGCCAGACTTAGCAATTTAGCAAGGCCCTGAGCAACTCATTGAGACCCTGTCTCTAAATAAAATACAAAAAATGAATGGTGATGTGGCTCAGTGGTTGAGTGCCCCTGAGTTCAATACCCAGTAACAAAAAAAAAAAAAAAAACTATGTATTTTCCTCTACATGCTTCTTTCCCTATATCCCATAAATTTTACTGTATTGTATTTTTATAAATAATTTTAAAATAGTTGTTAATTTCTATGTGTGTCTAAATTGCTCTCTATATTTGTTTAAAAGGATATTGCTTATTTGGGATAAAAATGGGAGTTCATAACCCACTTGAATCTAATGTATGAAATATGATATGTCAAGAGCTTTGTAATGTTTTGAACAACCAATAAAAACAATAAAAAAAATAAAAAATAAAAGGATATTGCTAAGCTTCCAAACATTTTGGAGATTTTTAAGTGATTTTTCCATGATTGATTTCTAGTTTAATTCCATAGTGCTTAATGAACATGCTCTTTATGATTTTCATCCTTTGAAATTTTTGAGACTTACTTATCATATGGCTCAGCATATGGCCTATTTGGATAAATGTTCTACATGCACTTAAGAAGACAATAGTTCTAAAAAGAAGAAGGAGAAGAACATAGTTTTTCAGTGTAATGATCTATATATGTCAATTAGATCAAGTTTATTAATTGTTCAGTTCAAGTCATCTTACTGACTTTTTCTGCTCTTTTAATTACTGAAAGTTCATAAATTTGTCTGTTCTTTTATAATGCTATTATCAGGTACATCCAAATTTAGGTTTTTTTGTGTCTTCCTGTTAAATTGACCATTCATCATTATGATATATCCTTATTTATCTCTAGTAATTCTTCTTTCCATAAAGTTTCTCAAGATACACCAATTTTCTTTTAATATTTTGTGTTATGTCTTTTTCCACATATTTACCTATATAACTGACACATCCATTCTGACAATTTTTGCCTTTTAATTGGAATACTTAATTTATTTATATTTAATATTATTATAAGGGCTGGGGATGTGGCTCAGGTTTCGATCCTCAGCACCACCTAAAAATAAGTAAATAAATAAAAAAGTTAGGGGCTGGGGATGTGGCTCAAGCGGTAGCGTGCTCGCCTGGCATGCGTGCGGCCCGGGTTCGATCCTCAGCACCACATACAAACAAAGATGTTGTGTACGCCGATAACTAAAAAATAAATATTAAAAAATATATATTATTATAAGTAGAGTTGGTTTTAAGTGTACCATTGTACTATTTGTTTTGCATTTAACCCAGAAGTCCTCTTTTCTCTGATTTTTTCTCTCCTGCTTTTATTATATTTACCAACTTTTTAAAAAGTTTATCCTCTAAACAAAAAAGCTAAAAGCTTTTCTGATATTACTTTCTGGTGGTTACCCTCTGATTTCAAGGTATGCGTTCTTGTCTTACCACAGTCTACTTTAAGTTAGTTCCTTTACCACTTACCAAACAATGAAAGAACTTTTTACAGATCTATCCTCCTTACCTTTCCTCCCCTCCTCATGCAGTTGTTGTCACTTGCTTTACATCTACATTTTAAAATCCCACCTAACACTTTTTTTTTCCTATGGGGATGTGGCTAAAATAATGAAGTGGTAAAGTGTCTGCCTGACATAAACGAGGCCCTGGGTTCAATCTCCAGCATCACACACACACACACACACACACACACACACACACACTCTCTCACACACACACACACAGTTTCTGTCAGATTTGAAATAACTTGAATTGCAAATAATTAAGACAAATTCAGTGTTGGAGAAAATAAAGAGGGAAAAATACAAAAGAATTTTCAGAAAAAATAATAAAATGGAATAACTAAATATTGACCAGGCAAAAGAAATACAAGTTTCAAAAATGAGAGAGAACTGATACCTATGGATGGATTTGAGAAGGAAAAATATTGAGCCAAATTTTGAGTGACTTTAGGACTCCAGGGTCCAGGGACTCCAGGACACTGATTGACAGGAACATGGGCATTGGCTCCTAGCTGTACTTCCAGAGTATCAGCAATTCTCTTTTTGAAAACTGGGCTGGCACACATACTGACATTTATCTTTTCTTAAAGCTTAATCTTTTCTTAAAGCTTCTCAAAAGTAACATCAATCCAGACACTTTATAACTGAGGAATTTGCAAGATCCAAGCTGCTAATTCATATACTGTCCTAAGGCCAGCTGCCTACCAGCAAGAGCCAACCAGAGCCAAGAAACCCACACAGTCTGTCACAATTTTTAGTGAAACCTGCCTTTGCTAGTCAAAGGTCAAAGGCAATACTGGCGTGGTGGAGCATGCCTGTAATCCCAGCAGCTAAGGAGACTGAGGCAAGAAGAATCATGAGTTCAAAGCCAGTCTCAGCAACTTGGCAAGGCCCTAGCAATTCAGCAAGACCCGCGTCTCTAAATAAAATATCAAGTCTCAAAATAAAATATAAAAAAGGGCCGGAAATGTTGCTCAGTGGTTAAGCGCCCCTGGGTTCAGTCCCTGGTGCAAAAAAAAAAAAAAAAACATATCAACTTTCTTCACTTTTTGCAACCTACATCTACAGGGCAGACATTCTCCTAGGTTCTAGGTGAAAGGTAGGACCATGTTGGCAATTACTTATTCATCCTTCCCACTATAGTCAGCAATGCGTGGCGTGTAACAGATACTCAGTTCAGTATCTGTTACCTACCCTCAGTATCTGTTACCTACCCTCAAAGCTTTTGGTGTGGGGATAAATGCAATGCCTGATTCAGCTTCTGTCTGCAGTTAGAAGATCCAGCCCTCAAGGGCATAAAATCTATTGGAAAGATTTGCCCTGCAACAGAAAAGGCCGTCTATAGTAATGATAACAGGTCACACTGTGAATCCTTTCTCTCAGCCAGGCACTGTTCTGTGTGCTTCCTATTTTTACTCATCTGATTCTCAATGACCTTTTATCAGTAGGTTCTTTTATACGCCAACAACACTATTTTTTTTACAGATGGGGCACAGAAAGGGTAAGGAACTTGCTCAAGGTAAGACAACTAGTAAGTATAGGAGGCAGGACTCAAAACTCAGACCAAGTCTTGGACCACCATGGGGCACAGGTTCCTCTCCTGACTGGTGAACTATTCAAGCCCTTTATGGCCTTTTCACTTAATCAGCCTCAGGTTCTTAACTCTGGAGTCGCTCTTAAGAGTCAGCTAGAGACACATCCTTTATGGGTTAAAGCATTTCTTACCCAGAAGGGAGCAAACTTGTAGTTAACCACATTGTCCAGCTAAGTGGATCAGTTCTAAGTGGCTATGGAGGACCCCTTGAAGGGTTATGGAAAATAATATTCCTACAAGGCAGCTTTTCCAGGAAAAGTGCAGGGATAGTGTGGCTTGGGAAGAGGGAGAGAAATTAGCCAAACATTAAACCTCTTCCAGTACATCCCTTCCTAGTAACAGTGGGCCCTGAGAGAAAAAGCAAACTTTCATCCCTTCCAGGGTTCATTCCCAGCATCTCCACCAAAAGCAAACATTCACCTGCTTCCCAACCACAATAGGTCCTGAAGGAAGGAGGCAGATACTTACACTCTGAACCCTGGACTGAAAGGAATGTGACCACGACCCTCGGAGCGACCAAGAGATCTTTATTACAGCAGTGAGAAACAGGAGAAAAGAGATAGAGAGAGCGCAGCAGGAGAAGGGTTTTATAGTCCTTCTGCTGTGCTGCCTAAATCTAATAGGGTCTCTGGGTTTTTTGCAATCTGCCTTGTTGGCATAAGGTGGGGTAAGTGTTCAGCCTTGGGGGGGGGTGAATGTTCAGCCTTGAGCAGGGGGGAAGCGTTCAGTCTTGGGGGGCTTGACCTTCAGACTTGAGGCAAACAGGTGATAAAGAACCAGACAGAGGGGAGTTGAGTGCCCAGGTTATCCTGCAGCTAACATTCGTTCAACTTGCCCTGCACCTAACATTCCTCCCTTTTTGTTTCTAAGTGATGTAGGGGTGGCAAAAATTTGTCTGGCTACTTCCTGCTGAGAGGAGGGGGCAGCGTGGGACTTGCCTGGGAGAGTGGAAGAATGTTCAGGGACAGGCCTGGGAATACCAGGGCAGCTAGAAATATCACCCAGTGGCTGTAGACAGTTATCTGGTCAGGGGCAAAGTCCACAAAAGTCCCTTGAAGCCATAAGTTGTCAATGGCATCAAACCATTCCTGAGCAGAGGAGATCCTTGGTATCAGCCACTGATCCCGTCAGAGGGACTCTAGGAAGCATTGAAAGCGTTGTCTCCACATGGTGTCACCAGCACTTGAAGAGGATCAGAGTAAGCAAAAACAGGAAGAGGATTAAAGCAATGATCAGTTTTAGGCAGGAGTTCCAAGTTGGGGGACTAACAGGGAAGAGGCCAAGGGCCATGAGGAGGCTCAAAAGGGCATAAAGGATCAAAAATCCGGGATGACAGGCTAAGAAGTTCTCTGGGTGCATTGTCTCTTGTTGTCCACTGGCCGCTGTTTTTGCGTTGTCAACATTGGGTGAGGGCTTCTCGAGATGAGTTGGAGTCATCTAGGTTGTGAAGCAGTTGGCAGTCCCTGAGGACAAGCTGGTTAAAGGTACGGTTAGAAATGGTGAGCATCTGGTTTTGGAGGAACTTATTATGTATGGGAGGGAAGAGCAGTTGCCTATAAGTGGGCCCAGGAGGGGCAGGAGCCAGGTGAATAAGGGATTTTGAAAGAATTCCTGAAAAGAAGTTTGGGAAGTAGTTTTAGTCAGTTGGGTTGCAAGGTTAGTGAGTTTGTTAACACTCTGTTTACTAGGCCTGATTCATTCACTTAATAGCAGCATTCTCCCTTAGAAAAAGGCAAGTACCTCCCTTTTTTGGCAGTCAGTCTAGAGCTCATTGGTTTGGGAGAACCACCTGAGCCAGCGAGGTGACCTGCCTCTGGAGGGAGGAGAGTGACTTTGCTGTAGCATCAAGAGCCGCTTGAAGCTTTTTGTGAAGGTCATCTTTAGTCCAGATAGAGTGCCCTATAGCTCCTCCTGAGACTCCAGCCGCTGCTACAGTTGCAGCTTCAGAGATTCCTATCAAAATAGGCAGAAAGGCTGCACGCTTGCTGCGTGGGGAATTAGGGTGAGGGAGTAAGAGCTCAAACTCTGCGGTGCTACATAAAGTAAGTTGAGGGGTTACTTGGGCAACAAAACAGGGAGCAGTTATATTGTCAGAGATGTGGGTCATTAAGGTTTTGTTACACCAAAGAAAGTCTCCAAGGTTTATGTATTTATTGGTGGAAGCAACCGAGTAATGTGAGCTTCTGTCGTGTTGGGTGTGTGACGAAGGGCTAATACAGAGCCATCGGGGCAAGGAAGAGGAATTGGTGGTACTGAGTATGGGTTCTCGCAAAGGGATGTTTGAGGCAGGTTGCATTTTAATGCCAGTGGGGGAGAGATCATAAAAAGAGAAGTTGAGGGGGACTGCGGCCAGGAGGGGCCTTGCCAGGGAGGCACAAAGAAAACAGTTCGGGGGATTTAGTGTGGGGACTGTCATGTTTAGAAATGTCAGTGTGTCTTGGATGATTTTGATCCAAGTATGGATCTGAGAACCAGGTTTGGAGAGGTCTGAGGAGGAGGGACCTTGGAGTTCCCCTAACTCCCTACTGAGGACCTTTTCAGAGTGCTGTATGTCTGAGGTTAAGATTGTTGACCTGGATGGGGCCTGTGCTATGATGCTTCTCCCTGTCCATAAATATCCAGAGGGTTTGGTCTGGTAGTTCACCCAAAAGGCAGCACCCGTGACTCCCGAGGCCCATGGTGGGTGGGCTTGGATCATAGATTTTTAGCACAAAATGGTATTTTTGCTGTCTGCCCTGTGCTCAGGCCTCTTGCCAAGTCTCCTCAGGTATGGAACACACTGGTATCTAGTTTCCTGTCCTGGTGATGGATTTTACATGACCAGTAAGGACAGCCTTTATAATTGGCCACCATTTGCAATAATCTTGGGTCTGATCAAATAGAAAGCAGAGATAGGGTCCTATTGAAGCTGTTTTGTAGAATCAAGAATTTGCAAGAGAAATGGTAATGGGGGCAGTTGAATTGATGGGCATATAATAAGTGGCAATTTGTTCAGTTTTTGATATTGATCATCCTTCCATTGATCAACTACTGTGAACCTCCATATATAGGATCCAAGGAAATATGGAAAAGGGAGGTGTAGCCTAAGAGGAGGTGAGGGAGATGGACCTGGATCTGGAAGTTATTGCTTTGGGGGGACCTGGTGAAATGGAGTTTCAGTGGGTTGGTGGGAGAAGGGCTGCAGGCATATGCCAGTGAAGAAGAAGAAGAGGTATTCGCAGACTCAGGCTCAGGAGCTGATGCAGGTTTTAACCTGGAAATGTGAATCCAGGGGTTAGCTTTGTTGGAGACTCCTGAAGCCTCATGGTGATGGGGGTACATAGGGTAACTTGTAGGGGGCTTTCCCATTTTGGTGACAAGGGAGAACCTTGGTGTTGTGGGGGAGAGAAGAATATTCAGGCTCCTGGCATCAGGGGAAAAGAAGCGTGGTACCTCTGGGGGTCTGGAAGTAGGGTTTCTTGGTTTTTCCAGAGTTGGGAGCATATAAAGGAGAGAAGAAGGAAAGAGAGACTTTCCTGGTAGAGTCCACGGAGAAGCTATGACACCAGGGGGAAGGGTAGGACGGCCACATGACCTCAAACGGGGAGAGAAGGGTTGGTTTCCTTGGTAATGCTCTGAGTTGGAATAAATCGAGGGGAAGGAGTTTGGTCCAATCTAGGTGAATCTCAAGGGTAAGTTTAGTTAAAATTTCTTTTATTGTCCAGTTGGTCCGCTCCACCTTTCCAGATGATTGTGGATGATAAGGAATGTGTAGGTGCCATGGGATGTTAAGAGCTTTAGCAATATGCTGTGTAATCTGAGAAATGAATTTGGGTCCCTTGTCAGACTGAAAAGAGGTGGGTATTCCAGAGGCGACCGTGTAGCCCGCTTGTTGGCAGTTGGGAAGGCTTCAACCCATCCTGAGAAAGTATCTACTAGAACTAGTAGGTATTTAAGTTTGCGGACTGGTGGCATGTTGGTAAAATCTAACTGCCAGTTGGCTGCTGGAATGTGGCCCCGTGCTTGATGTGTGAGGTAGGTTCCAGGTTTCAATGGGGTTTGAGGATTTGTTCTTTTACAGATGGAGCTGTTAGAGGTGGACATCCTCGGGGTTGAGTGTGAGAAATGAGCTTGTGAAAGCTTTTAGGCTTTGGGAGTTAGTGTGAAAGATGGAATGGAGGTATGAGAGCAGGGATCTGGTTGACATTGAGGATTTGGGTTGCGGGATAACTGGTGCTAGGGTACAATATGGGGCAAAGCCTTCTAGGCGGGCATCCTGATCAGCCTTTGAATTGCCTCTTGTGACAGGTGAAGAGTCATGTTGGTGTGAGCGACAGTGTGTGATTCCGATTTTCGTGGGAAGGAGTGAGGCTCTAAGGAGATCAGTGATGAGCATTTGTGACTGTGGAGCCCCTAGGTGTAAGGAGTCCTCTCTCTTTCCATATGGCAGAGTGGGAGAGGATTATGTGAAAAACATAGTTAGAGCCTGTTTATAAGTTTAGGGAATGTTCAGCTGCTACTTAGAATGCCCTAGTGATGGCTGTTAATTCAGCTTGCTGGTTGGTGGTGTGTGGAGGCAGGGATTGCCTCCACTGTAGGAAATGTTGTGCTGAGTGGGTCAGTCAGGGAGATAACAGCGTAGCCTACATGATGATGACCATCTAGTGTGAAGGCGCTGCCGTCAGGAAACCAGGTGCAACTGGCATCAGGCAAAGAGGCCCTTCATGGATATGAGTGGGGCAAGGCATAAGGTTTTCTAGTATTTCGAGGCAGTGGTGGGAGGCAGGTGCTTCAGTCTTGGGAAAAAGAGTGGCTGGGCTTAAGGCTGAGCAGGCCTTAAGGAAATGAGGGATCATGGAGGAAGGAGACCAAAGGGGAAAGGAAGTGGTAAGGGGGAAAGGTCTGTAAGCCTTTGTAAGTGAGAAGATCCTCCAGAGTGTGAGGGGAAATGATAATAGTTCATGCTCTGAAAGTCAGTTTTTTTGTCTCCTGTAGTAAAATGTTGCTGCGGCTAGAGCACGCAAGTATGGAGCCCACCTCCTAACAGTTGAATCCAGTTGTTTGGAAAGGTAAGCAACAGGAGCAAAGGTGGGCCCTTTATTCTGACCCAACACTCCAAGGGCTAAGCCTATTTTTTCATGAACATAAAGAAGAAAGGTTTGTTGGATGTCTGGGAGATGTAGAGCTGGTGCTTGGAGGAGGGCTTGTTGTATGGAAAGAAAATGAGATTTAGGTGACGAGGGGAGGGGCTCCTATTTGTCCCCCCTGGCCATTTCATATAGTGGTTTGGCCAGGAGTGAGAAGTTGGGAATCCAAGTCTTAAAATATCCTGCCAGACCCAGGAAGGATAGGATTGCCTCCTTAGTTTTGGGGGTGGGGTAGTCACGAATTAGAGTCTTTCAATTAGAGTGATTGTCTTGGAATTTGGGGAGAGTTGGACTCCAAGGTAGGTGACTTGGGTTGTGATAATTGTACCTTTTGGGGAGACACTTGGTAACCCTAGTCAGCCAGAAAGTTAAGAAGTGTGTTGGTATCAGTCTTGGAAATATTGAGGGAGGGGCTGCAGAGGAGTAAGTCATCTACATATTGGAAGACAGCTGACAGAGGGAGGTTGAGGCCCTTTAGATCGGCAGACAATATCTGACCAAAAATATGTGGACTGTCTCTAAAGCCCCTGTTAATTGTTGCTATTGTTGAGTATCTGGATCTGTCCAGGTAAAGGCAAAGAGGTCTTGGGAAAGTGGGGCCAAAGGATGGTGAAAAGGGCATCCTTTAAGTCTATAATAGAAAAATAGGAAGTTGAGGCCAGGACAAGGGACAGGAAAATCTATGGGTTTGGGACTAGTGGGTGGATAGGTTTGACTGCCTCATGGAAGAAGTAAGTCCCACTGGGTTTCTTGACTGCAAGAATGGGAGTATTATATGGTGAATGTGTGGGCCTGAGAAAACCCGTTTTGAAAAGGCTGGAAATGATGGGTTGTAGTCCCTTTTGACTGGACATCAGGAGGGGATATTGAGGCTTGTTTGGAATGTGATGGATGTTTTTTAATTGAGCCAAGGATGGAGTCTCGGTGTCCCAGGCTAATGGGTTTACTTGATCTTGTGGAAGCGGAAGGGAATGATCTGGTGTAGCCTGTAGGGCAGCCATGGCTATAACTGAGAGGAGGGAGGATGGTGAAAACAGTGGAAAGGAAACCATGGCCTTAAACTTAGATAGAATATCTCTGTCCAAAAGGGGGATGGGACATTGGGGTGTCACCAGGAAGGAGTGTGAGAACGGGTGGCCTGAGAGTAAGCAGGGTAGGGTGGTGTAGTTCTGGGGTATATTGTTTGTCCACCTACCCCAACAATAGGGGACTGAGAGGAAAGTAAGGATCCCAAAACTCCTGTAAGACAAAGAATGTTGCTCCAGTGTCTATTTAAAAAAGGATTTTGCAACCATCAACTGTCATTTGGACTCTGGGTTCCAGCATGGTGATTGGACTTGTTGGGACAGGAGTCTTGAGGCCCCATCAGCCCATCAATCATCGATGGCCAGTCCCACGAGGTTATGGGGGCTAGGGCCTTCGGGTATTGGGACACTGAAGCCCAGTGGCCCATTTTGGGCAGGGTCTGGTAGGTAGCCTTGGATTGGGCAGGCACTGCTCCAATGGCCTTCTTGTCCATACTTAAAGCAGGCCCCAGGGGATTCTGACCTTGGGGGATAGTCTCGCAACATAGGAGATGAGTTTTGGGAAGGCCCACAGAGGGCCTGAGCCAGCATTTGGCACTTTAGGCGTTTAGTCTTTTTATCTTGGTTATGATAGACCTTAAAAGCAGTAGCAAGAATCTCAGTCTAGGGAGTGAGGGGGCCACATTCTAATTTTTTAAGTTTTATCTGAATATCAGGAAAACTTTGGGCAAAGAAATAAGTCATCAATAACCATCGGCAGTCAGGGGTTTCTGGATCCAAATTAGTGTACTACAAGAGAGCCTTAGTTAGGGAGTCCAGAAAGGCTGATGGGTTCTCATGTTTATTTTGGATAATTTCCTGAAGTTTCTCAAAATTGACTGCTTTCTGGACTGCCCTTTTTAGGCCTGCTAGAATACAAGTGGTGAAATGATCTTGGTTTGTGGTGCCATTACTGGTGTTGTAGTCCCAGAGGGGATCTTGGTCTGGGACTACTTGGGGCCCAGTGGGATGTGCCAGATTGGTCTGATGGATCTCGTCTGCGAGCCTGTTCTCTGCTCCTCAGGAAGTAAAGTATTGGAGAGGATCATATAGACATCATGGAAGGTGAGGCTGTAGGCCTGTGTGAAGTATTAGAATTCTTTGGTATATAGGACCGGGTTGATAGTACATGAGCCTAGTCGTTTTTCAATTTGGGAAAGGTCAGCCATAGAGAAGGGGACATGCACTCAGATAATACCTTCAGTACCTGCTATCTCACGCAAGAGGGCAACGATCTGAAGAAGGGTGGTGGTTTGGGTTTTTGATCTAGAAATTGGAGGGGAGAAAGCAGGTTGTTGAGGCTGGAGTGACGGTGGAAGGGCTGGGGCAGAAGGTTGAGAATGAATACTTATTTGAGCTGGGCAATAGGGTGGGGGTTCATCACCAGGATCAAAAGCAGTGGATGAGTCCGGAGGAGAAAGTTGAGGATCGGTGGTTAGGGGGGTTGGTTTGTAAGCTAGAAGAATTTGTAGAGGTTTGCAAGAGGTGCAGAGAGCAGGACTGGATCAGAGAAGGAGAAAGCTTGGACATAACATTTTTTCAAATGCTCACAGTAATTGTAAAGATCCCTTAGAATAGAGGAATCTAAAGACCCAAATGGGGGCTATTTGCTTTGGTTTTCTAGGGGATAAGTGGGCCAAGCCTGGGTGCTATATTTAATATAGATCAGTTTTGGGGGTTTACTAGCTGGTGTCAAGGAGAGGGTTTTGAGGTTGTCTAAAAGGCACTGTAAGGGAGAGTCGACCACAGAGAGAACGCATTACCCATGTCGCAAACATTGCAAACATAGTATAAGGGGGGGGGATTGGCAGGGGGTGGTGGGGGCAGGGAGGACCTGCAAACGTAGTATAAGGGGAGAGGGAAGGAACTGATTTATTTGCAAAAGGGGTGTCCCCACTAGAACCAAAAATCAGGTAGTGCCTAGTGGCAGGTTCGAGCTGCAGAGATTGGTCGTCACCGAATCCTGACAGTCGAAGCTCCTGTCCTGGATGGGGCCAGAGAGAGGAGAGTGGGAGGGGAGGGTAAGTGTATCTCTAGTGGCCGAGTCTTAAAGGTGAGAGGACTATATGAGGGCCACGGGGACGTGAAGGTCTGGGTGGGGTGTGATCTTCAGTTCTCTGTTATGTGCTCCCAGAGGTTACACATCCTTTGAGGATGACCTATAAAGTTATGGCAGGGAAGGGGAAGGGAAATAAATTTGGACCCGAGCGTTGAATCTGTGGGAGGAGAGAGTCCCTGAGGACCACCTGGCCTTGAAGGCTGTGGTGAGGTGTTTTTCTCCCCGAGGTGGGCAAAGAGGTCTGCTGAACCACCTGCGTTCAAATCCTCCCAACACCACCATTGGGTTTAGGACTCCAGGAGGGGAAACTCACCAATCGAAGGCTGATGGTACTTGTAGTTCTGGCGGTCGAGAAAATGGGTTCAGGCCGCCCAGTGAGGGGCACTTCCAAAGGAAGAGGGACCCAAAAGTGGGAGATGAAAGGAAAGTGACCACGACACTCAGAGCGACCAAGTGATCTTTATTACAACAGTGAGAAAGAGGAGAAAGGAGAGAGAGAGAGAGAGAGAAAGCCCAGCAGGAGAAGGGTTTTATAGTCCTTCTGCTGTGCTCCCTAAATCTAATAGGGTCTCTGGGTTTGCAAGCTGCCTTGTTGGCATAGGGGGGTTAAGTATTCAGCCTTGAGTGGGGGAATTGAGTGTTCAGCCATGAGCAGGGATTGAGTGTTCATCCTTGTGGGGGGTGGTGGTGAGCACTTGAGGCAAACAGGTGATAAAGAACCAGACAGAGGGGGTTGAGTGCGTGGGTTTTCCTGCAGCTAACATTCGTTCAGCCTGCCCTGCAGACAATGTTCAGCCTGCCCTAACATGGACTTTGGCCTAACATGGACTTTTGCCCTTTCCCATTTCCTGGAAGAGAAAAACAAATAGTGAAGCTCTAGATAACAAAGGGTCCCAGAGGAAGGAAGATAAGCAGTGAACACCGAGTTCTGAGCTTTTCCCAGTGACAATGAGTTTCAAACTTCTTACAACTGCCTTCCTGAGTTTAACCTGCACAACTAGGTCCCTGACTGTTTGAACAGCACGTCTGCAGTCTCTAATGATTAATTCACCCTCACTGTAAACTATAAAACTCAGACTCCTTCTGTAACCCTGGTGCCATTTCTGTAACCAGAAAATGAGCCCTCCTGTGCCTGACTCACTCTGCTGCAGGATAAAGGAGAGCTTACTGATCCACTTGAGGGCTGCTTCCGTCCTGGTTATTTGTATTTTCATTATTTTTGCTTACACCATTAAGAACTTTGTGCATCAGATTAAAACCATTGCTAAGGTAGTGACGCCAAGCAAAGAGAGGGAGGAAGACCCTAATTCACTGGCACCCACAGCTAGAGAAGCCTGATGCTTCAGAAGGAGTGAGGCTCTTCCCCAAGCATGAGTCTCTGCCCAGGCCCCGGAGGCACTGCAGCAGGGAGGCTGTGAGGAGCTGACCAAGAAACAGCTGAGGAACACCCACGGAAACGGAAACAGACCAGAAAATTGCTTCACAGAGCATTCGGACAACAGAGTTGGAAGAAGTTGAATCATCCATCCTGGTCTCCTGACAGATCTCTCTAGAAGGAATGGTATTGAAATAGAGCTCTGATTTTGAGCAGTCAGTGCAAGAAATACGGGACTTATATAAACTTGTTAAACCCTAAAGTGAATTCCCTCTTTACTCCAAAGCACCAGGCTCCTTCCTCTGTTGTTGGGTGTGATCCACTGGATTTTGAAAAGTTGTGTTTGCATTTGTCTCTTCTGAGAGACCGAGAGATGCTAGAAAACTCAGTTTTCTTCATCCTCAACACATAGCTCAGCCCCAGGCAAGAAGCAGGATCTCAATAAATGACTGTTTGTAGGAATAAAAGAACTGATGAAAATAGGTCAACAACGTGTGTGTATGTGCATGTGTGTGTGTGTGTGTTTATTTTTAATGGTCATATCAGAAACTCAAATATAGTTGAAATCCGAATCCAACCAGAATGATTTATTTCGGGTTCCCAAGCCTAGAATCCACACTCCTTGCTCTGTTGAGGTAGGAGGCTGTAACTAGATTAAGAACTGAAATTTCAACATCCAAGAGAATAACCAAAGTCTTCTCAAGAAACCAAGGATGAAATGCCAGCACCAAGGTCACACTACTCAGGAGATGTCTTCCATGTGCTGGGGCAGAAAAGAAATGTTCCCACCCCTGGACACAGCTCTGTTCTCAAACCACTAAGTCAAGTGATTACCCAAGCAGCAGGTGGTCAGCCAGACTGCCCTCAAGCACTGTGACTCCTGTGTCCAGTGGGACACTTTCCAAATGGAGCTGTTCACACCCAGGAAACTTGCTCTTGGCTGGCAATTCAAGATGCCAATGTTTATTGAATTTCCTCACCCGAAGCCCTGCCCTTCATAATTATGCCCTTGTGCTGCTTCCCAGGTACTTCACAACCTCACTGTGTGCCAATTCCAGCTTGTTCCCACTCTGCTCTTGTACAGACACCTCTCAGCCCTGTCCCTCGGTGTCCTTTTACATGTGGCATGCCACACCAGCTTCATTTCCCACATGTATAACCACAAGGTTCTTACAGAAAATGTCCCCAACTGCCAAGACTAGAGGCTGGATAGGGTGACAGCTTCAGAACATTCTCATGGGGTCTGACACCAGAGATCTGCACCTAGAGGAAAAAGAAGTCCCGAAACCTGTCTTAGCCAAGCAGAAACAAATGACATCTTTTCCAGGCCAATACAAGATTGTTGTAGGCCTCAACCTACCTCTTCACCAACTGGGATTAAATTTGGTTGAGTATAAAATCCAAGTTTCACAATGACTTCAGCACACAGGGTTTTATGTTCACAAGTTAGAGCTAGCGGGGTAGGCAGACAGAACTGATATTGGCCATTCATGAAGCTCTGCTTTTGCCACTTATCCTTTCTAAGTGGTAGGTGACCCTAATCCTGAAGTATAAAGTGACTGCCAGAGTTCCAGCCATCATACCCAGGTTTCAGGCAGTTGACGACTTTCCCAAAATTTCACACAGTATTTTCATATACATCTCATTGAATAGAACTGAGTCACATGACCACACCCAGATATAACAATGATAGGGAAATGTAGTACTTATTCTGGGAATCTACATCTTCAAGACAACTGTCTGATCTCTTAGAAGTTATTGTTCTAGATTAAAAGAAACTAGAGACATGGATGAATCTTGATTGACTATGGAAGATAATTTGGTGAAACAGGAGAAATTTAAAGATATTAGAGGATGTTAAAGAATCACAGCTAATTTTAGGTTGATTATGTATTTACAGTTGTATAGGAACATGTACTTGTATTTAATACAGGCTATGAACTACTTAGGAGTGAGTCAAAATACAGTATATAAATAGTTTAAAAGATTGACAGAACAAACATGGAAAAGATAGTAAGAATTAGGAGTCTAGGTAGGACAATGGATATACTATCCTTTCTAATTTTCTGTATGTCTAAGATTTTTTATAATCAAAGGAGGAGACTGGGGTTGTAGATCAATGGGAGAGTGCTTGCCTAGCATGTGGGAGGCACTGGGTTTGATTCTCAGCACCACATATAAATAAATAAAGGTTCATCAACAACTAAAAAAAAAAAAAATCAAAATGTCATGGGGAGCCACCTCAGAAAACAAATTCAAACAAAAGAGAGCTTTATTTACCTGGCCAGGGTCTGTCACCCATCCATAGAGACTGATGTTCTGTGGGAGAACAGCAGCTTCCCGGCCTGTGTCTTGGGAATATAAGGACGAAAACCACAACTCAGTGGCTTGTTTAGCATCATCTAAGCAAGCCAATCACAGAAGTTAAAACAGTAATCAGGGCTGGGGCTGGGGCTCAGTGGTAGAGCGTGTGCCTAGCACGTGCAAGGCGCTGGGTTCGATCTTCAGCACCACGTAAAAAATAAATTAATTAAATAAAGATATTGTGTCCAACTACAACTAAAAAAAAATCTGGGAAAAAAAAAAAAACACATAATCAGTGGGACCAAAGGAGAACTGGAATTTTCCAGTTAGTAAGCAAGCAAGTTACAGAAGCTAAAAAAGCAGTTAGCTTAACTGCATCTTGGTCCAAAAAAGTGTTAGACAACCTATCCTGAGTTTCAGCTGAGCAAGGGTGATAATCTATTTCAAAGTTATGTAGACCCATAAATGTACTCAAACCCAGTTCACCACCACCACCATATCTCCAGCTGGGTACATTCTGTGGGGTACAAAACAGAAAAACAATTTTTTTATAAGACAGCTTTCGTTTCTGTTTCTCAGAAATGGGCCATGCAGTTCCCTCTTCACAGGAGCAGTAACAGGAAAACTAAGACGGAGTCAGAACAGCTAAGACGGAGTCCCGACAGCCACACTTTTTGTTCGAATAGCCACAGTGACTCCATTCCTGCTATCCCAGGACCAGGAACTTATTTGATACTTGCAGTTATCTCTTTTACTCATCATTTTATTACTGGTATCTATAAGCCTTATGTCTACATGATCAAGCTAATAAATTGTTCACAACTATACTGACTTAACCTTGTCTATATCTATACTAACCGATCAGACTATATTTATCTATAACTGTACTGGCATACTGACTTATCACCTTTCACTGTTTCATCTTTTTCCTGTGGCTTAAATCCTATGTCTTAGTTTCATGATTCTATTACTATTACTTAGGCTTACTCCTGATGAACTTATCTATAAACTATGTCTGTTGCTTATCTATGTTATCTACTCTATGACTTATTGATTATATTGATCAGTTCACAGATCAGAGGGAGAGTCATTCTCTTTTTGGTTTGGCTATCCCAGTCTTTCTCAGATGAGGCTGACTGCCTTCTGATAAAAAGGCATGACATTCCTGGAGCACTCCAGAGCCAGCCAGTACAGGTCCCACGAGTGATGGGTGGAATCCTCACATCCCTATCTGGGTTGCATCGCAGAGCCTGTGGTTGTAGGAGAGAAGACCCTGGTCCTCGGCCTCTCCTCCTTCATCACCTGGGATGCAGCAACGATCCATTCCATCACTTGTTGGAGGCAGCACAACAGCAGGGGGTAGAAAGAGAGCCAAGACAACTTACACATGGAGGCCTACAGAGGAACAGGACCCCCCAAGCAGAGTAGGACAGATGCTGGCATCGAGATGAGAAGAAATAGCCCTCCCTCCACCATGCCTACCTGTATCACCTAAGAGCAGGCACTTAACCCCATTTTCTTCATCTCTAAAAATGGGAATCATAATCATATGTCACAGAGAGCTGTCAGGAGATCAAATAAGATATTATGTGGAGGGCTAGGACTGGGGCTCAGCAGTAGAGCGCTCACTCATGTTGCACGTGTGAGGCTCTGGGTTCAATCCTCAGCGCCACAAAAATAAAAAGAAAAAAAAGAAAAAGAAAAAATAAATTAAAAAATATTGCTTTCACCTACAAAAATTTTATTTAATATTTATTTTTTAGTTTTTCGGCAGACACAACATCTTGTTTGTATGTGGTGGCTGAGGATCGAACCCGGGCCGCACACATGCCAGGTGAGCGTGCTACCGTTTGAGCCACATCCCCAGCCCCAAAAATATTTTTTAAAAAGATATTATGTGGGATTTTCTGTAAATGTACAAGATTATTAGGAAGATGACCTTGCTCATCCCAATACTACTGCTTTGTCCTCACAGACTCCCAAGCACCTATCCACATACATTAGGCCAAATGAACTTTTTCAAAATACCCTGCTGTAGTGGCCGACACAGTGGCACACGCCTGTGGTGGGAGGATTGCAAGTTTAAGGTCAGTCTCAGCAACTTTGTGAGGCTCCTAAGCAAATTAGCAAGGCTCTGTCTCAAAATTAAAAAAAAAAAAAATTAATCTCCACAAATTCTTTGACATTCCTCCTGTCAAAAGTGAAAACTAATAACCGAGCGCAGTGATGCACACCTGTAATCCCAGCAACAGTAACGGGAGCAGCTAAGTACTCAGAACCTGAGCAACACCACTTCTGGGGTTACACTCTCCAGCAGTGCTGGAGGAAGAGCACAAAATTATAACCAGTCAGTGCAGTACTCTGTAATGTGGAGAATGGAACCAGCCAACGTGTTTACACCTAAGCACACATTGATATTTACACTATGGCAAACTAAGGCTGGCTCTGCTAGAAAGACCAAGGTAGACCTAAGGCACAGATATCAATTGCTCATTATAATGATATGTGAAAAGAGCAAATTACAGAATACAATTAAACTTACTCCATTTATAATGTGGATGCCCATCAGACACTCCACAAAAATACAAGAGCATATGATACAAAGAATATTAGGAATTCCATGCACCACTGTACTCACTGTCCTAGGCCCCACCGGAGGTTGATAAGATGCAATACACCTGATCAGATGGCATTTTTTTCTATAAGGTTCCTAATGAAACTGCAGAACCAGAATCCAATAAGAAAACACCAGACAAACCCAAATGAGAGGCACTTACAAAGTAATTGGCCTATCATCTTCCAAAGTGTCCAAGACAGAAACTCCTCCAGACACAAGGAGACTGGAGACAGGACCACCTTATTTTGAACTGGGTACCTTTACAATAAAGAACATTATGGGGACAGCTGTCTACACTTGTTTTAACAAATCACTACAAACTCAATGGTTTGAAACAATACCACTGATTAACTCAAAACTCAGAAGGGCAGCTGAGGCTGCTCAACTGAACTCCATGCTGAGACTCACAGGCTGACATCATGGACATCATTGGGCCAGCTGGATCAGTTTACTACCCAGAGTCTGTGGAAAGAATCAGTGTTCACGGTCATTCAGGATGTAGGCAAAATTGTTCTTTGTGGTCGTAGGACTATAGTATGGTTCTCCAAAGATACAGAATCAATAAGAGATAGATGATAGAGCCCAACTGACTTGAGTTTCCAACTTCTGCCCTACTGAGCTGAGCTAATCACTGGGTATTGTTTCAAATCACTATTTATAGCGATTTGTTACACAGCAATAGAAAATAGAGGCCAGCTTCCTGTCTAACCAATTGTCCTAATAATATTCTTTATTGTAAAGGTAAAATTCAGAATCACAGGTTGCATTCAATTGTCCTCTTAGTCTCCTTGTGTCTGGGAAAGTGTCTCTGTACTTGACTTTGTGTCCTGGATACTTTTGAATATGATGGTGTAAAAGCACTACACATTCCATAGAAATCATACCTGAAATTCTTAATTTTGACCTTTGCCCGGTTCAGCAATTTGCAATATGAGACTCTTTGTGTCATGCCCAGCTCCCAGTCAGCCACATAATCATAAAAAAAAACAACCAATACTCCAAAGTGGTGTATGTTGTCAGTGATTTTTGGATATTGTTTTAGGCTTTGTATCATGTTGTGTGTATAAAATGTATGTGTACATATTTAAAACTTAATAATAGACTATGACAAATGACTTTGCCCACCTATAGGCTAATATAAACATTCTAAGCATATTTCAGGTAAGTTAGGTATATTAAATGCATTTTTTACTTGTATTTTCAACTACAATGGGTTTGTTGGGATGTGGCCCCATCACACAGTGAGGGGCATCTTATGTATCAGGGAATTTCTTTAATTAGAGACTGAGAAGTCTCATCTGCTGTCTGCACGTTGGAGAGCTGGGAAAGCAGGTGGTATAGTTCGGTCAAGACTCGAAGGCCAGAGAACCAGTGGAGGGATGATATAAATCCCAGTCATGGGGCAGGCAACAATAAGTTGAGATGCTCCCCGTCAAGTTAGGACAGGCGAGGTGCAAATAGATGCCAAATTCCTCCTTCCTCAGGCTCTACATTCAGGCCCTCAGGACTGAATGAGGCCCACCCACAAAGGTGAGGGTGACCTACTACACTGAGCCCACCAGTATAAATGCCAGCCTCATCTGGAAACCCCCTCACAGCTATGCCTGAAAGCCATGTCTTAAAATGCCTCGAGATTAGATGGACTCAGCATATCTTTGCTGTAACACAGCTCTAATGGTCATACTGTGGTTACCCAGAATGCACTCATTTGCAGGAAGTCCACACTAAAATGTTTAAGGTAATGGAACATCAGATCAGCAATTTATTACTCTCATATGATTCAGTATATAAAAAGTTGCATGAACTTTTCTGTGTGTGTGCAGAGAGACAAAAAAGCAGAAAACTATGGATACATGTGTATGTTCAGATACAAAGAAAAATGTCTAGAAAAATCTAGACAATAGCAAAAAAGTTAGCTATGGTTAGCTCTGGAAAGTGTAATTGTTTTGTGGAGAATAGGACTTTTGTTTGGGGGCTCCTATAGTTCTGTGTTATTTAAATTTGTTTATATTTTCAAAAATAAAAACCATGAAAAGATGTTTGAACAGGTCAGTGGGAGATTGGCTATTGGCTTCTTGGCAGAGTGAGTGGCAGGGGGAGGCACTGTCTAAGGCCAGGGTTAGGCAACATGACCTGTTATCTCCATTGAAGTTCCATGTCTCTCCATAAAGCTGCCAAGAACTCAAATTTAAAATAAAAGCTGTAGAAGTGGGGATGTACCACAGTGGTAAAGCACCTGTCTAGCATGCATGGGGCCTTGGCACTGAAAAAACAAACAAAAGAGCTTAAACTACAAGCCTTGCTCAGGTAACAGGACCAGGAGAGTCTCTGTGAGCTGTGAAGGAAAGACAGAGTCAATAGTGGTTCCCAACTTCATTCCACCATTCACTCTTTTTTTTTTTTTTTTTTTTAATATTTAGTTGTCAGTGGACCTTATTTTTGAATTTATTCGTATGTGGTACTGAGAACCCAGTGCTTCACACGATAGGCAAGCGCTCTACCGCTAAACCACAACCCCAGCCCCAACCATTCACTCTTTGGCACTGAAAACATGGACATTATTTTAGTTACAACTAAAATATCTGTCAGTTCTGATGTTTTGATGAGTTTATGGCATTGGCTGACATGAAGCTGTTTTATGAGGTTTGCTTAACTAACGACTTAGGGATCAAACTGCAATACTTCTACATTCTAGATTTTTAAAGTTTTTTTCTTTTATTATGCAATATATCAAATTACCACTGTACAAGTAGAAATAAGACTTTATGTTGTAAGACTGCTAAAACTGACATTGTTTTAGTTACAACTGGACCCCTTTAGTCTTACCTAATGCTGTCACACACCCAAGTCACAGATACTATTAAAATGGGGAAGAACCAGGCGCAATGGCACATGCCTGTAATCTCAGCGGCTTGGGAGGATGAGGCAGGAGGATCGAGTTCAAAGCCAGCCTCAGCAATGTTGAGGCACTAGGCAACTCAGTGAGACCCTGTCCCTAAATAAAATACAAAGTAGAGTTGGGATGTGGCTCAGTGGACGAGTGCCCGAGTTTAATCCTCAGTACTAATAAATAAATAAATAAATAAGTGAAATGGGGAAGAGCAAGCACATTTCCTCTTATGGATTGCACTGGATCCCCTCAAAATTAATATGTTGAAGTTAACCCCCCAGTACCTCAAAACCTGACCTTATTTGGAGGCAGTGTCTTTCTTTCTTTCTTTTGCATACCAGGGATTAAACTCAGGGGCATTTGACCACTGAGCATCCCAGCACTCTCCCACCTTTTTTTTTTTTTTTTTTTTTTAGGTACTGGGGATTGAACTCAGGGCACTGGACCATGGGGCATATCCCCAGCACTTTTTTTTTTAAGGTACCAGGGATTGAACTCAGGGGCACTCAACCATTAAGTCACATCCCCAGCCCTATTTTGTATTTCATTTAGAGACAAGGTCTCCCTGAGTTGCTTAGCACCTTGTTTTTGCTGAGGCTGGCTTCAAACTCCTCCTGTCTCAGCCTCCTCAATTGCTCAGATTACAGGTGTGCCACCACACCTGGCTTCCCCAGCCCTTTTTTGTATTTTATTTAGAGACAGAATCTCACTGAGTTGCTTAAGACCTAAGTCGCTGAGGCTGGCTTTGAATTTGTGATCCTCTTGCCTCAGCCTCCCGAGCCCCTGGGATTACAGGCATACACCACCACAACCAGCATCACTGTACCACTCTTGCAACTTTTTTTTTTTTTTTTTAATATTTTTAGTTGCAGTTGAGCATAACAAGTTTATTTATTTATTCATTCATTCATTTATTTATTTTATGTAGTGCTGAGGATTGAACCCAGTGCCTCACACATGCTAGGCAAGCACTCTACCACTGAGCCACAACAGGCAGCCCCATTCTTACAACTTTTGTCTGTTTGAAATAGTTTCAAAATAAAGTTAAAATTTTTAAGATAAATAAAAACAGTGACAAAATGAGTCATGCTCCTGGGAAGCCCACAGCAGATCCAGGGAGTATGGCCTGGAAAGACCTGCAACACTGGACAAAGCCCTGGCTCTACAGAAAGAGGATATGTTCAAAGCTATGATTTAAATGGCTTTATCTTTTCCATGATTTCCCCGCAAAATATTCAATATCCTTACAAATTGAAGGATCCTGGGATTTGGATCCAGAAAGAAGCACAACTATAAGTTTATGTTTGAGCAACCAATTGAAAAAAGTCTCCATTGACTCTGGTGACCCCCTTATGATTGGCTGTTACAGTCCTGCTAAGCTATGGTTTGGGAGACATGGCTTTAGAGTCCTTCTTCACAGGATCCATTCATGGACTTCTGTCAAACATCCTCACCTCCGATGATCTGCTCCAATGGCATCTGTGACTCCGCTAAAACCCTGTTCTCTAGAAAGTGAGGAAACAAAGCAATTTCAGCAAAGGTGAAGGACAGGCCCTACTCTCAGAAGAAGCCCACGTTCACCCAAGCACACTTCTTTCTCCTGAACAACCATCCCATCCCAGACACATCTCATGCCCTTTTCACTACCTTCACAACCAGGAACCTGGAGATATCTCCATCCAGGCCTTCAGAGCAGGAAGGGAATCAACTTCACGTACGAACAGCTCCCTGACATTGAGCCAATGTAACTTTAAAAACAGCTTAATTCTACCAGGATTCCTCAGGCTTGAATAATTGGCCAACCCTGCCTTAGACTTACTCCTAAACTCCCCCCGCACAGTCTTTGTCAAAGAAGTAATTAAGTCATTTTCCCCTATGTTCAGTATATCCCTCAAATCCTTTTTCTGTGAACAATGAATGGATGAATAATACCCCTTTGATTTTTTTTTTTTTTTTGTACCAGGGAGTGACCTAGGGACACTTCACCACTGAGCCATATCCCCATTTTTTTTTTCTTTTTTATTTTTTTAGTTGTAGATGGACAGTATGGCTTTATTTTATTTGTTCATTTTTATGTGGTGCTAAGGATCGAACCTAGTCCTCACAGGCGGCAGGCAAGTGCTCTGCCACTGAGCTACAGCCCCAGCACCCCCAACCATTTTTTTATATTTTATTTAGAGACAGGGTCTCAACGAGTTGCTTAGGGCCCCACTAAGTTGCTGAAGCTGGCTTTGAATTTGTGATCCTTCTGCCCCAGCTTCCTGAGCTGATGGGATCACAGGTGTACATCACTGTGCCTGGCAATAACACCCTTTGATTTGGGTCATTCTGAATTAACTCTAAGTGACTTCTCATTTCCAGCCACACATGGCCACACTCACTTCAAGAGGGCCTCCAGCTCCCGCTTAACTCTGCCCACCACAGGTGGCCCCTGGTAGATGAGGGCTGTGTACAGCTGCACGAGGGAGGCACCAGCCTGGATCTTCTCCAGCGCATCCTGCCCACTGCTGACACCACCGACCCCAATTATGGGAATTCTGCCTGCAGAGAAGAACATGGCAACACTGTGAAGAAGGATGTGAGAACCAGGACCTCAGTCTGGCTTCAGCCCCAAAGTCCCCACCCAGAACACAACAGATGAGGGAACAGTCACAACCAGAGGCGTGGGACACACACACAGCAGCAGACAGATAGCAGAAGCCTTGCCTTGGGTGAGCGCATACATCTCCCGGATGGTCTGAGTTGATAAATCACGGAGGGGCTTCCCACTCAGCCCTCCTGTCTCAGAGCGCAGAGCACCCTGGAGGCTAGCAGGGCGACTCACTGTGGTGTTCGTGACAATCAACCCATCGATGCCCAACTGCAGTGAAAGACAAAGAAAGAGTCTTTTGAATCACGGCACTGAGGAACTCAGAGAAGCTTCTCCAGAGGTCTGAGGCAGCCATCAGCCAGGGCCTACACTCACAGCCCTGGAAGCAAGAGCTACATGGGCCTCACTCCACTTCCTGTGGTGAATAAGTATCAGAATGAGCCTCAGTGTGACACAGCAGCCATCATCGCATCTGACAACCCACCCACAACATTCCACTAGAACAGGGTTAATCCTCAGAACAGCCTGCTTACAGTGCATTGTCTGAGGCTCTGGGTAGTGGGTGGTGGGACCAGGATCTGAACCCAGGATGGTTCAGTCTGTTTCCACTGCTCCCCTACACCACAGAGGCCTGGTGTTTAGACCCAGCGGAGAGGACAAGGCAAACAATACTCCTGTCCCAACTGACACTGGTCAGAGATGCAAGCACAAGCTGTAAGGCCCTTGCTGGATGAAGATAAGAAAAGAGGAAGGAAGAGGCATGAGAAAAAGACACATTCAAACAATTATTTGAACATACCCTCTTTACCATAAGATGAGTTACATGATGACAAATACCCAACAAGCCTCCAACATCATAGAGAATAAGTCACAAATCATGCCATTCTGGGATATCCCAGTGGACCAAAAGGCTTCTAACAACAATGAGAGGCACCCCCAGGCTTGGCCCAACTCAAACCTCTCTCGCCACACTGGCAATATCCTCCTTGTCCTGAGCTGTGAGATCAGGGGCAATCTTCACCAGTACTGCCGGCTTCTGCACTCCCTTCAAGGCATCTCTCTCCTGCAGCACCTAGGGAAGCACAGGCCAGAGACAGGAACCACAGCCCGGAGTTACAACCACAACCTGCAGTGCAAGTCAATGTTTTCACACAAGCTTCAAACTAAAGCAGGAGCAATTTCTCCTCTTCAGAAAACCTACTGTTTCCTGAAGCGACCCCACCAAGATAGATCTGGTTCAATTATTTTGAACCAAGAGATCCCCACTGCATCAGCTAATATCTTAAGGGTTTTGACTTTTGTTCCAAAAAAAATGACATGGAATACTTCACAAGCATGTGTGATAAAAGTCAATTCATGCACCGTGCTAGGTGCTAGGGATAAAATGATGAACCAGAGAGACATGTTCCTGCTCTTAGGAACCATACGGTTTAACAGCAGCACAGACAACTGAACATTCATTATTACACACAATCGGTATTGTGATAAGGAATCAGAGAGTGCTTTCAGGTCCAGCAAGGGCTCTTAACTGTCCAGGTGCGAAGGACAGCTTCTCATTGAAGATGCTAAAGCTTTGCCCAGGACAAAGGAGAGGCATAAGGAGGACAAGCTAGTGGAATGGGACTTGAAGAAGAGATGCAATGGCCCACCTTGGTCAGCAGGCAGCGCAGCTCGGCCTTTCCCTGAAGGCTCCGCAGTCCAGCTGTGTTGGGACTGGACACGTTCACTACCAGGTAGTCGGCCAAAGGGCCCAGGACCTGAACCCCCTCTGCATAGTCTGCAGCAGCATCCACCGACATTTTATTCTTCCCCAGGTTTATTCCCAGTGGCAGCCCATCTGTAAATATCACCAGTCAAGGTTCCGTCTCCCGCGCAACATTCTGAGACCATCCTTGACTCCACAGCCTGTGAACAGCTTCCAAACCTGAACTTTCCTACACCAGGGGACAAAAGCCCTAACTGCTACAGGTTGCTGCTGCCTGCTGACCTCAAAAGAGCACACATCTTTGAACAGGAAAGGCTGGGCAACTACAAGGATGTTTCACTGCATTCTGCCCTTTTTATTTTTAAAATTTAAATGGAAAATACAGAAATTAGGAGTGCAAATACTAATGCTAAAAAAATAGGTCTGAAGGTGTAATTCAGTGGTAGAGCATATGCTTAACATGCATGAGGCCCTGGGTTTAATCCCCAGCACCAAAAAAAAAAAAAGAAAAAAAAAACTTCAGAGAGGCAACTTTAACCAAGAGATGCTTATAGGTCTTGGGTCAAGTGATTGGCTGTGCAGTGGTGGAGCAAAAACAAAATTAAAGAAAAAGTATAAAATACTAGAAAGTATTTTCAATTATCATGCCTAAAATGTAGAAGCATAGTTATAAATTTATAATCTTAGTTCTCTGAGGAAAGGAACTTCCCCTTATGATTATGGCAACCATACATTATAGGACAGCCCTGATTATCCCTGTGGCCTGGGCTTAATTTTCATGCCTATTCTCCTTTCACTTTTAAAAGTACCTCAATTTGCATATCACTGACACAGCTACCATAATTAAAAATCAACAGCACTATCAATTGACTTGCATTTTGGGTCTCCAGAAAAATACATTTACAAAATCATGCTATGTGTGAAAGAAAGAGTTGTCTACACTTGGCTTCTCCTAAGACACTATCTCATCTGCAAAGTCAAGGGTACAGCAATGGTACAGGCTGCTTCTTCCATCTGATTCCTGGGAAAAGATCTAGAACACCAAGTTAGTTCACAACATGTCCATCCAGGGAGAACCAAAGGACAACACCCAGTCATGCTAGTCACCTTCTCAGACCCCAATCACATTTATATCATCAGCTTGAAGTATATAAGATGTGTGTAACAAACTTTCTGAGTGGGGTGAGGGTGAGGATTAGAACCCACTTAAAACTACAGTTATGTAAGCAGGTCTCCAAGCCTGCTTCAATTGTAAGCTTCAATGCTTTCCCACACAGGTAGACTGTCTTGAGAGTGTGGCTTTTATGGAGTGACCAGGGCTTTCATTAGTAGTCATCTGACCAGAATGACAAGATTCTGGAGTTGAGAATTGCAGAACTACCCTTTCCCCAAAGGGCCCATCACTTTTTATTCCTTGGCATGGTGCTAACAAGAAACCATCTTCAAGGCTCCTAGCTGCTGGCACACACAGATGCACAGAGCATGGCTCTAGATTGTGCTTCGCTCCAGGGAATGCAAGAACAGCTAGGGTGACAGGGTGGGCAAGGGAGAGCAGGAGATAAAGCTGGCACCAGAGCACTGTAGGTATAAATGAAGAAAAGGCAGACAAAAGGCAGAAGAGTGTTACAAAACATGAAAGTCAGATTACAACCTTCGAAGTTCCCAAATGGGAAGACCTGTTGTGTAGCAGGATCTGGTTCTGCCAAAGCTAGGGGTCTCTAAACACAATCACTTCCTGCTCCCACAAGGTGAAACTGCCAAATGGTTTAATATCTTCTGCCTCACTTCCTGAAATAAATGCATGTTTCCTCATATGTTACCAGGACATCTAATGAGACTAAGACCCAGGAAGTTCCAGAAGGACCTAAGGAGGAAGATTCTTCCTCCTGGCCTGCAGCCCACACAATCCCAGAGGGTGCCAGGGAAGTCAAGGTCAGGATGACACAACACAGGACTATGATCCCTAAGTGCCCCCACCCTTAGAGACAGCAAAGCACAGAGCCACAGGCAATAAGCAGCAGTATCTGGAAGGCAGCCTTCAGAAGTGCATATTGTTTCTTAGTCTTGAAGAATATTTCCCCAACACTCACATTAACTGCCCCTAAATGGGAGGAGTAGGAGTAACTCTACTTTTCCTTCTTTAGGCTGTTCTGTACCTACTAACTCTTCTAAAATATATATTATTACTCATACACGGACAAAAGGATAGCAGATAAGACGAAGTCGGCCCTCAGTCCTGCTCACATCTTGGCTACGCTGGTGGGCACAGGGGAGAGTTCTGTCTGGCTCACTTCCAGGTTCCCCTAGATGATACAGCAAAGGTCACTTGTGAAGCAGAACCAGTGAGGCTTTGCGAAATAAACTGTGAGACTGAGCTAAAATCTTGGAAGTTGTACTAGAACCAGGAAAATGGAGAGGAGCCTGAGTTCCCCAGTGGTTTTTCCTATTGCTCAGCTGTATTCATTTCCCGAGGAATGCTCCCAACATTTCTTCCTCTAATGGGTGAAGAAAGCCCTCCCATGCACCTCTACTTTACCTTCTGTGAGCTTGGTCTGCTTCTGCTGTCTGGCCCGCAACCTGTGTTCCACCACTGAGAGTCCGTGGCTGTTAAATCCGTATCTGTAGCACACAGGCCAATAGGGGACGGGGCAAGGTTAGAAGGCAAGATTTTGGAAAAAGCACCATAAGCACTTCTACCATATACTAAATACTGACTTTATAAATCAAAAGAGAAAAAAAAATCAGAATCAGTTCTTAAAGTTCCAAGGTCTAAACTCCCCTGGGACTTCTAGAGAACATGCCAGAACACTTTGAATGACAAAGGAAACAAGCATGGTGGCACATGCCTATAATCCAAGCAACTGGAGGATGAGATGGGAGGATGGCAAATTCAAAGCCAGCCTCAAGCAATTTAGAAGGGCCCTAAGCAACTGAGTGAAACCCTGTCTCAAAAAAAGAAAAAGAAAAAAAATAGGGCTGGGATACAGCTGAGAGGTAGAGGGCCCTGGGTTAAATCCCTAGTACGACAAAGCACACACGTGCACATGCACACACACTCACACAAAGGCAAAGATTAAAATGTGTGAAAAAGCTACTCAGTTAGCTACCACTGGAAGCAGCCCAGCCCTGCCTGGATCCTACCTCCACTCCTACAGGGCTGAGCCCTCGCCACTATCTGATAACACAGACTCTCCACCTCCCACTTCCACTTCCTGTTTCCACCTCCAAACACTGCTCCTACCACCCCACACCCCCATCCTTTCTGCCTCCTTCCTCCTTCCTGGCCTGGATCAAATGCTGCCTCTCTCCTTACATAAAGCCCCCAACCACAAGGGATTCTTCACTCTTGGCATTCACAGGGCACTTTATGCCTGTCTTTCTCCTGGATCGGGATACTCATCTATGCTTAAAGTTTCCACACCAGGTTATAATCTTCAAGGCAAGAGACGTGTCTCCCTCCCATATCACCTGTACCCTTAGACAGCCCAAGAAGGCAGGGACTTCATATCTCTTTTTCATTTCTGAATCCTCAGTTCCACTGTGGGGTGTTGACCTCTGTCCCTTCCTCCTTGTTTGTGCCATGCAGATTAAGGAGGCTAAAAACACAAGTGCCAAGAGCACCGGATTCCTATCCCATCCCACTCATCAACAGGATTCTGCCAAGTAACGTCATCCTGAGACCTGCAGTTATCTGTGGCAGCTGAATCAGAAACATATTTTGGCTGGCCAAAGCTACTGATGGCAGCCTGCATTATAGCAGAAAAATCAATAACTTGATCTCAGATGCCAGATTTCCCTGAAAAAAGCACAATAAAGCAAGAAACTCAGTGACATAAACTTAGGATAGGTCAGTCTCCTAGAAGGCCATTAATAGCCCCAAGATGCCTATAAAATCTCCCCAAGGGGTTCTCCAAAACTCTTTTGTTATCAAAAAGCAGGATCATGGGGCTGGGATTGTGGCTTAGCAGGAGACTGCATGCTTACTACGTGTGAGGCACTAGGATTGATCCTCAACACCACATTAAAAATAAATAAATAAAGCAACTACAACTAAAAAAAATATTTTAAAAAAAGGCAGGAACTTCTTTATTTTCTGGGTTTGTTGAAGTTTAAAAAAAAAAAAAAAATCACCAAAAAAAAAGGAAGGTTTTGGATGATCTAGAAGGATTTCTATTTCTAAAAGCAGCTGTGTGTACTGAATACTAAATACTCCTATTTCCTGAAGGTGGGGCTGCTTAACACAGAGCTGCTAGCCACTCGTGGCTCCTCAGCACTAGAATGTGGCTGGTCCAGTGAGAGGTACTGGACACAAAAGGAACACTAGCTTTGGAAGTATTGGTGCAAGTAAAAGAAGGTAAATAGCTAATTAATAATTTCTGTATTGACCACATATTTAAATGATGATATTTAGAATATATTATTTATAATTAAATCATAATTACCAATAATGTTATTAACATCATTCATTTCTCTTTTCTGTTTTAATGTGGTCACTAGATCTTTTAAATTACACACGGGGCTCATACTATTTCATTGAACAAGAGCACTGGACTAATAATATGAAAAAAACACGAACCACGCGAAGTTCAACGAGCCTAAGGCATACCAAGCTCTCCTACTCTGGGGACTGAACCCAGGGAAGTTGTACCACTGAGCCACATCCCCAGCCCTCTTCTGATTATTCTCTCTGTGACCCTACCTAAGTTATTAGGCTCTCTGAGCCTCAGTGTAAAGCCATGTTAAACTGACATAACACCTAGTTTCCAAGGCTGGTATGAGGATCTCTGCCTGGCACACACTAGATGCTCAACAGGATTGCTGAACAGAGTGACAGAAATGACAGGAAAATGTCCTATGTATAAGATAAAACACTGAGGCAGCCTTTCCATCTCTGAGAGCCCAGCAGGACAGAGGCACCCATCAACATGGGGCTGCAACCCACCTGTTAATGACAGCTTGGTCCTCGGGCAGGCGGAAGACTCTGGGCCTGGGGTTTCCTTCCTGAGGCTTGGGAGTCACACTTCCTACCTCAACAAAGCCAAAGCCCAGCTTATACAAGCCATCCACAGCTTCCCCATGCTTGTCAAATCCTGCAGCAATTCCTACTGGATTTCGGAATTTATGGCCCAGAACTTTCACTTCCTGGGAAGATAGAAACAAAGACAGAGGTACAAAAGGCTATAGTGGTGTTTCTCAAAGCGTGCTCCCTGGAACACCCATGTCAGAATTCCCTGGAGAGCCTATTAAACATCCCCAGAACTACAGAATCAGCAGGGGACAAAGGGCAGTGAAGCTGAGCAAATCTATCTGCAACAGCACTCTTCAGGTGATTCTGAGGCTGCTGGAGTTTGAAAACTATGAGGCTTTATTTATCTTATCAATCCTGGGGAGAAAACAGCATTTCTCCCACAGGTTGAACAGGACACAGGCACTGTCTTTTCCTATGGTTAAGACTAGTATCTTCTTGGGCAAGAAAGGGTGACTCCTGAGTCATCCCCTAGGTTGTGCTACTCTAAACCCTAAAGGGAACGCTGGGCAGCAAAATCCAGATATCAGTATAATAAGTCAGCCCCAGTGCATCCCTCTCTCCAATAAGAGAGGCTAATAAGCAGCCCCAGCCACATCCCCCAGTCTCCAGAGAGCTGGAGGAAGGATGGGGCTCAGCCAGGCAGAACTCAGTGCTGGCTCCAGCAACTTGAGAGGAAGAGCAAGTAACTCTCAAGGTGAGGCCACCTGATGCTGGAAGCCGGAGGTAAGAAAGGTCTCTGAGCAGGGAGAACAACAACGATGAAGGTGAGAATGAGCGTGAGGCACTTTGGGGCTGTAAGGCAAGAAGTGTGGCTGGACTCAGGGCCTTCCTCAGGGACAGTGGTGCTCAACCCCGGCTGCACCATAAACTCCCTGGGCAACTTATAGGCCAGCCTCAGAGATTATGGTTACACTTGTCTGGCGGCAGAATCCAAGTATGACATAAAGCACCTCTGGAGAGTCTAACATACAACCATGATTGAGAACCAAGAAGGCGGGTATAGTGGTGCACATCTATAATCCCAGCAACTCAGGAAGCTGAGGAGGACCGCAAGTTCAAAGTCAGCGTCAGCAACTTAGTGAGACACTGTCTCAAAATAAAAAAGGGCTGGGGGGCTGGGGATGTGGCTCAAGCGGTAGGTAGCGCGCTCCCCTGGCATGCGTGCGGTCCAGGTTCGATCCTCAGCACCACATACAAACAAAGATGTTGTGTCCGCCGATAACTAAAAAATAAATATTTAAAATTCTCTCTCTCTCTCTCTCTCTCCCTCCCTCCCTCTCTCACTCTCTCTTTAAAAAAAAAAAAAAGGGGGGGCTGGGGATGCAGCTCAGTAGTAAATTGCCATTGTCCCTGGGTTAAATCCTCAGTACAAATAAATAAATAAATAAATAAATAAAGGAGTGTGGGATTCGGGGGCAGAGAAAGAGAACCAAGGACTTAAAGAAATGGTGAAGAACTAAAACTAGAAAGGTTGAGTAAGAAGATTAAGAAACCCGGCTGTCAGCTGAGGAATTATAAACTATAGACATAATGACATATCTGGAGTCCCAGCTACTCAAGACACTGAGGCAGAAGGATTACTTCTCAAACCCACGAGTTTGAGACCAACCTGGACAACATAGTGAGACCCTATCTCAACAGCTGGGAAACTCAATTCTACATGAGCTTCTGCAGGTGTAAACCACGCAGTTGTGTGCAGATCGACAGTGCATGGGCCATGCTGGCTCTGTAGGCTGTGCTTACTGGACACAGCTCTGTACCACTCCAGGTATAAGCTCACCTCCTTCCAATTTTACCATCTCTGCATCACACTCTTTTTTTTAATATTTATTTTTTAATATGTGTAGTTGGACACAACATCTTTATTTTATTTGTTTATTTTTATGTGGTGCTGAGGATTGAACCCAGGGCCTCGCACATGCTAGGCGAGCACTCTACCACTGAGCCACAACCCCTGCATCACACTTTTTACTCCCACATTTCTGCTTCCAGGCTTTCACACTAGCAGGTTAGAGTGAGGAAGGCTTAATGAAAGCAAGGTTCTTCCTGATCCTACAGTGCCTTAAAATGACACGGCTGCTCAAAATTATACACTGGGAAAATGAAAAGGGCTCTAAGATAGCAAGGAGATATGTAGCAAAGGCCCCTTATTCTCTAACAGTGACTCTCTCTTAAAGAGCTCTAAAAGCTTCCAGCTTCGGTTTTTATGTTCAAATCATTCTGCTGTCATCTATTTGGTAGAAAAAATGTCTCAAAAGGAAACTTCCAAGGCTTACACGAGGATACAGATTCTGTGAGAACACGCCATCTTCTGTTTTGTTGCAGTAACCCCAGAACATCACAGTAATAGTGCCCCGAGGGGCCTTATATGTGGCTGAAGGAGGCAGAAGAATGTGTTCCCATGTCTACCTCACAGGCTTGACCAGACATACCTGTGTCACATTAGAATTTAATGACTAGCAGGATTCCCGATTCTGCCACTGAATTTCAGCTACTCAAGACCTCAGCAAGACAGGATAGTAGACAGGGTTGGATGCCAGAGCCAGACTCTAGGTTTGAACCCTGGTTCTGCCATTTTCTAACTGTGTGGCTTTGGGTAAGTTACTTAATCATTGTTACCTCAGACTCCTGACCTACACGTGGAGATGACAGTAGGACCTGCCTCAGGAAGTAGTTGTGAGGATTAAAGGGGAACTGCCTTACATGATTAATCTCCATATGAGTTATATAATGACCACTATTATTATGTAATTATGATATATGATAAAAATGATTGCTTAGATTGAGTTCCAGATTTACTCTGCTAACCTAGGGCTCTGAGACTTCAAGCTTCCCCCTTGTATCTAAGGCACAGGAAATTCCAAGAGTACTTACCAGCATGTCAGAGTCTTGAAATGTGGCTCGAGGAAGGAGCCCCAGGGAGATGAAGCGAACAGCCAGCCTGTGGGCTAACTCTGGGTCCAGCAGCCTCTGCAGAGCCGGCATCAGGTATTCAGTATAGAAATGCTCATCCCCTGTGGCTGTCAGGTAGGAGGCACAGAGAAGTCCTCCACCCCCCAGGATTACTACAGCATCCAGAGCTCGCTTCTGGGAAGAAAAAAAAAAAAAGTCCATTAGAGGAATCCTAACAAGGCCAGGTTGCAGCATCCTCCCTGATCCTTTTACCCCTAGGCAGATAGGACCAAATGATATGTCACAAGAAGCAACATCCCTCACCATCCGTTGATACTAATCTCCTTCATTTACAGTCCATCTTACAGACCAGTCTCTATAGTTATATATACACTGTGCTTACAGACTCTGGCTGAAGACTTTCCTTAGGATGGTAGGCCAGGAGTCAAGAGTTGTAATACTATCCTCCAGGGGACATATTGGGGCATTTTTACTGGTTACAGTGACAGAGCAATGCTAATAGACTTAGCATGTAGAAATCAGTAAAGTCACACATTCTTCTTTGCTTGAGGCTGACACACATGGTCCATATTGACTTTTGAACATGCTACTGACATTCAGGCCATCAAAAAAAACTTCATGCCAGGTGCGGTGAACACACCTATAATCCCAACAGCTCAGGAAGCTGAAGTAGGAGGATTGTGAGTTCAAAGCCAGCATAAACAAAAGTGAGGCGCTAAGCAACTCAATGAGACTCTGTCTCTAAATAAAATATAAAATAGGGCTGCAGATGTGACTCAGAGGCCTAGTGTTGTGGGGCAGGTTGCTCAGAAAACACACCAAGTCCCAGTTTTGTCCAAACTGAAGAGTCTTTATTCCGACCGGCCAGGATTGCTTCCCACAGGACCAAGTTGTCTCTGTAGAAAACAGCCTCAAGATTCAACATTTTAGAGTATTTAAAGGCAAAAACTGCAAAAACCACATCCAGGTTAATGTAGCTGCAAGCAAGCAGGGGTACAGAAGCTGAATCGAGCAGTTAGCTAAACAATGCAATGGGTACATTGGTATTTCCTACTGGACTTTCCAGGTTGGCAAAGCAGCAAGCAAGCAAAAAGGAAGTGGGTTACAATGACCCTAGTTGAGTAAAAGTTAGAGAATGGTTACTAATGTCTAGACAATCAATCTCTGACAGGGTACACTGCCCAAGAAAAATAGGAACCAAAGAAAGAACAATTTTACATTATATAAGAATTACCATTTTGTGTTGCCAAGTATGCTATGCTAGGTAACTATTAATGGGTACAGAGGCAGGGCTTTCCCATGGGAGAAGCAATTCTTACATGATATGGAGTCTCAGGGTAAAATGGAGTCTGTTTGGTCATTGTCTATATAACATGGCCCATAACACGAGTGTCCCTGGATTCAATTGCCAGTATCACCCAACCCCCCCCAAAAAAAACACTCTATATTATCTGAACCAAGAAGTACATAAACTAGTTCCTACATGGTTTTCATAGGCATTGACTTTTCCAGGAATAAAATTACCTTGTCAATTGAAGGACAACTATATTATTTTGCACAAAACATTACAAAAATAATCAGTCACCATTTCAAAAAATGGTGCTTTGCTTGGGGTGTTTGACAAAATAACACATCTGTGGAACTTGATTTTTCGAGTGGAAGTTTAAACACCCTGCCAGGTGTGGTGGCGCATGCCTATATTCCCAGCAGCTTGGGAGACTGAGACAGGAGAATTTCGAATTCAAAGCCAGCCTCAGCAATTTAGCGAGGTGCTAAGCAACTCAATGAGACCCTATCTCTAAATAAAATACAAAAACAGGAACTAAGGATGTGGCTCAGTGGTTGGGGTGAGTGCCCCTGAGTTCAATTCCCAGTACACCTCCACCAAAAAAGAAGTTTAAATACCCCACCAGACCTCTCACTTAACTGAGTCATGTCCTGATATTTACATATGTAGATTGTATGTTGTTGATGTTTTAAGCTTATAAATAGGAAGATTATTACCCTGAAATGGAAAATTATAAAGGGGGTCACAATATAAAAGGAGCTTCAGAGGATGCTTCAGGATAGTGGAGGACCACTATCCTAGCTCAAAAGTGGTTCACAATTCTTTTCTCTCACTATCAGATGCCAAGTCACTCCATTCTTCATTAGTTGAATCATTCAACAAATCTGAGCTCAAAGGTGGGCAAAACAGACCTGGTTCCAGCTCTGAGGCAAGTGCAATCTCATGAAGAGACAGGTAAACTTAATGATCGTGCAAATATGTAGCTATGACAATTGCTATGAAGGAAAAAGGTACTGTATAGTATAATGGAAGGACCCAAAAAAAATCCCAAAGGTAAGTAGAGGCTTCTTAAGGAAGTAACTTAAAGCTGATCTTCAAAGAATGGATGAGTTAACCAGGAAACAGTAAGGGGAGGGAAAAGCATAAAGGCTCTCTTGGAAGCAAAGAAGAGAAACTCCCAGGAATGTGAGAGCAGAGAAAGTCTCTTTGGAACTGAGGAAAAACATGACTTTAAACGAGATAGGACAAATCGGCCTGGATCAGAATAAAGATTTGGATTTTATTCTCTAAACAAAGAAGTGATGTTATCAGATTTGCCTTTTAAAGATCGCTCCAAGAAGTTAACGTAGACCGAGTTTTCACCTCTCATCCATAAGACTGTAAATCTCCTCTCAAGTCCATCAGCAAATACTTGAGCACCTATCACACATTAGACCTTAGTGATACAACTAAGAACTCGTTACACAGATCCCCACAAAACTTTTTCTAAAAGGGTTGGGGGACCATGTTTGACTCCACTTTCATTCCTCTTGGATCCCCGCACAAAATGCTAGGCGGTCAAGCCCCTGTGCTGGCTCAACTGAAAAGTGGCCTACGTGCATTTAGTCAAATCCGCATCTGCCCAGACGTGGCACGTGTCCTACACACACCAAGTACTCGGGTACTTGGATTTGCAAGTGCCCCCAGAGACACACAAACGTTCCAGAAGAACCCGCGCTCGGAGACATCTTCTTTATACACCTCGCCTGGCGTACCCCCCAAGGTCCTGCCGCCCAAGTCCCCACCTGGACTCTCCCTTGCCGACCCAAGTCCCATTTCCAGACTCACTTTCAGTTGTCTCCACGCCATGCTCCTAATACCATTGGGCCGGCCTCTGTCTCGTCTTCATTGGCGGAAATGGCGGAGGCCCCGCCCACCCCCGTCCAGGGGTGCCAACTCACCAATCGTGGGGCGGGTAGCGGGAGTAGGGGCCCGCGGCGGCGGGGGAAGACCGCGTTCCGCCCCGAGGTTCTGGTTGGACGTTCGCGCGCGTGCGCATTTCTAGAGGCCACGCCTCTTCCGCCACAGACTCCAAGTGTCGTCTAGTTGCTTTGGGTAGTTGAGGTGCAGGCGGGATACGGGGCTGCTGCCCAAGGCCCGTCTGCCGTCTGGAGTTTCTGTTCCTGTGAGGAGCCGCATCTCGGGCGGAAAGAAAAGGCTCCCAGAAGTCTCTAAAGTGGGGAGTGGACTCCTCCAAGGTCTGCAGAAGAGTCGAAGTCTTACCCACGGGGCTTCCCTAGCGCCTGGAGGTTCCCGTGCTGCCCCCAGGCTTCCACGGCCGCAGGACCCAAGAAAGGAAACCACAGCCCGAAGGTTGCGTTGTGATTTTCACGGGCCCTTTCCTAAAAATATTATATTTTACAGAGTCTACACACATCAAAATACGTTGTACCGCACAAATCCAATTTTTACTTGTCTATTTAAATAATAAGAATTTTACTATTGTGTTAATATAAATATGAATATACTAATATGTATAAACTTTTCTCTGCTTAGAAGTAAATTATTCTTAAGCTGTTGAACTGGAAATTGAACCGAGGAGCGATCTGTCACCCTGCCCTTGTTTTTTGAGACCCTCAGGTAAACTCCGCCCCCGTCCCTCCCACCACCCTCACCCCCACCCCCCGCACTCTACCACTGAGCCATAACCCCAACCTCCAGAAGGATAATTTTTTAAGTCATCTTTTTAAACTTATCTTTTTCTGGGCCTCAAGCAGTCCTCACCAACACAGGAAGAATTACCTTCCTCAAGTTATCCTTCCTGTGTTAATGAGGACTGTGTGAGGCCCAGAAAAAAGTTCTTTCCATATGAACAGACTATCGTGAAGGGAAATTACAACATGCTTCATCCATTCTGATTATTTTTCCCAACAATTTTAAAATTAAAAGAGTAGCTCTTTAAGACCTTTCAGTACTACATTTAAAGTTTATATCCACAAAAACATGTTTTAATGTACCTAGTACTATTGTATGTCTCAGATTTTTTTCCTAGTACTTGGAATTGAAACCAGATATTCAGGCATGCTAGGCAAGTCTACTACCACTGAGCTACATCCCATACCCTTTCAGATTTGAGACAATGTCTTGCTAAGTTGTCAAGTCTAGTCTTGAGCTTGTACTCCTCCTTCCTAAGTTTCCCAAGTAACTGGAATTATATGTGTGTGCTACCAAGCCCACCTCTATATCTCTAATTTTTAACTATTAATATGTCTTGAAAATTCTTGATTTTTCTAAATAATAATGTCATCATCTTCCTTAATCCCACAACTTACTGAGATATCTCTAAACTTTACCCAAGTCTAAGATTAAAAATAAAGTTGAAATATATGTATCCCACATCTATTCATCTATAATACATATTTTAAACATATATAAGACTGGAACTTTCCTTCTTCAGTCAGTCTCAACATTATTTTTCTGGGACTGAGGAAGGAACCCAGGGCCACCTCATGAATACTAGGCAAGTGCTCTACCACTGAGTTACATCCCCAGCCTTCAAGTTTTTTTTTTGTTTGTTTGTTTGTTTTTAATGAAAACTTTCAACCATACAGAAAGTTGAGAGACTTTTACAGTGAACATCCACATATTCAAAGATTCTACAATTGACATCTTACAAAACTTACTTTATAGCATATATTCTTGTATCCACCCCACAATCCATATTTTTAAGCTTTTTTATGATTACATGTATCTACACATGTGGTAAAATTAGAAGTACACACATATGCACCTGCTTGTAAACCTGGTGAAATCTGACTAAAGTCAATGCATTGTGTCAATTCCCAGTTGTGATATTGTACCACAGTTCTGCAAGACATTACTATTAGGGGAAACTGAATGAAAGGTATATAAGCCCTATTTCTTATAGTTGTATGTAAATCTACAATTTTGGCTTTATTTGCAGTACCAGGGATTGAACCTATGGCCTCATGTGTGCTAGTCAAGTGCTATGCCCCCCAACCCTGTACCAACCTATACCCCCCAGCCCTTTTTATATTATTTTGAGTCAGGGTCTTACTAGATTGCCTAGACTTGTCTGGAACTTACAATCCTACTGTGTCAGCCTCCCAGGAAGCTGGGATTCCTGGTCAGGAGTGATTCTTTTAATTGTACATAAACCAAAATATTTCTTTTTTGTGGAGATTGAACCCAGGGCCTCACACATGCTAGGCAAATCCTCTATGACTGAGTCACATCCCCAGCCATATATGTACATATTTCGGTGGGGAGGGGTTACCAGAGATTGAACTCGGGGGTGGTCAACCACTGAATCACCTTCCCAGCCCTTTTTATTTCATATTTTGAGACAAGTTCTCACTAGGTTATTTAGAGCCTCCCTAAGTTGCTGAGGCTAGTCTGAAACTTGTGATCCTCCTGTCTCAGTCTCCTGAATCCCTGAGATTATAGGTGTGCACCATCATGCCCAGCCCAATAAAAATATTTTTAAGGGGTTGGGGTTGTGGCTTAGTGGTAGAGCCCTTGCCTAACATGTGTGAGGCACTGGGTTTGATTCTCAGTACCACATATAAATAAATTAATAAAGTAAACAGTTTCATCAACAACTAAAAATAAACATTTTAAAAGGAAAAAATACTTTGAGATTACAATGGCAAAAAAAAAGTAAAAACTTTTTCAAGTTCATGTGTCCAACAAAGCAGGGAAATTGGATCCCATATTTGCTTTGAAAAATAGCAAAGAAAAATGTAGTTATGCCAAGGAAATGGACACTTGGTTGCTGGTAGAGTAAAATCTGGCAATATATAGCAAAAGCCTTCAAATTCTGCATCCTTTTCCTTAAGAAGTGTCACCTCTAAGGATTATCCTGTGAAAATTCAGAGGTTTTATAATAAGTTGCAACTTAAATGTCCAACAATAAGGCATTGGTTAACACATTGAGACAACCATGTAGAAGAATCTAGATCAAACACAACAAAAAACAGAAAGTGTAACAATGTGTAAAATTATCCCACATACATTAAGTAAAACAAAAATAAGGGTATATTCCAAATTTTAAGTTGTTTTTTTTTAATAAATCTCTGCTTTTCAATATTTTTTAATTTTCCCTTTTTCCAAATTTTTATAATAAACATTTAGTTAAAAAAATAAAAAGTTTTTGGGGAAAGTTAGAAGGAGGGACAGAAGAGACAATTAGTCTCTCTGCAGTGGAAAACTTGGCAGGACCATCCTTGACTAAGTCTAGTTCTTGAGACAGTCCACTAGAGGGCGACTTTAGTTCTGCAGAGCTGACACCTAGAATTGCCACCCCATACCCAGAACTGCAAAAGTAGGAGTAGGGAGAAGGACCTCCTGCCCTCCTTTACCCACCAAGCCTCTGTCTTGGTGGTTTACCCCCTGGCCTCTGTCTCCTCTGCTGGCTATGCCTGGGAAGCACATGCAGAACAGCATAAAGCACTCGGCAGTCAAGCCCACTGCAGAGAGGAAAATCACCTATGCAGATTCTTTTTTTTTTTTTTTTTTGTCTTTTTTTTTTGTGGAACTGGGGGTTGAACCCAGGGCTTGCCACTGAGCTACATCCCAGCCCCCAGGCAGATTCTTCCTGGTGAGATGAGGTCAAGGGGAATTGTAAGGAATGGGAGATATTTCTACTGGGAGAACTTAAGGTCTTAGTTCTAAGATACCAAGAATTTGGGGGACTAAATTGAGATTTAACCCTTGGAACTTCTAAAAGTCTAGGTTCACTGGTCTAGCTCTCTATTGAAGGATTTCTTGAGGCGAGGGGCAGGGGGCAGTTCTGGGGATTTAACCCTGGAGTGCTTTACCACTGAGCTACATCCAGAGCTCTTTTTACTTTTTGAGACAAGATCTTGCTAATTTGCTTAGGGTCTCACTAAATTTCTGAGGTTGGTCTGAAACTTATGATCTTCCTGCCTCAGCCTCCTAAGTCACTTGGATTACAGGCACGCTCTACAACATGGGGCTAGAAATCAGACTTAAGGATTTCTACCTAAAGGTCAATCATCTCCTTCCTAACCTGTAAAAAGATTACAGAAGTAAGAGCATGGTCCTGGGGCCCACTTGTTTAAATAGGAGGTGCAATTCCAAGCATTTTCCAAGTGCTCCTACCATAATCAAGAGAAGCTGGAGAAATGTCAGTAGACTTTGGCTGCACCAAAAAAATGGCTGCACCTCTGGTCATCCCAAGAGCCTATTCCCTGTACCCCAACTAAGCAGGTTTGATTTATGACTGTTCATCCAGATAAGCCCAGGGGAGGCTGAGTCCCATCAGTATGTGTCAAAAGAAACTAGAAAACAAAAATGAGGATTCACTTACAGCATGGACATAACCATGGTTCAGTGACTCCTGGGACAGGAAGGATCTCCACGGGAGATATTTTGGTCTTGTGTAATTTTTCCCAGCTCTGTGACTGTTTCTGTGCAATTCTTGTGTGCTTATCCAGTTCAGTCCCACAAACAAGCATTGAATATGTTTAGTTTGCTGAGAACTGTCCTAGGAGTTAATGGAAAAAAGATAGAATCTCACCAGCAGGAGGAGTTATTGTGCTTTGCCCTGGACAATGTTGAAGAAAGACTAAAGGGACTAGGAATATAGCTTAGTGGTAGAGTGCTTGCCTAGCACCACAATAAAAAAATGCTTAAAATATTATTTTTCCCCCAGTGCTGGGGATCTAACCCAGGGCCTCACACATTCTAGGCAAGTGTTCTCCCTCTGAACCACATCCCCCAGCCCCTGGAATGCTTCTTGTTCAGAATCTTTCATCCAGTTACCAATCCTTTGTCATTATATAACTTTATATTCTCATTAAATAAGCTATATTCTGGAAATTATTATATTTATCTCATGATTGATGGTTTCTCAATGAAATAAGAAATTCCTAGATTTCTAAAAGAATCTGAAAGATTCTGAGCATGGTTGCACACACCTGTAATCCCAGCAAAGGGTTGGGGATGTGGCTCAGTGGTTAAGTGCCCCTGAGTTCAATCCCAGTTCTTTAAAAAAAAAAAAAAAAAAAATCTAAAAGACATGTTCACCTTGCACACAAGCTGCCTTTTCTTAGAGGAGTACTTGGTATGAGGAGCATTCTTGCAGGTGCAACTCCTGCTTGTTGCATGTTGATTCTTTTTCAGTTCAGTTTCAGATGATGACAGTTTTTGGCTCAGGGCACATTTTTTAAAAAAATTATATTTCATTTTATTTATTTTCTTTTTTTTTTTAAGAGAGAGTGAGAGAGAGAATTTTTCAACGTTTATTTTTCAGTTCTCAGGGACACAACATCTTTGTTTGCATGTGGTGCTGAGGATCGAACCCAGGCCGCACGCATGCCAGGCGAGCGCGCTACTGCTTGAGCCACATCCCCAGCCCATATTTATTTTCATACTGGAGTCAAATTCAGGCCTTGTGCATATTAGGCAAGTGTTCTGCCATTGAGCCACACCCCCAGCCCTCAGAGTACATTCTATTTGCAGTAGGAACTTGATGTTAAATTAAATATTGAGTGGATCAAAATGACTTGAACCCTGGGCAGCAGAAGTTTATGCCATCACGGTAGGCCTGGTCTTCTCTTGGACTCCTTAGCTCTGTAGTACAGTGTCATGCTCCAAAAGTACAAGCTGGGGGGGCTGGGATTGTGGGTCAGTGGTAGAGCTCTCGCTTAGCATGCATGGGGCACCAGTTTCCATCCTTAATAGCACCTAAAAACAAAGAAGGGGCTTGGCCTGGGGCTCAGTGGTAAAGCACTTGCCTAGCATGTGGGAGGCACTGGGTTCAATCCTCAGCACTACATAAATAAATAAAGATATTGTATATAAAACAATATATAAAGAAATAAAATAAAGGTATTGTGTCCATCTACAACTAAAAAATATTTTTTTTTAAAAAGTACAGGCTGAAAGTCAGACTGCCCAGTTTCAAATCCTGGCTTTTCACTGAACCAGCAGTATGATCTTGGCTAAATTACTTTTTTGCCTCCATTTCTTTCTCTATGCAATGCGGGTAATCTTAACACCTATCCTAAAAAACTGATGTGAAGATTCAAAGGTCAATAAATCTAAGTTCTTAAACAGTGTCTGGCACATTGTAATTAACCGTGGCTACTAGGGCTCCACTAACCTGGAGAGCTACACAGTTGATACTAGCTATCTGGGCATGCTAAAGAACAGCTAGAGCAAATCTGTGAATATAGATAATAGAATTAAGTAGGCACAGGATGAAAAGCAGTAAAAGTGGACACTGCTAACAGGGTTTCTCCTTTCGGCTCCTGAAAATCTTTAGTTTGGGGTTTGATGTAGTCTAGCCGGCTATTCCCACTTTGTTCAGGAACTGAACAAATGGCTTAAAACCCAAACCATTCAGGGTGTCCAAAGTGTTGTACCCATATTGTAAAAACCAGCTGACTTTTCTCCAGTTTTGTCAGGGCAGGTTTGGGAAACAGTTTGATAATACCCAGTGGCATATTATAAATAGTGTATTGCATTTTTCTTTTTTCCTTTATCTGGGTATGGTTTCCTAAGTATATATAAAGCTGCCCCTATCTAGACTGGGGTTGTGGCTCAGTGGTAGAGTGCTTGCCTAGCATGTTTTTGTTTGGTTTGGTGTGTGTTTGATATTGGGGTTCTTTGTCTCTTTTTTCCAGTGCTGGGGATCAAACCCAGGGCTTTATGCATGCTAGGCAAATACCATACAAGCAATACAGTTGTTTTCAAGCAATACAAGGGGCTTAGTAAGCCATAATATCTAGCCTTCCTATCATGTTTCATTCACTTACTGTATAGTATTCCATTGCATGGATGCACTATATTTTTCATAGCCAGCTCCCTAGTGATAGACATTTAGATCATTTATAATAACTTATAATTAATATTACCATTAATATCCTTGTGTGTACTTAATTTCATACATGTGTAAATGTATCTGTATGATAAATACCTTGAAAAAGCTGCATTAGGTCAAAATATGTTTTATTTTGTTTTGGTACCAGGGTATTTAACCACTGAGCCACATCCCCAGCCCTTTCTTGTATTTTATTTAGAGACAGGGTCAAACTGAATTGCTAAGTGCCTCACTAATTTGTTGAGGCTGGCTTTGAACTCAGCCTCCTGAGTCACTGGGATTACAGGCATGTGCCACTCCTCCCGGCAAAATATGTACATTATTTATAAAGATATTGCCAGATTGTACCAACAAACACTCCTCTTAGTAAAGTGTAATTAGTAGAGCATAAAAGTCTACCCAAGGGGCTCTGAAATGTATGAAAAACTTTGCAATTGCACTCAGAAATGCAAGTTAGAACTAAGGTACCATTTTTCTTCTTCATATGAGCAAGATTTGCTTCTGCTCTTTGCCCGTTTTCATTCTATCTTCATATAGTATGATTTTAAGAAAGTAAATCTGTGTTACTGTCCTGATGTAGGACAGATGATTCTGGACACCTGAGGAATTTTCAGGAAGCAGGTTTATTTAAGTTGCAGCAGTTCAGAGGTGCTAATGCCTAAAAATCTCTGGACAGATCTGGAAATTCTTTTAGATTTATGCTCAGTGGGGGTTTACATAACAGTGGATGGCTATGGCAGTTACTTTTTGTTTCATATTTTAGGTCAGACAGAGGTTCCACAAGTTTTTACCAAGGAAAATAGAGATAATAACTTGCATAGCAAGCTCTGGAGACAGAGTCTGTCATACCATTTGTCTGCAAACCTGGCATCTACAAGAAAGAGGAAGCTTCAAATCACAATGTGCTCTCTGAAGAAATCCTGATGACATTCTTTGTAAAAATCTTGCTGACAAGAAGAGAAGCTTATGTTACAATTATAGTATGGGTCTCTTTTGGGGGTTCACATCAGTCTCACTCAAAACCTCCCAGTGGATCCCCATCACACTTGAAATGAAATGCCAAATCCTTTCAAAGGGCCTGCCACATCCAGTCCCTCGCTACCTGTTGGTTATTCATCTCTTCCTCCTCTAACCCTCTCTTCTCTTGCCACTCATCTTCTGTTTTCCTCACCTGTGTCAAGCATGCTCTCACCTTGAAATCCCAGCCACTCAAGGAGGTTGAGGCAGGAGGATCCCAAGTTAAGGCCAACCTCAGATCATTAGCAAGGCCCTGAGTAACTTAGTGAGATCCTCTATCAAAATAAAAAGGGCTGGAATGTGGCTCAATAATAAAGCACGCCTGTGTTCAATTCCCAGTACTCAAAACCAACCAACCAACCAACCTAGTCATTTGTCTCTTCCTTTCTAAAATGGGGGTAAAACTAGGGCATAAGGTAATATGAAGGTCAAATAAATTTATATGGAATTACAAAAAACTTTATGTATCTTTCAGGCACAGTAATTTGGCCACAAGGAATTTCCACTTCATTGTTGAGGTGTTGGCCCAAGATAGACTGCATTTGGCTCCCAATGACTGGCCTCTCTCCTCCTGTTCATTTTAACCTGCTGTTTGGATGAAGTGTCTCTGACTACCAGACTCTTCAGCTCAACAGTGGCGCTTGTTGGTCCCCTGGAATTTCTCACCATAAGGAGGTTTAAAAAAAAAAAAAAAAAATCTCAGTTTCCCTGTAGAATTCAGTTTGACTTGAAAGAGCTAAAAAAAAAAGGGAGGGGGTAGGGGGTGTGCTGCTTATGAAAGCAATTCCCCACTGTACTAGAAAAGGGAGAATTTAGATCTTTTTCTATTTTCCAATACTACCTACCTATGCATACAACTTTTGAGCAGTTATTGCCTTCAGAAACCCTATTTTGTGTGTGTGTGTGTGGTACTGGATATAGAACCCAGGGGGCATTGAGCCTATCCCTGGTCCTTTTTTGGCATGAACCACCACACTCACCAATGTTTCCTAAACCCTTTGTCCCTGCTTCCTCACTTCCTGCACCCTTAATCTCACAGTTAGTAGCATCGATCTGAACTTGTGCTCACACCTGGACAGAATAACATGAATTATTCTGCTTTCTCAACAGTCCTTTGAAATCATATAATGCAAGTAACTAAGGACAATAAAACGATTTACCCTGATTAGAAAATTATAGTGTAGGCAGGGCATGGTGGTGAATGCCTGTAATCCTAGCAGCTCAGAGACTGAGGGAAAGGGGATTGTGAGTTCAAAGCCAACCTCAGCAATTTAGCCCAGGCCTAAGTAACTCAGTGAGACCCTATCTCTAAATAAAATATAAAAAAGGGCTGGCGATGTGGTTCAGTGGTTAAGTGCCTCTGGTTCAATCCCTATTTTATATGCATGTATTAAAAAATCACATACCCCATAAATACGTACAATTTGTGTCAAGTAAATAAATATAGAAGGGAAAAGATAAAGTAGGCAACTCAGATAAAGAATGTACATTTGATCACAGAAGTTAAACACTCGAATTAAACTGCCAAGATTTTCGGCCCACCTAATCATTCTGATAATTTAGAATTCAAAGGTTACTAATTAAGATAAGTAAATTGCAATTTCTAATGTGGAAAGTTACTACCTTTCCAAAAAGAATGTTAAATGCTATTTTGGCTGTATTATTTTGTTATGGTTTTCGCTGCAATCACTAGGGAATGAAACCCTCACCCCGGAATCTCTTGTATCTTTTAAAGCTATAAAGGAATTGACAATCAGAATAATAAACTTTTGCTAATACCCACTAACTTAAAAACACTTTAAAAAACAACATGTCTTCTGCTTACAATAATTATGGAATGTGAAAGGAAAATTAGAGTAAACTTTTGGGAAAAAGTCTTGTATCACAAACTCAAGATGTTCAAACTTTGATACTTGGAAATATCGTTTACATCTTTTCTTCAGAGTTCTGTTTAATCCTGTGAGTTATTAGTGTTTAAAACAGTGCCCTAGAAACAACAATGGGCCAAATCCAAGGGAAATTAAACAATTATTTAAAAGTACACGTAAAAGAATATTGCTATAGGGCTGGAGCTGTGGCTCAGTGGTAGAGCGCTCGCCTGGCTTGTGTGAGGCACTGGGTTCGATCCTCAGCACCACATAAAAATATTGTGTCCATCTAAAACTAAAAAATATCTTAAAAAAATATTGCTACAAAGACCTGAAAAAAAAGTAAAGGAGGACAGAACTCAGTACTTAAACCTTTTTAATATGACATCAGGGGAAAAAAATACTTAAAAAAAAAAAAAAAGAAAGCCAGTTTTTCTGACTAACCTTTAATTGGAATGCTCCTGTGTTGAGAGAAGCTTCACAGAATGGCAGTTTTTCCTGACCGCTTCTGACATGCATTCTTTCACATAAATTTGCAAACCTTGAGGCTTCCATGTTTAGATGTAGAATTGCCAAAATTCACTGCTTTCTACCAGATACAAATGTTTACTTAACGTATCTCAGATGTGGGGCTGGGGCTGTAGCTCAGTGGTAGAGTGCTTGCCTGGCACGTGTGAGGCATTGGGTTCAATCCTCAGCACCACGTAAAAATAAATAAAATACAGATATTGTGTCCAACTACAACTAAATATATATATATATAAACATATCTCAGATGTGAGCCCATGCTTGTCAAGTAAAAACTTAAAATTTTACTATTTTTGAGGGGGTTGGGGAAGGTATTGAGGATCGAACCCCGAGGCACTTTATCACTGAGCCACATCCCCATTCACCCACCACCATCTTTTTTTGAGACAGGGCCTCATTAATTTGCAGAGGCTTCTAACTTTTGATTCTTCCTTCTCAGACTCCCAAGCCACCGCACCTGGCCCCAGAGTTTCTTCCCAGGTCACTGCTTTACACCTAGTCCTGGGTTTCTGATTCACCAGTGTTGTCCAGATGGTACTCATATTATCTTTTTTGTTTCTACCATTCTCAGAGCTTTTGGAAAAGAAAGTTAAGTCCCTTAAGGTAGGTAACTCTGGTTCAGTAAATGAAAAATAAATTATTTCATATCTGAAAAAGAATAACCATCACTGCGCTTTTTAAAAAAATTTTTTGGTAGTTGTAGATGGACAGAATGCCTTTATTTTTTTTGTGCTGCTAAGGATGGAACCCAGTGCCTCACACATGCTAGACAAGCACTCTGCCACTGAGCTATAGTCCCAGCCCATCACTGCTTTTAAGATTAAAGACAGACAATGCATACGATCAGCATATTCCCTTTATCGGTCTCAACAATTCTGTCTAGAAAACCAAATTTGCCTGAACATTGTTCTATAGCCACTGTCTCCTAAGTAGTTGGCCCTCAACTATTTAAGCAGTGAAACACCATAGCACTTAACAGTAAATCATTGAAGAAATAGCATTTTTACTGTTTTATATATATATATATATATTTTTTTTTTTTTTTTTTTTGCAGTGAGGTGGTACCAGGGATTGAACTCAGAGCCACTCAGCACATCCCCAGCCCTATTTTGTATTTTATTTAGAGACAGGGTCTCATTGAGTTGCTTTGCACCTCGCTCTTGCTGAAGTTGCCTTTGAACTCTCCATCCTCCTGTCTCAGCTGCTGGGATTATAGGTGCCACCACACCGGGCTGTTTACTATATATTTACTGTTTTGTTTTTTGTAGCTTTGGCATTTTTTTTTTTAATTCTAACATTAGCAACAATGTCAATTTTCTCACTCTTCTCCTTTAATATTCAAATACTCAGAAGCTGTACTGACATATATGTTGCCACAGAAGCCCTCAAATTCGCTCATTTGAGAAACAGTCATGACAATGGGCACTGGTATTTCTAAAGTCTTAGGAGGTAATAGGATGAAGACAGTTCATCTTGGTTTATTACTTTTCAGAATATTATCCGTATGGGTATAAATGCACATAATACACTTGGTTCTTAATTCTGTAAGTTAATGAGAAATCAAAGTCACCTTGGCTCCTAGCTCTCTCTTGAGGATCATGGCACTATCAGGAAGGGAATAACTGTTACACAGGATAAACCAGCTCTGCTGCCAAGCTGCAAGTAACACAACACTCTCCTACTTATGCCCCAGGATGGCTGTGGGAAATGAGTCAGTCAGATATGGGCTCACTGCAAATTACTAAAAATAAAGATAAAAGTATGAGGAGTCCTGCCATAGGAGTAATCAAGAAACTTCACAAATCCTATCTGGGTTTAAATACAGAGATGGAAATGAGCCCTGCTAAGTGGCCCTGGGCTGGGGGGGGTGGGGGGGGTGTCTGTAATTACTAAGGGAACCAAAGACTGAGGGCCAGCTCTGGCTTATGTACCAATGTGAGCTATCTGCTTAAATATTTTTCACTAAAATCCAAATTCATACTTCATTTAATCAACAATGGAAAAAGCAGGACACAGGATCTTCTAATTTTATTAGCAACTACCAAGCTATGAAATACAAATCAATAACATTAAAGAAAGTTGCTTGAAACAGGTTATGTACAGCTGTGCTACACAGAAGCAAAAATCCTATCTTTAATCTCAAAGCCAACCCTGTGTGGAAGGATGACCTTAGGGGACAAAGGAGCACATAAGTTACAATAAACAAGTCTGATCCACCCAGAAAAGCACTGAAATATAGTCATATGGGCACTAAAAATTTGAGATCAGTTTTTAAAGATTCCCTTAATCATAAAGTTTTCAAATGAAAACAGGTTCCCCTCTTCTCCTGTAGGCCTTCCAGCTCACTACCCAAGAGACTTGAGTACTTCTATTAAGGCAGCTGGAAGCCCACCCTAGGCTTGAACAGCAACTTCTGCCCAATACGTGACCTGTCCTCCCTCTGCTATTAACATGCTATGGGGAAAAACAAAACTGTACAGTGCTGTTCTCTGGTAAAAAGGAGGAAACAGCACTCAAAATAAAGCAAAAGGCCACAGAGGGCTCCCTGAGAATCCAGTAGAACTAAGAGAGGCCTTCAACTTTTTTGAAATCCACTTTGCAACTGGATCCAGGTGGAACAGTGCCCTGCAGCAAGGAGTAGTGTACATGCCAAGGAGAGAGCCCAGCTCCCAAGAACCATTACCATGGCTTCCTGAGCCACTTTCTCTCTCTCCTACTTATATGAGAGTGAGAAAACAAACAGTGGCTTTGATTCTCAGCACAATCCCTCTGTATAGAGGGAAGTGTTTCCAAGTCTGGAACCACAACAGATAGCTGAGACACTTCATGAGGAGCTCCCCTCCACAGTCCAGCCATCTCCAGTGGCTCTCCTCACAATGCTTCATCTTCTCATTCTTCTGGGGAAGGACTGTGGGGGAAAACCTGGGATCCCTCTGTCAGGAAACAGGCACAACTGCCAGGAGCCAGTGTGCTGGCCTCAGTCTCCAGTTGTTAGTGTCTTAGTCTCAATAGAGAACTGGAAAGCAACAGAATTTGGTAGAGCAGGAAGAGAGCCCCAAGGAAGAGTGTCACGCTCAGTGATGGTTAATAGATGAAACGGAATTTCATGGAGATTCTTTGTTACAAGGAGAAACTGCTCAGTCTCAACTTCCAGAACGTGGAGGTTGCCTGATTTAAGAGACCTATGTCTTCTTTTTTAGTTCTTCAAATCTCCGGGAAAGATCATCAAAGTCAATGTCTTCAGAAGCTGAGTTGCTGGCACCAGCAGATGAAGTTGGCAGTGTGTCTGGCACAGATGGTAACTCTGGCAGTACAAAGTTGTCATAGTTATCCATAGGTCTAGAAGGGGGCTTTGCAGAGGCTTCCTGCTTGGGTCCAGGTCCTAATTAAATTAAGGTAAGGAATACAATGTTACAAACACAAAAGCAATAGTTCAGATTCCCTTTAACAGAGGAAAAATAAGATCAAAACACAGAAGAAAACATTAGTTTAAAAAAACTAACATTTAATTCTAAAAGTCAATAAAAATCCTCATAATTAACATTTACATTTTCTAATTATAGTTGAATTCTACCTGTTTTACTTTCCTTTAGTGAGAAAAACATTTAAGGCAAGTCAAAATTTGGTACATGAGGCCAGGTCCATTGATCATTCATCTAATAGACTCCCTTTTCACAAAGCTCAGCTGCTATGACAAGCCCAAGGACTAGTATTAGTAGTATTGAACCAACTTCTGCTTTTGTAAGAACTGAAGATTTAGGAAGAAAAAATTTTTATAAGTAATGTTAACACCCATATTATTTCATATAAGAGTGTATTCTGTATTTCTTTTTTTTTTTAATATTTATTTTTTAGGTGTAGATGGACATGACACAATGCCTTTATTTTTATGTGGTGCTGAGGATCGAACCTGGGTCCCGCCCAGTGCTAGGCAAGCGCTCTAACGCTGAACCATAATCCCAACCCATGTATTCTGTATTTCTATTCTTCCACCTATATATTATATTAAAATCACCCCCTTATCTGCCTACTGTATGACTGTATTTATATCTTAAGTTGTAGAACAGGCAAAACATATCATAGAACCTCAGGAGCATGATTTTCTTTGGGAGGATGGATGGAGTTAATTGGAAAGGAACGTAAGGACTTACAAGAGGAGTGATGGAAACACTTTCTACTTTAATTGGGGTGGTGGATGGTACACACAAAAACATCAGACAACAAAGTCTATGTTTTCTAGTATAAGTTATACCTCAATATAATAAACATCTCTAAAACTATTTCAGGTTTCTGGTGACTTCTGCCCTTTTCTCTGCCCCCACATGTGGGATTGAACACATGCTAGGCAAGCTCTCTAACACAGAGCCCTTCATTTTCAGACAGGTCTTGCTAAATTACAGGCATGTGCCACCTCACCCAACTATAAATTTTTTTGAGTACATAGTTAAAAAAACATGCCTGCTTAGTGAAAATTCCAGAGCTATACCTTGTGACTTGTGCCTGTTTTGCCCTCTCTAATGTCTCTTCAATATCACACTTAAAAAAAAAAAAAAAAATACATCCAAGAACTGGATGGAAACTGAAGTAATAATAAAGAGTATACAACCAGAGATATGAAAAATTGTGTTCTATATGTGTAATAAGAATTTTAATGCATTCCGCTATCACATATAAATTTTAAAAATAACATAATAAAGAATTTGAGGTTAAATGAAAACTAGAAGACAAAAAAATTAGAATAAGTGGAAAGAATAATGATACCATAGACAGAAATAGGAAATAGGAGATTCTTTGGGACTGGGAAAAATCTTCATGCCAACAGTCTCTGAGGGAGGAAGAATGTACAAACAGCAGTGGGGTTAACACTGAGCCTTTGAAGATTCTGATTCATACTCACCAATTATCTGTGCAGAAGAAACATTCTTATCAGCATTAATGTCATCAACCTGCAACACAAAGACTGTTACCACAGGCAGAGGAGCTACAGAACCCTGAAGAAAGTACCAATACTGGTTCCAGCCCGAGTTTTCCAAAAGCTCAGCTGCTTACCAAAAGCAACAGAACCTGCTCCCAAGAAATTGCCCCTCTACTTTACACTTTTCCAATCAGGTAGACACCATGCTGAACTCTGAATTCCCAAGACAAAAAATTCCCATGACCTCTTTTTTCACTTTCTAGCACTAAATCCCCAAATATACCGACAAGAACAAAATCCTCAAATAATGATGATCTTCTACCTCATTCTTAGAAATAACTGTAATCCATGCTTCAACACATGCAAGACTGAAGCATGAGAAAAACTAAGACCCAAGGTAGAACATGCCAGCTAGAGATAAAAACCAATGGAAAGAACGTGCAAGCTCAGGAACACAGAGCGCTTCTAGATGAATAATTCACATAGCAAATGCCATTCCAATTTGTCTTCTCAGTGAAGTATCAGACAGACACAAGTCTCAAATGGTATGTACTAAGAAAATGAAACTAATTCTGAAGCAAAGCTGTTACAACCTGCAGTTCTAGGCATCATAACCACATTAGCTATTTATTCAAGTTTTAACTATGAAACTAAAATGTGAAATCAATGCTATTGTCTGAAATTTATTAACTGGACACCTCTAATTTAAAAAAACATCCTAGTCTGGCTGGGATTGTGGCTCAGTGGTGAGTGCTTGCCTGGCATGTGAGGCACTGGATTTGATCCTCAGCACCACATAAAAAATAAACAAACAAACAAATCAATAAATAAAAGTAAAAAAAAAAAAAAATTCTAGTCACCAGGTACATGCCTGTAATCCCAGTGGCTTAGGAGGCTGAAGCAGGAGGATCGTGGGTTCAAAGCCAGCTTCAGCAATTTAGTGAGGCCCTAACAACTCAGTGAGACCCTGTCTCCAAATAAAATACAAAAAAGGGATAGGGATATGGCTCAATAGCTAATCACCTCTGGGTTCAATCCCTGGTACCCGCTACCCCTGGCAAAAAAATCCTGGTTGTTATTTCTTTACACGAATGCGGAGAACAAAGTCCTTGGTGTTAGATTATTATAATACTAATCTAACACCAAGACTACAACAGCTTGATATGATTCTCTGACTAGGGCACTACACTTCCTAAGAGAACTGTAGCTCCTTCCCGATTTCTGGCTCCCACCAACAAAGCATTCCCACCAATAATGCCACCACCACTGCTCCCCATCTCCAAGATAGTTTTAAAGCAACATGAATTCCAAAGCAGGAGCAATGCCAATATAGGAGAGTTGATCAAAACTTTGCCTTCCCTGTGGTCATTACTTTGTTCTCTCCATGCGATTCACTCTCCTGTTGCTTATAAAAGAGGCTCAGGCACTTACAGATTCATATGATGGGGGAGTTGCTGGTATCTGAGGTGGATGAATATTGGGAAAGGCCTGATAAGTCCCCACTGGCAAGCCATTGAAATCCGACTGCAAGAGGAGAAAGGCACATCAGAGACAATGCCCTCAATTTTGGTAATTTTTGTGGTTTGTGTATGAGAAGGACAGAATACATATACATGTATGTATGTGTATACATATACATGTGTATATGGATGCACTCAAATTGAATGGAAATATATAAGATCCCCTCCCTGAGAGAATGCTCAAAAAGACCACATGTGGTCAGAAAGATTCCAGCTTGCCAGGCATGGTGGCACACACCTGTAATCCCAGCAGCCTGGGAGGCTGAGGCAGAAGAATCACAAGTTCAAAGCCAGCCTCAGCAAAAGCAAGGCGCTAAGCAACTCAGTGAGATCCTATCTCTAAATAAAATATAAAATAGGGCTGGAGATGTGGCTCAGTGGTCCAGTGCCCCTGAGTTCAATCCCCGATACCCCCGTTCCTGCAAAAACAGAAAGATTCAAGCTTTTTGCTATTCTTCAAATAACTAAATCAAATGTTTCAATGTCTGTCTACAAGGGAAAATTATAATTAGACTTCACTATTAATTACCTAATATCTTGTCTACAACTGGAGGTTTTCTGCCTGGTAATAGTTGTTATTCATTTTTGGAAAAAGCACAACTGCAACTGGTCCCAAAGATACTCAATAAGCCAACATGAAAAACATTTTTAAGCACTACATCTCTAGATTTTTTCACTTTGTTACCTATAGCCAAACCAAGACTTTCTCAGAATCCCAATATTGTTTCCACATTGAGACCATTAAGCCTATACCAAATGTTCTAAGTGCTAAATGCTACTGACAACCAACAATTCTTGAGTGTATTTATAGATCTCACTTGTCATAAAGTTTATATCCACACTTTACAAGCATACTCACTGGTCCCTTAGGCAGTGGATATGAGAAGGGAGTATTTGGAGATGGCATGGGCATAGGCATAGGCATAGGCATTGGCACTGTTCCATCAGTTCCACCAACAGGTGCGGTGAACCCACCACCACCACCTCCTCTTCCAGGGCCACCTTTCTTCACATCATCTGTGAATCCAACATCAATGAGATCTGTTTCTACTCCAGGAGGAGCTTCTGCCTAAGAAAAAGAAACCCATATTATTTCCAAGGGTAGTTTTACCAGCTAACTAACATGTAGATCAGCATGAAGGAAGCTTACTGCAGGGTGCTCTTGGGGTCAAAGCACCTATATGAGAAACAAAGGTCTTAGCCAACTCCCAGGGGAGCTCTGAAGCTGAGAGGAACCTGCAAAGGTATGTCCATGAATGGAGGAATAAGCCCCTGGACTGATCAGTTATTGCATACAGGCTGCCCCCAGGAAAGACTCTGGATAAGACTACTCTTTCCAGGGGAGGGCCATCTCTAAAGGGACACCTGGCGTGAGAGCTACCACTCATCAATACTCTTGAAAGGTGGGGAAATAAAGACTTCTATTGTATGTGGGAAGATGGAGATGGCCACCAAAGGTGGCAATCTAAATGATTATTTTCAATGAAAAATAATGTATTTTAAGTGAAAAAAACCAAAAAGAGACATTTTGCCAACAGATTGGTGTGGGGGAACTGGGTCACATTATCAGTGTGGAGGGAACACAGTGCCTACACCTACCTACAGACCTGAGCCCACCACTGAGGTTGGCCCAGCTGAATGATTATTTGCATGTTTACCTTCCTACACTATAAGCCTTTCAGGACAAAGAACTTGTTTTTATACATCTTTGTATTCTCAGCTTTCTGTGTACTATCTGACACATGATGGGCACAATAAATGAACTATTCAGGTCTTGGGTATTTCTTGCTGTCTCCAGGAGGAGTTCTCAATTCCTTCAAGTTCACTAAAAAGCCATTTTACATTTGTATCAAAGTTCCTACCTTTTCAAAGAGCTTTCAATGTCAATCATCTAATCTGATCCTTAAGTATCTTGGGAGCTATGCAGGCACGCTATTAGGCCAAATGGCATCTAACAAAACAAAGGCTCAAACTCACACCAACTTAAGTTAATGCAAAGAACACACACACACACACACACACACACACACACACACACACATATATTTTTCCCCCCAAAGTCATATCTACAGACTCATTTTCACTGCAGTCTGGGATAAACTTACCATGACCACAGAGTCAGGTTCATAGGGTACATTGTAATTCTTGGCAATTTCAATAAGGTATCTCTCCACCAGGATTTTGGGTGGGGCTTCCACACTCAGTTTGTGCATTAGCTGTAAGTAGAAGACCCAGGGTTAAGAAGCATCTATATCAAACCAGCCTAATCCTAATCTGTCACACTTAATTTCTCTCATTTTGTGGGTAATATTGAAAAAGAACCAATAAGTGATTTTTCCCCCCAGAATCACCAGAATCACTACAGGACCCATGTCTTTCAATTTTTTGTTTATACACTAACCAAACACTGAAAAGTCTAACACTACTGCCTTCCACATTTCAACTCCTCCACCCTTCTCCCCATCTCGCTCCCTAACTTCACAACTTACAAGAGGCACAAGAATTGGGAAGAGTAGGGCAGATCAGCAACAACAGAGAGCATCATAATCAGGTGCTGGGCAGGAGGTCTATAGGTGTAGGCACTGTGTTCCCTCAACACTGCCAGCCATATAGGCTTACTTCTCATACTCAGTATAAAATGTGCAGCCTCTACTAACTCAGCCATGCCGTGAAACTACAAGAGTTACTACAGGCAATAAGATAACTTGTTCCCACCACATACACACTGTTTCACATTTACCAAATATGTTCATTACCCTGTCATTCACAGTTCCAATCTGGTTGGTCCTACATAACTTGCCATATTCCTTGCTATATTTGGCACAGAGCTGATCAGCAACCTACAGAGAAAAAAGATGATTATCTATAAACTACTTCAAGCTTCCCTCTATCAACAGTAAACATGCTTTTAAACAAGATTTCAAAAAAAACTGAGGTCTGTAATGGCTTAATGAGTACACACAAATTAGTTTATCCATCCATCCAATGAACAGCAACCAAGTGCTAATACTATTATGATATGCACTATAAATACAGTGACGAACAAAGACAGATACTGTTCATACTTTTTATAGTCTTACAGTTAATAAAATAATTACACAAAGGTACAGCTGCAGCTGTGGAAGCGCTACTGAGGGAAAGTACACTATGCTATCACCACCTTCTAACAGGAGATTCAGATTCAATCAGAAAAGTCAGGTGAAGCTGCACAAAGACAGGATGTTTTACCAAGATTTAAAACCCAAAGAAGGGAAGAAAGAGTATTTTAGGAAATGAAAAAAGCATGTGCAGAAGAATTCTCCTATTGATAAAACATGGCTAATTCTGAAATAAAGCCAGTGAGCTTTTCCTGCTAAGCCCAAGTACAAGTAAGGTAAGAAATGAAGTGAGAGGGTTGGGGTTGTGGCTCAGTAGCAGAGCGCTTGCCCAGCATATGTGAGGCACTGGGTTCTATTCTCAGCACCACATATAAAAAAATACAATGAAAAGGTCCATTGACAACTAAAATATATATGTATATACAAAAAAAGAAAAAAGAAAAGAAATCAAGTGAGAAAGATGGGATTGTCTGGAATGCAGAGTCATACAAGTCAAAATTATGCAGTTTTGGGCTGAGGTTGTAGCTCAGTGGCAGAGCACTTGCCTAGCACATATGAGGCACTGAGTTTGATCCTCAGCACAACATAAAAATAAAAATAAGTACAATGAAGCTATTTTTTAAAATGCAGTTTTGTTTCTATCACAGACACAACAGAAAGCTACTGGGAAGCTTTAAAGCTCTCATGCAGCTTTTAAACAAACACTTAGGTTGTTCAGATTGAATGGTGAATTGACTTAAAAAAAGTTTATGTAAAAAACATGCCAGACATGGTGGTGCATACTGTAACACCAGCTACTCTAGAGGCAGAAGCAAGATCCTTAAATTCAAGGTCAGCATGGGCAACTTTCCAAAAAGAAAAGTAGGGCAGTGGGAGATGGGGGCAAGCATGTAGTAAAGGGTTCAATCCTCATTACAGAAAAAATAAATATCCTCCAGCCAGGGACAGTGGGCACACCTGTAATCCAAGGAATTTGAGAGGCTGAGGCAAAGAGATTGAAAGTCTGAGGCCAGCCTCAGCATTTAGCAGAACCTGTCTCAAAATAAAATTAAAGGAAACAATAAAGGGCTGGGGATGTAGGTCAGAGGTAGAATGCTCCTGGGTTCAATCCCCAGTACCACCAGTCCCCCCTCAAAAAAGCCTTAACTAAAAAGAGTAAATTTAAAAATATAATCAATATCCTTAGTCCAGGCATGGTGACACACATCTTTTGTCTAGCAACTCAAGAAACTAAAGCAGGCCGGGCACGGTGACGCATGCCTGTAATCCCAGCGGCTAGGGAGGCTGAGGCACTAAGCAACTCAGTGAGACCCTGTCTCTAAATACAAAATAAGGCTGGGGAATGCGGTTCAGTGGTGTCCCTGAGTTTGATCTTCAGTACCAAAAAAAAAAAAAAAAAAAAGAAGAAGAATCTAAAGGAGGAGGATCACAATATGAGGCCTGTCTCTATAACTTAGACCCTGTCTCAAAAAATAAAAAAGGGATAGGGGTGATAGAGGGCCCCTGGGTTCAATCCCCAGTACTAACTGGGGGGGAGGGGTACAGAAAATATGTATTTTTAAATTCATCTTTAAAGAGTTAGAAGACATTGTAGCCATGAAAAAAAACAAAGAAGAGTACAAAAATATTCAGAGAATTAAAAATAAAATAAAAATATATAGAAAAATAAAACATAGAAGACAGAGTGATCTTAACATATAGGTTGGGTGATAAGATTGAGATAATATCCTAGGAAATAAAACAAAAAGGCAAAAGTGCAGAGAAACAGAAAACAACTCAATTAAATTTGTACCTAGCAATGAGTACTTTTCCACATTTTGATAACAATTTTTTGGTTAATATCTGTCTCTTCCACTAGACTCTAAGCTACAAGAGTATAGCTGGTGGGCTGGGAACATAGCTCAGTGGTAGAGTCCTTGCCAAGCATAAGACAGAGACCCTGGGTTTAATCCCCAGCAACACATAAACACATGCGCACACGCACACGTATGACTATTGTCATATTTTGTTCACCACATTATTCCCAGTGCTCATCTAGCTCATAATATCTGTGAACTTATGTCAATTTTATTTTAACTTTACTGGTTTACAGGCATATAAGAACTTTTCTGGAGGTTGGGGGTGTAGTTCAGTGATAAAGCATTGGCATGCCTCAAGCCCTGGGTTCAATCCCCAGCACAAAAAAAGAAAACACACACAAACTTTGTTCTATTTGTATAAGATTAAATGACATTATAACAAAAATAAGACGAAACTGGAAGTATATAGAATTTTGCTCCTAAAAAAATTACTCAAAGGGCTGGGGTTGTGGCTCAGCAGTAGAGTGCTCGCCTAGCACGTATGAGACGCTGGGTTCAATCCTCAGCACCACATAAAGATAAATAAATAAAATAAAGATATTATGTCCAACTACAACTAAAATATATATTTAAAAAATTACTCAAATTTACAAGACAATGTTCTACCCTATGACATAGGCCTGAAAAAGAGGACAAATTTACAAAGCCTGTTTCAAAAGCAGCAAGGGTGAAAAAAAAAAAGCCTGGTCAAATAAGCAAGAGTGCCTTAAGTGACTTCTGTTAACCAACCTTTCTCTCTCCCTTTTTTGCAATACTGGGGATTAAACCCAGGACCTTGCACATTACGAGGCATGTATTCTACCATTGATATACACCCCCGGCTCTTCTTTCTCTTTTTTCAAAAATTTAAGACAGGGTCTTGCTAAGTTGCCCAGGCTGGCCTCAAACTTGCAATTCTCCTGCCTCAGACCCCTGAGTAGCTGGGATTACTGACATGCTAACCAAAATTTCTAACAATATGAAAAACTACAGAAAACACAAACTGGTTGTACTCACAATTTTCAACTCAGCCACTTCTGACTGGAGTCGAGGAGCAGCCCAGATCAGTGTAGACACAGATTCGGCCAGACCAGAATCTAGCTCCCTAATCAAGAACAAAATTAATATGACTTAGTGTTTTTTAAGAGCAACAAAATCTTAGCCTTTATATGATATATCTGTTAAGTCTCCAAGGCTATTTCATGAATCTCATTGAATTATCATAATAACAACTTGATTTCTGGCCATTTCATTACTTGTTTTACTTTTGGGGAAACTCTTAAACAATGTCACAAAGTCAGGAAATGGCTGAGCCAAAACTCAAACCTCTCAGTTTCAGAATCTTTATTTTACAAATTACCTAAATTGAAATCACACTTCAAATGAATGATAGGATAGGAAAAAGATCCTTGGATAAATAAAATAGCCCACAAGCACTAGCCCATTCAATGTACATGTAGAAAGAGATCATTATTACTTCATTCTTAAATTCTAGAGTTGATTTAGTTTTTGAATGGAAGAATCTTACTTCATAGACTGGATGAGGCCAAACCGAGCCAGCAGCAGGTCACAGTACAGCTCCAGGATCTCCATGGCCTCTACGAGGTAGTCTTCCCGAATAATGTGCTCCACACGAATACGAGCTCTTTCATCTTTCCCAGCAGCCAGATAGTCAGCAATCTCCTTCCTTGCTTTCTGGGCCAGTTCCGCTAAGGCACAAATCCCACTGCAGTCACACAACAGTAGTGCACTGGGAACTGGTCTGTAAGCAGACTTTTACCCCAACAGAGAGAACTGGGTGTTTCTACTACATCCTAGTTCACACTCCCTTAGCAAATCTAATCCTACCTCATCTACTCCTACCTTAACTCCTCTTGAATTTGCAACTGTGTACATAAGAACACAGCACAGCCTGACATTTCCAACTTCAGGAGTCATGTTACCCATTCCATTCCCAGAGAGTACAGCTGTCCCTCAGTATCCTAGGGGAACTGATTTCAAGATACCACATGGATACCAAAATCCAAGGATGCTCAAGTTCATTATATAAAATGGTATAATATTTGCATATAACCAACCTATACACATTCTCCTATACATTTTAAATTATCTGTAGATTATTTACAATCCCTAATACAATGTAAATGCTATGTTAATAGTGGCTATAATATATTGTTTAGGGAATAATGACAGGAAAAAAGGTCTATACATGTTTGATACAGATATAATTTTTTCCTCTGAAAAATTCAGATCTGTACTTGGTTGAATCCAAATGTAGGATCCACAGCAATGGAAACCATGAACATGAAGGGTCAACTGTACATCCCTCCCCTGCAACAAAGTGATTCAGTCTAACTAGTCACAAAAGGCAGAGATAAAGCTAAAGCTTAAAAGATGAGACACCTGAGATTTCACAGTACTGGCCTGAAAGATCCAGTATGAGGGTGCTGACACCTGGAGATGTATTTTGGGAAAGTAAAATAAGGTAATCATTCACTACTTACTTTTTTTTTTCTCCAATAGTTTAAGACGATTTATGACTAATCTCAAATTGACTCGTAAACGCTCAGCTTTAAATCCAGAGCCCAGCATGCTGTACTGTTCCTCCTGTAAAAAGAAGCATAGCAGTGACTATTTTGAGTCAAAATTAGTTCTGGAACTAACACTACTGAAGGAGAATATCTGACACACTAAACTAGAGAGTTTCTTTTTCCTTTTGGTTTTACAGATTAAACCCAGGGTTTCACATGTGCCAAGCATATGCTCTACCACTGAACTACATCTTGAGCCCCCAGGGTGTTTTTCTAATACAGGAAATGACATAATCTAAATGATATTTTTTACACATTACTTTGGCTGTTATATAGAAAACTGATTAAAAGAGGATAATATTGAGCACAGGGGTATCATGAAAAGGCTAATACGATAGTCCAGCAAGAGATAATATAGCTTAGAACCAAGCAGTTAGCAGTTGTAGTAACAGAAGCAATTGGATTTGAAATCTATTTTAAGGGCAGAGCCGAAAAAACCAGGTGACAGATATTAAAAATGAGTATAAAGCAGGAAGGCCCCCCCCAGCTTCTCCCCAAAATACTAGCACCTAGGGGTGGTGATCATCAAAGATCATCAAAGTTAGACCCAAATTCAAAGACATTCTCTTCCTAATTCCTCAAATCCTATTAAATCTCAGCCTTTAGGGGAAAGCTGTGCCCAACACTAACACATAGTTATACAAAGGGGGTGAAAAAAATGTGTACTTTGATATTCCACAATAGGGCTGGAGATAGAGCACAGTTGGTAGAGTGCTTGCCTCACATGCACAAGGCCCTGGATTCAATCCCCAGCACCACAAAAAAATAAACAAACAAATAAATAAAAGAAATTCCACAACAGAAGACTATTTACCAAGAATTTCATTAAATAGCAGAGTTAGAGTCAATAAAACCATCCCCCCATTGCTCCAAGATGTGAGGTAGACCACTGTGTACTAACTACTGGGCATTCCATTTCAGGATGACACAATTTTCTATTTTTCTTACTTTTAATTCTAGATTCAAACTTCAAAACATGTAAACTCCAAACAAAAGCTAGGTCTAACAAAGTAGCTAAAGAATAGACAAGTCAAGAGATCAAATATAAGAATGCTAGGAATAGTATCTATTTGTGCAAAAACCACTAATAAAAGACAGAAGCATTTCTCTTTGTGAAACTGTCTCCAGAAGCCTTTACACTACATTTAATGATTATCTCAAGTCCCAATTTAAAAGGGGGCTTGTATGTTACAAAGTATCTCTAACCCATTATGCTGAATTATGTTCAATCCATTCAGCAAATATTTACTGATTATAATCAGATTCTGGCTAGGTGCTGAAGAAAAAAAGTAAAAATAAGGTATAGTCCCTGCCTTCAAAAAGAACTGGTATTCTATTGGGGGGAGGAGCTAAGAAAATCCAGCAATTACAATGCTATTTCATATGGACTATTAATTCTAAAGTTTCTCAAAAGACCTGAATCAAATTTTTTTTAATGGTGCTGGGGAATGAACCCAGGGCCTTGTGCATGCAAGATAAGCACTCTACCAACTGCGCTATATCCCCAGCCCTCTAAAATTTCTCAGTTGGGAGCAATTTTGTGCCCTAAAGGACATCCAGTAATGAATGGAGACATTTTGGTTTGTCACAACTGAATTCTTTCTTGCTACTGACAACTAGCAGGTAGATGCCTGGGATGCTATTAAACAAATTACAATGAAGAGGACTGTGTCTCTACAACACAAAAGTTACCTGCCCAAAATGTCAACAGTACCTATTCTAGAAAAATGACCTAACCATGCTTAGGTTATGAAAAGCTTTCCAGGAGAAGGCAAAGTGGAAACTGAGTCCTGAAAGACAAACAAGACATCTGTAAACAGAGTGTGAATATCCCAAGTGCAGGAAATAATGGTCATCAAATCTCAGGTACCAGAGAAGGAAGAACTTTCTGAGAGCTATAAATTCAATATAACTGAAGCATGGGATAACTATGTTTATGCCGTAAAATACCTCTCCCAATTATAACTTCAATTATAATGTCAAGCACTGTAGCAGTTTCTGGTGCTAGCTAAAGCCAACCAGTCTCCTGTCAAGGCATTAATAACCAGAGATAGGGTTGGGGTTGTGACTCAGTGGTAGAGCACTTGCCTAGCATGTGTGAGGCACATAAAAAATAAACAAATAAAATAAAGGTATTGTGTCCATCTATAATTAATAAAAAGAGTTTTAAAAAATAAGTAACCAGAGACAGGTAAGAGAAAAAGAGTAACTACTCACAGGCACCTGCCCAAGATCACCCAGTAACTAGTGGCAAAGTTAAGAATAAGACTAAGTACACTTGACACCAACCCCCCAAGTAAACCACCTTTATCATACACTATTATATCATTCGGGGACTAATATTTTTTTGAGGGAAACTGAATTAACTCAGGGGTGCTTTACCACTGAAGCACATCCCTAGTCTTTTTTTTTTTTTTTTCTTTTGAGACAGGTCTCGATAAGTTACTGAGGTTGGCTTTAAACTTATAATCTTCCTACCCAATCCCCAGTTGTTGTGATTACAGTGGCGCAGGGTTACAACGCACATTTTTAACCCCCTTCAACAATTATTTATTTAATGCCTATTATACTTTAACAGGCACTAGATACACTGGAAAGGAAAAAAGGCAGGGATACTGCCCTCAATAGTGTATACTCACAAAAATTACACATTGGTTAACTAAAATAATAACTGTAGTCAATGCCATAAAGAAATGGTGTTCTGGAGTTTAGGGCCTCACTAAATTGTTGAGACCAGCTCAACTCCTGCCTCAGCCTCCCGAGTTGCTAGGAGCTGCTGGGATTACAGGCATTCACCACCACACACTGCTCTATAAGGCAAATCTGTCAGCAAAACATGGGATGTGTTCTTGGCTATTGTGTCTCTCTCTGCAAGAGAAGCAAGATATGTGGTATAGTAAAAGTATAGCTAAGTTTATTAGACGACAGAAGAGACTGTACCATCTAGAAGAGATCCTAACAACTCCCTTGTTTCCCAGTTTTTATTGGGATTAAGGGGCAGTTTCCAGAGGGTTCTACCCAAGTACCACTTCCTAACTCTTGATTGATGGTCAGATTTTAATGGATTTCAAATTCCCATGTTTAAGTGAAACCCACAGGGGTGAAGATTTATAATGAAAATAGAATCAAATAATATGCCAAAGACTCTAAAAGCACACTTGATCATCTTGGCCCACACCAGCCAATTTTATCTGGAACCTGATTTCACAGACCTCGAGGCCACTGAGCTCTCCAGTCTCTGATCAGGGCAAACTATCTTTCTCTTACCAAAGGAGGAATCTTGGGCAAATACGTCTCATCTCTATGAACAGTATACTGTTATGGGACTATGATTCCCACCCCCCCACCCCCCTCCCCGGTACTAGGGATAGAACCCAGGAGTGCTTCTATATCCTTGGCTATTATCTTAAGTCAGAGCAGAGCCTGGATGATTTTGTGTAAGTTGTTTCTTTAAAAACATGTTGAATTCTGCAAACAATAAGAAAATATGTGAAATTCTAAACAAAACAAAACAAAAAAATCCCACACATGTTGAAGCTGGGCACGGTGGCACAACGCCTGTGATTCTAGCAGCTCAGGAGGTTGAGGCAGGAGAATCAGGAGTTCAAAGCCAGTCTCAGCAAAAGCGAGGCGCTAAGCAATTCAGGAAGATCCTGTCTCTAATAAAAGATAAAAAAGGAGCTGGGGATGTGGCTCAGTAGTTAAGCATCTCGGGGTTCAATCCTCAGTACCAACAAACAAAAAAACATGTTGAGTTAGCATACAAGCTGTCTGTAGAATTGTTTTTTGGTACTGGGCATTGAACCTAGGGTTGCTTTACCACTGAGATACACCCTCATTTCCCCTACCTTTTTATTTTGAGACAGTGATTTTGCTTAATTGCCCAGTTTAGTATGAAATGAAAGAATATGAAAAGAAACATAAAATTTGTGTGATGTACAACAGTAAGGTTAATATTAAATTGGAAAAGAAAGACCTCATATTAGCAATATAAGCATCTACCTTAAGGAACCAGGAAATGAGCAAAACTAACCAACCACAAGCAGAAGGAAAGACAAAAAGTGAAACTGAAAAGGGAAAAACAAGAAAAGAAAAAAAAGAAATAAAATGCTGATTTAATATAATACACAAAGGAAAAACAATTGGAAATGAAAGGGGAACATCAGTACAGATCGTACAGATATTAAAATGTGATATTATAAAGCTGTGAATTTAACAAGGATACAAAATGGACAAATCCCTTAGAAACTCTTATTGAAATCAACACCAAGAAACAGAAAATATAACTACTGTAACTGTGACAAAAATTGAATCTAAAATTAAAAACCATTCCAAAAGAAAATTCTGGGCCCAGAAAATCCTGGCTTTCCTGGTGAATTCTATGTAATATCTAAGAAAAATCAGCATCAATATTACATGAACTTCCTACCTCACAGCAACAGTATGAGAATTAAATGAAAATTTCTTAAAAGAACTTTTGCATATGCCAGGTGTGGTGGCACATGCCTGTAATCCCAACAACTCCAGAGGTGGAGGATCCCAAATTCGAGGCCAGCCCCAGCAATTCATCAGGGTCGTAAGCAATTTAGCAAGACCTTATCTCAAAATAAAAAGGGCTAAGGAAGTCACTCAGTGGTTAAGCACCCCTAGGTTCAAACCTAATAAAATAACAATTTAGCATATATTCACAATAAGCACTACACCAATAAATTCCAGCCAACAGAATCATATTTTTTAAAAAAGGGCTGGGGATATAACTCAGTTGGTAGAGTGCCTACCTACAAGGCCCTGGGTTCAATCACTAGCAACACACACACACACACACACACACACACACAAAGACAATGAAACACTTTGGGACTGGGGCTGGGGCTGAGCAGTAGTGCACTTGCCTGGCATGTGTGTGAGACACTGGGTTCAATTCTAAGCATTGCATATAAAGGTCTATCAACAACTAAAAGTAAAACTTAAAAAAAAAAAAGGCTTAGCTCTTCATCTAAAGATTAAATGATAAGTGACTTTGTGTTTTAGGTTAAAATAAAATATGCTAAAGTTATATCCTTTAGCACCTTTTTTTTTTTTTTTTTTTTTTTTTTTTTTGCAGTACTAGGGACTGAACCCAGGGCCTTCAGCATACTGGGCAAGAACTCTACCACTGTGTTACAACCCCATGCATTTTTAATTTTTATTTTGAGACAGGGTCTCATTAAATTGCTCAGGCTGGTCTCTCAAAAAAGCTGGGTTTACAGGTGTGGCCAGCCTTTAACATTTTTAATTTATTTTTTAGCTGTAGTTGGACACAATATCTTTGTTTTATTCATTTTTACATGGTGCTAAGGATCGAACCCAAGGCCTCAGTCATGCTAGGCAAGCACTTTACTGCTGAGCCATAACCCCAGCCCCAACCTTTAACATTTTTGATTAATCTATTTTAGTCTCACTGGAAGACTTCAACTACTTCTTCGGTGCCAGTGTCACTCCCACACTGCCTAGCACAGTGTTCTTGCACAAAGCTATTACTCATTTATAATGTTAGTATGTTAATTACTTGAAAATTTAAATTTAACATCCTCTTTTAATTCTACTAATTTATATTATCTAATTTGCTTATTTTAGATTTAAGGAAAGAAAAGAATTTGCTAAACTATTTTGGTAAGTATCGCAGATTTTCAACTCCTTTTTTTTGAGAGAGAGAGAGATTTTTTTTTAATATTTATTTTTCAGTTTTTTTAATGTGGTGCTGAGGATCGAACCCAGAGCCCCGTGCATGCCAAGCAAGCGCATTACCACTTGAGCCACATCCCCAGCCCATCAACTCCTTTTTAATAGATCCCTATTCTACAAAGAATCTAATAACTAAAAACGACGATACTAAGCCACAAAAGAAATAACTAAGGATATATTCTAAATTATTATCAGTATATGAAATAAATCATTAGACTTAAAACTAGTTTAATACAAGACTGACAAGTCTAGTTCAGATTCTGAATTATGTTTCCAAAACTAACATAAACTTTGTATCTTGTATGAAAATATTAATTTAGGGATAATAACCTAAAAGTTAATAAAATATTCAGGTAAACAGTATTTACATGTGTGTATATAAACCCACAAATATAGAAGCAAATATCTGTTCATGTGAATACATTACACACATACCACATACTAATATTGTCCAATATGTTACCAAAAGCTTGGTCCTTATCCCTGATACCAATTCAATATTGAGGACACAGTTTTGACAAAAAGGAAAAAAAAATTTATTGCTTTGTTAGCAAAGACGCTGCACAGGGGACTCCTGTCCCAGAGGCTGTTATTTTGCCCATCAAGGGGAGCAAGAGGTGATTCCAAGGCTGTATTCCACATGTTCTCGGTTGGAGTTGTGATTCACTTGTTAGCTTAGAAGATAATCATTTTGAGATCTTCTGGCACCATCCCCACAGTCTGAATTACTTCATTCCTGTAGTGGAAGTGTGCTCAAGGACAGATAATTCTGCCTAGGATGGGGAAGGTAATTCTGTTTCCCCTGAGATTAGGAAAGGGGAGAAATTAGGAAGGAGCAGGAAGAGAGGAAGAGAAAGAAACATATCCATTTTTAAAAATAAGTCACAGTGGCAGAGCAGCAAGGGCTATATTCAGAACATAAAGTGTACCACTGTTACAGATACCCAATTAAAAATTTTTTTCGGGGCGGGGATGTGGCTCAAGTGGTAGCGCGCTCGCCTGGCATGCGTGCAGCCCGGGTTTGATTCTCAGCACCACGTACAAACAAAGATGTTGTGTCCGCCGATAACTAAAAAATAAATATCAAAAAGTTCTCTCTCTCTCTCTCTCCTCTCTCACTCTCTCTTTGGAAAAAAAAAAAATTTAAAAAAAAAAATTTTTTTTCTATGTCTTGTCCCACCCACTAGAGTAGTTAGGATCACAGGCACTCACCACCATGTCCAGTTTATTTAAAATTCTTTTGAGATTCAAAAGTTATTTTAAGATCACTTTGGCCTCAGTATCTTCACTGTTATGCATTCACTGACCTTTTTATTTGGGTTTTGTTCCAGGGATTGAACCCAGGGGCATTTAACCACTGAGCCACATCCCCAGCCCTTTTTATTGAGTGGTAGTCTATAGGTACTGACTGCTAGACCCCTTCAAAATGATACATTTAAATGAGAGCTGATCCCAGCTTCAAGAAATTCATAATCTAATGATATAAAACAACGATGAGAAAAGTAAACAACTATAGATAAACCTAAAAAAGTATTATGAGGAGCTGGGGTTGTGGTTCAGTGATAGAGAACTTGCCTAGCACATGTGAGGCGCTGGGTTCTGTCCTTAGCACCACATATAAATAAATAAAGGTATTGTGTCCAACTTAAAAAAAAAATTAAAAAAAAAAAGTATATGATCTCGAGATTGCATTCCCATTTCTCAGTTTTTATCTTACTTCTGTATTGAAATATAATCCCCAGATCATTTTTTAAAGCATTTTACCAATAATTTTTATTTGTTCTTTTTAGATATATATGATGGCAGAGTGTATTCTGACACATTATAGACACATGGAGTATAACTTATTCTAATCAGACTCCCATTTTTGCAGTTGTACGTGATGTGGAGTTTCACTGGTCATATATTCACATATGAACATAGGAAAGTTATATCTGATTCATTCCACTGTATTTCTTATTCCCACCCCTCTTCCCTTCCCTTCATTCCCCTTAGTCCAAACCAATGAACTTCTATTCTTCCCTTCCCCCTCCTTATTGTATGTCAGCATCCACATACCAGAGAGAACATCTGGCCTTTAGTTTTGGGGGATTGGCTCATTTCACTTAGTATGACAGCTTCCAGTTCCATTAATTTACCAGCACACGCCATAATTTCATTCTTCTTTATGGCTGAGTAATATTCCATTGAGTATATATACCATGTTTTCATGGTTTCACAGCTTAGCTATTGTGAATTGAGCTGCTATAAGCTCTGATGTGGCCGAGTCACTATAGTATACTGACTTAAGTCCTTTGCGTATATAGCGAGGAGGGGATAACTGGTTATCATTTTTTTATTTTGAAACAAGGTCTCACCAAATTGCTTAATTAATCAATCTCTCCATTCTGAATAAGGGGAAGTATAAAACCATCCATGGATTGAGTTCTTTGAATCTGATGATTTTTAAAGAGGAAAGGAGAGAATGTTATAGTTCAGAACTACTGGCCAAAATAGTGGAACTGCCCAGAGAAGAGATTTTGAAAGCTCTATTAAAAATAGCTAAAAATAAGCTGGGCACTGTGGTGCATGCCTGTAATTCTCAGGGGCTCAGCTGAGGCAGGAGGATCATAAGTTCAAAACCAGCCTCAGTAACTTAGTGAGTCCCTGTCTCTAAATAAAATACAAAAGGGCTGGGGATGTGGTTCAGTGGCTGAGTGCCCCTAAGTTCAATCCCCAGTACCAAACAACAACAACAAAAAAGCTAAAAATAGCATGATAAACAAAAGGGCCATGTTTAGTGTCCCAGCCAGTAATCCTAACTACTTGAGAGGCTGAGTCAGAAGGATTCCAAGTTCAAAGCCAGACTTGGCAACTAAGCATGACCCTGTCTCAAAATAAAAAAGGGCTGAGGATGTATTATTGAGCATTTATGCTCAATGATAAAGCACCACTGGGTTCAATAGCTAATGCTACAGGGGCTGGGGATGTGGCTCAAGTGGTAGCGCGCTCGCCTGGCATGCGTGCGGCCTGGGTTCGATTCTCAGCACCACGTACAAACAAAGATGTTGTGTCCGCCGATAACTAAAAAATAAATATCAAAAAATTCTCTCTCTCTCTCTCACTCTCTCTTTAAAAAAAAAAAAAATAACTAATGCCACAAAAACAAGCAAACTAACAAACATTTGAGACCAGCTTTAGGGTTTGCAGTGCCAAGAGTATGAAAGGGTTAAGAAGACAGCAGTCTCAGAAGTGACTAAGAGAGCTATTTCGCATATACACAAAAACTTCTGTATTTGAAATGTATCATTTTATTTATTCTGAACACTTTTCTTATAAACTATGTGATGTTAACAGACTTAGGGTTGACCACTGTATTGCAGTTAACGAAGATAGGACACAATGGCACAAACATACACAATCTGCTCTAGAATGCATTTTCAAGATAATATAATTCAATTTCCTTAAAAAGCATTTCATGAGGGGCTGGGATTGTAACTCAGAGGTAGAGCACTAGCCTAGCACGGGCGGGACCTGGTTTGAATCCTCAGCACCACATAAAAATAAAGGCATTGTGTTGTGTCCATCTACAACTTAAAAATAAATATATATTTAAAAAAAAAAAAAAAAAAGGATTTCATGAGGCTAAGATTGTGGCTCAGCAATAGAGCACTCGCCTAGCATGTATGAAGCCCTGGGTTCAATCCTCTGCACATAAAAATGAATAAATAAAATAAAGGTATTGTGTCCAATAACAACTAAAAAAATAACAAATAATAATAATAAAGCATTTCATGTTCAGCTTGCCAGGAATTTTACTGTATTTTCACACTACAAACTGTAATTAAATCTTTACTGACCAAACGAATCAAGATTGAAATGTCAATAAAATAAAGCAACTACAACACCTTCAACAGCATATGTAATTCCCAAGTAATTCAGATACCATCAAAGTTTTCTGGCAGCAATCATTAATACTGGAATGCACATACTTTACAAAATCTTGCTTCTCAATAAAATATAAACACACTGTAGAAAATTCATTGGGTATACTTTTACCAAAAATATTTCTTAAGGCATACTTTTACAAAGTCGTACTCATGAACTATGAGCACTAACAAATCCTTTTTATCACTTACAATCAGAGGTTACAGAAACTATTTTAATGGCTGCCTAATACCCCACTGCATGACAACTTTCTTACAAATTCTCCAACCTTTCCACATTTATATCGTATCAATAATGCTGAAATAAGCATTCATATGCATTTCACTTTTCCTGTATTTGAAATGAATTAGACTATACCTTGTTTTCTAGTTTTACTTTTAAATCAGAATAGGCTACATGTTACGTAGAACTTGATTGTAATTATTGTAAAAGAATGAGAGCTTAAGTAGACTAGAGGGGCTGAGGGCATGTTTTACTTAGCTTTTTCACTGATGTGACTAAAAGATCTGACAAGAAAAATTTTAAGGAGGAAATGTTTATTTGGGGTGGGGGTGGGCTCACGGATTCAGAGGTCTGGTCCACAGACAGCTGACTCCCTTGCTCTGGGCTGCAAATGAGGCAGAACATAATGGTGGAAGGGTGTGGAGGAGGAAAGCAGCTCACAACATGAAAACCAGGAAGCAGAGAGACTCTCATTCAACAGAGACAAAATAAATACCCCAAAGGCACCCCCCCATGAACCCCCTCTAGCTACACCCCACCAGCCTTCAGTTACTACCAATTAAACCTGTCAGGGGATTAATTCACTGACTGGGCTAAGGCTCTCATAACCCAATCATTTCTCCTCTAAACCTTGCATTGTCTCACACATAAGCTTTTGGGGGACACCTCACAAACAAACCATAACAGGGGTACAGCTAAGTGGTAGAGGGACTGCTTACCTAGCATGTTCGAGGCCCTGGGTTCTACTCCCCAGCACAGCACACCCCCCAAAAAATTTTTTTAAAAAGGCAAACTAGTCTAGAGTTGAGGATTCTCAATCTTTCAGAAGCCACAGGCCCCAAACCCGACTTGAAAGTTTACGAGCACAGAGAGGGAAAGTGGCCGTCTTCTGCGATTATTCTACTGTCCTAATTATTAAACTGACACTATGATCGCGATCGTCGTTCAAGATTTTGTTGGCGAGTTTCAGGGAATCACCCCAGCAACCCGGAAGAGGAGAGCCTGGCACAAAGAGCAGAAGGGCAAGCACAGGGCCGCAGGCTCTTCACAAGGGCTCTCACCAGAGAGGTCTGCGAAACCGGGCAGCGAGAGAAAAGGTAATTCTCTCCGGCTAAAAAGGGCGCCCTGAGCGAGTCTCCGAAGGTCGCCAAAAAGCCCAGACCGCGGCGTTGCCGCCCCAGAGACGAGATGCCTCGGGGCAGGGAAGACGAAGGAAAAGTTTGGCGGCTCTGGCGTCCAGGGCCGGCGGTCTCCTATCAGCTGGCAGCCCTGCGGTGCTCCCACCCCGGCCGGGGCCCGCCTCCTGAGCCGCGGCCCCTCGCCCGACCTCCGGCCTGACCCCCGCCTCCAAGACCCTTCCCTTTCTCCTCTGCCATCCCGTGGCCGTCCCGAACCGAAGGCCTAACAGCTGGTTGGGACTATTAAGTTCAAGGCGTTCAGCCCAAAAGACAAAGACCCCCTAACGCTGAGGATGTTACACTCACCTGGCCGAATCCAGGCGTGAAAACCGTAGAGACCGACTTCGCAAATGTCGCTCAGCATCCAAAATGGCGGCTCCCTCGGCCTCAGCACAGCAAGCTCGGGCGGAGGGATCCACGGGCCCAGAAAGCCACGCCCCCTCTCCAGGGATTGGCTGCGCGCCGGCCGCTGCCTGGACCCACACGCCGAGGACTTCCACCCTCGGATCCCTTCGGAGCCGGCGCGGCCGGGGACTACTTCCCGCGGCGGAGTCCCTGATCGTGACGTATCACTCGTGACGCTAACTGAGTCACCTGCTGGGGGGCGCGCCCTGGGTTTTGCCCTGGGCGCGGTGAGGTAGGCGGTGGCAGGTAGTCCTCCAACTCGGTGCTGGTTATTCTTATCCGGGGTTGTTTCAGCCCCTGGAAAAACCTGCTGAAGAACTCCCGGAGTTCCTCGTTGAGATTTGCTCGCAGCCTTCGCTCGTCTCTCCTTTCGTCCTCAGCGGGTTTCCTCGCGTCTCGGTTTGCGGACGCTAGTTCTTTTACCATTTTTTAAAATAATTTTTTTATTGGTAGATAGACACAATACCTTTATTTATTTTTGTGGGGTGCTGAGGTTGAACCCAGGGCCTCACACGTGCTAGGCAAGCGCTCTGCCACTGAGTCCCAGCCCCTCTTTTCCCATTTTTAAGCCAAATCTGATTACCCTTTCAACCAGGCTCTTTCTGGTCTCCGTCTTGACTGATGCTTCCTCAACATCGTGTTCTCTTATTTTTCTCTGTATTCAGAGGAACCGTTTTCGTTTGGTTTTGTTTTTAACTTTAAAAATATTTCTCAGCTTAGTGTTAGAAGGGAATTCCCGGGCTCAGAATTTCCAGGTGGGAATCCTGCCCCCTGCTGTAAGGCGCTGCATCTATGGAGACCAAAATTGTGCTTAATTGTCCTGGGGCGGTCATAGGACAAGTACTGAACTATGCGATACCTTAAGAAGTTTCCTTGAATTTAGAAATTTTGTATTTATAACCATTTAGAAATATAAACGGGTTCCGGGACTTCAAAATACACGGTATTTGGTTCCTTTAAAGAACCTAGAAACAGCAACCAAATGTAATTTGTGGACCTTGTTTCTCTACAGCTTTAAACAAATCAGTTATAAAAAATGTTTTTTGAGACAGTTAGGGAAATTAGCTACTAGGTGACGCCAAATAACCTAAGAATTGTTATTTTGTAAGAAAATTACCTTTTTAAATTTTGAAATGTATATGTAGGGGCAAAATTATAGTAAAACTGATGATAATTGACCCACTTAGGGATGCAGCTCAATAGTAGAGCATTTGCCTACCATGAATGATACCCTGTGTTCAATCCCCAGTTCCAAAAATAAGTAAACAAATTTTAAAAGATTAAAGTAATGCATAAATTTGGCATGGCAAACCACATACATACCTGAAAAAGATATACAGTGAACATAAGCCTTTGGCCTGGCATGTCTATAATTCCAATGGCTCCAGAGGCCGAGGCAAGAGGATTCCAAGTTCAAAGCTAGCCTCAGCAATTACAGAGACCTTGCCTCAGGAAAAAAAAAAAAAAAAAAAAAGTGCTGGAGGTGTGGCTCAGTGGCCAGACAACCCTGTGTTTAATCCCTGGTATCAAAAAAATAAAAGAAGTCTTTGTCCTCTGACCATTAGTCTTACAGTCTCCCTTTCTAGAAGTGGAGTAACTACTATTACTGGTTTCTTGCACCTCTATGCAAGAAACTTCATCTCTATGCCTTGGTTTCCTCATCTGTAAGATGATAATAATATCATTTACCTTGATAAAGCTGTGAGTATTTTAATTTATGAAAAGCTCTTAGAACAATGTCCAACAGATAATGCTGAACGCTATCACTATCTTCACTATACTTTTTTGTGTGGGGGTGGTGCTGGGAATTGAACCTAGGGCCTTGTGCATGTGAGGCAAGTACTCTACCAACTGGGCTATATCCTTAGCACTGAATACTATTAATATCTTTTCAATGATATTCTCAGCATATACAACCATCTGTTTACTTTTTTTTTTTTGCCTTTTTCTGGTCTTAGGGATTGAACCCAGGGTTACTTTACCACTGAGCCACATCCCCCAGCCCTTTTTATTTTTTGAGACAGAGTATCAGTAAGTTACTGAGGCTGACTTCTAACTTGGTAATCCTCCTGCCTCAGCCTCCAAGTTGCTGGGATTACAGGTGTGCACCACCATAGCTTTTTTTTTTTTTTTTTTTTGTACCAGGGATTTAACTCAGGGGCACTAAGCCACATCCCCAGCCCTATTTTGTATTTTATTTAGAGACAGGATATCACTGAACTGCTTAGTACCTTGCTTTTGCTGAGGCTGGCTTTAAATTCAAGATCCTCCTGTCTCAGCCTCCCAAACCACTGGGATTACAGGCATGCACCACTGCTCCTGCCCCCACCCCTTTTTTAGACACTTATAGTATCATACTATACATACTATAATTTGCTAGGGTCTGTGTGTATGGCTGGGGGTGTAGATCAGTGTTAAAGTGCTTGCTTGGGTTCAATTCCTAACACGACCACAGAAAAAATTATATATGGGGGGGGGATAGAGGGGTGGGGAGGGAGAGGTGTGGGTGGGTGGGTATAGATAGATAATCTTGTCCCACATCAATAGTTATCAGTAATTCTCATTCTTCTAAAGGACTACAGAATAATCCATGGTATACTGTGCCATATATTTTAGGTAGAGCTCTAGTGACAGGTATTTAGATTGTTTCCAATATTTTGCCTCTCTGAACAATGCTGCTGTGGGTAGATATTTGCCAGCATTAATTGTACTTTTTGAGTAAAATTCCCAGAAACAGAACTGGGTCAAAGGTAGATACATTTTTCATTTTAATAGATAGTCTATTTAGCTTTCAAAAAAAAGAAGTATCAGTTTACCACTAACACTAAAATATGAGAGTTTCTATTTCCCCATACCCTCAGTAGTAGAATGTACTAAGATAACTTTTGGGATTCTTGACATAGAAACCTTGTTCAAACAATGAAAGTAAAGAGGAATTTAAATGTCATTAAGCCCCAGTTTAGTGACATGATTCATTTAGAACAATTGCTTCCTACTCAGCAATTGTTTGGATTCAACAATCATCCCCTGTGTCCTGGGTTTTAGCAAAATCCACCTAATTATTCAGAAACTATAATATATCAACTATCAATTATACCCCAACCAGCCAGTGTTAGTCAAACACTTTCTGGGAGTGTGGGGCAAGGAGAATATCTTTGTACCTGGCTGAACAAACCAGTTTTATTCAAAAGCTACAAATGACTCACATTGTTTCACTTGAAAATCCTATACTGTTGTTAGGACAAATATTAATACATAATATCTTTAGTTAATTGATTATGTATTCTTTTTATGTAAATCACTATAACTAGTGGCTATAACTAAAATCTGGTATAACATTTGAACCCCATAGAATAAGAGTCTCCCAGTGATAGGCCTGTAGGCCAAAATCAATCAGGTCTCTCTCTCTCTCTCTCTTTTTTTTTTCTTTCAGTATTTATTTTTTAGTTGCAGGTGGACTCAATATCTTTATTTCATTTTTATGTGGTGTTGAGGATCAGGCTTGTTTTTATACAGCTAAGAATGGCTTTTACATTTACTAAAGGGTTGATAAAAAGAGGTATGGTGAGGAGCACATGACAGTGACCTATGTTGCCCACAATATTTACTATCTGACCCTTTACAGAAAAGGTAAATAAAAAGTGCTACCCATTGTGTAAAAAAGGGAAGAATGATGGAGAATGATGGCCATAGAGCTGTGCTTGCTTTAACTACTAACCTTTAGAAAGGGGAAAGTCTCAGCTCTTAGACTAAAGAAGTTAACATGGAATAGGAACCACTCTGGATATCTTCCTAGAGCCTAGGAGAAAAATCAAGATCACTTTTAGAGCACCTCAGGAACAATTCTTCAGAGAACATCAATATTACTAATTATGGCCGAATACAAATGGTAAACATTTCTGTGACAATTTTCAGTTCACAAAAGCACTTACCTCAATTTGAGGCTCATGACATGTCTATGAAGCATCAGTAGTCAGAAATCTTTTTTATTGTTTTAGTTTTTTTTCCCCCATCTGGGGATTGAACCCAGGGCCTCCCTCACACTAGGCAGTGCTCTATCCCTGAGCTACACCCCCACCCCATACCTAGCCCTTTTATTTTTATTATGTTTGTTGTTTTATTTTGTCTTTTTTTCCATATTTTATTGGTTCATTATAATTATACATAATAGTGGCAACTTGTTGTTAAATATTTGTAAGTGCACATAATTTCCCCCTTTCTCTCTGTTGCTCCCTCCCCCTGGCCCCTTTTCTTTACTCTATACAGCCAATTTTAATTAAAAAAAAAAAAAAAAGTAGCTGGGCATGGTGGTGCACACCTGTAATCCCAGCGGCTTGGGAGGTTGAGGCAGGAGGATGGGAAGTTCAGAGCCAGCCTCTGTAATTTAGTGAAGCTTTAAGCAACTGAGCAAGACCTTGTCTCAAAATAAAAAATAAAAGGGCTGGGGATGTGGCTTGGGTTAAGCACCCCTAGGTTCAATCCCTGGTACAAAAAAAAAAAAAAAAAAAGTTGTTTTGTTTTTTGTTTTTTTTGAGACAAGATTTTTACTAAGTTGCCCAGGCTGGCTTTGAACTTGTGGTCATCCTGCCTCAACTTCCCAAGTAGCTGGCATATGCCACTGCACTTGGATTCTTTATCAGTTTATAGAGGAGAAAAGTGAATCTAAGATCCATGAAGTAACAAATCTAAGACCAATAGCAATAAACATTGAGATTAGATTTTAATTTAAAAAATTATTTGTTCTTTTTAGATATACATGACAATAGAGTACATTTTGACATTTTATACATATGTGGAGTGTAACTTATTTTTTAAATTATTTTTTTGTTGTAGATGGACATGTAGTATCTTTATTTTTATGTAGTGGGAGGATAGAACCCAGTGCCTCACATATGTGAGGCAAGCGCTTTACCACTGAGCTACAGCCCCAGCCCCAAGTATAATTTATTCTAATTAGGATCCTATACATGATGTGGAGTTTCAGTGGTGTTATATTCATATATAAACATAGGAAAGTTGTGTCCAATTCATTCCACTGTTTTTCCTATTCCCTTCCCCACTCCCTTCTCTTCATTCCCCTTTGTCTAATCCACTGAACTTCTATTCTTTCTTTCACCCCCTTTATTATGTGTTAGCATCTGCATATCAGAGAGAAAATTCGGACTTTGGTTTTTTGGAATTGGCTTCTTTCACTTAACATGATAGTCTCCAGATCCATCCTTTTATGGGAAAAAGTCATAAAGTCGTTCTTTTTATGGCTGAGTAATACAGATTAGACCTTGAACCCAGATTTTATGACATGATATCATATATAGTTTATATATCCCTATTACCATAATAATTTGCATCTTTTATTTACTTTCAGTTTGTTTATATTGAATTTGTTTATTTTTTAATTTTTATAAAATGGACAAAATGCCTTTATTTTATTTGTTTATTTTTATGTGGTATTGAGGATCAAACCCATTGCCTCACTCATGCTAGGCAAGCACTCTACCACTAAGTCATAGCCACAGCCCGTTTGTATTGAATTTATTAATAAATGAAAAGAAAATGCATTAAATTACAGTTACTACTTTATTTTGGAGTTCATATATAAATTAAAAAAAAAGAGTTATCAAGTAAAATTGTTTTCATGACATTTATCATTTTAATAATCCTAAAACCCTTAATTTTTCCTCAAATGCATTCGAAGGAATAAAACTGGTAGTTCTAAACTGGTTGTGGTAGTGTACACCTGTAATCCCAGTGGCTTGGGAGGCTGAGGTAGGAGGATTGCAAGTTCAAAACCAGCCTCAGCAGCTTAGGGAAGCCCTTAGCAGTTTAGTGAGACCCTGCCTCAAATAAAAAACGGGCTGGGGATGTTGCTCTGTGGTTAAGTGCTCCTGGATTCAACCTCTGGTACCAAAACAAAACTGGTAGTTCTAGATTTTAAATATAAACTCAAAAAAGTAAACTATGTCCTTTAAAATATGAGATTCTTATCAAGATTGTATTATACTAGCATAAGAACAGACATAGGGATCAACAGAATATAATTGAGAGTCTAGAAATAAACCCCATACATTATGGCCAATTGATTTTAAACAAGGCTATCAAGAGAATTCAATAGGGAAAAGAGTCTTTTTAACAAATGGTGTTGAGAAAGCCAGATAACCACATGCAAAAGAATGAAAATGAACACCCCTATCTCATACCATATAGGAAAACTAACTCAAAATGGATCAAAGATTTAAATGTAAGAAATAAATTGTAAAGTTAATAGGAAAAAATCACTGGTGTAAATTTCATGATAGTTTTTTAGATATAACACTGAAATCACAAACAACCAAAGAAAAGGTAAATTGAACAAATTAATTTTTATAAATAAAAAACCTTTGGTGCTTCAAAGGACATTATCAAGAAAATGAAAAGACAGTGCATACAATGAAAGAAAATTTTTGCAAACCATATATCTGATGAGGATCAAGTATTCAAGATATATACAAACCATTATAACACAATAATAAAAAGATAAATGACCCAAATTTTAAATGGGCAAAGATTTGAATAGACATTCTCAAATGGCCAATAATAAACACTTGGAATTATGTACAACATCCTCAGTCATTAGGGAAATTCAAAAGTACAATTATATATGACTTTACATCTACTTTAATGATTATAATGAAAAAGAAAACAAAAAATTGGGGAGAAATTGAAACTGTCATACGTTGCTGGTAGACTATAAAATAGTATAGCCACTTTGGAAAACAGTTTAGCAATTCTCAAAAATCCTAAACATAGATTACCATATGACCTCAATTCTACTCCTAAGTATGTGAATACACTCAACAGAATTGAAAAACTGTTCACACAAAAATTGTACACACGTTCATAGTGGATTATTCATAATAGCCAAGATATGGAACCAAGCCAAATATCCATCACTAAAGAAGGATAAATAAAATGTGGTGTATCCATATAATGGAATATTATTCAGCCATAAAGGAATAAAGTATTGATATATGCTTCAATGTGGATGAACCTTGAAAACATTATACTAAGCAAACTAAGAAGCCAGACACAAAAGGTTCCATATCATATGATCCCATTTATATGAAATGTCCAGGATAGGCAAATCTAGAAAGATAGAAAGCAGATTAGTGGTTGCTAGGAGCTGGGGGGAAGGAAGAATGGGAACTTACTACTAATGGTATGGGGTTTCTTTTTGGGATGATAAAAATGTTATTGAATTTGACAATACCAGCTGTTATGGTTTGGATCTTAAGTTCCCCAAAGTTCAAACGTTTAAAGGTTTGTTTCTCAACATGTAGAGTTATTGGGAGGTGATAGAACCTTTATGATGTGTGGTGTAGTGGAAAGAAGTTGGTTTATTGGGGTGTTTCCTGGAAGGGGATATTGCGACCCTGGCCACTTTTTCTCTCTTTTTCTTTCCTGGCCACCATAAATGAGCATCTTTGCTCCACAACACCTTTCTGCTATGATGTTCTGCCTTACCACAATCCAAAGTAAGGAAACCATGCAACCAGGAATAAACTTTGAAGCCATGAGCCAAAATAATCCTTTCCTATTTTAGGTTGTTTTTCCTCAGGTATTTTATCAAAGTGACAGAAGGCTGACTAATACAGTGACATTACACAACCCTGAAAATTCACTAAAAACTACTGAATTGTATACTTTAAAAGGGTGAGTTTTGTGGCATGGGAATTAAAGCTTAATAATTTTTTTAAATGAGGTTCTTGAGCCAGGTGTGATGGTGCATGCCTGTAATCCCAGCAACTCAGAGGCTTTGACAGGAGGATCACAATTTTCAAGGCCAGTTTGGTCAATTTAGTAAGATTCTGCCTCGAAATAACAAAAAAGAAAAAGAGCTGGGGATGTAGCTCAGTGGTAGAGTGCTCTTCCTGCTCTGGTTCAATCACCAGTTCTACCAAAAAAAAAAAAAAAGTTCTTTTAAAATTTTCCTATCATTGCTGTTGTAATATAATACCCTAACAAAGTCATTGCAGGAGCCAATAAATATAAAATGAATTTCAGGGCTGGGGTGTAGCTCAGTGGTAGAGCATGTGCTTAGAATGCTTGAAACCCTGGTTTCAATTTAGTAATAATCCTTTGTTTCTTTTGGTTGGTTTTTCTCAGGTATTTTGTCCAAATAATGGAAAAATGGATTAAGAAGATATTTCAAGGGGAAGGTAATATAATTGAAGTGGCAAAACAATAGCACAACTCTATGAGTAGATTGGGAAAACAGAGATAAAAGCCACTTGGAAAAAAATCCATGATTAATTAAAAAGTCTTCTAGATCTAGAACAAGTTTAGGTGAGAGCAGAAGAGAAATAAACTAATTCCTTCTTTAATTTTTTTTTCATTATTTGATCATAACCCTGAATCACAAGACCTCAGGGTAACTGTTAGAATACAGGAAGATTATAAGAATATTATTATCATGATATGATTTTTATCAGAAGCTGGAATAAGCTGCCCAGCTTTCCTACCACCATCAGTGCTGGGCATTGAAACCAGGCCTCAAATGTGCTAAGCAGGTGCTCAATCACTTTGCTGCATCCCCAGCCTATGCTGCCCAGCTTTACACTGTAACTTAATAATGAATGCAAGAGACTTCATTGGAAGCTAATTTTACCTCTAAACTACTTTCCTGTTGAAAATATCAACTAAGTCAACTTCAAAGTGACATAATAAAGCCATGTTTGCATTTCTCAATCTAAACTGATCAAGAATTACTCTGTAGTATAAAAACTAATGTTTATTTCAGCTTGCATTCTTGCATAAAACACTAAAAAGCTTACTGGTTAGGGGAGAATATTTCCTTTTCTGGCTATGTGGAAATTAGATTTTTATATGAAATTGAAATTTTCCTTCACTGACATTAAACAAAAATTCCTATCCAAATATAATAAATTATTTAATTCACAATAAATAAATGACTGAATGAATGAATGAACTATTTACCACAAAATTGTGAAGGACCAAGATCCTCCAATACAGCCATTCTATCACAATAAATACAAACTTCAGACAATGATATCATCTTATTGAGATTTGAGGGAAGGACATCTTGCAAGACCTCTTTATGCGAATACCAAGACTTGTCATTGTATCAGCAAGCATCAGCATCCTCATCAGTTCTGCCTGTATGTGGTCAGTAATCACAAGAAATAGGTACAAAATACTTTCAGAAATTCATTTTACCTAACCAGCGCAACATAGGAATAGAGGCCAGGAATTCTAATATTATTATCCATTTTACATCTTAGGAAGCAGAGACTCAGAATAGGGAAGTGACTTGCCCAAAGTCATCAAACCGGTCAGTGGCAAAGCTGGGACTAAACGCTGTATCTTCAGCCAGATCTCATCTTCTTTCCACTGCATTCCCTACTTCTCTAAGCAGGCATGTCAGAGGCAGGGTAGGGCATTCTACAGGAAGTCAGAATGAGAGAAAGAAAGGTAAGGCAACCGGGAAATAGTGGAGAAGGGGACTATGACAGGAGGAGGTGTTTTATTAGGAAGTGAGTTAGGACTGCCCTCAATCGCCCCAAATGTCCCTTAAGTGGCACCGGTGATCACAAGTTACCCTGTCCCTGGGCCTACAACTTCTGCTATTTTATTAGTCCACTATCATGTTGCAGAAATTAATGTCCAAAAGAAATATAAGCATTTTTCCAGTTTGAGGTTCTGACAGCTGAATTTAGCCCCGCCCACAGAGGCTGTGGCCCCACTGTCTCGCTTACACTGAATGCCTTGGGGTTTGAAGATACGGTGAGGTGTGGGGCGGTGAAGAGGTTTGCGATGGGGGCGTTGTTAAGGTTAGGCCAAGAGGAGGGGTAGCCTGCGGTGGAGCTGTGGTTGGGGGATGTGGGTTTTGTGGCTGAGCTCGATGGTGAGGTAGGAAACCAGGATCAGAGCAGATAGTCAGGGTGGAGTTCACACGCCCTGCTGAGAGCACCTGAAAAAGACCGAGGAGGGTGTGAGGCTGGGTGGTCTCGGGGTCTCGAGGATGTAGGGAGGCCCCTCTCGAACGTCAGTGATTGGATGCTTCCTTAAGTCCCGCCTCCCTGGACCCCCTCTTCCTCAAGCCCCGCCCACAGCGCCAGGCACGCGCCTGAAGAGCGGGGAGGGGGACTAGGCTGGAGCAGGGGGGAGGGGGAGAGGTGAGACTCGTGCACGCGCTCCACTCGCTGAGGGTGCGCGAGCAGCGCGCTCCCGCCACTCGCGTCGCCATCTTTTTCCCCCTCCGTCCGTCTGTCTGCCGTTGGCTTTGTCCGTCTGCAGCGCCGCCCCTCGGCTCCCCGCCACCGGTTCGGCTCGAAGCCGCCCTCGCCCCGCCGCGGCCGGGTCCTGGAGAGCCCGGGCCCAGCTGGCCGGAGCTGCGGCCCGGAGCCCATTGTCCGGCGGTCCGTCTGTCCGGAGGCGGGGCCCAGGGACCCTGAGCGCAGCCGAGCGCCGACGCGCCGGGTAAAGAGGCCCCCGCGTCCTTCCTCGGGGCCCGGCCGAGGATGCAGGGGCTCCTCGCCCACTGTGGGCCGCTGGCTGTTGGTCCTTTTGTCTGCGTCTGGGGAGGGGGTCGGGGGCTCCTTGTGGCCTGAGGGGCGGGAGCAGCAGGGCTCACCCCTCCCTTTGGTCCAGCAGCCCTCCCGGCGGCCGCACCCCGGCAGTTCCTCTTTTTGTCCCTCAGCGGTCCCCGGCGCGGGGTCGTCCGCGCCACCGCCCTCCCTGCAAGGGCCCCCGGTCAGCCTGCGGCGGGTGCCAGGCCGCGTTCTGGCCGGGTACAACCAGGGCGGCCCCGGCGTCTGACAGGCTTGGGTGGAGCTGGGGGAGGGGAGGATAGCGTGGGAGTGCCGACCCCGGGGTGTTAGTGCCGGAGTCTCGGTCTTGCAGAGAGCTTCTAAATTTAGATTTTGGAGCCGACTGTGTTGTCTGAGGGTTTGTCTGAGCCGCTTCAGAAGACCTCTGGCTCTTGTTTGTAATTCCTGGAAATTTACCTATGCTCGTGCTTGAAAAAGCCGTAGGGAATATCTCAGCTGATCATACACACGCTCCTTATCCGACCCGTGGGTCACCTGGGAACAGCGAAGCAGCTGCGTGAACAGCTTTCTTGCCCTCTCCTTTTTGGCAGATACACGTCACTTGGATTCAGGCGAGTTTACTTTGCTCCGTGGGAACTGCACCAGAGCAGGAGGTGGGAGTGCACCCTCTTTTCTTAAGACTGGCATTGCATCCTTACCCACTCCCTTGTTAAACCTGTGGTGTGCCCTGGAAATTGCAATCTAACACCTGTGGGAGAGCAGAGACCGTGATAAGGGGAGCTGTCGCACCCTCCGGAAGACACAAAGTCGCTCTAAAGAGGAAAAAAGCTGCTCTCCTTTTAAAATAGAATCCCTTGTATACCTGAACCTCGGTTTATCTTTCTTCCCATTCCAGTTTCCAGATGTTCTGGCAGCTCTCCATTTATGTTTTGGATTTAGTTTCAGATTTGGGCTTGGAAATTGGATGTAAAACGCAATGAATGACCTTTAGAGTAACCTGTCCATGGGTTTTTATTAGCTTTTACCTCCTATAAAACACTTGCCTAACCTCTGAAATCTTGCTGTGGTCAGGAGTGTCCTTTCAGTGCCGTTTATTTATTTCCATATTTATTTTCAAGAGTCCATGACTCTACAGAACTTTTTTGGTGGATGTTTTTGTTATTGTAGCTTTGTTTTGTTTTATGAGAGGGGAGAGCATTTGCTTATTTTCCCTCCATCCCTCAGGTGTGAAGTCCCATGGGGTACCATCTGGTCACTTCCCCATTAGGCCACTAGGAGGACTGTGAGAGGCAATGGACACTATTTAAATATGCAGATACTCATCTCTTGCACCTTGTAGCTTTTGTATTGAACTGTTGTCTTGCCAAGATTATCTGAATTGAGCCAGATTCAATTTATTTGGCATTCCTTCAGAAGAGACCTTATTACCTTTATCTCACAATTTCAATTTCTGATCTTGATGAGGGAGAAAATATAGATTAGTCAAGATTCCATTTTTTTGTTTATACAATACAGGCATCTATTTTAGAACAGACAACCTGCATTTCATTTAACTCTCCTCTTTGTGATTCCAGAGACATAAAGGAAAAGATCTGAAGTGATATTCATTCATTGCTTCCATGAATAACTAACTACTTGATTAGAAATGATATATACAAAACTTAGAGAATACATATTATTAGTAGCAGATATCAGCATACTACCCTCTAAATAATTATAATTGGTTTTTACTGTATACATTTGGAGTTTTTCTTTTCTTTTTTTTTTTTTTTAATTAAAGGTCTGAAAAAGAACTGTGTTTGATATGCAGATATGATAGAAGACTGCCTGAAAGCTGCTTCCTTTGCCACTTCCTGTGGAGGCCTGTCTTTGCCATTTGCGGTTTCTTTCTTTTGGTAAGGGGAGGCAGGATCTGATTACAGGTTTGAAGTCCTTTCTCACTATGTAGAAGAGTTAGTTGGCATAATATGAGGCAGGTCTTCATTAACTGGAGTGCTAAGGACAGCTAGTAGTAGTCTCTCATCATTCCTCTAAAGACAATAAAGTACAATTCTATATTTTTATGTAAGAGTACAATTTGAGAAGGCAGGCACTGAAAGAAAACTTGGGTGACCAGATCCATATTTGTGTCTTTGGTAGGAAAGATAATTTTTTAAAATATCATTTATTCACTCTTTCAAAGAAAATGCCATAGCTTCTGCTACTAATCCATTTAGATTCTCTACAATGCATATACTGGGCCAGTCTTTCTTGTAGTAAACCAGGATCTTCCTGAATTAAGTATCTGTCCCTTTCCATATAAGCAGGGCAGATGCATGTCTTTGCAGCACTTCTTACCAAGGGAGCTTTTCTGTGTTCCTCCCACTGGTCTCTGCTACACAGAGTGGAAATTGAAAAAGGCTCTAAGGTTATTAGCTTTGCCCACCTCTCCAGAACATGGGAGCAGGACCAGGTTTGGGTTCCACATTGGGAAATTGAATCAGTACTCAGCAATGTGGGTGGCATTTGGCTCTTCTGGTGAGAGCCAGTCTTTAGCATTGGAAGTTTGATTTGCTTTAGTGTCCTGTCATCCATGGTGCTCAGCACTATCCTGTATCACTAAATAGAGGCTCTTTTTCTCATGTTGTTTTCATTGAGACTTTTCTGTCTCACAGGGATATGATGCTTTTGTTATCTCTAGGCAAGATAACTTCTCTTTTGTGGGGTGGGGGGTACCAGGGATTGAGCTCAGGGCACTCAATCACTAAGTCACATCCCCAGCCCTGTTTTGTATTTTATTTAGAGATAGGGTCTCACTGAGTTGCTTAATGCTTTGTCATTGCTGAGGCTGGCTTCAAGCTCTCGATTCTCCTGTCTCAGACTCCTGAGCTGCTGGATTACAGGTGTGTACCACCACGCCCGGCTTGCGAGATAACTTAAAAAAAAAAAAAAAAAAAGTCTAGAGGCTCCCATTCATGCAGATTGCAGGACTTGACTTCCAGTGGGCATGTGACAAATGAGCTGCCACACTCTGGCTTCTTTTGCTTCCTTTCACATCCATAGGACTTATCCTTTTGAGCTTACAATACTTCTAATCTTTTTGCCTGAATTTTGCATCCTTTTCTCTCCTATGATCATGATCACTTAACAGGATTCTGAATTCCACAGATGGATTTAGAGTAAAATTCTCTAAGTCATCTGAAGGAATCTCCTTTTAAATTTCTTGGACCTTGACATTATGGTGGACCTTGATATTATGGTAGAGATTTATTCACTTCTCTCTTTCATTAGTTCAATTATTTATTGTGATGGGTGAGCTTTATATGCTTAGGAACTACTTTTAAAAGTCTTTTTGTCTTTTAATTTTGTATTTTTTTTAAAACAAAGATGACATGTGCTAACAATATCCTTTTTTATTATAGCTTAGCAGCTGGCAAGGAGGAAATAATATATCCAGTCGTGAAACTGGGAAAGGCCAGAGCTCTTGGATTAGGGAAACATGTCCCGTCGGAAACAGACAAATCCAAATAAAGTTCACTGTGAGTATTGGGCTTTGTATTCCAGAATCTGGGGATGTTGAAGGAGGGAATGAAAGAGTAATCAGAATTTAGGGAGAGCAACTCACACTAATTAGTTAAGAAAGGGTTAAAGGTTTTGGATATGTGGATTTAAAATATGTCATGGGCTGGGGCTGTAGCTCAGTGGCAGCGTGATTACCTAGCATGTGTGAAGCACTGGATTTGATCCTCAGCACTACATTAAAATAAAAAATAAAATGAAGTCATACTGTTCATCTACAACTACAAAAACATATTTTTTTAAATATGTCAGGTTAGTGGATGAGATGTTAGAAACTTACTTGGGGTATATGTGTTTGATTTATCCTTAGCATTAACATTAATAAATAGTTATAGGATATAGATGTTAGGACTGTAAAACAAAATAAACTGTAATGTAGCCTCTTATACATATACACATAATATAAAAATACAACATTAGTATAGGTTAAATACCAAATAGGGATGCTGTATACCATATGTACTATACAAATTAAGAGAAGGGATGTTAAGAGAATTCTGTTGACTAAAATAGCAAGGAGGCCCTAGGCCATGAACTTAAACTGGACCTTAGAGGGAGAAAATAGGTTGAAAAAGAGAAAGGGAAAATTGGGTAGGGAGAATGATGTGCGTAAAGATACAAGAAGGAATGCACATGATAGATTCAGAGGATAAGGAGACTTTTCATAAAGCAGAAGCTTCTTTTGTCCAGAAGTCAGAGGACATGAAGTTAGAGATGTTTACATTGGGGAGGTCTGAACATGAGACCAAGTTCAGACTTCATTCTGTGGACCGTCAGAAGTTACCAAGGGTTTTTAAACAGGGAGAGTGTAGAGTGACATTTAGAGTGCAATGTTTTGATAGTATGAAGTAGTGTGTGGGATGGATCACATGAGGGAGAGATTAAAAACAGGAAGACCAGGCATGTGCTATGGCTTTGTGTTGTTTCTCAACAGTTTCATATGTATATTATATGTGACATTAGATTGTAAACTTCTGGAGGGCAGGGACTGTATGCCATGTGTGTCCCTCTGCCATATGTATCTCTATTTCTAGCACTGCTCATAAAGAATGTTCAGGAAAGTGCCTTATTAATATTAATATCTATGTACATTTTTGATAATTAGCCATTTTTCTGTAATGTAGGGGGATAAGCATTCTCACTCAAATTATCATATAAGAAACAGATTAAGGAGGACTGATTGAGTAAAGTATAACAATATCTGAAAAGAATTCAGAGGTAAAAAATATGAAAGATTTTAAGACAAAATAAGCCCCCAAAAAGAACTAAAACTAATTTAATTAAAGACATTGTATGTCAGGCACTATGTACTTATCTTTCTGGGTAGTTTCAAGAGTAGGAGAGAAAATAGTTGAATAGAGGAATTAAGATGGCTTTGACATATTAATGTCATTAGGGTAGCAAATCTCTCTACATGATCATTCTTCTATTTAAGTTCTGGGAAAGTTGTATAAAATGTAATCAGTTGCATGCTTCCAGAAGTGTATTTTGAAATAAGTAGATGTGCTTGGCTGCTAATGTGAAGGTGAATGGTTAGGAACAATATAGAATTTGCTGCTAAAATAGTAAGATGCAGTGTACCTGAATGTGAAGATGGTCAAGGGAGATAACCTGAACTGAAGTGTCTATAGGATAGGTCATTCACAACAGGCTCAGGGGGTTTGCCTTCTCTCTGGTTGAAGATGAGTATTGATAAGACACATAGAACACAAGTCAGGGCAGGTAGGTTACCCTTAGTGGAGATATGGGTTTCCAAGTAAGGCAATTGTAGGATTGAGTGTTCACCCATAAAACTTACGTGTCCAAAGACACTGCTTACTCCTTTTTTTTTTTGGAGGTACCTAGGGCCTTGCACATGCTAAGTAAACACTCTACCAATGAGCTATATCCCCAGCTCTTTTTATTTTATTTATTTATCTGTTTGTTTCTTTATTTTGGTGCTGGAGATCAAACCCATGGCCTTGTGCATGCGAGGCAAGCACTCTACAAACTGAACTATATGCCCAGCCCTACTCCAGCCCTTTTTATTTTGAGATAGGGTCTCATGAAGTTGCCCAAGCTGTCCTCAAACTTACGATCCTCCTGCTTCAGCCTCCTGCGTAGCTGGAATTACAGGCATATGCCACTATGCCCAGCCTAAGCCAGAAAGACTTCTTAGATTTGAGGAAAAGTAGCTGGTGGAATGATGGCAGGATTATAGTAAGGACAGGGGAGCTAGCAAAGACTTTTATGGCCTATGTCTGTGTCCATGTACTATATATCCATCAATTGCATCTCTTTCCATGATAGTTAATTAAAACTGAGATGAGCTGGTACTTTTATTGGAGTTGAAAAATACATTGTCCAATAAGCCAGGGAGGAGGGGATAGTATCACATGTCTATAGGTGCAGAAACACAGCTACCAGAGTCAAGCAAGTGAACATTATACTGTTTATGGAGTGAATGGGACTTTGCAGGTTCTTCAATGGTGAATATTAAAAGGGCCTTTACTGTGGGGCTGTGAACACAAACATTCAGCTGCAATTAAACCCCCCAGGAAGGGGCTGTTTTCAGTGATACATTTAGGCAGGGAGCTGGGAGGGCTTTTCAGGTGATTGACTTAGCTTGACCAAAGAAGACAAGAAACAGATTTGCTGGTTTCCTAAGATCTTCTGTTTATTTATTATTTTAGGGACTAAAGCTGACCCTAACCTTTTCAATAGATCACTTTCTCATTGGCCATAACAATAATAGCAAACAGAAATAGGAAATTTTAGTTTTCTGATGACTTGAGTCTCCTATCACCTTGTGAAATGGAACCAGTCATATTTATTGAACTTAATGATGCTTGTTTATTTAAAGTAAATGGAATGGACTCAAGGTCTGGGAGACAGGAAATTCTGCAGAAGCTTTGCTTAAATGTCAAAGCCAATCAGCACTTGAGCAGAGTAGTGGCTGAGCTTCATTACATCTGCCTTCTGGAAAGAAGTTATGTGGCATGAAGCTAAAACACGCCTAAAGGGATATATTAAGAATCCCACTGCCGTAGCCCAGCAACATTTGTCAGATCCACTTTAGAAGCCAATGAACAGGCTGCTTTGGCACTCCCTTGGTTTTCCTCAGGACTGTTTTTATATCTAAATTACTGGCATGATCCTTCCCCAGAAACATCCAGACAGACTTGTGTTTAGCCTACTTGCTTCAATAATAGAGGCCAATGCAAAGCTTTTGGAATAAAAGCCCAGAATTATTAGTTATGGAGAAACTACTGATGGCTTAAAAGATCTATTTATATCTTTCCCCCTATTTCCTTCCCATCTCACCTCCTTCTGAGAACAAATTTCTGTTAACTGTTTCTAGAGAGGTTGAAAATATAGTCCCTTAACACTTATATTTAGTGTGTTTGATCCAAGCAAACCACTAAGTAAAGGAAAATTTCTTTTATTTAAGAAACTTTTGCTTTCAGATTACAAGATACATCAGAGACTAGAAACCTTTAACTTCAATTGAAAGCTTTTCACAGAGAAGGAAGAATAAAAGGCTTTAAGGTCTTTTCTAAAAAGCACAGCTTGTTTTGTCTTCCTTCATTCTGTAAGCATTCTTGTGTGGTAATGGCTATGTTCCCAACGTGATAACTTTGGTATTATACACAATGGAACATTACTCAGCATTAAAAGAAAATAAAATCATGGCATTTGCAGGTAAATAGATGAAGTTGGAAAATATATGCTAAGTGAAGCAAGCCAATCCCCAAAAAACAAAGGCCAAATGTTTTCTGGGTTACAAATAAGACTGTCATCTAGAAATGAACTCCTAAGCTCCTCACTCCCAGGACTAGCTCCTTTTCTCTGAAGCTGACATCTGCTCTCTTAGAGAATATGTTTTAGCTGCTTTACTTAATTTCAGTCAGCCTGAAATTCCATTTTTAAAAATTGTACCAAGGACCTAATCAATAAACGGGCCAAGGAACTGAACAGATACTTCTCGGAAGAGATATACAATCAATCAACAAATATATGAAAAAAATGTTCAACATCTCTAGCAATTAGAGAAATGCAAATCAAAACTACTCTAAGATTTCATCTCACTCCAGTCAGAATGGCAGTTATTAAGAATACAAACAACAATAAGTGTTGGTGAGGATGTGCTGAAAAAGGCACACTCATACATTGCTGGTGGGACTGCAAATTGGTGCAGCCAATATGGAAAGCAGTATGGAGATTTCTTGGAAAGCTGGGAATGGAACCACCATTTGACCCAGCTATCCCACTCCTCAGTTTATACCCAAAGGACTTAAAAACAGCATACTACAGGGACACAGCCATATCAATGTTTGTAGGAGCACAATTCACAATGGCTAAATCATGGAACCAACTAGATGTCCTTCAGTAGATGAATGGATAGGGAAACTTTGTTATATATACACAATGGAACATTACTCAGCATTAAAAGAGAATAAAATCATGGCATTTTCAGGTAAATGGAGGAAATTGAAAAAATATATTGCTAAATGAAGTTAGCCAAACAAAGGCCAATTGTTTTCTTTGATATGAGGATGCAGACACATAATGGCAACTAGGGGTGGGGAGCTTGGGAGAAATGAAGGAACTTTAGTTAGGGCAAAGGGGAGGGAGGGGAAAGGAGGGGGCAAGTCGGTAGGAATGATGGTGGAATGAGTTAGACATTATTATCCTAAGTACATGTATAGGACACAAATGGTGTGAAAATATTTGTGTACAACCAGTGTCTTGAAGGATTGTGCTCTATATGTGTAATATGAAATGAATTTTGCATTCTGCCATCATGTATAACATATTAGAATACCAAGGACCCAAAAAAGAGAATTATAAAATATTTTTCCTTTCTAATGATTTCATCTCAGTCTTCTTGCCTCAAAAGTGGCAAGAAACCACTTTGTTCTCCAAAGTGGCTTGCATGGCCTCTTTCTTATCTGGTCTCCAGAACCTTAGCCAAATCCAAAACAAACAGTATTTTGATTTCATATCAAAGAAAAAAGGGAGATTTTTATTTGCTTTTTATTATGGAACCCAAATATTAACAGGCAAATAAATACCCACATTTAATAAGATGCCATCTTATTAAATAAAGGTATTGTGTCCAACTACAATTAAAAATAAATATTAAAAAAAAAGAATGAACAATACATTCTTTTACAATACAATACATGCTCTACATTAATATCTAGAAACCAGAGGATATTTTTTTAACTTACTCCAACAGTTTCAAGAATGAAAAAATAATTCTATATTATAAAATCAGACAACTCTATAACACTTGTTAATCACTAATATCTCTATGGGTCACATTGTACTTGCATTAACAGGACATAGTTTTAGCATATCTCACTATTTTTTTATGCAAGGATAATTCTAGGGAATCAGAGCCAGAGCTTAGATAAAAGCTACCAGAAGATAATCTATTTATTTTTTCCAATGATGTGTTTTTAAATTTTTTTTTATATTTTACTTTATGGTGATGTTTAAAGTAGGAATAACTTTGAGGAATAACAGTAACCTTAGCTTTTTTTCCCCAAGTCAATAATAGAATAAAAGTGCAGTGTTTCTTTCCAAATTGCCAAAAAAGAGGGACAGAATTGATTTATCTCAATTATCCTAGGTGAGATTGCCAGCAGGAGCCTTAGATAGGGAAATTGTACTGAATAGACTCCTCTCTGATGTATGAAGGCCGAAGTATTTAGACAACATCAGTAGGCAAAAATAAATTTTGAGTTCATATTGATAAAGAGTAGCTGAATTCATGACTCCTGAAAAGTACACATCCTTTTAGATATCTTTCTACTGATCCAATGGTAATTCTCTACTGTGAAAAGGAGAAAATGTATTGTTCATTCTTTTTTTTTAATATTTATTTTTAATTGTAGTTGGACACAATACCTTTATTTTATTTATTATGTGGTGATAAGAATTGAACCCCGGGCCTCACACGTGCTAGGTAAGCGCTCCACCGATGAGCTACAACCCCAGCTCCGTATTGTTTATTCTTTGCTTTTTTTTTTTTTTTTTTAATACTGAGAATTGAACCCAGGGTCTTGTACATGCTAGGCAAGTGCTGTACCACTAATCTACATCCCCAGCTCTTTTTAATTTTATTTTGAGATAAAAGTTGCCCATGCTGGCCTTGAACTTGTGATCCTCCTGCCTCAACTCCAGAGTAGCTAGGAATTACAGGCAAGTGCCACCATGCCCAGCCATTCTTAGCATTTAATAAACCTACTGATTTCTGACTAGGTTTCTTTAGTGACCAGAAGTATCACTGATAAGAAATGTTTGCCCTTGATAATTATATGCCTCGTACATAACTTATTCCATAGTACCATATCTGCTCATGGTCCCTAGATCTAAAAGCATGCCAGAATTCAGTGACTGCCAGTTGGCCAAGGTCCTGTGGTTTCAGTAAAACTAACATGGAGAAATTAAATGTTTCACTTTTGCAAAGAGGGAAGAGGAAACACTCTAATACAGAATTCATTTTGTCTTTCTCTAACAGTGAATTATATTCGGTATGTCACCTTAGATTTGGTGAAGGTGAACTTAAATCAACTTATTTTTTTTCTTACTTGAGCACTGTGTAGCTACAAGTACACTTTAACACTATCCACCTCCATTCCCACCCACAGGATGAGTCATAATTGCCATAATGTCGGTTACTCTAATCCATGCATGGTAAGTCAACGTGGTATCAGAACCATCATTTTTCCTTTCTCATATACTGGTCCTAAAAACATTATTTTGACATTTGAGTTGTATGTATTAATTTCTCACGGTATGAAGATAACATCAATACTAGGATCAGAGCCACACATACACCAGTGTTTGTTTTCAGCAAAACCACTTTGATGAACCTTCTAACCTTGAACTTAATATCTCTACTAGAAAGCAGTTTAAAAATATGGACATTAGGGGATGGAACATGTGCTTAACATGAGCAAAGCCTTGGGTTCACTCCATCAAAAAAAAGGGACATTAGAGAAGGTTTTTTTCCTGACCATCACTAGCTTACTCCCTAACCCCTACCCCATGCTGAGGAGAATATTGAACATAGGGCCTTGCACCATTCTAAGCACAGATCTGGGTTTGAATACTTGATTTCACTGTAGACCTTTGTTTTCTCCTTAGTAAAATATAGATAGTAGTCATGGATGGGATGTGGCTCAGTGGTAAAGTGCTCCTGGGTTCAATCCCTGGTACAAAATATTATTATTATTATTAATATAAAAATGTAATGTATTGTTAAAAATATGAATATATGGGGCTGGGGTTATGGTTCAGCAGTAGAGCACTCACCTCACACTTGTGAGGCCCTGGGTTCAATCCTCAGCACCACATAAAAATAAATAAAGGTATTGTGTCCAACTACAACTATATATTACGTATATATTATATGTATAATATATGTAGTAATACCTGCCACACAGCCTGTAACATAGAGCTACCACATAGCATGTAAAATAGAGTCTGGAACTAACAAATGTCAAATAGTCACCATAATTGATGTTCAGTTCTTATTCTTACTCAAGAATATTTGCTGAATGAAAGACAAAGTATATCACATGAAGCCTGCCCCACATCATTCTTTTCACTACCCAAGAACTAGTAGCACACATTAACTCACTAGTTTCTTCCTTTCGCATTATTGTATTGTCTCAGAGCCGAGTCTATTTATTTTTCTTTCTCTCTTTAGTAAGAAAGAGCATGGTTTATTGTCACAGGTTTCACTTGTCACAGGTTTCACTTTGGCTTTCTATTATTCCCTCTTGCTGCTGAGGAGTAGGGACAGTAATTTCCATCTGAGATAATGGAAACCTAGGGAAACCCAATGCTCTATTCTCCTTATGCCTGGTCTCCTGGAAATCAAAGAATGTGAAATGTTAACCTTTTCAGTAAGTACATGGATCCCAGGCAGAGTTCATCAGAAGGAAATGCAAAGTCAAGGAAAGGTCCAGGGATTGGGGGTACTGCATACCAAAAAAAAACCATCCTAACCGCATTGGCCCAAGAAGACTAGATAAATATTATTTGTTATAAACTAGTTGGCATGTTTCAGGAAGTTTTTCTTCAGCAGAAATTAGTTCATATGTTGTTCTCCTTCTTGTCCAGTATTCAGTCAGTTGATTTTCTCATGGCAATTCTGATAGGCATTAGAAAGAAAGTCAAGAAAGAATTTATAGAACATGTGTTGGAAGGAGAGTGTCTGAAAGATGTGATTAGAGAAATTTAATAAGAAGAATTATTTGAAGCACTTGATTATAGTCCAAGGTAGACACTGAGTGAGGACTATAATGCAAGTAATTTAAGGTGTAGAGATTTTACCCAGATTTACTGCCCTGTTTTCATCCCATCATTTTGCTGCTTTTGCTTCTATCTCCCCAATCTGATGGAAGGTTGTAAATGGAATTGAGATTCTGCAGTTAATTTACAAAATACCAATTGATCACCTTTTGAAGAGTCAAGAATAGGGGATTTAAGAAAAGTAAGCGATGCTTTCTAGAGCATCTGGCTTACTGCCCAGGAAGAACAGCTGTGCCCAGAAGCTGTTGGAGGCAGCAAGCTGACTTGGAGATGAATGACCCCACCACAGGGTACCTGCCTGTCTCCTATCTTTGAATGGTCTGACCTTCCAACCAGCTTGCCTGGGGATGTGCTGCCCAGCTGGTGGCCTGACTATTTTTCCTTGTGACCACCAGGGGATCAAGTATTTGCTGGGCTAGAAGAGCAAGCCCGCCAGGCGATGATGAAAACTGATTTTCCTGGAGACCTTGGCAGTCAGCGACAAGCTATCCAACAACTAAGAGATCAGGACTCCAGTAGCAGTGAGTTCTGCACCTTCTGGTAATGACTCAGGGCAATGGGAGAAGAATTATCAGAGTGTGTGTGCTCTGGGGATTATGCATGGGGGTTGGGAGGAAGATACAAAGAAGGAGATATGTGGATCCTCAGAGTCCCTAAAAGGCTTCTAAGATGTATGAACATATGCTTATTCAGAGAGAGAGGACAGATTTGGCATTATATTTATTTTTAACTCTTGGACTACAGTACTTGGCACAGACCATAGCCATACACAGATAGGTTTGTGATGGTTGTGATAGAGACATAGGAATAATTAGTGTTCAAGTAGTTCCTAGGTTAAGTCAAATGAAAAGAAAAAAATCCCTGTTTCCGAAGATCTGTTTATTTATAATTAATAAAACGTAAGTGTGGCATTGATGAATTTTTGCTTGAGGTTCCAGTTTTAATGTTTTATAGGTTTGTTTAGTAATGGGATTATGCAACACATAAAATGCTGAAGTCCAGATCTTCCTATACCAAAGCTCTTGGTAGATCTCTGTGGTTAGGAGATGGAAAAGATAGGCTCTCACAAGTTGAGCCTCATGGTTTGTCTGTTCATAGCCTGCCTGAACAGACACATTTTGAGATGTGTTATTTCCTAGGAAGATTTCCACACTGTCCTGATCTCATCCACTAGATATTGGTCATTTGTAAATATCAATTCAGAGAAACATTTCTGATTTCTCTCCATTTGAGACTAGGGAGAACAAAGAGGGAGAGAGTTCAGCAACTTGTAGGAACTACGATTTTCCCCAAACTAATCATTAAGCAACAACAACCACAAAAATAATTTAGCAATTAAAAATCACTTATGTATAGAAATATGAGTCCCAAATTTCCAAAAATCTATGGGACTCACCAGTTTCCCAAGTAACAGGTAAGAATAACAACATCTACCAGAGTCTAATAGGTCTCCACTGTGGAAAACTTGCACATTCCCTGTAGACAACACACCTTTCCTTTTTCTTTCTTTCTTTCTTCTTCTTTTTTTTTTTTTTTTTAATCTTTCTGGTAGACTATTTAGATAATGGATAAATTACAAAAGTGTATTTGATACAACATTGTCTTAGACTAAGCCTACAAGTATTCAAAGTACCAAGTAGGAAGCTGGTGAGAAAATATAGTATGATTTAAACTGCCTTTCCAGGGTCAGATCTAGTCCACCAACTGACTGGTGTATCTAACACAACATATGTAACTACTAGCAGATGATCTGGTTAAATCTTCTCATGAAGAAAGGAAATGGAATTGGCATTGCCCAGACAATGGTGGATTTAAAAATTATGTAAGGGATAATAGAAGACAAGTAGTACTGTTAATCAAGGAAATTTGAGTCTCACTGCAGATGCAGAGAGCCTAGTGTATTTCTCTCTCCTCACATCAGGCCCAGGAGTCTGAGATCTGTGGGATTGGGTGAGGGCTAGAGTTTGATAGCTTCTCTAGGCTTGGCTTCCTCTTCCTTGTGACCTTCAAGCCACTACTACTTTTTTTCCTTTTTGAAAAAATTCCATTTGTTTTTGTTTTTATCATCTTTTTTCTATTTTATAAGTAATAGAGAAAGAAATCAGCTCATATAAATCTTACAGATTACCCAGCCATGGGTGGACCTCTCCACAGCCACATACTGCCTCCAATACTAAAACAGGCTCAATTCTTAATCAAGTCATAAGAAATGGTATTTCATTATAAAGTAAAGGACGGCACATTCCTTCAACTAAATGCATTTAGCTATCCATCAGATAATAATAATAATAATAATAATAATAATACCCAACAGAAACATATTATTCAGCTTAGACTGCTGTGTCATTAGGGGAGTAAGAACACAGTGAGTTGGGTACCACACTGCCTGAGGTTGGTTGTTGTACTGATTTTTCAAAGGAAAGAGGCCTTTCCCTACAAAGTGACATCATTTTTAACTAATTTACTACAGCCTACGTACTGATATAAGAGAAAAAAAAAAAAAACTTGCTGGTGTTTCTTTAAGTGTGTCTTGGGATTTATTGGGAACAAATGAGTGTGGCTCACAGTAGAATAGTCAGTGACACCATGGAGAAACTGTGCAGAGGTTTATGGAGAAAAGTAAGTAATAAAATCAGTGAGAAGTGTTGGTAAGTCAGAGGTGATGGGTTGTGGGAATGAGCTCAGTGTGAGGTGGTTGGGGAAGTGTGAATTGAAGTGTCAGATATTTGAGAACCATGCATAAGAAGCATTATTTTTATGACTATTCTCCAATACAGTTTTACCTCAGGTTTTCTCTTTAGTGTACATGTGGCATAATAAATAACAGTGATAGCTGCTTTCCACTTAATCATAATTTTGTATGCAACAAACTTTATTTGTTAACTGATAACAAACTCTACTACAAAAGATCTGAAAATGTTTTCCATTATATATGTAAGCTCTAGGTGGACAGCAGCTCAGGATGTATTTCTGCAAAAAAATCAGAACAAGTGACCAGTTTATGTGTTCCAGGTGACAGTGAGGGTGATGAAGAGGAGACCACACAAGATGAAGTCTCTTCCCACACATCAGAGGAAGATGGCGGGGTGGTCAAAGTGGAAAAAGAGTTAGAAAATGCAGAGCATCCTGTTGGTGGGAAAGAAGTAGTAGAGCATGAGGCAAGTGAAAATGGCTCCTAAGTCCAGGAAAGCCCTACCCTTATACTTTGCCCTGATGTTTCTCACCCACGTGTCACAGTCTTGCCTCTTCCAGTCTCCCAGGCCTTCCTATGTCTCTTCTCTCATGGCATGGGAGCCCACACCTCCTACACAGTCTTCCTCACACTGGCTTTCCTTCTCTATTTCCACATTCCTGCACCCACATACAGCTCTCTTTTTAGACAGAAGAACCAGAACCACCTTTGCAAAATGGGAAGCTAACTTTCTGAGATGTATTCTAGAGTATGTTTGCAAATTTAAGTCAAATTTAGTGAGGCATCACCTTCTCACTAAGTTGTTTCCTAAAGATTCATAAAAGGGAAGCTAATCCTTTCCCTGCAGAGTTTATTTTAGGGAGATAAAATAGATCAACTCTCAGCCAGGTGTTATGGTGCATGCCTGTAATCCCAGAGACTCAGGAGGCTGAGGCAAAAGGTCAGGGGATGAGGAAAGCCCACTGGGAATTTGGCTCAGTTGTTAAGCACCCCTGGGTTCAATCCCTGCTATGTATGTTTGTATAAATATCAGCTCTCCCTGGGGCAATCCTAGCCTTGTGACAGGGAAAAAAAATTGTAAAAAAGGAAGATGTGAGCTTTATGTATTTATTTGTCAGGAGTAGGGATGAAACCCTTGGTGTTCTACTCCTTAGCTATATTCTCCAGCCCTTTTGGTTTTTATTATGAGATAGGACCTCACTAAATTGTGAGAGGCCTGCCTCTAACTTGTAATCCTCCTGCCTCAGCCTCTCAAGTAGCTGGGATTACAAGCATGCACCACCATCCCTGGCTCAATGCAATAAAATTTAATTCCTATTCAAACATTATTACTCTTTCCTTTGGCCTATACCAAAAACCTAAGGTTGACACTTGATATCAGATGGTGTTCCTTTTAACAGGATACCTGTTTTAAAGAGGTGGGACAAGGAAGAGATTAGTGAAGAATCTTCAGGAGTTGCCTCTTTGTTGAATTGCAGGTCACAGAGAATTTGAATTCTGATCCCTTGCTTGAGCTCTGCCAGTGTCCTCTCTGCCAGCTAGACTGTGGGAGTCGGGAACAGCTGATCGCTCACGTGTACCAGGTATGACATGGGGAGCTGTGAGCTCTAGAACCTGAACACTGGTAGCTTGATTATGATGCAGATCCTGCATTGGCCTTTGCCTCTGCTTCCTAAAGGACTTGTAGGTTGTTGCTTCCAGCAAGATTCCACTCCAGGGCTGGGGCTGTGGCTGTGGCTGTGGCTCAGTGGTAAAGTGCTGGCCTAGCACGTGTGAGGGTTCGATCCTCAGCACCACATAAAAACAAATAAATGAAATAAAGGTACTGTGTACAACTAAAAAATAAATATTAAAAAAAAAAAAAAAAGACTCCAGGCCTCGCATGGTGGTGCACACCTGTAATTCCAGCTGCTCAGGAGGCAGAGGCAGGGGGATCTTTTGCTTAATTTTTAAAAGCACTAGCTGAAGTTGGGTGTGGTGGTGCACGCCTGTAATCCCAGTGGCTCCAGAGGCTGAGGCAGGAGAATCGCAACTTCAGTTTATCGAGGCACTAAGCAATTGAGTGAGATCCTGTCCCTAAAGAAAATTCAGAAGTGGGCTGGAGATGTGGCTCAGTGGTTGAGCGCCTGTGAGTTCAATTCCTAGTACCACAAAAAAAACAACTCCATTCCTCAGAATACTTTAGCAAATAAGTGAGATATGTTGAGTAAATATGTTCTTGATTCCCATACAGACACACTGTGAGAATTAAGTATCCACATTTTTTTCTAAATTACTTAGTGCATATATTCAATAATGAAATAGAAGCTAATATCTACTAATTACAAGGACTTTTAAGAAAAAGAAGCCAACATAAATGTTTCTGAAATACCAATGAAAGTTAGTATAAAGGGGATAGGAATAATAGACTTGTTTATACTCTGATCCAATTACTGGCCTCCTGTGCCTTGTGATCTCTGTTGACAAGTAATCAGCACATAGGGCAGCTGGGTTGTGCCATAAAGACAGTTGGTTTGTGCAAAATGTTTCTCCCAAAGAATGCCTTGAAAAGATTGAGAAGCCAGTTGTGGAGCTTACCTGTAACCAGGAGGCTGAAGCAAGAGGATCACAAGTTTGAGACCAGCCTCAGCAACTTAGCAAGACCTTTAGCAATGTAGTAAGATCCTGTCTCAAAATGAACAATAAAAAGAACTGAGGAGGGGCTGGGATGTGGCTCAAGCGGTAGCGCACTTGCCTGGCATGCATGCGGCCCAGGTTCGATCCTCAGCACTACATAGAAACAAAGATGTTGTGTCCGCCGAGAACTAAAAAAATAAATATTTAAAAAAAAAAAACACAAAAAACTGGGGATGTAACAGTGGTGAAGTACCCTTGGATTCAATCCCCAGTACCAAAAAAAAAAAAAAAAAATTTTTTTGAAGATTGAGGAAAGGCAGGATACAAATACCTGTTGTATGCGGATATTTCCAGCTAGCTCCTAGATTTGGATTTTGATCATTCTTTTAAAATGTACTTGTAGGGCTGGGTTTGTAGCTAAGTGATAGAGCACCTGCCTAGCATTTGTGAGGCACTGGACTCAATCTCAGCACTACATAAAAAAATAAATAAATAAAAATAAGGTTTAAAAGGCTGGGGTTGTGGCTCAGTGGTAGAGCGAGTGCTTGCCTAGCATGTGCAAGGCCCTGGGTTTGATCCTCAGCGCCACATAAAAATAAATAAATAAATAAATAAAATAAAGATGTTGTGTCCAACTACAACTAAAAAATAAAATTTTTTTATTTTTTAAAAATAAGGTTTTAAAAAAACAAATGTACATGCACAGTGTGAGCAGGGAGACAGAAATTATCCCAAGTGTGAATTCCTCTCAGCCTCTGAAGAGGGATCTGGAACTCTGCTGTTTCTTCAAACCAGCCACATGTTTCAGAACGTGGTCAGAACTCAAGCTAATGTGTACAACTTGCTGTATCTTTTTGTTCTTTAAGTTCTTAGCATTGGTAAATGAGTAGATATTGGAAACTTTATAGAAAAGCTGCTATTCATGATTTTTGTGTATAGAGCTGACTATAGTATATTATCATTGTCTGTTTCAAAAAAGGAAAAATTGGGGGACTAGAGTTGTGGCTCAATGGTAGAGTGCTTGCCTAGCACATGTGAGGCACTTGGTTAAATCTTCAGCACCACATAAAAATAAATAAATAAAGGTATTATGTCCATCTCCAACTAAAAAAAAATTAATTAAAAAGTTGTAATTTATATTTCCTTTCAACCTTATTGTATTTAATTGGCACAGATTTGTTGTATATGTTTTGTATATGTTTTAGAATACAAACCTATTGGGGCTGGGAATACAGCTCAGTTGGTAGAGTGCTTACCTAGCATGCACAAGGCGCTGGGTTCAATCCCCAGCAACAGCCAAAAAAAGAAAACAAACAAATTGAGGAAAAACAAAAACTCAAGCTAATTAATCTAAACAGTGATTTGAGTGGCCAGGACCTTTTGAAGGTCCACTAACACAACAGGCTATGACTTTTCCAGGAGTTAAGCTAGAATAGTTCTAAGTCCTTTGTCCTGAGACTAAGGAAAGGGGATGTTTTCCAGAAGTTCTGTGGGTGCAGATTTTCCTGAAGGTAGTGCATGGTTGACAGATTAAGGCTCTGTTTTACAGCACACTGCAGCAGTGGTGAGCGCCAAGAGCTACATGTGTCCCGTCTGTGGACGGGCCCTTAGCTCCCCAGGGTCACTGGGTCGCCACCTCCTAATCCACTCGGAGGACCAACGATCTAACTGTGCTGTGTGTGGAGCCCGTTTCACCAGCCATGCCACTTTTAACAGGTTAGTTGGGCACCTAATCTTGTTGTGCTGGGAGCAAGTTACTGGGTATGGGTTCTGCTTTTCCAAGTCAAAACAAAGGCTAGAGATAGGTAATGCAAAAGTGACTGACACATGACATTATGTATTAGATGACCTCAAAGGGAAATGAATTCCAATTCCACCCCACCCACCCCACCCCCACCTTTTCAACTAGAAAGAGATGTAGTGAAGTGCAGGAACACTAATGCTAACTTGTGGAGAAAGGGTTTCAGGATGCTGAATAGATTCTGGTGTGAGGACATAGTCTCCACTGGGTCCTAGGAAGACTGGAACTCTGAACACCCTGTCTTCATCCTGTCTGCCTGGTATACAAGACAGAGGCTGCCTTTCTTGCAGGCAGTGCCAAGTGGGAGCTAGTGAGAAAGTGGAATGACTGTACCCTGCCATAAAGGAAGCCTCCACCTCCAGCCCCCTTCATTCACACGGTAGGCTTGATCCTGCACAGCTCTTCCCAAACACTGGTATTCCAGCTCCACTTGTAAGGATTCCTTTACTTCTGCTGGGTTGCTGTGGCAGGTGGTTTAATCTCCAATTTCTGGTGGGCTTTAAGACTTGGGAGATGCTCTAGTCCAAAGAGAAGTGGTCTCTTAACCGTTCAAACTAACCTCCAGAATTGAACCTGGAGAAACTGGCCTGGAAGGAAAAGAGTAAGTTAGGGATAGATATCTGGACCTTGCTAAAAGGAAACATTAATCATGCAAAATTTTTACCTTCTAGCGAGAAACTTCCTGAAGTACTTAATATGGAATCCCTACCCCCAGCCCACAGTGAGGGCCCCTCCAGTACTGAGGGGAAGGACATTACCTTTAGTCCTCCAGTGTACCCTGCTGGAATTCTGCTTGTGTGCAACAACTGTGCTGCCTACCGGAAGCTACTGGAAGCCCAGACCCCCAGTGTACGCAAGTGGGCCCTACGGCGACAGAATGAGCCTTTGGAAGTACGGCTGCAGCGGCTAGAACGGGAGCGCACAGCCAAAAAGAGTCGGCGCGACAATGAAACCCCAGAGGAGCGGGAGGTGAGGCGAATGAGGGACCGCGAAGCCAAGCGCCTACAGCGCATGCAGGAGACAGATGAGCAGCGGGCACGCAGGCTGCAGCGAGATCGGGAGGCCATGAGGCTGAAAAGGGCCAATGAAACACCAGAAAAGCGGCAGGCCCGGCTCATCCGAGAGCGGGAGGCTAAGCGACTGAAGAGGAGACTAGAGAAAATGGACATGATGTTGAGAGCTCAGTTTGGCCAGGACCCTTCCGCCATGGCAGCCTTAGCAGCTGAAATGAACTTCTTCCAGCTGCCTGTGAGTGGGGTGGAATTGGACAGCCAGCTTCTGGGCAAGATGGCCTTTGAAGAGCAGAACAATAGCTCTCTGCACTGAACCACACCCTCCTGCCTGCCCTCCAATCCACCTAAGCCCACAGGGGTCAGTGCTACAGCTACCTACAAAGCCAGCTTTGCTTTCAGAAGCAGGCCCTGGTTTGTTGTAGGAGGATCTGTGTACCCCTTGCATGTGGGAACAGGATGCTGGGGTCAGGAGGGACCCAGCTCAAGGCAGCTCTACACAAGGGAGCAGGCACTCCAGAGAACTTGACTCCCCCAGCCCATTGCAGCAGGCTGGGCTTATGGGACTTAGGGGCCCAATGCAACCCATGAAGTTGTGAGGGCAAATAAATTAATTTTATCTTTACTGGTTCTTTCCTGCTTTTGTCTGTTTCATTCTAGCTAGTGAAGTGAGGTGGGAAAGAGCTGGGTGGGAGTCCTCAGGCAGTGACTTCTCGTGGCTTGCTAGCAAGGTGCTCTTCAACCTGGGCTACCTAAGCAGAGTTCCCTGAGTTGATGAGAATATGGCACTGAAGAAAGACCCACTGCTGCCTTTTTGAAAATTCATTCCCTCTGCCATAATGAAGATAACTATAGTCCCAAGGGCTATTTGAACTTAACTTGCCTTTCCAAATTCAAAAGTAGTAGAAGCCTTTCCTTGCAATTGGCATTTTCTAAAGATTATGCAGTACTTTTCTCAGTAATGTAGTTTGTTACACTTAAAAGTTCTCAAACAGCCATCAACTGCATCTAGGAATATGTTCATGGTAGTGGCTGCAACATTAAGGTCCATAGCACCACAGAACTCGTTTTGAGAGTACAGGTAATCCATCTTTTTATTTATTTCTCAGTCAAGGTAGGCATAAAATCCATTGAGGAAAAACCAGAATTAAGATGATAGAAGAGTTCAAGTCAACAGTTGCAAAGATTAGAGCAGAATGACTACTCTGGCAGTTTGTGTGGTTGCCAAGCCTTGGAAGAGACAAGTGCTGAGGTCATTTCTAAAGTTTCTGTGATGGTACAGAACAAGCACAGAACTTTCCTTAGTCTGCACCAAAGGTTGTGTACAGTTTAGATAATTATAGATCTGGAGGTCCAGAAGGAAGTGCCCTAGTTAATTTGTAGCCAGAAAAATAACTATGCCAGGAATGTGCACCTCTTCCAATATCAAAACAGGGAAACTTAAACTCCTTTCTGACCTCCACAGGTCCAAGGCAAATTAATAATATTAAATGACTGCCCACCAAACTAGAGTTCATTCACACCAGGCATGAAATATTTGTCTTGAAAATTACATTTAAAAGAAAGTAAGTACTTAATCAATCCAAATGCCTTTCTCTCATAGAGCTCCATGCTGAGGTTCTACTTGGGATGTTTCAAAAAATGGTTGCACATTCGCTATGTGCCAAGGATTACTTTGAGCACTTAAATGGATCATCACATTTAATTTTCAAAACACTCGGTTAATACAAACTCAAGAATTAGATGCCTGGGTTCAGAACTGCTCTGTAAGGCTGGGAAGATAGCTCAGAGGTAGAGTGCTTACCTAGCATGTGGGAGGTTATAGGTTAATCCCCAGCAATGCAAAAATCAAAACTAAAAAGGCTGCTCTGACTTTTATTAGCTGTGTAACTTTGAACAGTTAGTTACTTAACCCCAATGTCTTGGTTCCCCCAACCGTAAAATAGAAATAATAGCTGTAAATGATTGTTAATATCAAGTACTTAGGATAGTTTGTGGCACACAGTAAGTGTGCAATAAATGAATATGAATGTTTTATCACTCACTGGTGGCCAGCTTTCTAAGTCAGAAGTAGCTATGATGGGGATGACTTACTCTCATAATTTCTGGCAGTATTACTGAGTAAGGAAAAATAATAGAAGGGAAGTCCAGCAGTGAGGATACCTACAGGTTCTTGTGACTGGTGCTGATGGTAAGTCTATTGTAGACTTCTGAGCTCTGAAATTCACACCAAAAGACAGGAGACCATGCTTTAGAGGTAGCCTCTACCATTTGCCTGAAGCTCACAACAAGATAGGCACCACTTATGTTCCATTCCAAGTATTCCCACAAAGCATTTCAACCCCACTCCCCCATCCCCAGGGGCCACCATCTAAGCTGGGATAGGAAGAAGGCGCAAACACCAAAAGGAAAAGCTAGTAGTTTATATAGATAGATATATAGATATATAGATATTGATATATATTGTTTACATAGTCCACAAGTTAAATGCAGGTATCCATAAGAAGAGCATTAACAATAAAAATACAATCTGTGTGTAGCCAAGTACAGAGACTTAAAATGGTAAAACAGCAAAAAGGATCTCACAAAAGTACAAATATACAGTACAAATTGATTTATTTAAAACAGTTACAAAAAAGCACAACAAAATAGAGATTATCCTTAGAATTATTAATGCTTTGTTAAAGATCAGGTAGGATTAGAGGGTAAGAAATGGTATTGGGCTGGGGGAGCACCTGACTAGTTCTAAGGCTTTAGATACAATGCAGTTGATTACATATTAATTCAGCCATTACATACTGGGGATAGTAGTTGGGGGATCAGTAATTTATCTACAGGGAACTCCTACACAAATCAGATCCATCCAGACCTCCCCAGTGCCGTTCTTATCTATTCCTTAGGACCCTAAAGCCACCAGGATGACAAAATTCCCGTCCTTTCTCCACCCCATTCCCTATCCATGTATTCTTCCCTCCCCTAAGGTGCTGTGCAAGCTGAGAGCAGACTGCTCTCTGTAGCTGGAACATATACTGTTTTGGCTACAGGGATCCTGGGTGACAAGGAAGTTTGTAGGGGACAATCTTGTTTTAATACTTAAAGTTAGCCATGAGTACAGTCAGTCTCTTCCCCCCAAAAAACCTAGATTATTTTGAATGCAAGTATGAAGCAAGTGAGGGATCAACCCTGCCTTCAGCAATATCAGCAGCTCACTAACCCTCACAGCTTGTAACTACATGCAAACTCCCTGTTTGGGGGTGGGTGTAAAACCACTGTCATCAGCTCTCTTGCTCTCTCTCTCTCTGAAGAACCTAAGTCCCCATGACAGTCAAAGACAGAATAAATGCTTGCAAGTTTGACAACAGGTAAAGGCACATGGGCTGCTGCCACATACACTGCAGACAGGAACCCAATTTGGGGCCATCTTTACTGCTGAGTATTTGCAGTGGAATGGCTTTGGGATTACACAGACTTTGAATTTGCAATCTACTACGGGAGGATCTAGGCTTAATAGAACTAATAAAACTTTAGTGTGAAAAGTGCATTTATTACTACTGTCCCTGCTGGGGAGGTTCAGCAGGGCAAACTGCACCACCTTTCCTCCTCCTGCCCCAGGCACTGTGCATAGTCTGCAGGTAAGGAGAATGCAGCTGACTCTAGCATCAAGGGCCAGGCTTCTGGTCCAAAGATGGATCCTAGAGTTGAAAGAGCAACAGACAGCTGCAAAGATCCAGACGCTGATTTTATTATTGCATAATGTGGGAGACCTTTCCTACCCCAGGGAAGCTGGAGTATGAAGGGTTCCCAGCAAAGGGCTAATAGGCTCCTGATCAACATCCAATCTAGTAGGGTTCAGTTCTTCAACTGTAGTGTACACTTTTTCCCATCTGGAAAAGTATTGTAGCTTCAGTGTGGTTTAGTAAACTTAGCCCTAGGAGGTCAAGACATCTCCCTAAAACTTGGCCTCTGTCCTACTTACTTTTCTTCTAAGACTGGCCTAATCTCCCATGGCCAATTCAGTTAATCCGGTTATCTTTACTCCAATGGACCTGGGTCCTTTCCCAGTCACACCATGTCCACATTCAACTCCAGTGTGATCACTCAACCCTTAAACATGCGTGCTTGTTGCAGGTCTAAATCATACTACCATCCTGTGCTTCCCCTAAATTGCCTCTGATGCCCACTGGTAGAAATAAAACTAAACTCCAAATGGCGGGGCTACTTCATTCAAATCTCCAACCTTTTCCAAGCCCCAGAATCCACATAACTGGAGCTAGATGAACCTTGCTGGGATGCTGGCGCAGCCCCTGCTGTGGTTCCCCTTCACTCAGTTTTGAAAACAGGATACAAAATACCACAAAGGAAAGAATCAATACAACAGAAAACACTCACTAGCAGGACCTGCTTGTTTCTCCTTCAAGACAGGCAGATCTTGGAGCCAAGGGGCTCCTGACAGCACTGAAGCATATCCCTTTGGATTCACCAGCCCACCAGCAGCATTTCATATAATCCCTATTCAACATGACTGTGCTATATAACACTGGCAGAACAAAGTTAAGAATGGAGAGGATGCCTGGATTTAATCTATATGGCTGAAGACATGGGGAGCTACAGAAGGCAGCAGGCAGGAAAGTGAGCAGGCTGCAGTAGCGGCAAAGCAGCACATAGCAAACTCCATGGTGTTATGACCAACTGGGACCAAGAGGGCAGAAGGGTCAGTCCAGATCTGCAGGGGCCCCTCCCCTTAGGTACAAGTACTCAGTCTGAACTCCCAGACCCTCTCCCCAAAGAGTACTAATTCTGATAGGGCTAATGATCTAAGACTTAGATTATTACATTTTATCAGGTTCCCCTTCTGCCAAACTGGTATGTAGGTATTTCTGTACAGTGCCAGGGAGTTAACCATCCTCCTTCCTATCCCTAAAGTCTGGGAATGCCCTACCACTTATTAGGGACTGGCTGGTCTCTGTCAACTGTTCATTCCCAAAGAGTCAACAACTTTCCACTAAAATGCTCTAAAACCCATTTCCCATGTTTCTTGCAAATTTAGGCAATTCCTATAAAGAACACACACACCATAGGTTATTCTTATTTCTCATGCCTGGAAAGACTGAACCAGAGGGAAGATGCAAGGGGCAATGCCACAGCTCTGACCAAATGATTTAGAGCAGAGCTTCTTTTCCTGGGGGACCATACTTTATGCAAGGTACCTCCGTAGTGCAGCAAAATCAAGTATTAACAAATTAAATGCATGGCACGATTATTAGGGAAGCTGCTGATGCTACTTCACAGCAAGAGACAGAATCACAGCAGAAAGTCAGGGTCCAACATGCCAAAGTCCCAACGATTTTTCTTTCCAGAATTCAGTGAAAGTTACCAGACTGAGAAGTCACAACTAGCCTGAGTGCAGAGTGTTTTGATTTAATTTCTTGGCCTGTATGAGTTAGATCTAGGTTTCCTCCTTAAAGGACGAAGCTCAGTTGGTACCCATGGTGGACGTTTCTTGAGCATCTGCTGTGTGCATGTCACTATTTTCAGTTGATGAGCCTTCCTATGAGGAAGGATGTTTATGAAAAACACATGCATACAATAATCTCTAGGAATGAGTTGCTCATGAAACAGCCAGAGATGAGGCCTTCTCCTAAGGCTCTCATCTGACAGGATTCTCGAAGACTCAACCCCACAGGCCCCCACTGTAGGAAACAAGCCAGAAAAAGCAGCATTCTGAGAGAATGGGGGACAGAGAAAGGAAAGGACATGATCTCAAATGCAGTACAAGGTTGGTGTTTGGTTCTGATATGAACCAAAGTACTTATGGTCAGGTCAGCACCCCTTTGGATGGACCCCCAAAAGCTCACTGACCAGGTAACTGCTCCCAAGGAATGAAACAGTGGAGTATAGGGCTTGTAGTAAACAAGCCAGTCTCAATTACTCTGTTCCCCCAGGAGAACAACCTTTAGCACCTGAACACTAAGAATGACTCCATTCTCAGAACTTTCCCTCCCCCCCCAGGAGGTAGGTAAGACTATTTATCCCCATTTGGCAGCTGGGGAGGAAGTGAAAGAGCAAGAGGTCATAAGACTTGCCTAAAGCTTCTGACAGAACAGAGCTCAGACCTCAAAAGTTTGGGACTCCTGATGACAGGCCAGGCCTTGGCCAGTCCAGGTACATGTATAAAGGAAATGCCAGGATCACACCCTGGGAGAACTCTAATTAGAGAGCTGGGTGGACAATACCCTGAGTTGCCTTCAAGAGTCTAAAGACCCCCAAAAAACAAACAAAAAGATCACTCACCCACCTGAAAGTTGGTAGGGGAGCCTAAATCCCATTACCCAGTGGAATCCCACAGTCCAAGCTGATGCTAAAAGTTGTGTGGAGCAGCGGGGGGTGGGAAGTGGGCTTAAGACCAGGGAAGCAAATGCAACTATGACTGAAAATATTCCTTGCAGAGGAATACACTACCACAAAATAAAACATACTTCAGGTAATAAAATGTTACTGAGACTACCCTAGACTCTTAGAGCTGGCAGTGGGAGGTGACGGCCTGGAGATGAGTGAATGCTAGGAGAGGCAGTGGGAAAAGATGAGGGGGCCATGTAAAAATATCAGAATGGGAATTGCCCAGCCAGGCACCTTTGCCCTGGCCCAAGGCATGGTTCCCACTGCACTGTCTGGCAGTGGAAGAGGAAGGGACATGATTTTGAGTTTTTAAAAACAAAGATTATAGCTCATATGGAAACCAGAGACCCCTACACACCAAAAACTAGAGGTTTTGTTAGACTGGACAAAGCCAATTTTGCAGAAGAGGAAAGGCAATGCAGCTACAAATGAGGTCCAGGTCAAGACACCATCAGAGATTAGGGCAGCAAAAAGGTGGGGTCAGCGCAGGCACTTAGGCACAACATAGACAACAGAGGGGTGCCTGGGGAAAAGGGTTCACTGGTTCTTCCCAAAGTTACCATTACCAACTAGAGACTCAATGAAATCTCAAAGCAGGTCTGGCATATTGAATAAGGGGTGCTTTGTTAAGTCAGCTACCTTTCCAGAAGCCCTGCCTAGAGCTGCATCATCTGGTTGTCAGGTCCTTCTCCTGAAGTTCCCTGGGTGGGTCGTGGCAAGGCAGTACTTTATTCCAAACCCTGTAGGGTCCTCTCTCCCCTGGCCCCTAAGCTGCTAGAAGCCTTGTAGGAGGGATAGTGAGGAGACATGGGAAAAGGGCTGAAGCAGAGGATCAAGCGGAGTCCTGTAGATGAGAGTGTTCCTCCCCCACAAACCCAGCCATAGACATCTGTAACAAAATCACCCTTTAAAGTGCACATCTCTCACAAGAAGGGTTCTGGGTGGGAACCCTCTTATTTCCAACCATGGGGCCTTCTGCCCTCCCACTAAAAAAGAAAAAAAAAAAAAAAAAAAACTTCAGACAGTTTTACTGCTACTATAAGCTGTGGATCATCATTTTTGGCTCTTTCTTTGCTCCCTCCCTCTGCCACCTGCTCCCAAAGCCTGTACTTTCCCTTGCAGGAGCTAGGAGTGGGGAGAAAAGAACAGGGAGGCCCTGATTTTGGAATGTTTCTTATCCTGTGTGCACCCCCTTCCTTCCTTGCCCCAGGCCTGCTGCTCCCCATCATAGTACCCCCTGGGGCTGTCCTGAAAGAATGCCAATGGGTAATGAGCAACAGATCCTGCCTCAGGAGGCTGCCTTCACACTTCCCCTTACCCCCAAAATCTCACTGCCAAGAGAGCCATTCCCTGCTCGGCATGTGCAAATCCTCTGGCTGCTCACCGTGAGGTTCACCTCTGGGGTTAAAGTCCCAGTCCTGGTCTGGGAAAGAGGTTCATTTTCCTGCATTGGAACGCCCTTCGATGGACAGCTTTACCTCCTGTGGAATAAAAGAGGGACGGAGCAGAGCAGCCCGTGCCTCCTCCCCTTGCATGCTGTATCTTTGGAAGTTCGGGGCTGGCCAGCAGGTCTGAGCACCAGGCTCAGACTGGGAGGGCTCTACTGCATGGGAGCCCTCTCCTGTAGGCTGGTTCTTCCCCTCACTATCACATAGGTCTCTGGGTCCCAAGACTGTCCTCTCAGGCCTTTCTTGGGGTGGACCCAGCTGGCCTGGGGGAGCACAGCTGGCCTGAGAAATTGAGTTACTGTTCAAGCTCTGTAAACTGATAGAGATGCAGACATCTCCCACCTGTAGCCGATGACAGGGCAAAGAGAAGAGTTGTGCAGTCCGCCCAGGGCTGCAGGAGGACCAACCCTGGCCATACACAAAGAAGGGGTGTTCAGGGGGCACCTCGATGCTCACTTTGCTCTGTTGCTCGCCAACCACAAAATGTAGCATGACAAATCCAGGCCATTGGCTCTCCTGAATGTCCACGACCGTGCTAGAGTCAATCTTCAGCCCCCCACTCACTTCGGCACTGCGCACAAAATCTTGGGTCTGGAGGTCCTCCACCCGCTTCAGCTCCCCTGTAGCCAGCTGGATGATGGCGCCTTTCATGAAATGGGAGGGCAAGTGGGAGGAGGTAACAGGGGGTGGCGTTGGCTCCTTGTCTGGGAAGGTGGCTCTGGTCTGCACGTCCAGACTTGATGCCACCAGGATCTCCGAGCCCACAGGCAGCAGGCCTGGGTCAGTTCCAGTGGGCACCAGGTTGCCATTGGCTACAACCATTGCTTTGGGTAAAGGTCTATGTTTTACCGGTTCCTGATGGGACTGAGGGTAGAACCCACGGGGCTGGTTTTTCTCTGCCAGCTCTGCAGGGTTCCTGGCTGACCCTCGTCCTTCAGCCTGATGGTCGGGGGTATGATGGGACAGGTTGAGGGGGCTGGGTTCATCCTTCCTCTGAGCTGCCACCACACGATAGTCCTGAGAAGCTAAAGCGCCAACCACCCGCTGGACTTCGAGGTCTGTGTCTGGGGTCCCTCGGTGTGCCGGCACTGCCACCTCCACCCGTGGAGTCTGAGAACCTGAAAACAACTGTCCATCCACCACACATTCTACCACTGGCACCAATCCTTGGCCTTCACCCTTACTGCTGGGAGAGTCAAGGGCTTCACTTTCCCGTCTTACTAAATTTCGCTCTCGCTGTCTCTGTCCTCCATTGGCAGCAGCTGCTTCCAGAGCAGACTGGCCCTCCTGAGGGGTAAGAACTGGGCTCGTGGCTGCTGGAGGGTTTTCATGCAAGGGATAGCCAGCAGGTAGTCTAGACATCTGGTAATAAATGGGCATCCGTCCTGGAGCGAGGTCCAGTGGCTGAGTATTCGAGTGATGTGGCAATTGCCCAGACGGAGAGGTTGCAGAGGGGGCTTTGTTAAACGAGTGGGCTGGGGATGAAGCCTGTGGGGGAGGGGTGGCTTCTTCTGCCAGGAGTGAGGCATATGGCACAAAGTGTGGAAGGTGAGAGGTGGTGAGACTGGCAGAAGGAGAAAGGAGGGGACTCGGTAGGAAATTAGGTGGCACAGCATAGGGAAGGCTATAAGGAGACCCGATAAATTGCAGTGAGGTGGATGGGAGCTGAGCATAGTGGATTGGGGGATAGTGGATTCCTGGATGCTGAATCAGTGAAGACGCTACATTAAACGTGGGGGGCAAGGGGCTCATGTTCACCACAGATGGGAGGCCAGTCGGTGAGAAGGTGGCAGGTGGCACAGCCACCTTATACAGCATGCCATACTGGTCCACCGTCAGACCAGTGATGGCCTCAGCTCCATCACCCCCCAGGCTGACTCTGGCTCCAGCCTGGCTCTGCCCAGCCACCACAACCCCTCGGGACCATTCAGAAGCATCACTAGAGGGTGTGTGGTTTGTGGAGCAGCTGGTCGTTCTCCCCATATCCTCGCTGGTCACGGGGAGGTCTCGTTTCTTTGGTGGAAGGCATTCCTGACTCCTCTCATGAACAGGTTTCATATTGCTTTGTGGTGTTCCTGGAGTCTGGAAGGGGTTGGCTTGCTCCTTGGGGCATCAGAAGTGGCTTCTCTGTAGCTTCCCTGCACCCCTCTCTGCTGCTGGCTGGGGTGCCCACATCTGCTAGGGAACAAATCAGAGGCAAAAAAAAGTAACCTATGGAACCAGTTCAAGGTAAATAGCAAAAACTGTGTCCAGGGAGAAAGATGTAACAAAGGGGACTGGTGGGAAAAAAGGAGGTATTACAAAAAGAACAGACAAGTAGGCTATCTCCCCACTCATCAGCTTAGGACAAAAAAGAAACAATCAGGGAAACCACAAAGCACAAACAGCTACAAGGACTAGCATTCAATGATACATAAATAACCTGAGGGCTACATAACCTTAGAGACCAAGAGCTTCAGGATTAGTCTAGTCTCCCAAGAGGACCTTGACCCTTCTCAGTTTTCTCCCTTAAGGGGGATTTAAAAACAAAGTCTTTACAGCTGGCTTTTTTCCCTAAGTTTCTCCTTTTGCTACCAAAGACTAATGTGCCATCTTCTTTCCGTGAATATATGACCTCATCCTTGCTTTCTTTCCCCAGACTAATTTGGGTTATGATCTCACCTACCTACTCCCATCTCTTCCACTCCAAGCCTGGCTGAATTCCTGTCCTTTACCTCATATCACCAGTGCTTCAATAAGACCTGAGGTTTGCCTGTTTTTTTTTTTAATAATCTGTGCTCCCTGAACGTGATAAGAAATATAGTACTTTTTTTTTTTTTTTTTGCCCCAAGAAACGACATTCTACCTTGGGCCCTGTAGGAAGAATGACTCTACTAACTTGCTTTGGAATTTGATTCCATACTCTGGCAAGACTTCCTTTCTTTTCCTTAACCACCTTCTATTCGCTTCTTTTTTTGTTTGTTTCTTTTGCCAATGGCTCATTTTTTCATTGTAGATCTGCTCTAGATACCACTTCATAAAATTCTGGTTCCATTCCTCCCAATATTTTTTTTTTTGGGGGGGGGTACTGGGGATTGAACACAGGGGCACTCAACCACTGAGCCACATCCCCAGCCCTATTTTGTATTTTAGAGACTGAGTTGCTTAGTGCCTTGCCTTTGCTGAGGCTGGCTTTGAACTCGTGATCCTCCTGCCTCAGCCTCCTAAGCCACTGGGATTACAGGCCACTGTGCCCAGCTCCAATATGATTATTTATTTCTATTTTAGGTCTGTTTGATTCCTAGAAAAGTTTACTCTCCCCTGTCACCTTTCACAAATTCTTTTGTCCACTGTCAAAAAAAGCACTTTTCTGGTTTGAACACTTCAATGCACATGAACTTTGCCACCTATTTCTTCCAATAAGGTTCCAGTTCTTTGGATCTGAAAAAAGCCTTATGTTTTTCCACTGTTGCATCCCAGATGTTATTCTGCAACAAGGACTTCAAAATGCCTGTATTACCTGAGCTTCTGTTGGTGCTTCTGAGCAGCTGTATTAAGTGTCCTCCCGGCTGCCTTGGAAGCCTAGAAGACAGAAATAGGTATGGAGTAAACAGAAGCCTGACCTCTGATCTTACACAGGGTCATCATGTAAGGTATTTCCAAACCAACAAAAAACATTAAAGTCCACAATGAGTCCTCGCCTCATCCTCTTCTCAAAGGTAACAGCATATTTATCCAGATTGGCCAAGCAGTTGAAGAAAGAAAAAGTCATCCCTTAAGCTCTAATTTGTAAAAAGACATCCCTGAAAGTTTCCATGTGCCAAATTTCACTTCTTTTACTTAACATCATATTCTTTTTTAAAAAAGATGGATTAATCAGTATGATTTTTTAAGACCTTTATTTTATTCATTTGTTTTTTAAAAAATATCCCATTTTTAAAATATCTTTATTTATTTATTTACTTTTATGTGGTGCTGAGGTTCTAACCCAGGGCCTCACATGTGCAAGGCAAGTGCCCTACCACTGAGCTATAGCCTCAGCCCTTATTCATTTGTTTTTATGTGGTGCTGAGGATAGAACCCAGTGCCTCACATATTCTAGGCAAGTGATCTACCACAGCCACAACCCCAGCTCATCATACACTTCATTCTCTGCCCTATTTTCCAAAAGTTAAATTTATTTCCAATCCATATTTCAGTTTAAATGCACAAATAAAAACGGAAGACTTAACACTTTTCCCATGTGAGCAATGGAAAGCAGGGAACTGCACCTTTATTCAGGGCCTATGAATGCACATATATGGAGGTTATTTAAATAAAAAAGGTACCACTAGAGGAAAAGAATAATTATTTATGTTTCTGGGGCAGAAAAAGAGGTCAAGGGGGAGCCACTCAAGGGGGAAGGCTTATTAACAATTTTTCAGGGTTAAACAAAAATGGGCGTATGGACGTGTGTGTATTAAGTTTTCTGAGGGACAACAAGCTGAATCAGGTGTGATGGAAACTGAAAACATCAATTTGATCCTCATGTACTTAACAATGGGGAAACAAAATTACCAGTAAACTATCAATATCTGGATCCATATTCGCCAGAAACGTTAAGTGCTAAAGGACAGAGCCTTAACTTCTGAACACAGAGAAAGCAGTACTGGTGAATACTCTGAGAAACTACTGACTGTCCTGTCCAAGTCCCATAGAACACTGCAAGCCTAATCCAAACCGAAGGCAACATTTATCTCTTAAGATTGGCATGATGCAGGCATATGCAAAAGGTAGAAAGATAGGAAAACAAGGTGGAAAAGCAAATTCCCAATCCCACAAATTACACTGTGGGCACAAGACATGCATCCCTTCTCCGATGATATTTCGGTAACTGAACAGGTAGTTAGCCTTCTCCTTCGTTCCTAGCAGAAATGAGGGTCGCATCTTCACTCCCAGAATGATCCTTGTTCTCTATAATTAAAACAGTGAAGAAACCCTGCCTTTAGGTCACTAAGGGATTACCAAACATAAGCTAATGAACGGAATGAAAGAGGCAAAAGTTCTGGGGGGAAAAAACAACATAAAGCCAAATGTCCGCACCAGATTCTCATAAGGCAAAACACATTTCAGAATCTGAAATCTCAGCCTCTGGAGGGGGTTTAATGAGACTTTCTCAAGGGGAAGACACAGCCTGTGACCCCAACTGAGCTAATGGGCAAGCGGAAACGTTCCGGAGAGTTGCCAAAAGAGCCCGGGATGAAGAACCTCCTCACTCTTGGGTCGGAATCAAGAGATTGGACTCTACAGGAGACCCGAATTCGCTGAGGGCAAGAAGTGCGAGGAACAGAAAGGGAAAAGCTTGGAAGAGACTAGGGGTTATGGCTTCCCGTGATCCTGCAATTCTTTCTCCAACAGGGTAGGGTCCGAAACCGGCAATTCTGCGTTTTAGAGAGTAGGGGGTCGGCCTTCAAGTCACCGGCCAGGATCGAGGCCCCGTAGGCGACGCTTCCTTGTTTGAAGGCCCCTTCCCGACCCAGCACTCGGACACCCCGGCCCGTGGAGACATGGCAGCAGGGACTGACGCCTCCTTCGGGGCGGGCAGGGGGGAAGCGTACGGGAGTCTGGGCGCGGCCTCTTTTGCTCCCTCTGTCCGCGGTTTTCAGGCCCTGGCCCGGTGGGGCAACGGGCTCCAGGGGCCACTTCCCCCGCAGCTCCGAGCCCAGGCCTGTTTGGTCTCAGCCAGGCCGGCCAGGCGGCCACCGCTCCTGGCGACACTCACCGGCCCATCTCACAGCGCTCCCCGGGCTCCTCCTGCTTGTCCCGGAGCCGCCGCAAACGCGGCCGCCGCCATCCCCGGCCCCGGAGCCGCCCCACACCCAGCACCCCCCAGCCGGGCGCCCGGAGATGGCGTCAAGTGCGTCCCGCCCCCGGCGTGGAAAGATTGCGTCATGGCCCGGGCCGGGGAGCGGCGCCCCGGACTACCCGGGCGGGGAGGGGACTGGCCGCCCGCCCCTTGCGTCCAGCGCCCCGTCTGGTGGGAAAACGCACTCTTCTCAAAGAGGATGGGTCACGTGAACAGGGCTGGGCCCAGCCCCCTCACCCTGACCCTACAATGACCCCTCCTTTCATCTCTAGTAAATTCTGGGGGGTTCCCGAACCGAACCCTGGAGTGTGACGGTCGGAGACCTCCAGTGCCCAGATTTCTGGTCCTGACACGTGAAGCCGGCTCTCCGGGAAACTCCGAAAATCCCTAGGTGACCCAAGGCCCAGGATTGTAAGGAGATCCCTCCTGGGGGCAGGATCAAGATAGGAACTCTGAAAACGTTGAAAAATGTGCCTGAGTCAGATAGGAGATGGACTGGAGCCAGGATCTAGGGGAAGGTGAAGCAAGTATGATAGACCTGAAAGTTTGTCGGGAATGAAAGGAAAGGGAAGACTGCTTGATTAGTGGATGAATATTAGGTTACCCACTCATTCCAGGTTAACTTCGCAGTCCCAGTTTCATCTGATTAACTTAAAAACGAACAGTAGAATTTGTCTTTTTTGGGGGGCGGGGTACTAGGGGTTGAACTCAGAACCCTCCACATGCTAGGCAAGTTCTCCAGCACTGACCTACATGCCCAGCCCTTTTTATTCTGAGACAGGGTCTTACTAAATTGCTAACGCTGGCTTAGAGTTTATGATCCTCCTGCCTCAGCATCCTGAGCCGCTGAGATTACTGGCATGTCCCCAAACGCTACAACTACATTTTTTAAAAGTAGTTAAGCACATTTTGTAAAACAAACAAGAAAAAAAAAGTTGGAGTATTGGATTTTTTTTTTCCCCTTTAAGTTTTGGCAAACTCTTCAATAACAATAAATTTTTGCTTTTTTTTTTTTAAAAGCACTAGCTGAAGCTGGGTGCCATGATGCATGCCTGTAATCCCAGTGGCTCCAGAGGCTGAGGCAGGAGAATCGCAACTTCCAAGCCAGCCTCTGCAACGGCAGGCGCTAAGCAACCCAGTGAGACCGTGTATCTAAATAACATACAAAATAAGGCTGGGGATTCGCTCAGTGGTCGAGTGCCCCTGGATTCAATCCCTGCTCCCCCAGACGGGGCTGGGATTGTGGCTCAGTGGTAGAGTGCTGGCCTTGCAATGCATGAGGATTTGATCCTCAGCACCACATAAATGTAAAATAAATACATTGTGTTCACCTAAAACTAAAAAATAATTTTTTAAAAAAGCTAGCTTCGCTAATTTAGCAATGTCCTAAGAACTTAGTAGGACCCTGCTCAAAAAAAAAAAAAAAAAAAAAAAAATTAAAATGGGGCTGGGAATGCTGAGTTCAATCCCTGGTTAAAAAAAAAAAGTATTAGCTAAACCGGATATGGTGGCAGTTTGGGAGGCTGAGACAGTAGGTTTGCAAGTTCCAAGTTAGTCAGTCTAGGCAATTTAATGAGATCCTGTCTCAAAGTAAAAAATGCCTGGGGTGTAACACAGAGGTGAAGTGTTTGCCTAGCAGCTCCTGAGTCCCAGGATTTGATTCCCAGGATTTGATCCCCAGCTCTGCAAAAAGGAAAGGAAGGCGGGGGCGGGGAAGTACCGTTTGAAGACAAGTATTGGCTGGTCTCTGATCCCTAAGATGCAGCTGTCTGACCTTAGGAAAGTAATTTTAGCACTTTAGGTCCCTGTTTCTACTACTCAAATGAGTGGGATGAAATAGATAGAAGAGCTCTTCAGACATTTTGCTACATGAAAAAAATAAGCAAGTATACACGGTATATTGCATTTAATGTTAAAAGATACAACATCTTATACAACGCTTATATTCATGTACCTGTACAGGAAAAAGGATACATAACTAGTAAATATTGATTATCTTTGGGGATAAAAGTAGAATTGGACGGTTCGCCGCCGTAATCCCAGCGGCTAGAGAGGATAAGGCAGGAGGATCGCGAGTTGAAAGCGAGGTACTAAGCAACTCAGTGAGACTCTGTGTCTCAATAAAATACAAATTAGGGTTGGGGATGTGGCTCAGTGATTGAGTGCCCCCGAGTTCAATCCCTGCTACCCACCCCCCACCCCGCCAAAAAAAAAGAAAAGTAACTTATATTACTGCTTGAATTTTTATGAGAATGTTATCTTGGAAATATAAAAATTGGGCTGAGGGTGTAGCTAAGTGGTAGAATACATGACAAGCATGCACACAGACCATGGGTTCAATCCCCAGCACTACAAAAAATAATAAGTAAAAATACAAATACAGTTTGATTTGTAAGTTTCTTTCTAGGGAATTCTTAGACATTAATTTTGATATTTTCTCATATGGGTGGACACAAAGAATCTTCAAATTTATGGAGCAACACACACACACACACACACACACACTGGGTAAAACAGTAAGGCTACCACTGTCATCTCAGTCAGCAGAGGGCTTTGTTTTATGAATATTAATATTATTTATGGCAGTCCCTTTCTCAGTTTGGCCAAGAAGGAAGTCCTGTGGTCACCCATTCTAGCTCTAACTGGCATCCTGGTTTCTAGTTCATTGCTTAGCTCACTAAACTGACATTAAAACTGCCAAGATAGAAACTCTCCAACAATTCAGGTGTATTCAAGGACAGCCATTTTCTCCTAGATCAAGATACACACTCAGAGAGCTGGTTTTTGTACAAATTAAAAGAGCAGGCACAGGTAGATTCAAACAAAAAAGTTTTTTGGCTACCAGCCATTAACACAATGAGGTAATGCCAAGGCATGTCTGTTTTAAAAACAGGACATTCTGATTGGTGAAACACAATTGATTTCCTGTTTTGGTGTGCCAGTCCCTAAAGGGTGGGTCTCATCTCTGCTGTCTGTATCCTATTCCAGAACTCTTCCAGCAATCCTCATTTGTTTGGTGGTACATCTTAACGGTAGGAACTTCTATAGGAACAGTTTAACAGGAATATTAATGATAAGTAAACTAATACAGTTTATTTTTTATTTTATTTGCGGGGGGAGTATTGGGGATTGAACTCAGGGGAACTAACCATTGAGCAACATCACCAGCCTTATTTTGTATTTTATTTAGAGACAGGGTCTTACTGACTTGCTTAGCACCCTCACGCATTACTGAGACTAGCTTTGAACTCACGATCCTTCTGCCTTAACCTCCCAAGCCGCTGGGATTACAGGCGTACAGGCGTGTGCCACTGTGCCCGGCTAGAATTTTGTTTTATCCACTCTCCATTCCCTGGATGCCTATCGAATTCCTTTGTTGTGTGCAGACAGAATTTTTGTGATGGGAGAGCTTGATTTTCTCTAGTGGAAGGAAAACAACAGCAATAGCAGAATCTTGCTATGCTGGTTATTCTTCTTCCTAAGCAGGTAGGAGAGCTGCCTAATTCCTCACTGATGATTTTTCTAGAACTGTAATAAAGAGTAAGCACAGACAACTATCCCAACTTGATCTGACATCAAATGAGAGAAGAGTGCTATAACTTATGAAAATGTGTGTCATCACAAAAGTAGGTGGCTTAGGTCACCTTTCTCATACTGTCTTACCTTCCTGCATGTATGCTTCAGCATGTAAAGTGGTATTTAAGGAAAGGAACTTCCATCCTTTTTTGCCAAAGACAAAAAAACATCTAATTCCAAGCATACATTGAAATCATAAAAACACTTAGTGGGTTTAGCTTTCCCAAAAATGTATTGATGCCTGGTATTTGATTGTGTTTCAAAACCTTTTCTAAATGTCCAAATGAAATATGCAATTTTCAAGTTTCTGTGTTTTCTACTTCTCTAATTCTGTGTCCTTGTTTCCACATGCGTTTAATGTTATGTGACCTCTCCAATTCCATGGAGGAATTCCCTTACAAGTTCATGAATGTTTTATTTAAAGGAGGCCTTATACTTTATTCCTTTGTGGACTGATACGTCCTTTGCAGGGAATGGGAAGTGTCTCCCTCTCTGGTCTACTTTCCTCAGACATTTGCCAAAGACTTCCATTTTTGTTAGAACTCCTTGCAGAATTCTAAAAGGTGGTTGTAAAAACAATTTGAATAAGTTGAAGGAAACCTAACCCTTAATTGAATTGCACGAGTCATTTTGAGGAATGGTCCACAGAGAAGCAAGTATATTCAGGCCATTGCTGAGCTACCAGAAATTTCTTATGTGGGTATTATTGAAGTGGGTGCCAGAAAACTGGAATGAGTCCCTCATAATACTCATAACTTTCTCTTTCTTTGGGAAGCTTGCTCATCGAGGTGGCTCGTGAACAGCTTCCTCTTGTGGTGAAATAATGTTCAGCTCTACCTTCAAAGCTGATCGCCTCCGGGTTAACTTGCATCTGGTTATCAATCGCTTAAAACTCTTGAAAAAAAAAAGAAAAGTAAGTAAACACTCAAGGCAACACCGCATGCGGGCTCTTAGATCCTGGTGAAATCCTCAAGTTGATTTATTTTCTAAGATCTCATTTAGCAGTTTGGGGATTTAAAGGAGAGTTTCTGACTATTGGAAATGCGATCATCTTTACTATGGTGATCAATATATTTAAAACGTTTCTAGGGCTGGGGCTATAACTCAGTGACAACACTTACCTCGTACACATGAGGCACTGGGTTCGATCTTCAGCACCACATAAAAATAAAAATAAAACAAAATAAATGTATTAAAAATAAGTTTTTGAACACATTCTGTATCTTGACTATATCAACACCAATATCCAGGTTAGTAGTGAACTACACTTTAACAAGATGTTACCTTTGGGGAAACCTGAGTACAAGGGTATCCTAGGTGTCTCTGAATTATTTCTTACAATGTGTGAATTATTTTTAAAAGTTTCCACAGGTTTAAAAAGTAAAAAGATATCTCCAAGTTTCTGGACTTCTCGCCACCTGCCACCAAGACAGAGAAATTTAATTAGTTTTTTTTTTTTTTTTTTTTTTTAGTTGTTGATAGACCTTTATTTCATCTATTTGCTTTCATATATGGTGTTGAGAATTGAACCCCGAGCCTCATACATGCTAGGCAAGTGCTCTACCACTGAGCTGCAACCCCAATCCAACAATTTCCACTCCTTTTTCTTTTGTGGTGTTAGGGATCAGAACCCAGGGTCTTATGCATGTGGGGGCAAGCACTCTACCAACTGAGCTATATCCCCAGCCCTCTTTAATCATTCTTTTTAAAAGTAGAGTAGCCATTAAGTTTGATCCCTCTTGGCAAATTTTTCTGGAAAGGCTTCTTTATCTTTTTTCAAACACACAAAAAATGCTGTTCCTTCTCCCAGTTGACAGACCCAAGTAGTGCTATACCCAGAAGCAGGGATGATGTAAACAAGTTCTATCTTCTTTCTTAAAGTCTGATTTTTTTCTTTTCCCCACTATTTCTTTATTCCCATGGGTTACATGAGCCATTACTCCTCAACTAACTGAAAAACTGACACCTGTCAATTATAAGAAGTGTTCACATGAAATAAATATTGCACATAATGCAGTTCTCTGAGTGCTTAGTAAATAGTTATATTAAAATAGCCTTATGTATTAGTGGGAAGGTAGCTGTTACTCAAACTTCCAATTTGATTTTTGGGCATTATCTAACAAGATCATGCAAGTGTTTGGGGGCACAATTTTGGTAACAGAGTCCTAGGAAATTATCCAAAACAAATTATGGCAAACCCAGTGGTACCCATTATTTTGAATAGCGAGGATGACAATGATGGTGTGCACAGCACTTATAATTTCCAAAAGCATGAATTTGTGTTCTTTTATTTGACCCTAACAATCCAGTGATGCATATTATTGCTCAGATATAAATATTTATCTTCTTTTTGCAAATGAATAAATTTAAATATGGAGCACAAGAGTTGAGATAAGTTAGAACAAATTAGCCCCGTCTTACCTAAATTTATTCCTTCTTTTGAAATAAGACAAAAATCATGACCTTTCATATCTATCCAGGGTTCTTTGTGTATCACAGAATATTATGAAGGCACACAATAAATTTTTTGCTGAGGGCTGGGGTTGTAGCTCAGTGATAGAACTCTTGCCTAGCCTCATAATGCACTCAGTACCACATAAAAACAAACAAATAAAATAAAGGTATTGTGTCCATCTATAACTAAATTTTTTTTTGCTGGTATTAGAGTTGGTTTAACATCAGTTTAGCATTTGTAGGAAACAAGTCCAATTCTGTTATGATTTTTTTCCCCTAAGATGTCTAAAGAAAGCATTTGTCTACTTTGGACTTGGCTATTTCCTTTCCAAGCACTGAGCTTTGTGTTTATTTCAGATTCAACGTGGTTTCATGTCAACATGTTTTGCAGTGAGAGCAACTCTAATCATGATTTGATGGTGAGCATCATCTTTAGGGTATGGCAGATAGAGTATATAATTCGAAGACTTGGAGATTTTCTTGGCTTGTGGAAATGCTTTCTTGAAACTCAGTTATCAGTTGATAACACAAGATAGTGAGTAAGCCTTTATTGCCCCCAATAGATTGGCCTGGGACAGGTTACATTTGTTACCTTTCTAAAACAACCTCTTGTTCATCTGTGGAATAATGTAAAAAGCATAGCAATTCGCACACTGAAGATTTGGCCTTGAGTTCCAGTTGAACTAACTATTCCTAATCACTTGACCATGGGCAAGCCGTGTAACCCCTCAGAGTCTCAGTTTTCTCAACTTTAAAATTCAAATAACAATGCAAATCTCACACAGGTGTTACTGGGATCAAATAGAAATGTTTATATGAAAACATTTTCAAATGTAAAACACCACATGCATTTGGGGATGAGGGTGGTTAGGTAAGTGCTCTACCACTGAGCAACACTCCTAACCCCCATTCTCCTTTTAAAAATAACTAATCTTTTTATTACAAAAATTATAAATTTTCACTTTGGAATATTTTATAAAATAAAGGTAACCTAAGAGGAGAAAATAAAGGCCACCTATCAAGTCACAGCATAAAGTGGGGTTCTCAACCTTTTAAAAGTTGTCAGAATCCCATGGAGGGCTTATTACAACTCTAATTCCGGAGTTTTGAGTCAGCATTTCTGGGGTAGGGCCCAATAATTTGCATTTCTGACAAGCACCCAGGTGATGCAAATGCTGTTGATCTGGGAGTGGGATTTTGAAGACCCTCCACATCTAGTTTGAAACACATAATTTACCACCTGCATTTGTTTTTATGAAACCATTGTTTTACTCTAGTGTGTAAAATTCTTTTTTTATTCTTTTTACAGATTCATTTTTTTTCCCCTTTGTGGTGCTAGGAATCAATCCAGGGCCTCTCACATGCTGGTAGACACTTTACCACTAAGTGACATCCCCAGCCATACTTTTTTTTTTTTTTTTGGTATCGGGGATCAAACTCAGGGGCACTTGACCACTGAGCCATATCCCCAGCCCTATTTTGTATTTTATTTAGAGACAGGATCTCAGAGTTGCTTAGTGCCTGCCTTGCATTGCTGAGGCTTGCTTTGAACTTACAATTCTCCTGTCTCAGCCCCCGGAGCCCTAGGATTACAGGAGTGCGCCACTGCGCCTGTCACACATTCATTTTTCTATATGTGCTTCATGCTGCAGTTGAACAGACTCAGAGAGCAAGGAAGGAGGTTGCAGACCACATGGCCACTGGGAAGGATGAGAGAGCCGGATCCATGTGGAGCACATTATCCGGGAAGACTATCTTGTGGAGGCCCTAGAGGTTCTGGAACTGTACTGTGACCTGCTACTGGCTCCATTTAGCTTGATTCAGGCCACAAAGTGAGTGCATCATTTCATAGACTCAAAAGAGTGACATGACAAGGCATTCCTTGTACTTGGTAAAGGAGAGTGTGGATTCTAGCTTGTTGGGACCATTGAAGAACTCTCTCTGTCTGTCTGTCTGTCTCTCTCTCTCTCTCTTTTTGTACTGGGGATTGAACCCAGAGTGCTTAACCATTGAGCCACATCCCCAGCCCTTTTTATGTTTTATTTTGAGACAGGGTCTTGCTAAGTTGTTGAGGCTGACCTCGAACTTGTGATCCTTTTGCCTCAGCCTTCTAGTCACTGGGATTATAGGTGCACCACCACACCTGGCTGTCTCTAACTTTCACAGGAAGAACAACCTCTGCTCGATGAGAAGAAAATATTTTAGTCCAAAGAGCCATTAAAAAAAAAAAAAACACAAATAGTTATGTTTTTCCTCTGAGCTGTAAAGGTCTAATGTAAAGTTATGGTAGAGTCAGAAAATATAATCAGAAAAAAATCCATAATCATTAAATCTAGAGATAAGAATTTTAGTATATCTCCTTTCAGTCTATATAAGTATCTGTGCATATAAACATACTTGTATGTATATGTATATATATGGTTATATTCCAATTTCAGTTAAAAATTGTTTAACATTTTCCATAGACAACCTTTGTAGTATTTTACACATGCACACAAATTCTGCCATATTGTTCAGTAGCACTCATGTACAATTCTTAAATCTTTCACTGAAAATGAAAAACCCATCTGTCATCTGTTCACAGTAAAAACGGATTGTTTTCCAAAGTTGGCTGCTTTAGTTAAGATAGGAAGTGAAGTTTGAAAGATGGTCTTTCCATTTTACAAATTCATTAAATAAAGACCAGTCAAGAAATACAGTAGGATCTAAGAAAACAAGGTGGTCTAGAAGCTGGATTGTTACAAAAAAGGCAAAGAACATTTATATACAATTAGTTTTATGTCCTTCTACTGATGGGTATCAAAGATCTTTATTGAAGGACTAGGGATAAACATGAGTGATAGAGAGCTTGCCTAGCATGTGCAAGGCCCTCAATTCAATTCCCAGGGGTTTAAAAAAGAAGTTCTTTTAATTTTCTAATCGATCTATGAAAATATAAAAATTGTACATATTTATGAGGTACTTTGTGATGTTTTGATAGTATATACAACTATATCTATAACTTCAAACAGTTACTATTTCTTGCTTTCATTCTTTTTTACCCAGGGGCATTCCACTACTAAGCTACAACCTCAACCCTATTTTTTATTTTGAGACAGGATCTCACTAAATTTCTGAGGTCAGCCTCAAACTTAAGATCCTCCTGCCTCAGCCTCTTGAGTAGGGGAAATTACAGGTATGTGTCACTGCACCTGGCCACTTACCATTTATTTTTTTATTTTTTTTTAAAGAAAGAGTGAGATAGAGAGGGAGAGAGAGAGAGAGAGAATTTTTTCAATATTTATTTTTTAGTACTTGGCGAACACAGCATCTCTGTCTGTACGTGGTGCTAGGATCGAACCCGGGCCGCACGCGTGCCAGGCGAGCGCGCTACCACTTGAGCCACATCCCCAGCCCCATCATTTATTTTTTTAAATATTTTTAGTTGTAGATGAACATAATACCTTTATTTAATTTATGTATGTAGTGCTAAGGATCAAACCCAGTGCCTCACACATGCTAGGCAAGCACTCTACCACTGAGCCACAACCCCAGCCCTACCATTTCTTTAGAGTGAAAACATTCAAAATTCTATCTTCTAGATTTTGAAATATACAGTACATATTGTTATCTATAGTTATTGTACTATGCAGCAGCACATCAGAACTTCTTTTTAATTTTTTTTGTTGTTGTAGATAGACACAATACCTTTACTTATTTATTTTTTTAATGTGGTGCTGAGAATTGAACCCTGTGCCTCACACACATCAGGCAAGCACTCTACCACTGAGCCGCAACCCCAGCCCCATGTCAGAACTTCTTACTCCTATCTAACTGTCACTTAGTACATATTGGTCCACTTTTCCCCAACCCTCCCTCCTTCCTACTCTTCCCAGCCTCTGGTAACTACCTTTCCACTCTCATGCGATCAACTTTTTTAGATTTCATGTGAGTGAAATCTTGGGTTGCTTTGGTTTTTCTCCTTAAATTCCTACATTTGTTGCAGAAAATCATACGCTCTGACCCATCTTTAAAAGCCTCAGCAATCTGGGCTCAGTAGCTCATGTCTGTAATCAGAGACTCAGAAAGCTGAGGTAGAATGATCACCAAGTTCAATGAACAGTCAGGACAATTTAGAGAGATCCTGTCTCAAAATAAAATTTAAGAAGAGCTGGAATCTGGGTATAGTGGCACACACCGTAATCCCAGCTGTTTTGGGAGTCTGAGGCTGACACTGAAGTTGAGGATTCCAAGTTTGAGATCAGCTCTACAACTTAGTGAGAACCCTATTTCATAAAATAAAAGTCTGAAATGTAGTTCAGTGGTAGGGCACTTGCCTAGAGTATCCAAAACCTAGTACCACCAAAAAACCGAACAAACAAACAAACAAACAAAAACCCCAAAGGCCTCAGCAATTCTAAATGCCATTTGTTGCTCTTGCAAGATGACATGTGGATCATCCCTGGGTCAGAGGCTTACATAATTGCAAGTTTCATAATCTCATGATCTTAAAGTCAAATGGGATTTCATTCTTCTTTTAATCCAATGTGTTCTGTACTTTATCTTTTTTTTTCCTGTGCTTGGAATTGAACCCAGGAGTGCTTTACTCCAGAGCTACGTTACCAGCCCTTTTAATTTTTTATTTTGAGACAGGGTCTTGCTAAATTGCTGAGACCATCCCCAAACTTATGATCCTCCTGCCTCCCCCTGTCAAGTTGCTGGGACTACGGGCATGTGCTATCATGCCCAGTAGTGTTGTAACTTTTCAAAAAAACTCCTTTACTTTATCTGAATCTTTTAGTCAATGGGGATTTTCTCTTGCAAGTATGCAAGTAGGAAAGAGACTCTCTCTGAAGTTAGGTTTCAAAGCTCTGGAAAGAGTGACTCTAAGGCATCCCTTTCCTGAGCCCAGGTATCATTGGGAAACATGGTTGGTGTGATCATCTGGAGTAGCAACCACAAGTCAGCTGCCCATTAGTCAGGCAAAAAATGTTGAAAGGCCACCCCACGTGCCCTTTGCACACTAGCACTTTGGGAGAGATTTTGATCTTGTTATATTTTTCCATAGTACCCTTCAGGGAGTAATTAACCCAAGAGTCAAGAGACCTTGACTCCAATAGCTGACGTTTCTTTAAGAAAACCAGGACATTTGAATGGAGTTGGTCTCTGCAACAAATCCTGCACAATCCCCTATAAGATACCTTCTGAGCATATTTTGCATAAATTGTGCAAGTGAAGTAATTTCTGTAACGTTTGAGGATCATCAAACAGACTATAGCAAATTTGGCACATAGGAACTTCTTCTAGCAGCTCCATTATATACTTTGTTCCCTACTAGCAGGTGTATTCAGCAGTGTTACTACCTTTCAGGGCAAAATAATCATGCTATCTCCAAATCTTAAGATAAGAATTGTGATGTCTTGGTGTGGGGATATAGCTCAGTAGTAGAGTGCTCGTCTAGCATGCACAATCCCTAACACTGCCACACACACATACACATACACACACAAAAAAAAATTGTGATATCTTTCCTTTTGTCTACATAAGTATATGTATATGTTACTTTATGTATAAACATACCTGTGTGTATTTACATATATTTACATATAGGTTTATATTCCAATTTTAGTTTTTTTTTTTTTTTATAAAGAGAGAGTGAGGAGAGAGAGAGAATTTTAATATTTTATTTCTTAGTTTTTGGCAGACACAACATCTTTGTTTGTATGTGGTGCTGAGGATCGAACCCGGGCCGCACGCATGCCAGATGGGCGCGCTACCACTTGAGCCACATCCCCAGCCCCTCCAATTTTAGTTTTTAAAAATAATTTATTTACCATCATATTGCGAACATTAGAAGTAGGAAAAAGAGGAAAACAGGAAGCTCTGAGTTTTACAATTTTGTGATTTCCTTAGGGAACTAGATTCTGGTCTGGCTGAATATATATCTACACTAATCTGGGCAGCTCCTAGACTGCAGTCAGAAGTACCTGAGCTGAAAATAGTAAGTTTGACCAGTTTCAGTTACCTGTGTCATGATTATAGGTTTGAGTATCATTGTTGTCACTTGTTTGAATTGTGGGATTATTTGGAAAATCCTTTCTTCTCTTAAGGGATGACCGAAAAAAAAAAAAAAAAAGATTTTTTTTTCTTAATCTTTAAATGAAAAGTAAATTCTTGAAGAATGGTAGAATGGTAGAAGAAAATATACAGGCCTTAAGTAAATAAAAATTAACTTAAAAGTGGATTTCTTGCTGGGCATGGTGGTGCATGCCTGTAATCTCAGTGGCTGGGGAGGCTGAGGCAGGAGGATCACGAGTTCAAAGCCAGTCTGAGCAAAAGCAAGGCACTAAGCAACTTGGTGAGACCCTGTCTCTCAATAAAATACAAAATAGGGCTGGGGATGTGCCACAGTAGTTGAGAGCCCCTGAGTTCAATCCCCGATATCCACATATGCACACAAAAAAAGTGGGTTTCTTTTGGAGAGGAGGGTTATACTTGATGAATGTTTAGAATTAGTGGTTTTAACTTTTACATTTATCAGCCTACTTAAAAACAAAGCATTTGTTATTGTTGTTTTGATGCTTAAAGAACATAATTCCAAAAGGTAACATGGAAGTGATTTTTGCTTTCTTAGATTGTTCTTTATCTCAAGCAAATTTTCCATAACTTCATGAACTTTACCTTTCTTTCTTGGCATTGGTTTTCTCCAGGTATCTAATCAGCTGTGTGCAAAATACAGCCAAAAGTATGGTCAACTCTGTCAAACAAATAAAATTGGAACTGTCAACTCTCAGGTAGTATCATTTCTAGAGATGCACACTTTTCTATTGTCTTATTTATTTATTTATTCATTGCTACTGGGAATTGAACCCAGAAGTGTTTAACCATGGAACCATATCCCCAGCCCTTTTTATTTTTATTTTGAGATAGGATCTCGCCAAGTTACGGAGGCTGGTCTTGAATTTGGAATCCTTCTAACTTAGCCTCCTAAATCACTGGGATTACAAGCATGTACCACTGCACCCAGTCAGAGACACACACTTTTCTAAACCCAGGAATCTAAGGAAACTGAGAAAACTCAAAAACATGTAATTTTGTGCAGATTAAAAGATGTAGACAAATGAATTTTGCTTTCGAGGCAGAACAATTTGGGTAAGTCTTAAGACTAGAAAATTAAAATCAGATCTTTATTTAAAAAGAAAAAAGCTAACACCAAAAACATGAATTGATTTCTTTTTTAAGAAAGCATACATTTTCCTATGTGTAACTGGCCTACCAATTGGAAGGAAGCTAATGAAAATTAGAAATTTCAACTTTTAAGCAGATGATCACATATAAGTAATTAAAGACTGACATTTCAGTTGGATTACAGAGATCTGGCCACTACATTTGTTTCAGGCTGGTGGACATTTTCATTATTCAGAGTGTCCTTAGTTGTTAAATATATTCATTTATCACCCCTAATAAAGTTCAAATACTTATCATAGAAACAGAATTCTTGATTTTTTTTTTTTTTTTTTTTTTTGATACCAGGGATTGAATTTAGGGACAGTTAATCACTGAGCTACAAACCATCCCTTTTTATTTTTTTTAATTTTGAAACAAGGTCTCTCTAAGTTTCTTAGGACCTCACTAAGTTGCTGAGGCTTGCTTCAAATTTGCAATCCTCTTGCCTCAGCCTCCCAAGTTGCTGTGATTATAGATGTGTGCCACCACGCCCAGCTCAAATATTTTTTTCTTAGGTTTACTTTCTTCCTCTTAACTTTGTTTGATTTGACATTCCTTAACTCTAAGATAGCATTGTCCTATAATACATTCACAAGTTGGACCCCTTCTTGGGGCTACATTATACATCTTAAAAAATATACCTCTTAGGGTTGGGACTGTGGCTCAGTGGCAGAGCACTTGCCTAGCATCTATGAGGCACTGGGTTCAATCCTTAGTACTACATAAAAATAAACAAATAAAATAAAGACATTCTGTCCATTTACAACTACAAAAAAATTTAAAAATTATACCTCTTAGACAACAGAATAGAAAGATGGGGAAAAAAGTGATTTGGAGTTGAAAGACCACCTAATCTCTTTGTTTTGTATTTTATAAGTTTGGGTGTAAGTAAATCTGTTTGCTTTTTATTTTGCAGCTAATGTGTAAATTAAATGTGAACACTCTATCCCAGGTTTTAGTGGAACAGTACCTGGTAGAAATTGCTAAGAACTATAATGTGCCCTATACATCTAAGACAAGCGTTATGGTGAGTACTTTCAAGAAGGGAAAAATACAGGCTGGGGATGTGGCTCAAGCAGTAGCGCGCTCTCCTGGCATGCGTGCGGCATGGGTTCGATCCTCAGCACCACATACAAACAACGATGTTGTGTCCGCCGAAAAAACTAAAAAATAAATATTAAAATTCTCTCTCTCTCTCTCTCTCTCTCTCTCTCTCTCCCTCCCTCCCTCCCTCCCTCCCTCCCTCCCTCTCTTTAAAAAAGGGGAAAATAGCAGGGCATGGTAGGACATGCCTGTAATAACAGCAGTTTGGGAGGCTGAGGTAGGAAGACAGCAAGTTCAAAGCCAGTTGTCAGCAACTTAGCGAGGCCCTAAGCAATTTAGTAAGACCCTGTCTCAAAATATAAAATAGAAAGGGCTGGAGATGTAAAGCATCCCTGGTTCAATCCCCATTATAAAAAAATAAAAAAGGAAAAATGGGGGCTGAGGATGTAGTTGAATGGTACAGTGCTTGCCTGGAGTGTACAAGACCCTGGGCTTAATCCTGAGCCTAGGAGACAGAGACAGAAACAGGGACAGACAGAAAGAGAAAAGATTTGAGGTTGAGATTTTTATTGTGCTTCAGAAGAGTTTTTTCTACTTATAGAGATGTGGTTTCCAGAGTTACTGGAAAAATTGTAAAGCAGGTAAAATTTGAACTTTTTCTGTGCCCACATATCATTCCTAATAGACCCATATATATTGTTAACAACAGAAGAGAAAACAAAAATCAAGGTACTTAAGATGTTAGATCAAGGAGTATGTCAAACATTTCTTAGTTCTTAAGATCACAACTTTGTCCTGGACATATTTTGCATTTATTTTGTGGTTTTTACTTTTTGGTGGTACTGGGGATTGAACCCAGGGGTGTTGTACCACTGAGCTACAACCCCTTTTTAAAAACTTTTTATTTGGAATTTCCTGTTTCGTGTGGTAACCTCAAAGTGAGATCTGAAGTGCTGAAGATTGTTGGTGTGGTAATGGGGCTCTCCATGCTTTTTGTGTTCACTCATGGTTTCTTTTTTTGTAATTGTAAAAGAACAAAATGCCTTTATTTTATTTGTTTATTTTTCTGTAGTGCTAAGGATTGAACCCAGTGCCTCACAGATGCTAGGCAAGTGCTCTGCCACTGAGCTATAGCCCTGCCCCCATTCATAGTTTTGAGGATGTGGCTATAACCTGTAGTGAATACTGGCTGCAGGTCAGAATTAAACAAAGGCCTTATTTGAACTACCAGCAATTCTAGGTATATGACCTATATCCGGGAACTGATTGTACTGTAACTGGAAGACTTGGATTTCTTTGAGTTCCTTTATCCTCTCTCTTCTTATGGGATCAAAGCTGAAGTGTGCCCATGGGGTATTCTCATTGAAAGTTCAAACACTTATGGATCAGTAAATACAGATATCATTGGTCACTTACCAATATTATACTATATTCAAAGAAAGTTTACAATCTCTTATGGGAAAAAAAGTAAAAAGGAGTAATAGTCATGAATCCAAAATATTAATGGGAAAGAAATACTCAAGTTTGCATCATGTGAAAATTTCAGGGACACATCTAGGAGTGACAGATTGGGATAGTGGATCATATACGTTTTATCCCTCCTCATTTAAGTATAGGAATGAAGCTATGAATTCTGGATGGGGAGATTGCTTTTCCAATCCTGGTACTTTGGCTGCCTGAGAATTGCAGTGCCTATTGGAGATTGAACTAAATGCCTATGGATATTTAAAAATTATTGTTTTAAATTAAGAACTTTCTTTGCAGTCCACATTTAAGTACTGTTCTTGTGGTGGAGAAAATTAACTTCTTTAGATTTTTAAATTTGTAGTGAAGGCATTTTTAAAAATAAAGTTTTGCAATTCTTTAAAAAAAAAAACCTTTATTTTGAGACAGAGTCTCATTAAATTCCCTGGGTTGGCCTCCAACTTGCAATCCTCCTGCCTCACCCTCCTGGATCGCTAGAATTACAGGCGAGTTTAAAATGTAAAATATGCTGGGCTCATATTTTACATTTTAATAAAAAGGTCCTGGAATAAAGGCTATAAGATACAAAGGAACACAGCAGTATCATGTAGTCTTAAGAGTGTTATTTCAGTAGTGAAATGTACCATTTTCACATCCTAGGTCCACTATCTATTAACCATGAGACCTCAGGCAACTCTCAAAGACTCAGTTCTTTGGACTATAGAAAGGAGGATAATAATAGTTCCCATCTCATAGATTTGTTGAGGTGATTAAATGGGCCCATACAAATAAAGAAGTTAAATGGAATGTAAAACCTAGCACATAATAAATATAATCGAGTTAGTTGGTTTTGTTCTTTTTTTTTTTTTTGAGATGGAGTCTGTGGTATCCAGGATTGTCTCAAACTCCTGGGCTCAAGGGGACCTCCCAAGTGCTGAGATTACAGGCATGCATCACCCCATCTGATTTTCAAGTTTTGCCTTGTATAATCATCATTATTATGGAGGGTAGACTATCCTCCCTAAGATGGTCATGAACTGTCTAAAGAGGAATTTCTCCCAATGCTTCCAGTGATTGGTTAGGTGGTGTCCTGTGGCTTTATAAAAAGATGGTCTCATACTCAGGTGCCAAACTTATGTTAGTGAGGACATGAAGCAACAAAGGGGTCTTGTCTTTCCTCTGTGTTCCCACTGCACTGCCTTCAAATTGCTAATGTGGAATGTGCCACATTGTGACTAAGGGGCATATTTATCTTTTCTGATGCTTTGCTGCTTATAGGAACTCTTTAACTCTTCTTTATTTTTTCTCTTTCTTGTCCAAAGAATTGTTGTTTGAAAAATGGCATGTTGTAAAAATTTAAACAAAGAGAGAGACTTTGAAGAAACAAAAGCCACATGAAATGTCACTAGAGTCTGAACTCCTGCAATTCCAGCATCTCGGGAGACTGAGACAAGAGAATCACAAGTTCAAAGCCAGCCTCAGCAATTTAGTGAAGTCCTAAGCAACTTAGTGAAACCCTGTCTCAAAATAAAATATAAAAAAGGGCTGATGATATTGGTCAGTGGTTAAGCATCCTTGGGTTAAATTTCTAGTACCCTCCAAAAAAAAAAAAAAAAATCACTAGAGAGGATTTCATCCAACCTTGTGGTTTTCAATAGAGATTGAGGATCTTTTATTTGAAACACTGGGACCATAAATATTTCACATTTCAGATGTTTTGGGGTTTTGGAATATTTTCATGTACCTAATGAAATATTTTAGGAATGGGGCCCAAGTCTAACATGAAATTCATTGATGTTTATAAACCTTATACACATAGTTTGAATGTAATTTTATTTTATTTTTAAAGAGAGAGAGAAAGAGAGAGAAAGAGAGGGGGGGGAGAGAATGAATTTTAATATTTATTTTTAGTTTTTCGGCAGACACAACATCTTTCTTTGTATGTGGTGCTGAGGATCGAACCCTGGCTGCACGCATGCCAGGCGAGCGCGCTACTGCTTGAGCCACATCCCCAGCCCCTTATTTTATTTTTAAAGAGTATGCAATATTTTTTAAACTTTTCATTTTACTTATTTATTTTTAAGTAGTGCTGAGGATCAAACCCAGGGCCTTGCATGTGCTAGGCGAGTGTTCTACTATTGAGCCATAACCCTTGAGTGTAATTTTATACAATATTTTTAGTGTGCCTGTGTTTTGACTGTGACCCATCAAGTGAGGTAAGGTGTGGAATTTTCCACTTATGGTATCATGTGGGTACTTAGAATGTTTTGGTTTGGGGTTTTTTGGATTAGGGATACTCAATCTGCATTTTTTTTTTGGTAGTTGTTTAGACAGCATGCCTGTATTTTATTTGTTGATTTTTTTTTTTTAAGAGAGAGTGAGAGAGAGAGGGAGAGAGAAAGAGAGAGAACTTTTAATATTTATTTTTTAGTTTTCGGCAGACACAACATCTTTGTTTGTATGTGGTGCTGAGGATGGAACCCGGGCCACAGGCATGCCAGGCAAGCGCGCTACCGCTTGAGCCACACCTCCAGCCCCTTATTTGTTGATTTTTATGTGGTGCTAAGGATGGAACTCATTGCCTCATACAAGCTAGGCAAGTGTGCTCTACCACTGAGCTACAGCCCCAGCCCCTCAATCTGCATCTCTTTTTTTTTTTTAATATTTATTTTTTAGTTGTAGTTGGACACAATAACTTTATTTCACTTATTTATTTTTATGTGGTGCTGAGGATCAAATCCAGGATTTCGCATGTGCAAGGCGAGCACTCTATCGCTGAGCCACAATCCCTAGCCCCTACATCTCTTTATGATGGGAATTTCTACATACCATTAGCCAAGACTTCTAGGCTCGTATGAATTCCAGTTCATGTATCCATCCACCTGCGGTTTTAATATCTGAAACACTTGGATGTTTCAGAAGCATCTCAGACTGAACATGTCCAAAAGGACTCTCATCCCTCTACCACCCTACTCAATCTACAGTTAATGGTAATTCTATGCTGGGACAAAAAGCTTGATATTTTTCTTGTCTCTTCTTTTTCTAAACCCCCACCCTCCAAGCAATATTCAGAATGTTACCGCTTCTCATCATTTCCACTGCCAGTATTCTGGTCTAATCAGCAATCATCTCCTCCTATTTAGATTATTACAATAGTCTCTTAACTGCGTTTCCTGCTTCTACCGTTGATCTCCCATTAATTGATACTTAATATGGCATCAAAGATCTTTATATCTAAGTCAGATCAGGTCACTCCTTTGCCTTTGAAGCCCTCCAGTGGATTTTTATTTCACTTAAAATAATATGGAATGTCTTTCTCATGACTGACAAGGCTATGTACACCTCCTGTCTCTTGTCTCTCTGGCCTCATTTTCTCTACTCTTCCCTTGTTTACTCTGCCTCAGCCACACTGGCCTCCTTCCTTACACTTCTTCAAACACACAAGGTACTTTCCCACCTCAGGACCTTTGTACTTCCTTCCAGTACTCTGTATTTTTTTACATATCTACCTGGTCCCTCCCTACTTGCTTCAAGCCTGTATTTAAATGTTCTCTTCTCTGTGAGATCCTTCCTAGCTATATTCTCTAAAATCTCAACCTCTTCCCTCTGTAGTTCTCTATATTTTTTCTCTAGTGAACTTGTTTCTCATCTGACATACTGTGTAACTCACTTAATGATCTTGTTTGTTATCTGTCTCCCCAACTAGAAAGTCACCTCTATGAGGATGGGCACTTTTGTCTGTTTTGTTCACTGTTGCATCCCCAGCAACTATTGCTGGCTTATATTAGGTGGTCAAGAGACTTTGTCAAGTGAACTAGTAAATCCAGAGTTTATCATTGCTCAAGTTTAATAAACTTTATTTAGACATATCAATACATATTTACTTATTACTCTTCTTTGAAAAATATTTTTAGTTGTAGATGGACACAATACCTTTATTATTATTATTTTTTAATGTGGTGCTGAGGATTGAACCCAGTGCCTCACGTGTACTAGGCAAGTGCTCTGCCACTGAGTCTCAATGCCAGACCTACATATTATTCTTATTAATTTTTAAAAAAATGGACAAAAAGCCTTTATTTTATTTGTTTATTTTTATGTGGGGCTAAGGATCAAACCCAGTGCCTAACAAGTGCCCTGCCACTGAGCTATAGCCCCAGCCCTGCATATTACTCTTAATTGGTGTACCACAGTGCCTGACCTCTGGTACTCAAAACAAAGTCATTGGAAGAAAGAAGAAGACAGTTAATTACATTCTGCTGTCAAATATAACAAATTAGAATAAATAAAATAAAACTTAAAAATTAAAAAAAAAAAAAAAGAAGACAGTCGACCAGAAAAACTTAAGTTTTCTTTTAACTGTCACTGACTAGACTATAAGCTTCATAAAGGCTGGAACATTGTTGCATTGTGCATTACTTCTTCCCAATACTCCCAAGAGTGTTATAAGTTATATAATAAGTATGCAAATAAATAAGTGTGTAATAAATTGCAAACTTGATGGGATTCTTATCCTCTTGTCTAAGGCTGAAGCCCCATCGGACCTGGTCTGTGTTGGATTTACAGAGGATGTCAAGAAAGATGTCCTTGGCAGAGGAGATAGCACTGCAGTGAGAACAGGTGATCTACCTTTGCCAGTATCTTCACCAGGGCCCCTACATGTGCCATCCCCAGGCCCTTGTTTCCCGTCCTTTCCTCTTGAAAGACAGGTCAGTACAGATAGGGAAACTGAAATTGAAATGGGACTGCATGGGTGTTAAACTATACTTCTAGCTGGGCCTTTTGGAGAACAAAATGATCTTTAGGCCAGGGAGGTATTTACAATCATTTAGTTGATGTTGGTGTGTTTTTATTCTGAAGTCATGAGTAAAGAAAGCTACTGTCTCTTATCAACCTCTGGATGATACCACAATATACACTGAAAAGAACACTTTATTTATTTATTTTAGTTGTGAATGGTCACAATATCTTTGTTTTATTTATTTATTTTTATGTGGTGCTAAGGCTCAAACCCAGTGCCTTACACATGCTAGGCAAGTGCTCTACCTCTGAGCTACAGCCCCACCTACCCTGAAAAGAACATTCTTACAAGCTGAACACATTTGAAAATCCTTCATGTACAGTGATTTAAACTCAGGTCAGATTAGATATATTCAATTCATATATAGTGAAACCAATTTACTTTCATGTTGAAAATAATTTTAAAAAGTGTTCTATATGTGTACTATGAATTGAAATGCATTCTGTTGTCATGTATAAATAAATTAATTAAAAAAGAGACACAATAAACTCAAGATATATGAGACTGTTGCCCAGAATAACATAGAATATTGTTTTACAGTGAACTTAAACAACAACTTTGCATACATAAATCTGGAGAGGTCAAATAGGTAAAAACTAAAGAATCATAGACATTACTTTTCTTTATTCTTTATTCATTCAGCAGTACGTAAAGAAACATGCTTTTATTCTTTTTCATCTTGTAGTCTTTTTTTTTTTTTTTTTCTTTTTGAATACCGGGGATTGAACTCAGGGACGCTCAGTGGAGCCATATACCCAGCCCTATTTTGTATTTTATTTAGAGACAGGGTCTCATTGAGTTGCTTAGCACCTCACCATTGCTGAGGCTGGCTTTGAACTCATCATCCTCCTGTCTCAGCCTCCCAAGCATGCACCTCAGTGCTGGCGCTTATAGGCATTTTTTACTCCAAAGTTCTTTCTCTAAGATTTTATATTTTAGACATAAACTAACTCTGATTTTCCTTGTTAAAAGTATTTGTCTAAACTACACCTTGTGTATTTTTTATCTTCTACTCTTGGAATATATGTCCTCTGATTTAAAAATAAACAAACTTTATTATGGACAATTTTAAGTATATATAAAATTTGAATAATATAGTCAATTGCCATGCAACCATCATTCATTTTCAACCATTCTTGAAATTCTGTTTGTCTTAGTTTGTCCCTTTGTCTTTTTCTAACATTGTTTAGAGAAGGATGGGAGAAGAGACAGACATTATAAATCTCAGACATTATAAAATTTCAACTGTAGTTATTTTGGTATAGTCATGTGTTGCTTAATGACAGGATGCATTCTGAAAAATGTCATTAGGCAATTTCATTGTTGTGCAAACATCATGGAGTGTAGCTACAGAAACCTAGGTGGTTTAGGCCAATAACTTAACATGGCCTCTTTTTTTAATTTAAAAAATGTTTTTCCACATTTTTATTGGAGCATTATAGTTGTACATAATGATGGGATTTGTTGTTATGTATTATATATATACATACAATATAGCAATGTAATTTGGCCAATATAATTCCCTGCCTTTTGACATGGCCTTCTTTTTTTAAAATAATTTTTTAGTTGTAGATAGACACAATACCTTTATTTATTTATCTTTATGTGGTGCTCAGGATCCAACTCAGTGCCTCACATGTGCCAGGCAAGCGCTGTACCAGTAAGCTACAATCACAGCCCTTGACATGACCTCTTGATTCAGTTAAGAGACACAGTAGATTCCTTGGAAAACTTGGAATGAAACCAAGATTTGACCCAGTTATCCCACTCCTTAGTTTATACCCAAAGGACTTAAAAACAGCATACTATAGTAATGATGTCACATTAATGTTTATGGCAGCACAATTCATAATAGCTAAATTGTGGAACCAACCTAGATGCCCTTAGTAGATGAATGGATACAGAAACTGTGCTATATATACACAATTAAATATTACTCACCATTAAAAGAGAAAAAAATCATGGCATTTGCAGGTAAATTGATGGAGTTGGAGAATATTATGCTAAGTGAAGTAAGCCAATCCCAAAAAACCAAATGCTGAACGTTTTCTCTGATATGAGGATGCTGATCCATAATGGGGATGGGAGGAGCATGAGAGGAATGGAGGAACTTTAGATAGGACAAAAGGGAGGGAGAGGAAGGGAGGAAGCAGGGGGTAGGAAAGAAGGTGAAATAAGATGGACATCATTGCCCCAAGTACATGTATGAAGACACAAATGGTGTGATTCTACTTTGTGTACAACCAGAGACATGAAAATGTGCTCTGTCTGTGTACTATGAATTGAAATTCATTCTGTTGTCATGTATAATAAATTAGAATAAATAAATAAACTCAAGATATATGAGGCTGCTGCCAGTGTAGCTTAGAATATTGTTTTATACTGAACTTAAATAACAAAAATACAGTATAGTAAATATGTAAATTAATAACATAGTCATTTATACTCACTATCAAGTATTATGTGCTGTACATATTGTATATGCTGTACTTTTATATAACTGTCAGTGCAGGAGGTTTGTTTATACCACATACATGTGAGTAATGCCTTGTACTACAATGTTGTGGTCAGTTCTTGACTGAAGCATTGTCATGTGAACGTGACTATATGTAGCTCTAACACATATTCTTTGTTTTTATAATATAAAACAGTGTCATTGGGCTGGGGATGTGGCTCAAGTGGTAGCGCGCTCGCCTGGCATGCATGCAGCCCAGGTTCAATCCTCAGCACCACACATAAACAAAGATGTTGTGTCTGCCGAAAGCTAAAAAATAAATATTAAAAAACTCTCTCTCTCTCTCTCTTAAAAAAAAACAGTGTCATTATGTTCAGTATAATGAAAATAACTCCTTAATATCATATAAGGCTCAATCTATATTAAGTCTCCCTCACAAGTACAATTTGTGCAGTTATTTTATTCCAATTAAGATCCAAAAAGATCTACACATTGTATTTGGTTGATATATATTTTAAATCTTTAATCTATAACCCTTCTTTCCATTCTTCCCTTTTTTTTTTAATCTCACCATTTATTTTTGGAAGAAGAGTTCTCTGATTTTATTAAACTAAATAATTTTTACAAATAGCATGTTCAGGCCCAGAGATAAAAGATTTTCTTGGTTCCTATAAAAGATCACAGGTGACAGAAGAAGCAAACCCCCTAGTCATTCCTAAGACTTTCTGCCCATAGGTATTAAAAAATTTTACCCTAGCTCAGCCACCCAGAGTTTTAAAACCAGGTGCCAGGGCAGGAGGGAGGGGTAGGGCAGTGAATATCCACTCTTGCTTCAGAGCACTGGAGGATGCCTGCCCCTGGCTGGGTCTGAGGCTGGATCCGAGGTAGAGGGTGGCCGAGGCTGTCGTATGGTAGGACATTGGGCCAGTGGAGAACACTTACCCTAGTCCTTTACTGACCCACACCTCTGTCCCCTGCACCTTCTCCCGTGCTCTCTTGGCTCCCCACCATTCTCCCCTGGCACAGTGCCTTACACAGAGGTGGTCATCAGGGGGTTTGAACTGAGTCCCACTACCTCGGGGGACACCTCTCCTCCCCCACTTGTTTAGGATTCTACACTAGGAGGCCTCCATTATCTCTTCCCACTTCATCCCTACAGAGGGGCTCCATTCACCCCCACTCTCCCTTTCACCTCTTTTCCTGTTGTATATATCACCTTTGTTGACAATAAATTATTTTTTTTAATTACGAGAAAAAAATTTTTACCCTAAACAAGAAGGAAGCTTGATTGTACTAGTTAATTTCAAGTTAATTTTAAGAAATACTTATTGAAGATTTGCTGTGTGAAAAATATATGCATTTGTAACTCAAACTATTCACTTCCTAGTGATTTTTTTTTCTTTCAGAATGATGACTATAAGAAGAATGATTTGCTTCCCTCACTGGTTCCTAGTAAGTATAGAAAATGCTGGCAGAAGTTGGAGTTGCTTGCTATTCACTGAAGATCTTTGAAAAATTATTTTTTAAATAACTTTTTAGTCTTCAATGGACCTTTATTTATTTATTTATTTATTTATATGTGGTGCTGAGAATTGAACCCAGTGCCTCACACATGCTAGGCAAGTGCTCTTCCACAGAGCCACTCCCCAGCCCCTATTTCAATTATGATAAGACTATGGGGGCTGGGGATGTGGCTCAGTGGTAGCTCGCTCGCCTAGCATGCGTGAGGCACTGGGTTCGATTCTCAGCACCACATAAAAACAAAGTAAAGATATTGTGTCCACCTAAAAAGCTAAAAAAATAAATATTTTTTAAAAAAAGACTATGTCTACCCTGGTGAGAGAAGTATATTAGTGATTTACCAGGGGTACAGTTGTTCCTTTATAGTATCTAACAGTTTTCATCATGGATGTGGATAGTGTTTTGAAATCCATGATACAATTCAGGAGGTATAGACCTTCCAATATTCAGACTTAAAAATTAGTAGCTAAACCAGGCATGTTGCTGCATGCCTATAATCCCAGCAGCTTGGGAGGCTGAGACAGGAAGATTGTGTGTTCAAAGCCAGCTTTAATAACGATGAGGCAATAAGCAACTCAGTGAGACCCTGTCTCTTAATAAAATACAAAATGGGACTGGAAATGTGGCTCAGTGATCAAATGACCCTGGGTTCAATTCCTGGTGCCCACCCCCCAAAAAAATTAGTAGCTAAAAGTTAGTAGGAAAATAAAACTACTCCCATTAGAGGCCTTACTTCTGGGAACTTGGTCTAATGCAAGTATACAGAGTTCCTGTGGCAAGGCCTCTAATGTGAATAACTTTGTTTGCATTAGACCAGGGGCTCTTGGCATAGAGTCCACTAAGTGATAGGCAAAATTTTGGACATGTAAGGGAAAGGATTCATTGCTTTCATCAGATTTCGGGAGTCTTTAACACAAAGAACCGATATTATAAGAGATCGTCCTGTCACATATTTTGAAAATTGTGCCTTTGTTAAAAGCTCCAGTGAATCTTAAAGAAGATTGCCAGCAAATGATAAACAATACCACCTGTTGCATGAAGGGAGAATTGTTAAGTTTTCTAGTCATAGCATATGCTGCATTCTCAAAAGCCATTGTAGGGGAGGGAGTGATCCCCTCTCCCAACCCTAGGTTCTTAGGTGGGTTTTTGGGCTGGGTCCAGAAACTGAATTAGCATAAGATCTGATTAATAAGATAAAAGCACACAAGAATTATTTGTTTATAATTTTTTAATTGTATATTGACATAAAGCCTTTATTTATTTTTAAATGGTGCTGAGGATCAAACCCAGTGCCTCACGCATGCTAGGCAAGAGTTCTTCCACTGAGCTACAACTTCAGCACCAAGATTTATTACTTTTGCACACTAGGGGTTCTTTACAAGAGAGTAAAGTTCAATGACATGGCCAAAGCATAATGCTTATAACTTTTTTTAGACAAAGAAAATAAATTTGCAGGAATGACAGGACAAATGGATCTTTGGATGAGAGAAGTAAATTCTAGAAATATTACTAAGAGGTATATGGGGTGGGAAATAAAAGCTAGTGGAAGGTAAGGGTTACTTAGAGGCATTTATTTAGGTTCACTAAGCCCCAGTTACCAGTGTCTAGTGGCTTGAAGTGGGAAGGACATCCAAGAAAATCTTTATGACTTGCTGAGTGTAGGAAAAGATGGGCCAAATAACCCTCTTTGAAGCTACATGTGATTTCAACTTGAAATAATCAATAGACCAATTCAGCATATTTTGAAAGAGTATGTTCTTAATTTCTTCACAATGCAATAGTAGCTTCTTTATTTGAGGCTGGGATTTTCTTCTGGAGGACTGCCTTGTTATGACTTTTAATTACATATATTGAAATACATAGGTCCAGGACTCAGTCCCCAAACTTCTTCAAAGCCAGAATCAAGAACCAAGGTTGGTTTCCATAACTTTATGCTGTCTAATTTGCCTGATGTAAAACCTCAAGCAAGCCTGTGCATCGACCCTTATGATTCCGAAGAGGTTGACTTGGAAGACCTTAACCGGAGACTTGAAATGCTGAAGAAAATGAATTAATTTCTTGGTCCTTGAATTGAGCATTTGCCTGGGTATCAGGACTGGGTGTGAATTTTAGCATAGCCATCTCTGTGTGGGTCTGAAGCTTTCTCGTTCACAATTTCTTCCATTTCTTAAATTCTATATTTCTCTGCCTACTGTAATAATGTGTAAATGTGTGTCTGTGTACACACATGTAATTATTTTTGTCCCCTCAAATTTGAAATACTTAGATGAAGATTCTTGACCTACAGAATATTATTAATTGAGGTCAATAAATTTTCCTTTGGATCTTTAATTATCCCATAATTATCTCTTTTTTTTTCAGGTAGGCAGAATGGTGTGAATTTTAAATCCCATCTCATACTACCTATATGACTTTTAGCAAATGGTGCCTCCTGTCAAATGTGTATGAAAGAACTCAAAAGCTAGAGGAAAAGATCTTTTAATAAATGAGTTTTGAGGGGCTGGGAAGATAGCTAAGTGGCAGAGTGTTTGCTTATCATGTGTGAGGATCTGGATTTGATCCCAGTACTGCAAAAACAAACAAAAAGGAAAAAAAAAAAAAAAACCCAAACCCTGAACAAATCCAAAGAGTCAACAAAACAAATAAGTATTTGGAAGAATGAATGTACATATATAATAAAATAAGTGTTTCCAGAAAATCAGTGGAATCCTGTATGTCTGGACTCAAATGTAGACTCTGCCACTTACTAGCTGCTTCTTTTTCTCATCTGTAAAATGGGGACAATAATAAGGATTAGAGAAATAATTCATATAAAAGTCTTAGTAGGTGATCAATAAATTTTAGGTTCCTTTCCAGTTTCTATTATTTGTTGTGGTCTAATAGACTAAATCTTGGTGATTTTATGAGACTAGATAAAGAAGAAGCTGAGAAAACAAGTCCAACTTAACTTTTCTTTTTGGTTGCAAAAATAAAACAAAATTAAAATCCTCTATAGTCCCATCATCCAAAGATAACCATTTTTATATTTTAATTTTGTTTTTCAAAATTTTCTGTATGTATACACAATTTTTACAAGCTTATTTTAGTAACATGGTTTAGAAACATCTGCCATACCATGATTATAAAGTTAGAGCTATAATTTTATTTTTATTGGTAGCCTAATGGTCCCCTTTATGAATGTGTGTAACTTATCTGAAATTTGAGATTATATCTTAGAAGTTGGGGAGTAAGCCTTTCTAAATTTTAAGCACAAGTCACAGAAAACAAAGATTCCAAGTTAATGATAATTATGGTATAAATTGGGGCAATTCTTTTTAATTTTGGGTTACATGGGTGAGGGATTTGGTAATTAAAAAGAAAATTAAAAAAATACAGGGAGGAGGTTTATGTTGCAAATTTCTCTTTGATTACCTGCCATTTGGTATGGTACATTTGGTATGGTATGTGGGGTGGGTATTGAGTATTAAACCTATGGGAGCTCACCCACTGAGCCACATCCCCAGCCCTTTTTTAAAATTAATTTTTAAATTTGTTTTAATTAGTTATACATGACAGTAGAATGCATTTATGCACTTTGATATATCATACATAGATGGGATATAATTTCTCATTTTTCTGAGTGTGCATGTTGCAGAATCACATTGGTCATGCAGTCACATATATACATAAAGTAATAATTTTTTGTCTGTTTTATTCTCCTATCATTCCTATCCCCATATCCACTCCCCTCGCCTCCCCTTCACTTCTCTCTACCTAATCTAAGGTAGCACTATTCTTCTCTAGTGTACCCCGCATTGTTGTGAATTGCATCCACATATAAAATAAAATATTTAGCCTTTGTTTTTTTGGGGGGATTGGCTTATTTCGTTTAGCATGATATTCTCCAACTCCATACATTTACTGGCAAATGCCATAATTTCACTGTTCTTTAAAGGTGAATAATATTCCATTTGCCCAGTGCATTTTATTTTCATTTTGAAACAGGGTCTGCTTAGAGCCTTACTAAACGGCTGAGGGTGACTTTGAATTTGCAATCCTCCTACTTCAGCTTTCTGAGTGGCAGGGATTACAGGTGTGCGCTACTGAGCCTAGCAAAGCTCTTCTTAAGAAGACAGGTTTTCTTTTCTATTTGGTTTGTAATGGTAAACACTTTATTTTGGCCTCTAAACAATTTTTGTGATATTCCAAATGGAATACTTACTAACTCTGCTTTGCAACCTCTATTCTTTTATGGAAATCTCAAACTGAATTTGGCATGTGTTCCTTGTATAGCTACAGCTCATCCTTATTTTGCCATCCTTATGATATTTTAGTGTTATTCTATTTACTAACCATGTGATCTAGAGCTACACTGTACTGATGTGCAGCAGAGGGATAGGAGGGTCTGAATCTATAAGTATTATTCTTTTCAATCCATTTGCCCTAGGTTGATTTCACCCTTGTGTTTGTGTTTGGGGTTTTGGTGGGTACAATTTTCTAAAATGTAAGATGGCGATATATAGCAGAAATCTAGTGGGGGAAGGAAACTTTCAATAAGTCACAGTTTCTCTGAGTATCTCCTTATTTATAAAACTAAATTATGTGCTGAGGCTGTAACTCAGTGGTAGAGCACTTGCCTAGCAAGTGTGAGGCACTGGGTTCAATTCACAGCACCACATAAAAATAAATAAAAGGTATTGTAGCCATCTACAATTAAAAAAGATATTTAAAAAAAAAAACTGAATTATTGGGCCAGGGTTATGGCTCAGTGGTAGAGCACTTGCCTAGCATGTGTGAGGCACGGCACTGGGTTTGATTCCCAGCACCACACATAAATAAATGAACAAAATAAAAGAACATCTAAAAAAAATATTTTTAAAAACACTGAATTATTTACAGTCTCAGGAGGTTGTCCAGAGGGTCAAATTAGATTATACACATGGAGGTGCTTTATGAACAATGTGTTATCAACATTTAATAATAAAAATTGATAAATCCTTTTATACCCTTGGCTTCCTTTCTTTCCAGTCTTTTGGCATGCCGTGGAAGTTCAAGGACAAAACTATACAGTTGAGCACACCCAGTTCAATTTTTGTAAAGTGTTTTGAAATCCCTGCATGAAAGCAATTGCCTAAGGAAGAAGGTGCAACTTCCTGTATATGACACTCATGTCTTAAATTTGGGATTTGCAGTTAATATGGTTCTTTTTGGCATCCAGTCTGGTGCTTTGTTTCATTTATTTTTGGGAGTACTTCGTTGGCAATCTAAAGGATTTTAGTCTAGATCGGTCACCTTTAAATGTACCAAGATCTCAAGGACCTCTTTACATTCACATGAAAAAGACTCTGTCCCATGTTAGTAATTATTTTTCAAGCCAGGAACTGTATAGTCAAATTTTCTTTGGCCCAGGTCATTAATTCATGGAGTCATAGAAGGCCCATTCTGAAAGAGTTTTTAGCTATTATTAGTCCAAATCTTCTCTTTTTACATACTTGAAAATTCAGGGTTGGAGAGTTTAAGTGATTTGTCCAAAGCAAGAGGGGTAGGACTAGGCTTGAACTCTATTCTCCTGCTTTGTCATCTAATTTTTTTTTCATAAAGTTCATTGCAAAGATACCATAAAACCATAGAATCCAAGAGGACTCTGAAGCATGTTTTTGAAGTTAAGAGAAAGCTGAGGTCTTACAGGTGACAGGAACGACTTTGGGATTCTCTTGCTCAGCCTGGCTAAGCGTTTGGTCCCCACCTGCTTCTCTCCCACAACCTCAGCTTCTCTGCCTAGCTCCGCCCCTTTCAGGTGGCACACCACTTCCTGGTTAGCCCGCCCGTCAGTCCGCCCGCCCTCCCTCCAAGCGGAACCAAAGTGCGTCGTCTCCGGGGTAGTCCGGATATTTCTTGCTCAGACTCATCTCAGCGGTGACTCGGCAGCCGCGTCTAGCGTCATCAGTGACAGCCCCGACCCTTGCTACGCTTTGCGTCGCTCTGCCAGGAGCAGTCGCCTCCTCGTTGGCAAATAGTCCTCGGCGGGGTCCGAGTTCTTGGGTAATCCGAGGGGGGGAGGCCCGAGGAGTTGCAGTCAGAGGGCGCAGGATTGACAAGGAGAGAGAGATAGGGACCGAAGTTATTGAGGTAGTGTGGGAAGTTAGTTAAAAACCCCCTTCCTCCTAAGAATCCCTCCGCCTGCAGTAGCGGTGGTGAGGCCGAGGGAGCCGCCATTTTGGATGTTCGGTTCCTGCTGCCACTGCTGCCGCCGCCCCCGAAGCTGCTGGTTTCATTCGAGGTTTCGGGCCGGTGAGTGTCACTCGCGGCGCTAAGAGCGTATTGTTTCTTTTGCCCTGCCGCTGCCGCGGGCGTATGGCCGGAAGCTTCCTGTCAGTCCCAGGGGTCCGGTCCTAGCCTGTGGGGGGCGAGAAGAGAGGACAGAGGTTGGGCCAGGAGGGGCCGGGAGCTCCAGGGGTTGCTCCGACTTCCTCAGGGCCGACCCTGAGGCCTCAGACCCGGAGGTTCCGCGCGCAGCAGCGTTCCTTGCTGTGGCGTTGCCGGGCCAGGGCAGGCCTCCTTGAACTCATTGACTTTCTCAGGCTGCGATCCTCCTCTGAAAGCTTATTCAGGGAGCCCAGGAATTAGCGGGGCGGGCCCCACCCCCGCGTGTCCTCTCGCAGCCACGTATCAGAGTTCTTGTAGCTGGTGCTCGGGTCAGGTCTCGGAACTCTCGGCATGGCCACATGCTGAGTTAATCGCGGTCTGTCGGTGCTACGCCGTCCTCTCGGAGCCGGACCTCGGCTTCGCCTCCCTCTATCCTTTCCACTAACTTCTTCCCCAGTTTACCGCCTTAAAACAAAAAACAAAACAAAACAAAAAAACTAACTCCCCTGCGACTACGCTGTTCACCCTTCTCTCAAACTCCCCGTCCTGCGGACGTCAGTTTCTAGTGACTCTCCCGATCTTCCTGATTGCCTGAGAGAGTCAGGTTGGTTACGCTTCCCTGTGAGGTCTCGGGGAGGCGAGCCGTGGACCCGCTCGCTCCGGTGCACTTGGGCAGTAATGGTTTATAAAGCAGATTACATGGCTTTTGGGGGAAAGGAGCTGTCAAATGTTTTCTTTTCTGTGGATTTTCTTTCTGTACCGACCACTAAGCTTTTTCGTACTAATTGACAGTTTTATATGTTCGGCGTGTATCCCTGAGTATGGAAGTTGTGAAGAATATTAATCTCACGTAAATAGTAACTTTTTTGGGTTACTGTAGGGATTAGTTAATAGACGAGAGGACTGAGTAATTTCTTAGTGGTCTTAATTTTCAGATATTTGTACAGTAATGGTCTTGGCTGACCGATTCTAAAAAATACACGTATTGACGTCATGTATTGGTTTTTCGTGGGGTGGTTACATTTCAAGTAATTAATTCCAACTATTCTCCATTAGTACTTGTCAGATTATATACACCTTAACTTTTGGTTTGGAAAACATGACTCCTCAAGGTACCCATAATCCCATCACTTTTATTTTGTTCTTAAAGTATGTTTGCAGTCTAGCATGGTTGAATAAAAAGCATTTCACAATAATCGACTGATTATTTCCTACATTTCAGGTTAGGTGAGTGTGATTGAATCACCTGTATTTCATCTCAGCCTGAATTTTTGCCGCTTATTAGAGATCACAGTGAAGTGACTATTGCAATTTAAATTTGTAACGAAAACTGAGTCAAATCTTCTAATAATTTTCATTATTCTTATAAAGTGAGAGTATAGATAATCCCTTTATGGGTCATATGATGTCTTGGAAGGCGGAATATTTTCAGCATAAATATTTCGTGTTTTTGGTATCTGTTTAAGCGAGCCTTCAAATATGTATATTATTATTAGATACTAGTGAGTATTGCCAGTGTATTAACTCTGAAACTGCAGTTTTCCCTTTTGCTTTAAAAGAACGGTCAAATCCTGAGTACTTATGAACTACTCACTCATTTACTATTTCCTTCTAGTACTAATGAAATGTTCTGAATAACACTTTTCAAACAAGGTATTGTAAGAGCTGTCAGGTGGTTATTTAACTCAGTTCATGTTATAGAATAATGTACTAGTATGTAAAAGCCATTCGTAGGTACTTTGACGTTTACTTTGAGAAAGTATCTTTTTGCCTTAACAAATTAATAGCAAAGTTCTGTTTAGTGCATTATTGATTGATCAGCTCATGTGGATGTCTAACTTTGTCTAAATTTGTTGGGAATTGCATGTACAATTAAAATTAGTGTTCAGGAGACTTCCATTCATTTTCTTTTTATTTATTTATTTTTAATTAATTTTTATTGTAGGTTGTTCAAAACATTACATAGTTCTTGATATATCATATTTCACACTTTGATTCAAGTGGGATATGAACTCCCATTTTTACCCCATATACAGATTGCAGAATCACTTCAGTTGCACAACCATTGATTTACATATTGCCATTCTGGAGTCTGTTGTATTCTGCTGCCTTTCCTATCCTCTACTATCCCCCCTCCCCCCTCCCCTCCCCTCTTCTCTCTCTACCCCCTCTACTGTAATTCATTTCTCCCCCTTATATTTTCCCTCCTTTCCCCTCACTTCCTCTTGTATGTAATTTTGTATAACCCTGAGGGTCTCCTTCCATTTACATGCAATTTCCCTTCTCTCTCCCTTTCCCTCCCACCTCTCATCCCTGTTTAATGTTAATCTTCTTCTCATGCTCTTCTTCCCTACTCTGTTCTTAGTTACTCTCCTTATATCAAAGAAGACATTTGGCATTTGTTTTTAAGGGATTGGCTAGCTTCACTTAGCATAATCTGCTCTAATGCTATCCATTTCCCTCCAAATTCTATGATTTTGTCATTTCTTAATGCAGAGTAATACTCCATTGTGTATAAATGCCATTTTCTTTTGGGAGCACTTACTTGTTCTTGATCCTATCTCTTTTACTCACAGCAATTGTGCATATGATGGTGAATTTCAAAGTGAAACTGTAAAGTACACAATTGCCAGTGATGCCTTGGTAATATTTCATTGGAGTGTTAATTTTTTTTTTTTTAGTTGTTGATAGACTTTATTTTATTTATTCATATGCAGTGCTGAGAATCGAACCCAGTGCTTCACACATGCCAGACAGGTGTGCAACTGCTGAGCCCCAGCCCCAGCCCATTAATTTTTAAAAAGGAGTTTTCAAAGTCAGTGATGGGCAAACAAAACCAAACCCCAAGTTTAATGAATCCTAAAAACTATGCAGTTTTAACAAGTTGAATGTTTTCAAAGGATATGTTTATTTGTACCTGGGATTGAACTCAGTGGCAATCGATCATTGAACCACATCCCTAGCCCTATTTTGTATTTTATTTAGAGATAGGGTCTTATGAGTTGCTTAGAGGCTCGCTTTTTCTGAGGCTGGCTTTGAACCTGTGATACTCTTCCCTCAGCCTCCTGAGCTGCTGGAATTACAGGTGACTGCACCTGGCTCAAAGGATTTTTATTATTATTATTTTTAAATATATATATTTTTAGTTGTTGATGGACTTTTATTTATTTATATGTGGTGCTGAGAATCGAATCCAGTGCCTCACACATGTTAGGCAAGTTCTGTACCACTGAGCTATGACCCCAGCCCCTCAAAGGATTATTTTTAATTAAGGAAATTGACTTGGGAGTCCACATATCAAAATGGATTGTTCCAATGCTTAATCCCTTTATTTGCATTTGATGGGGATGTTTAAAATTTGTGTATACAGCAGGATTTAATATCACAACATTACAACTCTTTTCTTTAGATTTAGCTTAGAAAAATCTAAAAATATTAGCTTTCCTCAGATATCAGAAACTTGTTTAGCTGTTTTAGGTGTTTGTAATTTAATTTTTCACTGCTTTATGAATTTTCAGCTCTTGATTTTGGTTTTCTTTCATCTCATTCATTTTCTTATGCAGGATAATATTTATAAAGTAGCAAGGAATTTTAATAATTTTTTTTTAAAGAGAGAAGAGAGAAGAGAGAGAGAGAGAATTTTAATATTTATTTTTTAGTTCTCGGCAGACACAACATCTTTGTTTTGCATGTGGTGCTGAGGATTGAACCCGGGCCGCACACATGCCAGGCAAGCGCGCTACCGCTTGAGCCACATCCCCAGCCCGTAGCAAGGAATTTTAAAATCAAGAGAAAATATTGATTTATATAATCTCATGTTTCATGGTTTATAAGTTTTGAAAATCATTATCTTTTTAAAAATGTATTAGATTTTTTCCAGGTATCTTTTTGTGTATAAATTTTATTTGACTGAAGTCAGGAAAGGGAAAAGAGCCTTCATTTCTACTTTGAAAATGTGAATTTATTTTCTTCACTGAAGGAGTAACACAAAACACTTAATTTGCCATGAGTTCTGGTTACTAGAACAAACCTGTCAAAGTTTGAAGGGTCCAGAAGTGGGTGTTGGGGGAATCAGCTCACAAACTTGTTGAGTGAACATTAGCTAACACTTTAGTATAAAAGGGCAAGGTTTAGGTTAAGATGGTTGAAATGAAAAATGCTTTTTCATTAAGTACTTGGAAGTTTTGCCTTTGTTTTTTAATTCAGACCATTGGATAAATAAAATTAGTGTTATAAATGTTAATGAAAAATAGACTTAGGAAAAATCATAGTGTTTTAAAAGATGGAGAAAATATATGTGATCCTTGTACTCTGAATAATTAAAGATACCTTAAAGACAAGTAGTTTTTACCCCTTTTCTTTATTGTTAATGGCACAGTAGTCTCTGTGCAACGTGCTAGGCGTTTGCTTTGCTTTGTTATATCTTTTTGTACTCCTATAGTACTGGGCATCAGTACTGTGCTCAGGCTTTTCAGCTAGTCAGGTTTCAAGGTTAATACTGTGGATTTCTGGGATAAGCAAATTTGAGAAAGATGTGATCTGAGATCTTTGGAACTATGAAATCACTTTTTGCCCTCTTTATACAATGTTTGTATATAATGAATATATTATATACATTAATTGGTTATAAGAGCTAATTTTTGTAAATGATTATATAACTGTACAACAAACAAAGCTTCATTAGTGCTTTTACAACTCAGGTTAGTGAAGCTATTTCCTAAATCTCACTTGAGAAATTGTGCAGTTTCAAGAGGAAGAAAAGAAAGAGAAGCTATTTTTTAAATTTCTTTAAAAAAATCTGTGTGAAAGATTTGATTCCTTCCTACATGTTTAAAAATATTTGTTTATTTTTTAGTTGTAGTTGCATACAATATCTTTATTTATACGTGGCGCTGAGGATCGAACCCAGGGCCTCACACAAGCTAGGTGAGCACTCTACCACCGAGCCACAACTCCAGCCCCCCCTTCCTACATTTTGAAAAAATTTAAAACATAGTTGTTTTAAAATATGATAAAAATACTGGTTTGAGATGATTGGTTGGGGGAAAACTAACTGAAAATAATTAGGTATACTGTGTAGAGTTAATTGAATCTTTGTAAATATTAGGTTTTGATATGGTTGTTGAAGGGAAAGAACTTTATTGTAAGAATTATTTTTTTTCTAGTAGTACCCAGTATATGTGATTTTTAAGTGAATATTTTGCTGAGCATGGGGATGCATACACGTAATTTCAGTGACTCCGAAGGGTGAAGCAATCTCATTCCAGTTCAATCTCAGCAACATAGTGAGACCCTCTCCCAAAATACAAAGGGGCAGGGATGTGGCTTAGTGGTTAAGTGCTCCTTGGTTCAATTCCTGATAAGCCCCCACTCCTCCAAAAAAAATGTATTTTTTTCCCCACTAGTGAGAGTTTGAGTTTGAATTGTGCTTAGAAACCTCTTCCATGGTGAAAGCTTAATATGTGGTGGTGATTATTTAAGAAAGTAGAATGAGGAAGTAGCTTGCACTTTGCTATTACTAACATTTGGTTATATTATTTTTATTTACACACACTGAACTTTTTGCTATTCCTTGATTATTCTTTCATTCTCATTGTTCATGTTCTGCCTATATCTGGAATGCTTATCTTTCTATTTTTCTTTTCCTCTCTACCCTCTGGGTACAGGAGTGTAGTACTTTTTTCTCCAGGCAACCCTGGCAAAGGGGCGGAGCAGTTTTTGAGTACTATTTGAATTGTCCGTTCTTTTTTTTCCCCACCAGCTTCTGAAGAACTAGAACTGTCAAATTTATGGTATTCCTATACACTGCACAGTGCCTGACACTTAAGGGTCACCTTGCAGAATAGATAAGTGAAAATAATGTGGAAAAATTATTCAGGTACTCTGACAGATAAATTGGTCCATGATAGAGTCTCAAGCAGTCAGGTTCCTGATTGAGTTATGAGAATCAATTGTAGGTCATTTGCGAGTGGCTCGTAGAGTTGATGTCAGTTAAGTTTGTTTTTTGGTTTAGAAAATATTTCTTTTTTTGGGTGGGGGGTACTGGGGATTGAACTCAGGGGCATTTGACCACTGAGCCACATCCCCAGCCCTATTTTATTTAAGGGTCTCACTAAGTTGCTTAGTGCCTCACTTTTGCTAATGCTGTTTTTATCTATCTATCTATCTATCTATCTATATATAAAATATATAATTTTAGTTTTTGGTGAACACAACATCTTTATTTTATTTTTTATGTGGTGCTGAGGATCAAACCCACGGTCTCGCACATGTAGGCGAGCGCTCTATCGCTGAGCCACAACCTCAGCCCCAATAGTGCTGGTTTTGAACCTGCCTCTACCTCTGAGCCTCTGAGATTACAGGCATGCGCCACTGTGCCTGATTTATCTTCTTAGTTTTGAAAATTTTAGGGTATAAATAGATGTTAGTCTTTTCTATTTGTGATTCCATCAGTGAAAGCTTCAGGTGGCTTACAAGAAATCTGTTTTTTTCATTATCTTTGAATATATATTATGTAATTCATTATGCTGAGGAAACTAATAATAAGTTGGGAACTTACAACTTTTTCCCTACAATGGTACTTGAGTGATTTGTTACTGAGTCCCCTTCTTATGTTTGAATAATTTATTTTTATCATTCTGATATTTAAAACAATTTTTAAATTCATGTTTTGTTTATTTTTTGGTACCAGGGATTTAACCCAGGGGCACTTAACACGGAACCACATCCCTAACCCTTTTTTATGTTTAATTTAAAGATAGGGTCTCATCGAGTTGCTTAGGGCCTTGCTAAATTGCCAAAGCTGGCTTTGTACTTGTGATCTTCCTGCTTCAGTCTCCTGAGCTGCTGAGATTCACAGGTGTGTGCCACTGTGTCAGGCTTCATTTTTTAAATCTATAAAATAATATAATAATTGTAATTGTTCATTGTAATAAGTAAAAAAAAAAAAAAAACACCTGAAGATTTTATTAATTTCCTTCAATCATTTTCATTATTGCTCTTAAACCAATTTACCCAGATTATGGGCATCCTTCAGTGTTTCTCTCCATGATATATTGTTGTATATTCTGTACTAATATAAATGTGTGTATATAGGAATTCTTTTTTACAAAAGAGAGATCAAATTATATTACTGTATACTAAACCTTTCTTGATGTGTTATGGTCAGTAAATATAATTCTACCTTTTTTTTTTTTTTTTAGAGAATTTTTTAATATTTACTTTTTAGTTTTTGGCGGACACAACATTTTTCTTTGTATGTGGTGCTGAGGATCAAACCTGGGCCGCACACATGCCAGGCGAGTGCGCTACCACTTGAGCTACATGCCCAGCCCCAATATAATTCTACCTTGATATGTTAAACTGTCCTAATATGATTTATAGCATGGATGTACCATAACTTGTTCAACTATTTTCCTGTGGACATTTAGATTGTTTGCAGATTTATGTCACTGTACATAGTGCTTCAATAAATATACTCATGCATGTTACCTTATTTGCTGATACTTTCATTTCTACAGACTAGAATCTACAAAGTGGGATTTCAGGATTAACAGAAATATATTTTAAATGTATTATTTTCAGATGATTCTTGAAATAGATTGTCATAATTTCCACCTTCACTAGCAGTGAGTTCTCTGTATCATCACACCACTACATGTAAATATTTGATTTAATTTTTACTAGTCTGCTAGATGACAAATGTTGCTTCAGTTTTGTCTTTTTTTTTAAAAAAAAATTTGTAGTTGTAGATGCACGGAATGCTTTTATTTTATTTGTTTATTTTTATGTGGTACTGAGGAGTGAACCCAGTGTCTCACCCAAGCTAGGCAAGCGCTCTACCACTGAGCTACAGCCCCAGCCCCTCAGTTTTGTCTTAATTTCAGTTTTACTGGGGCTAGCCTCTTTTGATATGCTTATTGGCTATTTGGATTTTCTTTATTGAGAATTGTCTGTTCAGGTCCTTGGTTCGTTTCTTTTTGAAGTTATTTCTGTCTCTTCTTTTTTTGTGGAGGGTACTGGGGGTTAAACCCAGGGGCCCTTAACCACTGAACTGTATCCCCAGGCCTTTTTATTTAATTTGAGACAAGGTCTTCCTCTCAAATTAAATAAAAAGGCTCTTTTTGAGCTTCTATTTGTGATTCACTTGAGCTTGCAGTCCTCCTGGCTTAGTCTCCCCATTGCATGCTCCACTGCCATTGTCTTTTTTTTCCTTTTATCTCTTTGGAGCACCTTATGGAATATTGTCATATGGCACATGTATTATCTTTTTAAATTTGTTCTAATTAGTTATATATTACAGTAGAATGCATTTTGACCCATCATACAAAAATGGAGTATTGCTGGGATTCAGTTCTCGAGACTAAAAGGCTCAGGGGTTACTCAGTTGAACTGGGCTAACTGGGCTGCACAAAATAACCACACAAGAGACACAAATACCTTTTTCTTTGGGGTTGCTGTGATGGCTCCTCTGACCTTAAGGGTCTGCAGGAAGAGAGAGAGTGAGAGCATTCACTGACCCCTTTTATTGAGGAGAAGCTATTCAAATGAGGCAAGGGGTCAGGTTTCAGGGGGCTGAGTCTATCTTCATGATGTCCACTGTCAGCAGGTTGACTGACACCTGGGTAGGCCACACCTAAGGCACAGTAAGAGAAGGGGACAAACACAAGGCACTTCCATGGAAGATTCTATCCTAAACAGGGCAAGGGGTTATATTACAAAGGAACAGGTGAGCATAGCTTCACCCATGGGGCTGTAGCAAGACACACCCATGCATGAGACACTTACCCTCAAACCCAAGAAAGGTGGGGAAAGCTCTGCCACATTTCTGTGGCACCTCAGCACCCAGCCGGGGAGTGTGACCCAGTCACGTTCAAGGTTGGTCTCCCACAGAGTATAACTGTATTGTCTTTCATTTTTCTTTTGATCTTGTATTAGATGTTTTAAAGTAGTCATATATACCCCTCTTTTCCTTTATGACTTCTGAAACTGTGCTACTTAGGAGAGTCTCTTCCATACCAAGAATATACAAATGTTGCCTTAAATATTCTTTTTAACCATGGGGTTTAAAAAAATAAACAGTATATTTATTCATCAGGAGTTAACATTTACATGGTATGAGGCAAGGAGTCTCTTACATGATTTAGCTTTATATAGACAGGCTGCTATGCCAAGACTAAACAAACCATTCTCCTCAGTGAATTAAATGCCACTTGTTATATGCTGTGTTTCCATGTATGTTTGTTCTTTTTAGTTTTGTTTTTCTCATCCTGTACCCTTGTTTTACTGTTTTAAAATAATTTTAAAATTATTACTTATTTATTTTTATGGTGTTGCGGATGGAACCAGGGTCTCTTGCATGTGAGGCAAATGCACTACCACTGAGCAACACCCCCAGTCCTTGTTATTTTTTTTTAATATTTATTTATTTTTTACGTGTAGATGGACACAACACAATGCCTTTATTTATTTATTTTTTTTTAAAGAGAGAGTGAGGGGGGGAGAGAGAGAGAGAGAATTTTAATATTTATTTTTTAGTCATCGGCGGACACAACATCTTTGTTTGTATGTGGTGCTGAGGATCGAACCCGGGCCGCACGCATGCCGGGCAAGCGCGCTACCACTTGAGCCACATCCCCAGCCCCAATGCCTTTATTTTTAATGTGGTGCTGAGGATTGAACCTGGGTGCTGCCCGTGCTGGGCAAGCGCTCTACCGCTGAGCCACAATCCCAGCCCCGCATTCCTTGTTTTGATATAATAAATTTGTAGAAAGTTACTTTTTGTTAAGAAAAGCTTCCATCAAGCCAGGCGCTGTGGGCTCATCTGTAATCTCAGCATTTTGGGAGGCTAAAGCTGGAGAACTGTAAACTCAAGCCTAGTTTGGGCAGCTTAGTGAGACCCTATCTCAAAATAAAAAGGGGTGGAGATGTAGCTGAGTGTAGAGAACCCGTGGGTTCAGTACTGAAAAAACCAACCAACCAAATACCCCCCCCTCCAAAAAATAACTATCACTGTAGTTTTTCGTTTTTGACTATTCTTAAGTATTCATTCTTGTATATATATTGATTGAAAATAATGTTTTTGAGTTCTGAAAAATCTCAAAGCTCACTGCTTGTGATTATGCTGTATTTATACATTAATTTTTGGAGGTTAACGAAGATAATTTTTCTTTTTATGGGGGTGTCTTCAAAGACTTTCAATACATGTTTTATATATTTCATAATTTTTTGTATAATTCCTTCTTATTAAATTTTTCTAGGTACTTTATTTTGACAACTGTTGTTAATATAACTTTCCCCTTTATTTCTAATTAGTTAATATCAGAAATGTGATTTTTTTCTTTTTGTTGGGTGTGCTAGATAAGTACTGTCACTGAGTGACATCTTAATTCTAAAAATGAATATTATACTGTCCTTGTTTTCTGTGGACAACCTTTCCCCAACCCCTGTGTATCCAGAATTAACAGATTTTAGAAAGTCTTTTGAGATGAATGACATTGTTTCATAGTTTATGATTTTGCTTTAATTCTTATGGTTTTTGATAGTTTGTTTGAATTTTTAAAGCAAGTTTTATTACGTAAGTTATATATGTTCATTACTTGAAAGATGTCAGAAAATATGGAGAGTTTTAAAAGGCATTTGAGTTCTGAAAATCAACTGTAATGCACCAATAAACACAGATAACCCTCCACATTTACTAGACCCTTTGGGTCTTTACAAAACTTAAATTTTTTGAGAAGTTGATGGCACTTCTTAAGTTTAGGACATCTTTTGTGATAACATTAGGGTTGGAAGAGTGAAAAATTTCTTTCTTTCTTTCTTTTTTTTTTTTTTTTAAAGAGAGAGTGAGAGAGTGAGAGAGGAGAGAGAGAGAGAATTTTAATATTTATTTTTTAAATTATCGGCGGATACAACATCTTTGTTTTGTATGTGGTGCTGAGGATCGAACCCGGGCCGCACGCATGCCAGGCGAGCGCGCTACTGCTTGAGCCATATCCCCAGCCCGAAGAATTTCTTTCTTAATGTCAAATTAGATGTTTATCTTGTTTGCTTATCATTTTCTTGGCTTTATTGCTTTTTATGCATCTTAAGACTGTTGGATCATTCAGTAGCATGTTTGCATTTACATGTATCTTATTTTTTAATAAGTTTTGGTGAATTTTGTTGATGAATAATTAAACATAAAAGTAATTACTGTGGCAATTTAGGGAGAATTGAACTTAAGACCTCTTAGAGGAACGCCAGCTGGCTGCCTAGAGATGTGTGGTTGGTATCTCCCTGTGATCACACATCCTGAAGCCTATTCTATAGTCTTGAAAGTCCAGAAGTTCCATTTTAATAGTTAACTTAGGGATGTTTCAGACCACTGAAAACTTGCTGTTTTGTGGTTAAGAATAATAGTATTTTAAAAAATATTTATATTTTAGTTATTGGTGGACATAATATCTTTATTTTATTTTTATGTGGTGCTAAGGATTGAACCCAGTGTCTCACACATGGTAGGTCAGTGCTCTGCCTCTGAGCCACAACCCCAGCCCCAGAATAATAGTATTTTAATTCACAAGAGGGCTTCGTTTTTACTTATGTCTGCTTTCCATAGCACACTGTTCCTTGTATGGAGGTGTTGGAAGTTGAGGTCCTGGAGATAGTATGAATAATCAGAAAGTTGTACTGTGAACCTGAAGCTAAAGCATATAAAGTTGGTTGATCTTGAGTGTTTTATCATTCTAGACTATGGCTAAACCTGATGTAAGAACTATCCTTGTGGTCTGGGGAGTGGCTCAAGTGGGGCGCTGGGTTCGATCCTCAGCACCACATAAAAATGAAATAAAGATGTTGTGTTCACCGAAAATGAAAAATAAATAAATAAATTCTCTTTCTATCTCTTTCTTCTTAAATAAATAAATAAAGAACTATCCTTGTGCCACAGTGGTGCCTACCTCTCCAGTGAACAAAATATTTATTCCCAGATTTAGGCTGTTGTTCAAATAGTAGTATGCTAACATTGCTCTCCATCTTTTTTGCTCTGTGGACCATTTCCCTTCTGTTAACAAATTTCTTCATACTGAGGAAATGTGTGCATCTTCCTCATTCCCCACTCTACTCTTTGCGAACCCCAACCCCCACAAAGACAGTGAAGGGGGGGAAACTGTTAGTTTAATGATAACCATTATCTAAAAGCATAGTATTTTGTAAATTATAAATGTGTTAAAGCAAATTGGATATTCATGTGAATAAAAATCTGTTATAGGGGTTCTGTGTGGCTCATGATATAAAAATACAGGCCATGTGGAGACTGCAGGAAGGAAAGCCGGTAACTTCTTTGAAGGATTCTGCCTACCATTAACTTAGGTTGTCTCTTGAATTTTCTCAGCCATATTTATAAATCTATGACCGAATATTACAGAATATTGTCAGTGGCAAAAATTGAAGTTGAATTCCTTTAGTTGAGTCCTTTTTTCATCATTGTTTAGCAAGAAAGATGCTTTTAATGTTGAAATTACTTTTTGAATTCGTTTTTGAATTTAGAACTCAAATGCTTTTAGGTTTAGAGGTGACCTCACAGCACCAGGAACTCTTTTTTTGGTTTTGTGTTCATGGCTGTTGGCTGTCAGGAGCTCAGAGCTCAGAGCATGTGGAGTTCTGAATTAGACAGTTATCTGGGTCAGGTACAATAGAGCATTGGGGTGAGTCTTGTCTGATTTTTGCCATAGCTGTTGGTGAGTAGCCAGTACAGCTTTACTTGATTTTCTTTAGTTAGGACTCTTTTAGCATTTTGGATTAATAAATATAGTATTTATTGAGTTTCTGCTGTATAGGTAAGGAGGATACCAGAATGAAAAGACAAGGATCTATACTTGGGGAACTTACATGAGTGAGAAAATGAGTATTTCAAAGAAAAAAGGCAGTCATGGCCTAAGAATAGTATTACTCTAATAAGGGACATCTTTATGAAAATTTTTGTATGAGGGATCTAACCAAGTGATACTTAATCACTGAGCCACATCCCAACCTTTTTTAAATATTTTATTTTGAGACAGGGTCTTGCTAAATTGCTTGGGGCCTCGCTAAGTTGCTGAGGCTGGCTTTGAACTCCTCCCTCAGCCTCCTGAGTCACTGGGATTACAAACATGCTCCACTGTGGAAAATCTTTATCCTAAAGGTATTTGTATAGATTTAAAAAAATTTTTTTTTGTTTAGTTGTAGATGGATATAGTATCTTTATTTATTTATATGTGGTGCTGAGGATTGAACCCAATGCCTCACAGGTACAAGGCAGGCACTCTACCACTGAGCCATAGCCCCAGCCTCTTGTATAGATTTTGGAAAATAGCCATACCTTCCATTTTGAGTATAAATTTAGGAGAATTTAAATATATGCAATGAGAGTTTTTCTACTTTTTAATTTTTTCTTAGTATTTGTAATTCTAATTACTATTTCAGTATTTAAAGTAATTTCATTTAGTTTAAGCACTAAAACCTAATTAAAAAAATTTTTTTGTAGTTGTAGATTAACAGAATGCCTTTATTTTATTTATTTTTATGTGGTGCTAAGGATCAAACCCAGTGCCTCACACATGCTAGACAAGTGCTCTGCCACTGAGCTACAGTCCCAGCCCAAAACATAATTTTATTTAACTATTTTGCATAGAAATTTTTCTAAAATGAATTTTTTTGGGGGGGGGCACTAGGGATTGAACCCAGGGACACTTACCACTGAGCTACATCCCAGGCCCACTTTATTTTAAAAAAATATTTATTTAGATGCAGGACCTTGCTAAATTGCTTGGGGCCTTGCTAAGTTGAGGCTGGCTTTGAACTTGCTGTCCTCCTGCTTCAGTCTCCCAAATTGCCGGGATTATAGGCATGGGCCACTGTGCCCAGCCTATAAATCAGTGTGAAACTGAATTTTACATTTTCTTTTTCCCTTTGTAGTTTCTTTTCTTTTTTTTTGGTACTGGGAATTGAACCCAGAGGTACTTTACCCCAGAGCCACATCTCCAGCCCTTTAATTTATTATTCTGAGATAGGGTTTTTGAGTTGCTTAGGGCTTTGCTAAATTGCCCAGGCTGGTCTCAAATTGTTATCCACCTGCTGCAGCCTCCCAGGTCACTAGGATTACAAATGTGCGCACTGTGCCGAGCATTTTCATCATTGTTTATCGTATAACCATTAATGAAAGTTGAAATAAGTTTATCCATAATCTTTTTGCCTTAACAAATCAGATTTTTTAATCTTTCTATGTTTCGTTTTTGTCCTTATTCTGAGTATTTTTACTTTTTATTATTTGTTTTTAGAAATAAGACAAAGAGGATTACTGTTGTTATAAATATTGTTGTTGTTATTATGGTTCTGGGGATTGAATGCAGGACCTGACATTTGCTAGGCCAGTGTTCTGTCTCTCAGCTGCATCAATACTTTTTTAAAAAAACTTAATTTTGTTTTGATAAGATTTTATTATATAGCTGAGGAGTCTTGAACTTGTGATCCTTCTGTATTGGCCTCCTGAGTAACTTGGGATTATAGATGTGCATCAGTGCATCTGGCAAAAATATTTTTGATAAAGTGTGCAAGCCATAATAAAAAATATGGATCAGTTAGACATTGACCATTGAAATATTAAATGTAAATGTTTAGATATAAATGGAGAAATTAACAGAAACACATGACATCTTTCTTAGTCTTTGGGTCATGTAGTTAAATTGTCAAGGCATAAAATATTTGAACTACACTCTTTTTTTTTTGATACTGGCGATTAAACCTGGGGTACTACCAAGCTACATTTCTACCTATCTATCTATCTATCTATCTATTTATTTATTTATTTTCAGGCAGGGTCACAATGAGTTGCTTAGGGCCTCACTGAGTTGCTGAGACTGTCCTTGAACTTGCAGTCCTCCTGTTTAGCCTCGTGAGCTTCTGGGATTACAGATGTTGACCACTGTGCCTGGCTTGAATTACACAATTTGTGTAAATTGATTACCGTAGATACAATTATGTATTTGGGTTTTCCTCCTCTGCATTAAATGTTAACTGTTAATCGTATTTTAACAATTTCCTGATGAATTGAAGTCTTAATTCTAACAACTACATTATGGTTCTCTTTGTGATTTATTGGTGCTCTTTGAACCTTAGGAGGAATTGAATGTTTTTTTGCTAGCCCACTAAATATCCTCAGACTATCTATATTATTTTTATTAGTGCATTATAGTTTTACATAATAGGGGGCTTCATTTTGACTTATTCATAGATGCATGTTCAGACTGTATTTTTAAAATGCTTGTTTCTGCTCTATAGGTTTTTATTTATTTGTTTTTGCTGCTGTTTTTGTTACTTCCTTAGCTATTAGGTGACATTTTTAATTATTTAAGTGTCCTTTCTGAAAGCAATATCTATATTCTGGCCCCACTTTCCTTTCCAATTTTCTAATTTGTAGTTTCTTTTCTAGAACAAACTGAAAGAGAACCTCTATTTGGAGTAAAATAGGTGTTTTAGTTTGCTGATGTGATCATCTCTATATTGGCTACTTGAGATCATAAAAATGTGATCTATATACTTGAGTCATTGCTATATATATGAGCATATATATGTAGCGTATATATATATGTATATATATTCATATACCATTTTTTTAAAAAGGATTGTTATTTATGATAGGTGTCGTATGTTAAGAAATCATTGGTTTTTTTATTTTTATAGTTTTGGTTGTGGGGATTGAGCCCAGGGCCTTGAGCATGCTAGGTGCAATATCACTGATTCCTCAGCCCCTCATGGCTTTTTTTTTTTGTATTTTGCAAAACAAGTAAACCCCCCCCCCCAAAAAAAAAAAAATCCTCAAACTACCAGCAAAAGCAAGTAGGTGATGTTTTCCAGATTATGTGGTCTACATCCATTTACATAGATTAGGTGTTTGAATTTAATATGAAATATTCAGATATAAACATGGAGAATAATAATAAACATTTATTATTAAGTCATCCACTATCAGGTGTAAGAAATAAAACATTACCAGTGTCCTGTATCTCGCTTTGTCCTGATCATATTCCCTTCTCTTCTAGATGTGCCACTGTGTTGGGTTTTGCCATGAATGTTTTTATTCCCTTCTGTTCTTTTCTCTAAGGAATATTTTCTTTGGGGCTGGGGTTATGGATCAGCGGTCGAGTGATTGCCTAGCACGTGTGAGGCATTGGGTTTGATCCTCAGCACTGCATAAAAATAAATAAATAAATAAAATAAAGGTATTGTGTTCATCTACAACTAAATTAAAAAAATGTTCTTTTAAATATTTATAAGCAATACTGTATATTTTTCTGCAGTTGCTTTTTGCTCAAGATAACTTATCTGGGGATAGTTTAGCCAACATAATGGACAATATCTGTTTAGTGCTTAACTATGTGTTAGGCACTGTGTTGAATTTTACGTGTATTATTGAATTATTTTCTTGCATTATAACTCAATTATTGAATTCTTTTTTCTTATTTTTAATTTTTTTTTAGTTATACATGGATACAATATCTTCATTTATTTTTATGTGGTGCTGAGGATTGAATCCAGTGCCTCACATATGCGAGGCAAGCTCTCCACCACTGAGCCACAACCCCAGCCCCAATTATTTTTTTCTTTTCTATTATAAATTATTTTGTATTTTGTATTGGGGATTGAGCTCCCAGGGGTGCTTTCCTACTGAGCTACATCCCCAGACCATTTTATTCTGAGTTAGAGTCTTCCTAAATTGCTGAAGCTGTCCATGAACTTGGGTGATCTTTTTGCCTCAATTTCCTGAGTTGCTGGGATTACAGATGTGAGCCATTCCTGTTTTATTATTATTCTTCTTTTTTTAATATTTAGTTGTAGTTGGTCGTAATAACTTTATTTAATTATTTATTTTTCTATGTGGTGCTGTAACCCAGTGCCTCACATGCTAGGCAAGCTCTCTACCACTGAGCCACAACCCCAGCCCCGTTTTATTCTTACTGAATTCTTTTTTTTTTTTTTTAAAGGGAGAGAGAGGTAGAGAGAGGTAGAGAGAGAGAATTTTAATATTCATTTTTTAGCTATCAGCGGGCACAACATCTTTGTTTTGTATGTGGTTCTGAGGATCGAACCCGGGCCGCACGCACTCCAGGCGAGCGTGCCACCGCTTGAGCCACATCCCCAGCCCCCTTACTGAATTCTTGTAACAACACTTTGAAATAGGTACTCTTCCTATTTGACAGATGAGAAAAACAGAAGGTCTGAGAGGTTCAGTCATTTACTGAAGGATATAGAGCTAGCAAGTGGTGGAGCAGGGATTCAAGCCCAGGTGATTTTTACCAAAGGATTATCATGTTTAGCTGTCAGCCCACATCACTTGTCTCAATTCTGAGTTTAAAAGACAAAATCAGCAACACTGAGAATTAGGAGTTTTTTTGTACTTCTTTTGGTTTAAAATCTGACTTACAAGAATCTGTTTGTAAACAAGTGCTGTGGCACATACTTGTAATCCAGCCACTTGGGATGCTGAGGCAGAAGGATGGCAAATTTGAGGCCAGCCTGTGTAATTTAATGAGATCTTGTCTCTAAAAAATAAAGTGCTGGTGTGTAATTTAGTGGTAGAGTGCCCTTGTATCAAATTCCTAGCACCAAAACAAAGCAAAAACTATTTGTAGTATTTCTTTCAGTTTTAACTATTCATATTGGTTGCTGCGGAAATATCATTTGATAATTAAAGTGCTGTTTTAGACACAGTGGGCCAGTTATGCTATGTATAGTATATATCCTGTGTTACCTTTATTAAATTTGAAAAATTCTGAATTCTGCCTTAAAGGTTTTTAGAGGAGAGATTGTAGACTTGTACTAGTCTGAAGAGCTCTTTCTAGAATTGGGATTTGAGTTGTTGAGTTGATCCAAAAAGCAGTCAATTTCACAACAGAAAAAAGGTCATATATTAAACTAGCTTGGCCAGGACAAAAAGTTGACTTATAAATGTAAGTTTTTTTTTTTTTGGCTATTGATCAGCAGTTTCTGTTTCTTTTTATCATAAGACTGGAATTGTAAGACCCTGTTTTTTTCACTAGACTTTTGAGTTCTTAAGCCCTTACCAGTTCCCAGTACCTAGTGGAATGTCTGGCATTGACAAAAAGGCTCAGCACTCATTTGTTGAATTTTTTCACTGTGACCAATATACCGAACAGAACTTAGAGGAGAAAAGGTTTCAGTCAGTTCTTGCCTAACAATATGCCTATATCTTAATATACCACTACATATAACAAGATTTTTCAAGATTTTGTAGTGAAGTGTCATTTCACTAATGGTTAAAATAGACCTTTAAGCATGTTAGAACAATTATAACTCTCATTAGTCCCAGGTATATATTTTGTTTATAAGGGGCACTTGATCACTTAGCCACATTCCCTAGCTCTGTTTTGCATTTTATTTAGAGACTGGGTCTCAATTGCTTAGCACCTCACTGTTGCTAAGGGTGGCTTTGAACTCGATATTCTCCTGTCTCAGCCTCCTGAGCCCCTGGGATTATAGGCATGTGCCACCATGCCTGGACAGGTATATATTTTATAACTTATCAGGACATACTTATTTAGTTGAAGGGATTTTAATGTTTACTTTTTTTTTTTTGTATTATGGATTTAACCAGGAGCACTCTACCATTGAACTTCATCCTAGCTCCTTTTAAAATTTTTACTTTGAGAAAGGATATTACTACTGAGTAAAATTCCTTTGTGTATATATGCCACACTTTTTTTTTTTTTTTTTATCCATTCATCTAATGAAGGGCATCTAGGTTGGTTCCATAGTTAGCTATTGTGAATTGTGCTGCTATAAACATTGATTTGGCTGTATCCCTGTAGTATGTTGATTTTAAGTCCTTTGGGTATAGGCCGAGGAGTGGGATAGCTGGGTCAAGTGGTGGTTCCATTCCCAGATTTCCAAGGAATCTCCATCCTGCTTTCCATATTGGCTACACCAATTTGCAGTCCCACCAGCAGTGTATGAGTGTCCCTTTTCCCCCACATCCTTGCCAACATTTATTCATGGCATTTGCAGGTAAATGGGTAGCATCGGAGAAGATAATGCTAAGTGAAGTTAGCCAATTCCCCAAAAAAACAAATGCCGAATGTTTTCTCTGATATAAGGAGGCTGATTCATAGTGGGGTAGGGAGGAGGAGCATGGGAGGAATAGACAAACTCTAGTTAGGGCAGAAGGGTGGGAGGGAAAAGAAAGGGGCAGGGGTTTAGCAAGGATGGTGGAATGTAATGGACATCATTATCCAGAGTACATGTATGAAGACAGGAATTGGTGTCAACATACTTTTTATACAACCAGAGATATGAAAAACTGCTGTATATGGGTAATAAGAATTGTAATGCATTTCACTGTCATTTATTTAAAAAAAATAAATAAAAAGAAAAAAGAAAGGATATTACTAAATTGCTTTGCTGATACTGACCTTGAATTTGTAATCTTTCTACTCAGTCTCCTAAATTATTGGGATTACAGGTGTGCATCATTGAGCCTGGCTTAATGTTTACTTTTTAAAGGACTTCAATTAGTAAATTAAGATATAGTTAATTTGTTTTTTTCTGGGTTCAGTTATGAGTTCGAACAAATGTATGGATTTATGTAATCACAATTAGGACACTCTATTCCACCATCTCAAAAAATGTTTTTCTTGTGGTTCGTTTTCAGTCACTGGTCATGTTTTTGTCATTATAATTTTGTCTTTCCAAAACTGTCATAGAAATCAGGAGTGGTTGCGCATGCCTCTAATCCTAGCTATTGAGAAGGCTGAGACAGGATGAGTACAGGCCAGTGTAGGCAACTTTTTTTTTTTTTTTCTGATGTTAGTGTAGGCAACTTAGCAGGACCCTGTGTCAAAATAAAATAATAAGAATTGGGGTTGTAGCTCTGTTGTAAAGTGCTTTCTTAGCCTACTCTACTACCTGGGTTCAGTTACCAGTACTGGGTGGGAGTTGGAGAATAGCTTCTAAATGGAATCATTTATAATCATTGATAGCTCCCCTGCTGCCACTACACCCACTGGGGATTGAATTCACTTAGCTGCATCCCCAGCCCTTTTTATTTTTTATTTTGAGACAGGGTCTTGCTAAGTTGCCAAGCCTGGCCTGGAATTTGTGATCCTCCTGCCTCAGCTTCCTGGGTAGCTGGAATTACAAGTGTGCCATCACTACACCCCGGCAATGGTAACCTTTTAAGACTGTTGCTTTCAACATATCTGGGACTTATGCTATGGTATGCAGTAATTGATTATTCCTTTTTTATTGCTATATAGTTTCAATAAAGATTTACCACATTTTTTTTTTTTTAAAGAGAGAGGGAGAGAGAGACAGAGAATTTTTTTTTTTTTAATATTTATTTTTTAGTCTCGGCGTACACAACATCTTTGTTTGTATGTGGTACTGAGGATCGAACCTGGGCCGCACACATGCCAGGCGAGTGCGCTACCGCTTGAGCCACGTCCCCAGCCCCCACATTTTGTTTTTAGGTCTTAGCAGTTATGAACAGAGCTGTTCTAGACAGTTCATGTACAAGTTGTTGTGTGAACATTAAAGTTTTCATTTCTCCAGGATAAATTTCTGGATGTGGGTGATTTGGTAAGTATGTTTTAGTTTGTAAGAAGCTACCAACTTTGTCTAGAGTGACAGTGCCATTTTGTGACCCACTATCCATGTCTGAGAGTTCTATTTGCTCTGCATCCTCCTAACACTTGGTATTTAGCCATTGTAATAGTTATCTATGGGATCATATTGTGATTTCTTTTTTTTTTTTTTGATATCAGGGATTAAATTTGGGCACTTGGCTGCTGAGCCACATTTCCAGCCCTACTTTGTATTTTATTTAGAGACAGGGTCTCACTGAGTTGCTTAGCACCTTGCTTTTGCTGAGGCTGGCTTTGAACTCACTAACCTCCTGCCTGAGTTGTGATTTTAATTTGCATTTTTCTAATGCCTCAGATACTTGAGAATCTTTTCAAATGTGGTTATTTGCCATCCTTTCTTTCTTCAATGAAACATTTGAGTCTTTTACCCATTTTTAAAAACTGGTTTGTTTGTTTGAACTGTGTTACATTTTGAGAGTTCTTTTTATATTCTGGATTCAAATCCTTGGTCAAATATGAGCTTCATCCCAGCCCTCTTTTTCTTTTATTTTTTTAAAAAATATTTTTAGTTGTAGATGGACACAATACCTTTATTTTATTTATTTATTTGTATGTGATGCTGAGGATCAAACCCAGTGCCTCACACAGGCTAGGCAAGTGCTTCACCATTGAGCCACAACCCCAGACCCCTGCCCTCTTCTTCTTAACAGTGTTTTTCATGGTGCAAAAGTTTGTAATTCTGATGAAGTCTAGTTTTTTCATTTTTTTTCCTTTTATATTGTCGTGCCTTTGTTAGAACTCTGTCAGACCCTGGCGATCTATTTTTTTTCTGTGTCTTTTAAAAGTTTTATAGTTCTGTGTTTTCTCTTTGGATTCTATGATCCATTTTGAGATAATATTTCTATAGGATTTAGGGTGAAGTTCTTTTTATTGCAAATGAATGTTCAGTTGTGATATCCATTAAGTTGTTTGTAATATTACCTAATTACTGTTTATAGTGATATCCCTTTTTATTTCTGATACTGGGTGTTAATGGTTTGGATGTGAGGTGTTCCCTAAAAGCTCACATGTGAGACAATGCAAAAAGGTTCAGAGGAGAAATGATTGGGTTATAAGAATCTTAGCCCAATCAGTGAATTAATCCCCTGATATGGATTAACTGAGTGGTAATTGAAGTAATAGGGTTTGGCTGGACGAGGTGGGAATTGGGGCATAGCTTTTGGGTATAAATTTGTATACCACAAGTGGAGTCATCTCTGTCACTTTCTGATCATCATGTGAACCACATCCCTCTGCCACACTCTTCTACCATGATGTTCTGCCTCATCTCAAGCCCCAAGGAATGGATCTAGCCTTCTGTGGACTAAGACTTCTGAAACTGGGAGCCCTCAAATAAATATTTTCTCCTCTACAATTGTTCTGGTTGGGTCTTTCAGTACAGCAGTGAGAAAGCTGACTGAAACACTAGGGATTTCTGTTTCTCTTTTTTACAGTGTTGTCTGGCTGAAGTTTTTCAGTATTATTAAATTTTCTTTCTTTCTTTTTCTTTTTTTGGTACTGGGGATTGAACCCAGGGATGCTGAGCTACACTCCCAGCCCTTTTTTAATTTTCATCTTGAGACAAGTTTTCATTAAGTTATTTACGACCTTGCTTAATTGCTGAGTCAGACCTTGAATTTGGGATCCTCCTGCCTCATCCTCCTGAGTTGCTGGAATTATAGGCATGCACCATCTTGTCTGCTTTGTTAGGTGCATTTTAACAGTTCAGTTATGTTTTTTGGTGAATTCATCCTTTTATCACACAATGGGAGGCTAGAGAAAGAAAGAGACAAAGGGAAGGGAAAAGAAAGTGATTTACCCAATACTTTTGGGATCACAGCTCCACTGGTCAGAGAAAGTTTTTCTCCCAGTTTTTTTTAGGTTCCTACGTTGGCTGTTACTGCCTTTGCTTTCTGCTGTAGCCACCACTGTTGTAGTATCCAGTAGGAGTGGCTGTGAAGGGAAGAGGAAAGGAAAAAACAAAAAGCCCAAAGAGAATTTACTCCATTATCCTTGGTCTTCCTTTTCCTGCTCCTTGGGCCAGCAAGAGAAGGTTTTTCCTAGAGCTCCTTCTTTCTCTATCCAATGAGCATGGGTTTTGGGGTTGCTTTTGGATCCAGGCTGGTCAAAATTGGAGAAAAAAATGATGATTTCTTGCCAGTTAAGTGGAACTTAAAATTGTACTTTCTTCAATTGCTGTCATTTATTTACTTTCATAGTCTTCAAGTATTATGGTATGCATTTTATTCAGGACTTACAGTTGCATTTAGAGGGGAAGAAGGGGTGGAATGCATTGATTTCACCTTCTCTGGATCCAGAACTTGTTCAGGATTTTTTTGGTACCAGGGATTGAACTCAGAGACACTTAAGCACTGAGCCACATCTCTAGCCCTTTTTTTGTATTTTATTTAGAGACAGGGTCTCACTGAATTGCTTAGAATCTTGCTAAGTTGCCAAGGCTGGCTTTGAACTTGTTTTCCTCCTGTCTCAGCCTCCTGAACCACTGGGATTACAGGCATGCACAGAACTTGTTCAGTTTTGATGGTAGATTGTGTTTTGTATATATGCCCGAATTTTGCCATATTAACTAACCTGTTTTTCATCTTTGCCTATTATTGTTTGGCGATCCATAAAGATATCAAGTGGTAGTAGTAACTGCTAAAGGAAAAAAAAATACTGCTTTTCTCTAAAGTAGGAGCAGACTAGTATTGGAGGAAGAGTGCTGTTGGGGAATTAAGAGGTGAGCCAGGCCAGTAACTAACTCTGTGACCTTGTACAAGTAGTTAACAGCGTGGATCCTCCACTTCCTCCATAAACAGCTAGTGTCATGAACTGTACTTCTGTGATTCTTTGACTGATAGCTGAGAATTATTTTCCTCTCAGCTAGCTTAAACTCTTACGATTCTTTTCCTGTTGGATTATATGTTCTGGGACTAGATTTTAACTTTTCTAATTTTTTTTTTTTTTTGGTAGAATCATTGAAGTCTTTGTTGAGAAGTAGAGAAATGTTATTTTTTTAACAGAGAAAACTTTTTTTTTTTTTGAATGGTGGTGCTGGAGATTGAAGCCAGGTGTCTTGCTCATGCTATTAAAGAGCTTTGCCAATGAGCAACACTACCATCTCTTTTTATTTTATTTTTGAGACAGGGTTTGTGTTAAGTTGCCCAGGCTGTCATCAGATTTGCATTCTTCCTGTCTCCCAAGTAGCTGGTATAACAAGGCATGCGTTTTAGTCAGTTTTTTTGCTGCTTTTACTAAAAGCCACAACAAAAACAATGTTAGAGGAAGAAAAGTTTATTTTGGGGCTCATGGTTTCAGAGGTTCTCAATTCATAGACAGCCAACTCCTTTCCTTGGGGTTCGTGATGAGGAACATTGTGTCTGAAGAGTGTGATAGAGGAAGCTCAAGAGAGCAAAATATATTCCTCAAAGGCATGACCCCCAATAACCCACCTTTTTCAGTCATACCCTACCTGCCTTTAGTTACCACTCAATTAATCCCTATCAATGAATTAGTTCACTGATTGGTTACGGTTCTCATAACCCAATCATTTCACCTCTAAGCTTTCTTGCATTGTCTTACACATGAGCTCTTGGGTAACACTTCATATTCAAACCATAACAACATATGACAACATGCTTGATTCATTTTTCTTTTTTTTTGTGCTGGAGACTGAACACAGGGGTGCTTTACCACTGAGCTACATCCCCAGAACTCTGTCCCCTGCTTTATTATTTGTTTTGAGACAGGATCTAGTTGCCCAGGCTGGCTTAGAAGTTGGGAACCTCCTTCCTTTGCCTCTCAAAACACTTGGATTATTTTTGTGCACCACATTGCTGGCTATTTTTATTTTCTTAATCAACATTAATGAGGTATAAAATACATACAATAAAATATGCCTATTTAAATGTGAATTTTAGTTTAGTGAATTTTGAGAAGTGCATATATGCATCAAAAACATTTATGTCACTCCAAAAGGTTTCCTTCCATCCCTTCAAATCAGTCCCTGTCCCTGCCCTAAGTCAGGTCATCATTGATCTCTTCTTCATTAGTATAGGTCATGTTTGTGTTTCTTAGAGTTTTATATAAATGAAACCATACACTCTGTACTCTCTTATGCTTTCTTCTTTTGCTCAGCAGCCTGTTTATATTGTGTATTGGTTTATTCTGAGAAGCTTTGTACTATGTGAACACACCATTGTCCATTCACCTGTTTATAGACATTTGGCTTGTTTCCAGTTCTTGGAAATTATAAATGAAGCTTCATGGAGCAGATGAGTTTTGGAGAGTGTATAATTTTCATTACTCATGTGTAAATTCTTCTCTTAGGTAAATACTGAGCAGATTTGCTGAATCTAAATGTATGTTTAACTTCATAAGAAACTATCAAACTATTTCCCAAAGTAGTTGAACCATTTTTATTCCTGTGAACAACTTCATTGATACTTGGTATGTCTAGTCTTAATTTTAGCTATTCTAATGGTATGGAGTGGTATCTCATTGTGATTTTAATTTTCCTTGCTAACTAATGATACTAAACATCTTTTTATGTGCTTATGGTTATTTGTGTATCTTTTTTTGGAAAAGTGTTTATTCAAATCTTTTATCCATTTGAAAATAATATTGTCTTATTGAGTTGTATAATTTATATATTCTGAATACAAATCCTTTATCAAAAATATATTGTGATTATTTTTTCTTCCTGTGGCTTACCTTATTTTCGTAATAGTGTCTTTTCAAGAGTGAAAGTTTTAACTTTTATAAAGTCGAGTTCATCGAATTTTTTCTTTAATTCCTTGTTGTGTGTGAACTCTCATTAACCTAAGTTCATAAAGATTTTTTTCCTTTTTTCTCTTCTTGAATATTTTTAGTTTTGGCATTTAGTTATATCACCTATTTTTTTTTTCAATTTTTTTAGTTGTTGATGGATTTTTATTTTATTTATTTATTTATATGTGGTGCTGAAACTCGAACCCAGTGCCTCACACATGCAAGGCATGCACTCTACCACTGAGCCACAACCCCAGCCCATATTATCTATTTTGAATTAATTTTTGTGTATTGTGTGAGGGTAGGATTGAGGTTAATTTTTACCCTAAATAGATATGTAGTACTATTTATTAAAAGACTATTCTTTCTCTTGTGGAATAACTTTGGCTGTTTGTTGAAAATCAGTTGAGCATAATTGTGTGGGTCTATTCTTTTTTCTTTTTTCTTTTTTTTACTTATCAATGGACTTTTTAAATTTGTCTATAAGTGGTGCTGAGAATTGAACCCAGTGCCTCTCACATGCTAGGCAAGTGCTCTATCACTGAGCTGACTCCAGCCCTGTGTGGGTGTATTTTTTTTTGTTTTTAATATGTTTTTAGTTGTAGATGGACACAATATCTTTATTTTATTTTTATTTATTTTTTAATATGGTGCTGAAGAATGAATCCAGTGCCTCATGCATGTGAGGCAAGCGCTCTACCATTGAGCTACAACCCCAGCCCTATGGGTCTATTCTTAAGCTTTCCATTTTGCTCCATTATTCTTTGTTTGTCCTTATGTTTAGTTCCACACTGTCTTGATTACTGTAGCTTTGTGGTAGTTCTTGAATTTAGGTAGTATACATTCTCCATCTTTACCCTTCTCTCCCATAATTATTGGGCCTATTATTATTATGGGTCTATTATTTTTATTTTTAAAAGCTGTTTATGACACTAATAGTCATATCCTCTGAGGTTGGTCTATTATTATTTTCCTCATCTTGTTTTCCTAGTATATTCAGTGTTCTGAGAAGATTACTGTTGGATAGGTGATTACTGATTAATCTGAGAACTGAATTCTCCTAATTTCTCATATTTTGTTGAGTTGAACTATCACTGTGATTATATTCATCTGATACATTCTTGAGCTATGTTGAATTTAAAGCCGTTGAATAGAAACTTTCTCTTTTATTAAGCTTAGGCATAGTATGTCTTTTCTTATTGCTTTAAAGATTGAGTAAAAATTTGTGTTGAATTAGTCCCTAAGATATTGGTATACTAGTGATGAACTTTACATATTGATGTTTCTAAGTCTTATTTTGCTTCATTTAACACTTTAACTTTTTTTGTTTGTAGCCTTTCCAGAAATTCACTTTGAAATTTAGCAGACTTTGCTTTGTTTAGCCAAACTAGATTGAGCAAATGTTGAATTCTTAAAAATCATTTAGAATTTAAAAAAAAATCTTTTATTCTACTTTGTTATATAAGACATCAGAATGCATTACAATTCATATTACACATAGAGCACAATTTTTCATATCTCTGGTTGTATACAAAATATATTCACACTATTCGTGTCTTCATACAGGTACCTAGGGTAATGATGTTCATCTCATTCCACCATCTTTTTTATTCCTTTGTCCCCTCTCTTCTCCTTCTTTCCCTTTGCCCTATTTAGAGTTCATGTAACCTTTCCATGCTCCTCCTCCCAACCTCACTATGAATCAGTCTCCTCATATCAGAGAAAATACATTAGGCATTTGTTTTTTTGAGATTGGCTAATTTCACTTAGCATTGTATTCTCCAACTTCATCCATTTACCTGCAAATACCATGATTTTATTCTTCTTTTATTGCTGAGTAATATTCCATTGTGTGTGTATATATATATATATATATATCATATTTTCTTTATCCATTCATCTACTGAAGGGTATCTAGATTGGTTCCACAGTTTAGCTATTGTGAATTGTGCTATAATAAACATTGATGTGGCTGTGTCCCTGTAGTATGCTGTTTTTAAGTCCTTTGGGTATAGACCGAGGAGTGGGATAGCTGGGTCAAATGGTGGTTCCATTCCCAGTTTTCCAAGGAATCTCCATACCTTTTTCCATGTGACTGCACCATTTTGCAGTCCCACCAGCAATGTATGAGTGTGCCTTTTACCCCACATCCTCGCCAACACTTATTGTTGTTTGTATTATCATTTAGAATTTTTATATGAGAAGTTATACAGGTTGTTTTGGTAGCAAAAAAATGTGAACATCTCTGTTTAATGTCTTTCCAAATCCAGAGGATGCCAGCCCCCATCAGATTGCGGGAGCTGATCCGGACCATCCGGACAGCCCGAACCCAAGCCGAAGAACGAGAAATGATCCAAAAAGAATGTGCTGCAATCCGGTCATCATTTAGAGAAGAAGACAATACATACCGGTGTCGAAATGTGGCAAAATTACTATATATGCACATGCTGGGCTACCCTGCTCACTTTGGACAGGTAGGATGGGTTGGGCCACATCTAGCAAGGATACATATCTTTGAATGACACCATAGCTCAGGGAATGTCAGTCTTTTTCTGGCAGGGAGGTACTTAGATAGCCTTTTCGTTTCTACTATAATCATTTTGGCACTGAGGGTAAGATTGAAAGAGCAAGCTGCAGACCTGGGAAGTCTTGATCTAGCCATCAATTATCCTTTCCAATGGGAATTGCTCTTTATGTGGATCAGAGAGTCTTTTGCTACCTTACTTAAAAATTGACTAGGATTAATCAGTGATTTGTGATTATTTTGCCAGAGGACCTGAACTATGAGGAGTATGTAAAAAGTATTTATTAATGTTTTCTTAGTTATTTTCTCTGTGCATGATATTATATATAAAAACTCATGAAAATGTTTTTAAATAAAGAAATTAGTTGCCAAGTAGTAGCATTCAGTTTTGTTCTAATTACGTCATGTCTGGATTGCTACAACTTCTTTGTGGGTCTGCTTGCTGATTCTCTCCTACACACAAATACATGTTATTTATTGTATCTGTTCTGGGGTTTGAAGGTGATATTCTCAGTGATAAGAGCTTTCTTCTTGTTTATATTGCGAAAGCATGATTGTCACAGAATGGAATAGTGAGTTGTTTTTTAAATGTCTTATTAGCACTGCTAAATTTTATTTAAGAATTATATGCTATAGAGTCTTATTAGGGAACAAATGAAAAATTAAAAGAATGTACAACACTAGGGAGAAGGAGTATAATAACCACTTATGTTTCCTTTTTCCAAGATAACTTGTATTTAATTATCAGGAAAGATGATCATCAGCTTATTTTCCATTTAGCTCAACAGCTTCAATTGAAGATCTCCTGCCCACAAGTTAAAACTACAAAGTACTGGGATTGAATCTTATTAGACTGGCTTTGGTTAGTGTTATGTTCACCATAGGGGGTTGATTAGCCTCTTTAGAAATAAATGATTGAGGGGCTGGGGTTGTAACTTAGTGGTGGAGCGCTTGCCTCACATATATGAGGTACTGGGTTTGATCCTTAGCACCACATAAAAATTTAAAAGTATTGTGTCCATCTCCAGCTAAAAACATTTAAAAAAAAAAGAAGGAACTAAATGATTGTGTGTGGGAGGAGAGCATTAGTTTGAGAAAGAAAATTTGAGTTGTTATATTATATAATAATATATATTATATAATATATCTTGTTATATAATAATATATATTATATAATATAATATTATGTTATATATTATAATATTATATAATATAAGAAGAAAGAACAACTGAATCAGAGAAAGGAAGCAGAAAAAAAAACACTTATCTCCTATAAATAATATTCATTTACATGTTTGATTTTGGACAGAATTAGTGTTATAGTAGCATTCTTCTCCTTCACACTTGTCATAAACAGTTTTTTAAAATGTAATTAATACCTTCTTTGATATAGATTTCATATTTCATTCTTACAGAGAGAGGAGTGTAATTAAAGTTCAAGGTTTTAAGTTGTAAGGTTTTACCACATCCGAATTTGATCCAGGTAGTTATCCATATAGTGCATGACATTATATAAAGCAAATGGTTGCCTAAATATTCTTGATGGTTTATATGTATATTTTTTTGTAGAAACATTTGGTTAGATTTATAGAAATCTTACATATTAGGAATTGGACTATAAAAATCAAAGGTAATCTAGTAGGGGAAGACTTATTCTTCCACTCAGAAATAATTACTATTAATGTCTTGGAAACAGTATATTTATATATTCTCTGTGGAATTCTTTAAAGACAAACTCTTGAATCTTCAAATCTTATAAGAGTAGATTTAAGACTTTGGAAAAGATTTAATTTTGTAGAACATGTATATTTTTAAATATTGGTTTCTATAACAGTGAAATAAAATGTGTTTTCTAGGTCTGTCTGGATTGCATTTTGGGGTATTTTGGAACTTTAATTGTTTGATAAAATACTTAATTTTTAGTTAGAAAGTGACTATTCAAGGAAGCTGTGCTAAAATTTTGGTACAAAAATAAAGATTTTTCTGACTAGGGATAGGAATATTAAGTCTCTTAGCCTGTTTCATCTGGTTGAATAAGTTATTGCCCTATTCATATGAGTAATTTGGTACCCAATCTATCAAGAATTTTCTTTATAATATGCCTGTAAAAAGGTTAATGTCTAAATACCTTGCCTGCATGTATGAATAGCAATGCCATTTTTGTTTTATTGTGTATTTCAGACACCTTTTAATTGCATTTTATTTGTTAGATAGACTATTCTTTATGGTAGCTAGTAGCTATATGTTGCCATTGATCTCTTGAAATGTGGCTAGTTCAATTGAGGTGGATATTGAAGGAAAATAAATTCTGAGTACTTGATTCGGTTTTGGAAAACTTTATGTTTTAAACAACTTGAATATGTGATTATACTTAAATCAATTGTAAGTTTTATGAAATCTAAATATAGTTCAAGTATTTCTGACAAAAATATGTACAAATTGAAATGTGCTGTAAGTGTAAAAGTACATGCTGTATTTAGAAGCCTTAGTATAAAAAAAGTGTAAAAAAATCTAATTTTATGGTGATTATATATTGAAGTGATATTTTAGGTATGTTGGTTAAATAAAATATATTATTAAAACTAATTTCACCTGTTTCTTTTTACTTTTTACTGCAGTATCTAGTATGATGCTGTAAGTAGGAATAAAATATGAACCATGTATAAATTGTAAAATGTCTAGTAGGCATACTTAAGAAATCTCATTTACGTTTTATAGTAAAACCCATGGTTGAAATTGAAATTTAGAGTTTAAACTCATGAAGCTAGTAAATATTAATGAGGGAATGAAAACTAGCCTCGCACAACACTAAAATGCACTCTTTGGGTTTAGTTCAGATCTAGAAACAGCTATTTCTGTTATTATGTATTTTAATTCTGCCTTGCTGTACAAAAGATTTGAGATAGCATAAATTACTAGTGTCTGTGAAAAAGAAAAAGAATAGTACAAGGTTAAGAGTTGGGAGTGAAGAATTCAAAACATAAGGCCAGTATAGGGCCTTTTGGTAGGGAAGCCAAGGCAAGAAAAGATACAATCAATTCTGTGGTGGTTGTTGTCAGAATTGAAGAGCAAGACTGTAGGAACCAGACTGCGTGGATATGAATTCTGGCTCTGTTATTTTTCTGTCTGTATGACTTTGAGCAAGATCTTTAACCTTTCTGTGTCCTAATTTCCTCGTCTGTGAAATGGAGACAGTTCTAATGCCTACTTCATAGGGTTGTTATGAAGATTAAGAGTTACTCAATTTTTAAAAAAATTTTTTAAACAATATCTTTATTTTGCTTATTTATTTTTATGTGGTGCCGAGGATTGAACCCAGTGCCTCACATGTGAGAGGCAAGTGCTCTGCCACTGAGCCACAACCCCAGCCCAAGAGTTACTCAATGTTTGACAGTTACATTTTGTACATAAAAAACCTTTAAATGTTACCCATTTTATGATTTTTTATTCCAAGGATAGCAAACAAAGCTTTTCAAAGCACTGAAATCTATTAAAAAGATTTTCTTATAAAAGATCTTTATTTTAGGCATATCTTAGTAATATCAGAAGTAGCATCTTTATAGGGCTTGGTTTTATATACCTATAATCGTAGCTGCTCCAGAGGCTGAGGCAGGAGATCTGTGAGTTTGAGGCCAGCCTGGGGAATTCAGCCAGATCCTTTCTCAAAATAAAAAATAAAAATTAAAAAAGGACTGGTGATGTAGCTCAGTAGTAGAGCGCTTGTCTAGCATGCTCAAGTTCCTGGGTTCAGTCCCCATTATTGACTGGAAGTTGGGGGAGAAGGAGATAGTATCCTCAACATCATTATAACAGAGGCAATAATAGATTTCTAATAGGATGTGTACTCTTCGATGTGTCTGGACCAAACACAATCCAGAAATAAAGTTGAGCTAGGTAGATTGTAGGAGTAGAAAACTGGTGGCACAGTGGCCGAATTATTCCATATATGTGTTTTGTTGGTCTTGCATAGTCTTTAAAAGTGTTTTGAATTTACTAATATGTAAACTAAATTAAGGAAATTCTCATAGAATCTGGGTTTGTAGTATCTCTTAGAAAAATGAAAAGATTGTCTGGATCTACATTTCCACATGGCAGCAGTAGGCCGCTTACAGGTTGGGCAGCATTCTGTTCTTCCTGGTTCCAACCTGGCCTGCTGTCCCTTATTACTTGTGTATAAGAGTTATCTCTTCCATCAATGTAGTATAGCACTCCACTTTTTTAGGGTTTTTGAAACTTTATACAATATTCTACATAAAGTCTTATGTGTCTTTGGAGAAATTTATTCATAGGTTATCCAGAGCTCTTATTACCATTGCTATGAGTGTTCTTAAAAATATTAGTAATCATGTACTAGATATATAACAATATAATTGATTTTTATATAGTGAGTACTTGGTTCTAAGAGTCTCTGTAGATTTCATTTTTTTCCATTTTGTCAATATTATTATTTGTAAGCAGTGGCAGTTCTCTTTCTTCCTTGTCTATCCTTATATATTTGCTTCAAAAAAAAAAAAGAATTTTTTTTTTTTTGTGGGACACATTGACTTTATTTTATTTATTTTGTTAAAACCTTAAAACAAATGCTCTACATATTATGGTTAAATCACAAAAAGGAATTTTTTTTTCCTAAATATTTTTATTTGTTGTTGATGGACCATTATTTTATTTATTTATATGCAGTGCTGAGACTTGAACCCGGTGCCTCACAGATGCTAGGCAAGCACTCTGCCACTGAGCTACAACCCCAGCCCCAGCACACAAAGGAATTTGATGTTGAATTTTATCAAATGCTATTTTTTTTGTTGTTGAAATAATTTTTTATGGGTTTTCTTCTTTTAAACTGTTAGTGTAGTGAATTACATTAATAGATATTAATTGTGTAGTCTCCTTTGTATGTCTGAAATAATTCTTACTTGGTCATGATGGTTTCTTTTCTTTTATATTGCTAGATTTATCTTACTAATATTTTATATACTAATAAAAGCACTTAAGCCCATTTTGTCCCTTAGAAAGGCCTAGAAACAATGACCAAGCCAGGGGTGGTCATTGGACCACCCTGGAATCCCAGCAGCTCATTAGTCTCAGACAGGAGGATTGTGAGTTCAAAGTTAGCCTCAGTAACTTGACGATGCACTAATCAATTGGCTCGGGGAGACCCTGTTTCTAAATAAAATATAAAAAAGGGCTAGAGATGTAGCTCGGTGCTGGTCAGATCCCAAAATCAGAGTAGAGAATATATAAAATAAGTGTGAACCATTTGAGTATGCCAGGAAGCAAGAAAGATTACAAAGGTAGTGCTAAAAATGCCAAAATGTTTCAGTTGATTCCAGAAGATACTGTCATGCCCCAAAATGAGATAATTTGACCATTACTAAGAATAATATAATGTAATTGATTAAAACTACGCAGGTTTGTTTTTTTGTGTTACTAGGAATTGAAATCAGGGGTACTTGACCCCTGAGCTATATCCCTAGCACTTTGTATTTTTTATTTTGAGACAGAGTCTCACTAAGTTGCCCAGGTTGGCCTCAAACATGCAGTTTTCCTGCCTTAGCCTGCCTAGTAGCTAGGGTTGTAAGTGTGTGTCTTCACATGTTTGTCCTTTCCCTCCCTCTCTCCTTCCTTCCTTCCTTCCTCTCTCTCTTTCTCTGCCCCCTACCCCCTTTATTTCTTTCTTCCTTTCTTGTGCCTGAGCATCAAATCCAGGGTTTCTTGAATACTGAGTATATGCTCTACCATTAAGCTATACCTCCAACCCTAAGCAAGTTCATATCTATGAGGTGAGATCATAATAATATTTAAACAAAAATTTAAAAATTGGTTAGCTTTGAAGGTATGGTGTAACTCATTATTTTGAAAACTTATCAACAGATGGAAAGAAACATTTATCTTGACTTTTCTTACCAGTGTTTCTTCTGAAGGAAGTATTGGTAACTCAGTGTTATACATAGAGGAATTGCTTCTTAGAGTAGTAGTTCAGCTAATAAAGGAAGGAGTGAATGAATTAAAATATTGTCATTTTGCAACACCTAGTCCTCATTGGTGCTGCTATATTTGAGAAAGAGCACTACTAGATGTAATTATATGCCTGCTGATGAAAGTTCATGCCACCTCCTGTAAAGAGGTATATATTTTTTACAAAATCAAACAAAAAACTAAAAATTGAAAAACCTGCATCTGATCAAGCCTCCTTAGGATTATAACTGAAAGAAATTCTTGTCCAGTATGCAGAGAGACATGTATACGAGTGTTTATGGCAGCTTTCTTTCTTCCTTTCTTTCATCAGGGATTGAATGCAGGGGCACTTAACTACTGAGCCATATCCCCAGCCCTTTTTTGTATTTCATATTAGAGACAGGGTCTTACTGAGTTGCTTAGGGCCTCGCTTTTGCTGAGGCTAGTTTTGAACTCCTGTTCTTCCCATCTTAGCCTCCCAAGCCGCTGGGATTACAGGTGTGTGCCACCTCACCCAGCTAACATTGTTTCTTAATAGTAAAAAATTGAAAACCATCTACTTGTCTAAAAGTAAATAGTTTATGTTCACAAGTGGGATACTTGCTCTCTAGGTCAAGGAATAAAGCTGAATTAGAGCTTCTTGTATTGGAATAATACTCAAAAAAAGTTGAATGAAAAGAGCAGGAATACAATATGATAGTTATGTGCAGTTTAAAACATCCAAAACCAATTGTCTCCACATGTATAGAAGAACACAAGGTATTATCAGTCGTGAACAGCTATAAGGCGATTTGGATACTTCTGGGTTAGAAAGGAAATGGAACTAAGGCACGCTCTGCAAAAGATTTCAATTGAATTTGTAATAAATTTTTTAAAATAAATTGGGTAAAATTTTAAGCTTTGATAAGGCTGGTAGGTGAGTCAGTGGGTGTTATGTGATTTTGGTGTAGAATATTTTATAAATTTTCTCAAGAGAAAAAAATGGGATCCAGCAGGAGTGTTAGTTTAGGGGGATTTTTTCCCCCCTTTCTAGAAGAATGAAACAGCAGGGTGTAATCCACATAGATCTTACATTGCCACGCTGTATAGTGGTAAAACAGTTATAACAAGTTTTTTTTTCCAAAAGTGTGTATATGTCCATATAAACTAGAAAGTTATTTCTGAATATTAAAGGTAAAGTAAAAGCTTTTGAAAAGATCTAACCAGTCACTTGTAGATTGTTTACATCATAAAGCTCCATTGTTAAATTTAAAAGCAAATGCAGATGTGCATTTGACCTTGTGTGAAATTTCTAATAGCTAACAGAATGGGTACAGCCCCCCCCCCAACAGATTAAACATTGATAAAAGGCAACATTTGTACTTTGGGAAAATTTAACAAGGCCAGAAACCTTTAAAAGTTCTCTTTCTAAAAATTGATTTGAGATTAAAAAAAAATTAGAACATGCAAAATTATCTAGGAAAAAAATGTAAAAATTAAATCGTCAGTCTCTATCTTAAATCTACTCCATTAGAATTTCCTGGGAGTGACATATGTTCCAAAAGTCTCAGATGGGTGGGAGGGAAAGGGAGGGGTCAGGGGATTAGCAAAGATGGTGGAATATGATGGACATTATTATACAAAGTACATGTATGAAGACTTGAATTAGGTTTCAGCATACTTTATGTACAGAGATACAAAAATTGTGGTATATATGTGTATTAAGAATTGTAATGCCAAAACCCCCCAAAGCAAAGTACATGTATAAAGGCAAAAAAAAAAAAAGCATAGCTTTACCTTAGATTAGGTAGAGGGAAGTGAAAGGAGGGGAAGGCAGAGGATGTGGGGATAAGAAAGATAGTAGAATGAAACAGACATTTTACTTTATATATGTGACTGTATGACCAATATGATTCTACAATATGTATACTCAGAAAAATGAGAAATTATATCCTATCTATGTATGATATATCAAAGTATATAAGTGCATTCTACTGTCATGTATAACTAATTAAAACAAACAAAAAATTTAAAAAAGTAAATGGAAAGATGGATCATGGAAACAAACAAATAAACAAACAAACAAAACCCCAAAAACCTCTTGCAGGTGATTCTGAGCAGTCTGGTTTGGGAACCACTTCTAAGCCCTTTTGTTCCCAAAGGGGCTGATAGCTTTAGTCTCTTAGGCTTATTACTAGTGGCTGACTTGTCTTGTTTCTCTGAATAGAATTCTGAGGCCACTTCAAGGCTTGCCTGCAAAAAATGAGTGACTTTTTTTCTTTGAAGGAAAGGCAGGGTGTGGAGGTATGACTCGTAATTTCTGTCCTCCTGTGTGGCTCAGTTACTTAACCTAGCGTCAGGCTGTTAAAACAGCTTAAAGTTTCTAGGTAGAATCAGGAAGATAGAGGTCCTGCTCCTAACGTAGATTAATTTCTTTCTATTCCATGATGTATTATGTAAAGAGATAGGAGCCTTTCTCTGATGTTTTCTTTCTTTTCCTGACCTGAATTGGGTGCTCTTCCTAATTGTTTTCATAACTTGTGTATAATTGTGTCATGTGTATTTTATTTCTTGTAAATGTTGGTTTTCTTATATAGCCTTTAAACTGTGTATCAGTGAGAGTGTTGGTTGGTACATGGAGTTTACCAAATTAAAGCAAAATGCCTATATAGAGGTCAAGCACCTCAAAACAGCCTCACAATTGGAAGAAAATATAAAAAATCTGAGTAGGAAATAGATCACTAATAGTCCTTTTAGATGAAAGGTAGGGAGAGGTGAGAAGGTTGCTATGAAAAAGTAAGACAAGGTAAGACAGAAATTAAAAGTGGTGTTGACAAAGGAGAAATTAAAAAAAAATGTTTTTAATTGTAGATGGACACAATACCTTTATTTTATTTGTTTTCATTTTTATGTGGTGCTGGGGATCGAACCCAGTGCCTCATGCATGCTAGGCAAGTGCTCTACCACTGAGCCACAACCCTGGCCTGGCAAAGGAGAAATTGATAAAAGAAGAATAATGTAAGATAACTGGTAGCAGGAGAAAACAGCCATTGTAGAGAACCCATTAGAGATTAGAAACAAACATAATTTTCAGCAAGCTCCTATAGGGTCCACAAAAATTGAATACCACACTTATTGTTTTTTATGAATATAAGTTATTCAAGAAGGGCTGATATTTACTGGACTTATTTTTGGGGGGATGGTTACCAGGGATTGAACTCAGGTGCATTCAGCTTCTGAGCCTCATCCCCAGCCCTATTTTGTATTTTATTTAGAGACAGGATCTCATTTAGTTGCTTAGCACCTCACCACTTCTGAGGCTGGCTTTGTACTCAAAATCCTCCTGTTTCAGCTTCCCAAGCCACTGAAATTACAGGCATGTGCCACTGTGTCTGGCTGGACTTATATTTTTATAATATTCTAGTGTTCAATTTTAAAAGTTTTCCATAAAACTAATGAGACTCAAATACTTTTTTTTTTGGTTATTTTTTTGAAATATATGATGTTCAACTTTGGAGTTGGAAACAATTTCCCTAAGTAATTATATTACTTCATCCTGCAGTTTGTATTTTAATTTTTTCTCCTAATCCACTCTTATTTTTCTTTGGAATAGATACTGATAATTAATTGATTCAAAATTTAAAAGCTACAGAAGGATTTATGATGAAGACTATCCTATAGATAATGATAGTTAATTGATTGAAAATTTAAAAGATACAGAAGGAGGGGCTTGGGATGTGGCTCAAGTGGTAGCCTGGCATGCGTGAGGCACTGGGTTCGATCCTCAGCACCACATAAAAAAATAAAGATATTGTGTCTACGTAAAACTAAAAAAAAAAAAAAAAATTAAAAAAAGATACAGAAGGATTTATGATGAAGACTATCCTTTCTGTTCTTTTTCATTCCATCACTTAGTTTCTTTATGAACAACTGGTGGTATCAGTTTTGTGAATATCCTTTCAGAGATAACTTGTATATTCATAATTCTGTCAGTCTCCTTTGGAGACTTTGGTGTACTCATGATAGTCAACTAACTGTTGGTATTTTCTTAAAAATGCAGGTACATTGAAGAGCAGTTTTTAAATAGCTCAAAACAGTTCTATTTGTGGAACTGTTTTATGTCCCTCAATTTCACTTCTGAACTTACTAGATAAATTTGTAATGGAAAATAATCTGACATGATCTTAGCTTCCTATGTACCCAAGTCTCCATTGGAGCCCCTTTCCTTAGAATGCATGGTTCTAAAGGGGAACATAGTTTTGAAAACTTGACTTGGAGAATCTGACTTGCCTATGCCCTTTGAAAACCACTGTTCCAGCGGGAATGTTTCGACCTTTCCTGTTTTGTCAAGATGGAATGATAAAGTATATCAAAGTGATTGTGACTTTCAAGAAAGTCCAAGTTTAACTACAAGGAGTCTTAAGCCCTAAGGGGTTATTTCTGACAATTACGTAAAGAGTAAATGTAGAACAGTTTAGGTTAATGTTACTACTGAATTTTCCTCTGGATTTTTTTTTTCTCTAAATTTGATTCTTAAACCCTCACCTGTCTCAAAATACTTTGGTTAAGCTCTAAATGAGGCACTTTCTACATACTAAATTTAGTTATTGTCTTTCTTCAATTAATTGTACATTCTTGATGTTTTGGATACTGTTTGGTACTTAGATGTATTTCCAGTTATTGAGTGTTTTGATTTTCAAAATAGACCAAGCCTTAAATGTATGATTTAGGTGTTCATTTAATATAAGCGAGGGATTAGATTAGAAATTTGATATATTAATATAATACTTGACTAGTTTATATGAATATGTAGAACTAAGTTAAAACTTACAGATTTTTTTAAATGCTAGGTATTATGAGATCTTGACAATATAATCTGTTCCAGAACTTAATACTAATATTAAGATATCCAAAGGTTTTAACTCTTTGTCTTTTTATTTAGACAGTGTTGACGATACAGGTTTATACTTCTGTGTCATCTGTGGCTGTGGATTAAATGCATTACTTTTTTATATTGTGACAGCAGACGGCAAGGTCTTAATTTCATTTTCTTTTCTTTTTGTTTTTTTGCAGTTGGAGTGCCTAAAGCTTATTGCCTCTCAGAAATTTACAGACAAACGCATTGGCTATTTAGGAGCAATGCTGCTACTAGATGAAAGACAAGATGTCCATCTTCTTATGACCAACTGTATCAAAAAGTAAGTCTTCCCTCCTTCTTACAACTGCTTTGCCTTTTTTAGGAATTTCTTACAATAAAACGTCAAGAGGTTTTATTTACTTATTTTATATTTAATTTATAGAATGTATTTGAATTGCTCTTGGTTCAGTAGCTTAATATGTAAAGAGGCTAATGAGCAAAGGAAAATGAAGGTATTATGCATCTTCAGGTATAAGAATATGCTGCAATGAAATGAACATTTGAACTTTTAGAGAAAAAAGCATTGGTGATATCTGGTCATTCTTAAGTTTCTTGGACTTAAAATACCATGAATAATGAAATTTTATATGTATTAAAAATTACTAGTGAAAAAAAATTACTAGCGCATATTCTGAGTAAATATGTTTTAAAGGTAAAAAGAGAGTGTGGTCTAGTTCATCTGAGATCAGTTGTATGGAATTGTATTTATCTCTATGAGTTTTTAATATGTAGCTTTTTTTTATACCAGGGATTAAACCCAGGGGTACTTAACCCCTGAGCCATGTCTCCAGCCATTTTATATAGCAAATTTGTAAACTTAACTTTCATTAATAATGAAAATACTAAGTTGATTGACTTATTCAACTTTATTGTAAGCACTGGAATAGAGAGTGAAAAAAATGGTCAGAAATCCTTGATGTCAGGGCTGGGGATATGGCTCAAGCGGTAGCACGCTCGCCTGGCATGCGTACGGCCTGGGTTTGATCCTCAGCGCCACATACAAACAAAGATGTTGTGTCCGCCAAAAACTAAAATAAATACATAAATATTAAAAAAAAAAAAAAAAGAAATCCTTGATGTCATGGAGGGTACATTTTAGATGTTCAGCATGATTCCTTTATACATTTACTTTAGATAGCCTTCTAAGAGAGTTGCTTTAATTTTCTTGCATGCTCTGTTGCCCTTATAACTCACACTTTCAGTCACATGCTAATTCGGCAGTTCTGGCTGGTAGCAAGTTCATATTAGAGTTAATACCAAACCTAAGTGTAGGTTTGCAGCTTGATTGAAAATTGAATGAGGCACATAAGTAAAGAATACATCTGTGTTTAGTTTTAATAAGCACTAGCCAAGCCCTAAGTGAATTTTATTACTTTTTCAAACAATTGAGAATTGATCAACCACTTTATTCCATGGTTTAGATCATTCTGTTCTCTGTCTTTCTTTTTGGTACTGGGATTGAACCCAGAGGTGCTTTACCACTGAACTACATCCCCCGTCTTTTTTATTTTTTTATTTTGAGACAGGATCTCATTAAGGCTGGATGCGTACACCTGTAATCCCAGCAACTCAAGAGGCTGAGGCAGGAGGATTGCAGGTTCAAAGCCAGCCTCAGCAAGAGCTAGGTGCTAAGCAACTCAGTGAGAACCTGTCTCTAAATAAAATACAAAATAGGGCTGGGGATGTGGCTCAATGGTTGAGTTTAATCCCTAGTATAAAACAAACAAACACAAAACATCTCACTAGGTTGCGTAGGGCTTGAATAAGTTGCTGAGGCTAGCCTTGAACTTGTGATCCTCCTGCTTCAGCCTCCTGAGTTGTTGAGATTACAGGTATGTGCTACCATGCTTGACCTGTTATTTCTTTTAATCTGCTAATGAATGTGTGATTTTTGTTTTTGGTGAGTTTGTTTGTATTTTAGGGCATCATAGTGTTCAGCAGTTTTTATTGCTTAATAATGAAAGTTTGCTTTGAATATGGTGACTACGAATAGAGTTTGGTGCCCTTCCTTTGATTTGTTCTAATGAGCACCATTCCTTTTGCACCATCAGTTGTCAGAATTTCAATATAGTAATAATAATTTGTTAGGATTATAGAAAAATTATGTGTTAAGATTATGAAAATAGTTTGGATCACATGGACTTTCTATGAAAGTCTTAATGTCTTCCAGAGACTTTTGAACCATGCTGGGCTAAAGGATACTGAAATACTCTGAAAGCTTGTAGCATAACCCAAAGAATAATTCAGCTTCTGGATAACAAGAAGGATTATACTAATCAGACAAGTTTACCAGTTCAAGCTTTGAATATTTTATCTTCCCTCCCTCCCTTCTTTCTTCCTTTTCTTCTTTCCTTCTTTTCCTTCCTTCCCTCCCTCCCTCCCTCCCTTCCTTTTTTCCTTCCATTTATTCCTTCCTTCTTTCCTTCCACTTTTTCTAATTTGTTTGGTCTCTAGTAAGAGCCACTTAGTTGACATCATCATGATGGTGGTAACACATACATGAGAGAGGGAGAGAACACATGATGAGACAGGAAGCCAGAGAGAGGGAAGGGCCAATCTGGCTCTGTTATAACAATTCACTGTCATGGAAAATACTAACTTACTCTTCAAGATCAGTTCCCAATGACTTCTCAGTAAGTTCTTCTTCTAAAAACTTATTACTGTCTCTCATATCAACATACTGGGGACCAAGTTTTTAATACATGAACCTTGGAGAGGGACACACTGAAACCAAGTAATCAGCATCTGTGTGTGCACAATCAGATATAGGGGCTCACTGAAAATATATGGCTTAGTTTATTAAAAGTGGCTTTATTAGCTTATTTTTTTTATCATGATACTGATAATTATTTTTTTGAAAGAATAAAATGTTAAAAATTATTTAATATAACTTAAAAGTTAATAATAAAGCATAAGATCAAAGGTTGTAGAGGCTAACAATTTCTATTGTGTATGCTCTTATGGTAGAGATTGTTTTTCTGATTTTTTTTTTTTAAAGAGTATTTTGGTTATTGTGTATCTTATCTTATAGTTTGTAGTAGATCATTTAAACATCTTTTAAAACACTTTTGTTCCATATTTTTATTGTTGCTAGTTTTTATTTCCATTGGTTTGCTAAATTTTCTAATGTGGGTGTCTTTCACATCTGTCAGATAACATGTTGCCCAATTTCTTCTTTCTTTGTTTTTTTTTTTTAACAATATTTTTATGTGGTTTTGAGGATCGAACCCAGTGCCTCATGCATAGTAGATGAGCACTCTACCTTTGAGCCACAACCCCAGCCCATGTTGTTCAAATTCTACTACTTAGGTATTTGGAAACTTTGGGTATAAATTTATAGGAGGGACTGTCATTCAGCTCACTGTACTACTAATTTGTAATAAAGTTGGACGAAACATTTTCCTTCTAATTACTCCTGTTAGTCATTTTTATTATTGGAGAAATCTTGAATCATTCTACACTTGTTCACTGAATTGTGAAGTTTGTTCATGGGAGCACTAGGTAAAGTGTGTTTGTTTCTCCCTCCTTTCTCTCTTTTGTAGTGATCTTAATCATAGCACACAGTTTGTGCAGGGGCTAGCACTTTGTACCCTTGGCTGCATGGGCTCCTCAGAGATGTGCAGAGATCTTGCAGGAGAGGTAGAGAAGCTCCTGAAAACCTCCAACTCTTACTTAAGGAAAAAGGTAACTTTTAATGAAACTAATATGGATTAGAAAGCAGATTACTATTTTGAAAGTTCATATGATATAAAGTATTTCTCTCTGCAGAAAATATATTTTAAGTGGCTACATGTGAATCTTAATTCCACATTTTTCTAGGAAATTATTTATAAACAAGCAAGTGTATTAGATATCTTAGGTGGCATATCACTTCCTAAATAATTTAAACAATATTAAAACAAATTGATAACACGCAGGTCTTTATGAATTAATTTTTTTCTCTTGTGCTGGGGATTGAACCTGGGCCTGTGCATGCTAGGCTAACACTCTGCCACTAAGCCACAGCCACACTCCCAGCTCATGAATTAACTCTTATACTATTAGCACTCATGTCTTTGAGTGCCTTTATCTCTGGAATGGCAGTTTCCTTGAGGGAATGATGTAGAACTCACTTTCTAAAATTGGTATATCTGATGAGAATAGACTTATTCCTGTTTTCTTAATTTATCTGCTCTCATTTGTTGATATAAACATTTTGTTGAGTTTTTAAGTTATACTTCAATCCAAAAGCTTTTGTAAACAAAATGTATGGAATTTAAAAGTCCATGAAATGAACACCTATCATCATCTGGTTGGCATTTACTGTGCCTTTTTTTTTTTTTTCCTTTCTCTTTCTTTGTTTTATTTATTTATTTATTTATTTACTTACTACTGGGTCTTTGCCACTGAATTACATCCCTCATCTTTTTTGTTTTTTATTTTGAGACAGTGTCTTACCAAGTTGCTTAGGGCCTCACTAAGTTGCTGAGGTGGGTCTTGAACTTGCAATGCTCATGTCTCAGTCTCCCAAGTTCCTTGGATTACATGCGCGTGCCACTGTGACTGGCACTGTGCCTCTTTTTGGTGTGAGAAAGAAGCAATGAAAGGGCCAAGCCATTTCAATGATATACCTTTAATGATGGCTGCCAACAAAGTTTGTTGGTTTGTTCGTTGGTCCCTCCCTCCCTTCCTTCCTTTCGTTCTGGGACTTCTATCTTGTTACAAATTGAGCAAACATAAAACAATGATTGCAATTGATTTTAATCCCCTGAGTAAAATGGAACTCGATAAGCCTATACTGATAAATAAACAGATGCAAATTAAAAAGCTGTTACTTAATGTGCAATATCATTTAATAAATGTAGAAAGAATTACCGAATTAAAAATTTGCCATTTGGCATTTACAAAAGAGAAGAGAAAAGGAAATGCTTGTGCATTACTGTGCCTTTCTCAGCCGTTCTGGAAAGCAGTGCAGCAGAATTTTGCACATGGGAGGCGGCTGCTCTACCACTGAGATGCATCCCTGTTCCTCTCCTTTTGAAAGGACAGTTTTGCTGGAAATACAATTCTTGGTACACAGTCTTTATTTCAGTACTTTATTTTTTTTCTAAATATTTATTTTTAAGTTTTAGGTGAACATAATATCTTTATTTTGTTTCTGTGTGGTGCTGAGACTCGAACCCAGTGCCTCACGCATGCTAGGCAAGCGCTGTTACCACTTGAGCCACATCCCCAGCCCTATTTCAGTACTTTAAATATGTCATTCCACTGTCGTTTGTCCTCTTTAGTTTCTGATGATAAATCAGCTGGTAATTGAGGATCTTATTGAGAATATCTCCAACGTGATGTCTCTTGCTACTTCCAAAATGCAGAGTTTAATTCTTTCCTTAATTTGTAAGCCAGTACTTTTTTTTGAACTATGTGAGCTACTCTTATAAGGCACATTGTTGCATTAAATAAAATATTCCTTTGGATTAGCTGCCCCTGCCCCACAATTCACCATGGGGGGAATGAACTGAAATCTTGTTAATTTGTCTAAACTTTTAAGGTTTTTGTCTCAAATAATAGCTGTGGTTACTTTGGGGTGGATAAATAAAATTGGTCTTTTTTTTGGGTGGGGGCGGGTACTGGGGTTGAACTCGGGGTCACTCAACCACTGGGCCACATCCCCAGCCCTATTTTGTATTTTATTTAGAGACAGGGATCTCAATGAGTTGCTTAGCACCTCACTGTTGCTGAGGCTGGCTTTGAACTTGCAATCTTCCCGTCTCAGCCTCCAGAGCAGCTGGGATTATAAGCGTGCACCACTGCGCCCGGCACAAAATTGACCTTTATTTAATTTATTTATTTATTTAAAAAATATTTTATTAATTGTTGATGGACCTTTATTTATTTATATGTGATGCTGAGAATCGAACCCAGTGCCTCACACTTGCTAGGCAAGTGCTATACCACTGAGCCACAACCCCAGCCTGAAAATTGATCTTTAAATGTACTTTTCTTTCTAATAAGACAATCTTTTCTTTAGTGAAGACTAGTTAAGTATATTTCAAATTATTTTATTTCTTTCTTCCTCCCTTCTCCCTTTTTCCTTTCTTTTACTGGGGATTCAATTTAGGCTCTTGTACCTGTGTGCTCTCCCACTGAGCTAGGTCTGTATCCCACTTAGGTGATTTTAATGTTGGCAGTGTTGGTTGTAGTCAGTATAGATGCTGTTAAAGTTAACAGCAGATTTAAAGCATTTGCAGTTTATATCCTTCAGTTTCATGATGTATTTATATCTGTTGGTTTTCTTATTCAGAGGAATGAGTATCAGAAATGGAAGTCTTTATCTAATTTTTTTTGCTTCCCCAGAACTCTGCATACGTTCTGTTTAATTTTTGATAAATTCATATTAACCATGGTCTAATTTAGAAAGTTTTTACCCAGTTGTCTAGCAATATATGAATAGAGGAACAGCAGGTGAGCTAGAAGTTCTTCATTAATGCAATAGTATGAACTGGAAAGCTCCAACCAGTTAATAAATAAACAATAAACTATCTTCTTTATTTTTCTAGCAGATGAACTAGTTGGTGAAGTTTTTTTGTTGTTGTTTTTAATAAGATTGGTTGCCTTGGCTTACCTGAAATAAATTTTTTGTCCTTTTATTTTTTTATAGGCAGCACTGTGTGCTGTTCATGTCATCAGGAAGGTTCCTGAACTTATGGAGATGTTCTTACCAGCAACAAAAAATTTATTGAATGAGAAGAACCATGGTAATGTGATTTGGATGAACTCATGAAGTACTAAGGGAGAAAGGGAAAGAGAAAAAACTTAAGGCTATGACCGCCTGTGTCTCAGGATGGTGGACTTGCCTTGCTACAGTGCTTAGATAGTTTCTAGCAAGGTCTTTTCTGCTCACTTATACTAGTTTCATAACTAGGTTGATTCTTCATAGCAAACTTTGTCTTTCATCTCTGGTCCTCTCTTAAGTTGTTAATATTCAGAATAATGTATGACTAATTCTACTCTTTGTTTTCATGAGTAAAACCTTTTGATTTCTTGGCTATTTTATAATAAAAAGTAATTTTCTTCATTGTCATGTGGTAGGAGTATGAGATAAATGAAAAATCTTTTGGGTTAGTTACTTCTAACAGGAATTTATAATGGATACTCAGGTATCTTTATGTAAATCTTGTTAGGAATTAAGCATTTTATTCTTATTTTGAAGTCAGTGAAACTAAATTCTAAGAAGAGAACATTTATGTGTCTTAAATTCTAAGAGGAAAAAATGCTACAGTGTATTTCATTTAATTAATTCAGTGCTTTGCCCAGAATTCTCAAAATATACTTGTATAACAAATGAATATTTTAGTCCCTTATTTATCTCTTAGTGAAAAGTATTGTGAGATTCTCTTTACTGACTTTGGAACAAGCAAATTTATCTTGTCATTCATTATTATCTTGGAGTTTTGATATTTTTTTCAGAAAATTTAAAATCTAAGATTTGTATCTTTTAAGCTGTCAGAACTCAGCTAGTAGTTTTTTGAGTAAGTATGGAATAGAAGAGGTCTAGAGCACATTGATTATGAACATGTCCTTTTGGATATTCTTAGATGGAAAAGTGTATTGTGGTCATTTTTAAATAATTATTTTGGTCACACAGTTGTTAAAGATACTCTGATTTGACTGACTTCACCAGTATTCAATCAGCAGGCTTCTAGTAAGTATCTCCTTTGTATTCACCACAATGCTTAGATTCTTTAGGGGATTAAAAAGGAGAAGTAGCAACTATCCGTTTGGAATTGATCTTCAGGAACCAAAGCCCTATTCTACAAAGTTGGGTCATAGAGGCTTATTTTTAGTTTTCCTTTGCTCTTTTCTTTCAGGTGTCCTTCATACATCTGTAGTCCTTCTCACAGAAATGTGTGAGCGCAGCCCAGATATGCTTGCACATTTCAGAAAGGTAGGTGCCATTCTGTATGCCTAAGCCTTTCTTGATTGGAAAGTGATTTCCTGAAAAGTACATGATTTTATCACTTACAACTTTCTTTTGAAAGCAAGCTATGGAGCTGAATAATGGATTTAACTAGCCCTGCTGTGTTGTAGGGCTGGAAGCCAGATTTAGGTATATAAGAACTGGCACTAATACAGTGTTTTACTTTTCCAAGAGAATTCTTTTCTTGTTGGCAGACATAGTAAGTGTTTTATTTGCTGTTTTCACATTGAGACAGGAAATGTAACCTGAGGTCACATTACAAGTAGAATTTTTTTTTAAAGGCAGATAGTTTTCTTTCTTTTAAACGTGAAAACGGCAAACCAAAATTTGATTTTTTTTTTTTTTTTTTAATTACCCAATGTTCACTTTAAGCCATTGAATCCTGTGATGGAAGTCCTACCTTTTCTTTCTTTCTTTTTTTTAAATAGATGGACACAATACCTTTATTTTATTTACTTATCTATCTGTTTATGTATTTATTTATGTGGTGCTGAGGATTGAACCCAGTGCCTTACATGTGCTAGGCAAGCACTCTACCACCGAGCTACAACCCCAGCCCTGACGTCCTAGCTTTCTTAAGTTCCCCCTTCCTTCTTTACTAGCATTTTAAAGTGGACAGTATTATTTCTGTACTTCATTTAGAAGGCAGTAGGCAGGAAGACTCAAAGAAAGTTTGTTCTTTGAGTAATTACATGTATTTAATTTCTTTTATAGGATGCTGATCCCTCCATGAATGGGGCTCATTTTGCATTTTAGATGTAATAGCAGATTTTTAAAAGTTTTTTTTGCTTTTCCTCCCCTTTAGATGTTCATGTCTTGATAAAATTATTGTAAAATAGTATGAGACCCGTATCTGTCCCTAATGCTTGCTTTATATGTTTTGTTCCTGTTGTCTGTTTGGAATCCTGCTGTATGTTAGAATGAAAAGGTAAGAATTAACACTCTTTTAGATGGTGCATGCTGGCATTAGGTCCTTAGAAGCTTTTGTGTATCCATCCACAGATGTGGCTTTTAAATTATACTAATGCTGAAGCTGTGCTTAATACTGAGGATTATTTGTTCTAGTGTTTTTTGCTAACTCCCCAGTCCAGTTTTCGTCTTGTCAATTAAACTCCTGACTCCAGAGTCAGCCTTGGATTTCAGTTGCAGCCTTTCTTGAATTGTTTGCCCTCTCCTCTGCCTTTCCTTGATCTATACTTGAGAAACTTTGAATGGTTTCCTGGTCACTTTGGTGATAGCAATTCCAGATCAGTCTGGAGCCTGAACACAAAACATTGCTTCTCTTTGCATTAGATATTTTAGAGCCATGTGTGGGTAACCTCATACTTTAAAAAACTCTGAGAATGCTACTGAGCTTTCAGTTCAGACTTAGAGATTTTATTTTCTTCTTACCTGGACATAATCTTGCCTAGATGTTTGGAATATTAAAAGGATTTAGAGGTACAGTAGGTGGGCACCAACTGATTTTCATGGCTGCAGCCTTACCCTTTGTCATTTTATTTTGTTTGTCCTGTCATCAGTTTTAGTAACTTGTATTTTTGTCTGAAATTAAATCTGAATTAAAAGAATTTGTATGCTGAACATTTAGACATTTGTGCTTTCTGTCCCAGGGTAATCGTATGTGATGTGCTGGCCTTATGTTAATAAAACAGTTTAGTAGCCCAAGGAAAAAGGACTTCTCCAAGAACTAAACCAGATTTGAAAAGTAATTAGGGTTATGTATAGTACTAAAAAATAAAAAAGCAGACCTTTGGGAAGTATGCAAGGTGAGCTGCTTATCTCTACACAGTTTTCCCACAGTTGACAGATTTAAAGAGGATTTGTTTAGAATTTACACATCTCCATTGTTTAATCTTGTCTTATTCTTGAAGTTGTCCAAATTAGATTTTTGATTAGGTGACTTAATGACTCACTAAATTCTGAGGTATTATGGCCAAACTTACTTAAATTCACAGAGATTGTGTTCTCTTGCATTTAGAAGTGGCCTTAATGTTTTGAGTGCATGCCTTGAGTATAGGTTGGATTTTTATTTTATTTTCAGCCCTCTTTGAAGCTTGAAGAGTATTGAGGGAACAGAGTCTAATTACAATGTGAAAAAAATAAAATTGAGTTATAGCAAAGTTGGAACTATTTAGATAGGCTACAAAAAGATGTAGTGTGTTTCACTTTGGATACTTCTTTATTCAATTTTAGGCCAATAGAATTGTTTACATAACTTGAGTTTTTAGTTGGAGATAGGGAAGTTGATTGTGGTGAACCTTTTGGAGTAGAGTTTTAACATCAAGTAATTATCAACAGAAGTGAAATGCATGTCAATATATAAAGAAAGCATCTATTAAATTTAGTGTGGCAATAACATTGCCTCTTCTGTGTGTCATGACTCTAATAGACAAGGGAGCACCTCACCATTAGGAATGTGTAGTCTCATTGATAAAATAAAAAACAGGCCACAAAGAAGTGTGTATAGATAAGTGCTGATATTAAGTTACAACGAAGTTGTGTCATGTGAATTAAGAAGAGGGAGGGGAAATTATTTATAACTTTGTATTTTCTTAAAGCAAAAGGCATATTTTCTTCATGTGTTATTTCACTTAGTTAATGTTGATGGCTTTGGTATTTCCTGTTTGTTGCAAGAGGACATAACTAGCTCTATCTTAAGAGGAGAGAAAAGTTTTCTCTTTTTGAGGTGGTAGGCTTTAAGGCCGTAATTTTAATAAGATAACCAGTTATATTTTGTTGTGATAGCATTTTATATTCAAATATTTGAATGGATAAAAAAGCAGACCTTTGGGAAATATCTAACATTTTTTGCCAACCATATGTGTCAGGTTGTACAGAAGTAAAAATGCAGTGTACAGGCATATGTTTTACTTGATTCCAATAGGCTTTTGGATCCATCATTATTTGTAATACCTTTGCATATTTAACTCTGGAGTAAAAAAGTCTGGTTTATTTTATTTTGACAAAATACATATTATTTCTTGAGTTTTTGGCCTAAGTATTCCACTTTATATTTTCAAACATTAATATAGCACCATATTTGTATCAATAGAATTTCCTGGACTCAGACCCTTGCATCCTTTTTTGAACCAAAGGACTTGCTTATTCAAGAGAAATTCTTAGGTATTCACTGTTTTGTCTTTGTTTTGTTTTTGATGCGTCTCTCTTTTCTGCAGCTTGTGCCCCAATTAGTTCGTATTCTAAAGAACCTCATCATGTCCGGATATTCCCCAGAACATGATGTTTCTGGTATCAGTGACCCCTTTTTGCAGGTGAGGTTGATAAAACATTTTGAATAAATATCATGTGAACTTAATATATTTTGAATAGGCTATTTTCTTCCCCTTAAATTTGTATTGGGTAGAAATTAGATAATTAATCTAACTATATTAATGAACAGGGACACAGTTCTTCATTTTATTACTTTAATAGAATAAAACTACAATTTTAATAGTCAGAATTATTCACTACTTAGACACTTGAATTATCAACATAATATGTCTGCAAGTGGTATCCTTTAGCTGTGGAGCAGTGAAGAATGGGTTGTCTAAGAACTTCGTTAGGCATAGAGGCATATGGATAGTTTCTCTAAAAATTGTGTTTAAAATTCTTCTGACTTAGTATTTTTGATGGGGTCTAAGACTTCATTTCAACTATTTGAATTTCATACCAATTTAAGATTTCTTTGTGCCAGGCATAATTTATTGATCCTTGCCATATTTTGCATATTAGGTACGAATTTTGCGGTTATTAAGAATTTTAGGACGAAATGATGATGACTCAAGTGAAGCTATGAATGACATATTAGCACAGGTAAGTAGACCCAACTTGAATTGTATGAAAAACTCATTTTCATCTAGCAGGGAGTGGAATGATTGTGATTACTATATGAGGCAACTTTGTTTTCTCATTGGTGGCCATAATCACAAAATAACTCATTGCCTCTGCATAGTTTCTGGAAATGTTGTTTTCTCACTTTTGTACCATACTCTGTCTTTTCAGGTTGCCACTAATACAGAGACTAGTAAAAATGTAGGAAATGCTATTCTCTATGAAACGGTTTTGACTATCATGGATATTAAATCAGAGAGTGGACTGCGAGTAAGTCTCAAATATTTTTTGCCCTAAACATTTTATTTAGATTGATTATCTAGGAACTGGATTCCATTTGGAATTAAACTTAAGGAAGAGATTTGTAAAAATGCATAATGCTGTGTTTTTGGCATGTGAATTATCATTCCCATTGAAGGCTTACCATTGATAATAGTCTGGAAGACTTAGGTATAGTTAGATATTTTGAGATTGTAAACACGAAGAAACATTTCAGAATAAGCTTTTACTAGAACCACAATTTCAAACAAGACATATTTGAATAGATTTGTTTTTATTTTTAAGGAATGAACAAATAGAGTAAGCAGTACTAAAGGTACATAGGGAAGAAAATGTTTGTCTTGTAGCTTTCATGTGTGTAGCCTGTCAGTTCTTCCAGAAGGAAATGCTGGTAGTATTTTCTATTGTATATTTAGACATTTTATCCATATTTGAATGTGTCTATGGATGCATTTTTCTTCTCTCCACTTTAATAAACTCTTTATTTCAAATAATTTTAGACTTACAGTTGCAAAAATAGTTCACAGTTCTAATATACACCATGTCCTTCACCCAGGATGTTTCAAGTTAAGACCTTGCAAAATTATAGCATAATTATCAAGACTGAGAAACTAATAAATATTAATACTATACTACTAATTAAATTATAAACTTTATTAATGTTTCACTAATTTTTCTACTGATGTTTATTTTTTGTTCTAGGAGCCAGTCCATTATCACACATTGCAATTAATTGTCTTTTTTCCGTAGTTTCCTCTAATCTTTGACAGTTTCTCAGTTTTTCTTTGTTTCACGAATTTGACTTTTGAAAAGTACTGATAAGTTACTTTGTAGAATATGCCTCAATTTGAATCATTCTGATATTTTTTTGTAATTTTGTAGAATAAGATTATGCTTTTTTTTTTGGCAAAACTATTACAAAAATGATGTCCCCTTCTCATTTGATTGTATCAGGAAGTGCATACACATATATATATATATTGTGTGTGTGTGTGTGTATATGTGTGTATATATATATATATATATATATATATGTTATATAAAATATATTTGTGAGGTTAATATATTTTATGATCATTGATCATTTGGTTAAGGTGGTGATTGCTGGGTCTCCTCACTGTAAAGTTACTGTTTTTTCCTTGTAATTAAGAATATTTGAGGGGGGAAACACTTGGAAACCATAAATTTTCTGTTTACAGACTTTTGCCCATCAGTTTTGATACCCATCTGGGGTATCAATAATATGAGGATAGTGTTTTAATGGTAGTTTTCTATATCCTTCATTTTTTTCTTTATTAAATAATTGGAGTTCTGAAAGAGAAGTTGTCCCTTCTCCCAAATGTATTTATTAATTCAGTCATTTATTTATTAATATTAGAGTTGATAACCCAAAGCCTTAAAAGAAACAGATTTACTAACCAGAATATAGTATCTTTACAATAGCCAGTCATATCACCAAAGCAACTTGGGTTAAGTTTTTTCCTTTTCAGACAGGATTGTAACATATCTTGGGTATTGCTCTATGTCTTACTTTGTTTAGCTCACATTATTTTGTAGTTCATTCCATATTGATGTCTGGAGACCATTCTTATTTTTTTTTCTGAATTGTGATAAAATACATGTAACAAAATTTACCATTTTTAAATGTATATAGTTTATTGGCATTAATACCTTTGTGTAGCTTGTACCACCATTTTCCCCCAGAGCTTCTTATTATTTTCCCAAACTCTGTCTCCACTAAACAATAACTGTTTATTCTATACTACCTCAAATCCCTGGCATCTACCTTTCTGTTTTTTTGCTCTGTGAATTTGATTACTTCAGGTACCTCTGAAAAGATGAGGCGGGGGGGTGTTTTCTAGCTCCTCTTCTCACATATTTCTCAACACTTAATTTTCTTTTTCTTTTCTTTTTGGTACTGGGGATTGAATTTAGGGACACTCAACCACTGAGCCACATCCCCAGCCCTATTTTGTAATTTATTGAAAGACAGGGCCTTACTGTGTTGCTTAGTGCCTCGCCATTGCTGAGGCTGGCTTTGAACTCGAAGTCCTCCGACTGAGCCTCTGGTGCCTCTGGGATTACATGCATATGCCACCGTACCTGGCTTAACATTTAATTTTTGACACCAGATGTGTAAGAATGTTACTCATACAACGAGTGATTCTCCAGCAGATACTACTTGAATGTCTTCCACTTTAATTTACTTCTTGCAATATCACTTGGAGGTAGCGTCATATCCCACAGGATAAGGGTAAAGTCTCACAATACTATGTCCCATTTCCATGCCAATCACAAGTGTGGATGACCTATGCTTTAACATCTGTAAATCTAGGTTCTCATATCATCCCTACTCTTGTTTGATTAATTTACTAGAGTATCTCAGAACAAAGGGAAACATTTTACTTAGGTATATCAATTTGTTATAAAGGATATTGAAAAGGCTACAGGTGGGAGAGATTTATAAGGCAAGATATGTGGGAATGATTGGGGCTTCTGTGCTTTCTACATGTATGATGCTCTTCAGGAAATTCTTATGTGTTTATCTGTCCAGAAATTCCTAGGAACCCTGTCCTTTTGAGTTTTTATGGAGGCCTCATCATGTAGGCACACTTAATTAGATCACTGGCAGTTGGTCATCAGCATGACCTTTAGCACCCCTGCCATCCCTAGAGCCTGGGCACGAGACTGAATACTCAAACGCTGGGGTTTCTATGGCAAACCAACCCTATCTTGGGGTTATCTAGGAGCCTATTAAAAATCACTTCACTAGAACTAAAGGTGTTACCATGACCCAATAAATTCCAAGGGATTTAGGAGTTGTATTCCAGGCAATGAGGACAAAGACCAAATATATTTTATATATTTTACAATGTCATAATATTCTATGTAGGTGTAATCATAATAGTATTTGTTTTTTTCTATTTATTTTATTTCACTTAGCTTGATGTCTTTAAGGTTATCCTTGCTGTACCTTGTGTCTGAATTCATTCTTTTTAATGACTGCTTAAGATTCTATTGTATAGCTGTGTTAGTAGTATATTTAGCAGATTTGCTAATAATGCACATTTAGGATGTCTCCCATCATTGTGATATGCTGGTAGTGCTGCAACAGATTTTTATACATATGTCCAATTGTTTGTCAGATAAATTCCTAGAATTGAATTTTTTACTTTTTCTGGTATTGGTAATAATTCAATGTCGGAAGCCATTCTCACACGTGACTGGGTGACTCCCGGTTAGGGTCTGAGGCGCTCTGGCTGTGTCGGAGCTTTCCCGGCCCTCTCCTGATGAGAGAACCTGTCCGTGTGGGGGTGTAACTGACCACTGACCCCGGAGGCCCAATCACTGACCCTGACCTTGGAGTGCGGCCCCCCTTCAACCTTCATTGGATGGAATTCTCCCCTGAATTTCTTGCTCCCCAATAAAAGGCTACTCCCTGGCGTGCTCTCCCTCTCTCTCTCCTGCTAGCCCTGAGTAATCCTTGCTGCCCTGCCGGGCGGTTAGAGGAGGGAACCAGAGAGGGGAGCCGTCTCGGACCTGGTCATAGAAAAAGGTAACTGAGTCTGTGTGTTTATTTCGATCTCGCTAGCTAACTTTTATGCCAAGAACCTCATTAATGAAACCATTGCGCTGGCCGCTTGGTAGAATTCAACCCAGGGTGTGCTCTATCACTGAGCTACATCTCCAGCCCTTTTTATTTTGGGATTGCATCTCACTAAGTTGAAGGTGCTGTCCTTGAACTTGAGTCCCTCTTGCCTAAGCCTCCTGAGTAACTGGAATTATAGGTGTGCAACACTGCACCTGCCTTAGAATTGAAATTGTTGAAGCAGAGGACTTTGGTTTTTCTTTTCTTTTTCTTTTCTTTTTTTTTTTTTATCTCAATTGGTTTTTATTTTTATTCTAGAATTTGGAAACATTCCACGAGAATAAGTGTTTCCTAGATTTTTATTTTAAATATTTAGAATTATTGTCAGGTTGTTCTTCAAAGGGACCATACCAATGATATTTTTCTACTAACAATATTAAAACCTTAAAACTGAATCTTCCAACAGCTACTGTTGAAATAGGATATGATTTTAAGAGTTTACCCGTAGATATATTTGTTCTAGTAGTCTATAGGTACAAGCTGCCACTTTTAAATAATTTGGTCCCCTACCAGGGACCAAGAAGTGATCCTTTAGTATCAGGAAACAATGTAAATGTTTCAATTTTCTAGATTTTTAACTTTTGCTTTTTTTTTTTAGGTTTTAGCCATAAATATCCTGGGTCGTTTCTTATTGAACAATGACAAAAATATTAGGTAAGTCTACTGAAAAATATCTTGTACTGAGTATTACAACTCAGTATTTTCAAGAGTGCCTTTGCTGAAGATTATATAGGTATTACGCAAAATATGTAGAATTTCATAACCTTTAGTTTGATCCTAAAACTAACATTTTGTAAATAATTTGAAGATTTTCTTTATGGTTTTAATTTTTACTCCTATTCATAAGTCAGTAGTCAGCAAACTTTCTGTAAAGGGTCATATGGATGTATTTTGGATTTTTTGGGCTACAGGGTCTCTGTAGCAATTGTTCAACTCTGTCCTTTAGCAAGAAATTAATCATAAATCATATATGAATAATGAGTATGGCTGTGTTCTGTAAAAATTGATTTATAAAAATAGCAGAAGACTTGATTTTTGCAGGTGGGCTATAGTTTGTTGACTCCTGCTCTAAATTAGTAAGAAAAGTACATTTTCAGATTTGTAAATCTGGAACATCTTTGAGAAATCTAGCTGGTTTTTGAATTGATCAATATTATCTTTATTTAGTTATTTTCATGTATATATAGTTTGCTTGCTATTTTTTTCCAATCAGGAAAGATTTTTCTTTCTAATAATCTTAAGCAGGAGAAGATGTAGAAATAAACATTGTGGCACCTTGAATTGTCTTCTCCTAAAAGAAATTTTAAGCACTTGCATCTTAAACCTCAAATTTTTTATAGAGTCAGTTTGGGTACCACCATTAAATAAAAGCAGAGAAAACTCAAATGATAAAATTAAAATAACATCCTCTTGCATTTGGGGGGTAAGGCAGCTTTTAAAGGTATATAAAGGTATAGGTGCTTATTTTGTTTTACTGTTTTGGAAGATTTTGAAAGAGTTAAGTTGATTACTTTTAGAAATTTAACTTTGACTTTGAAAGCAAATCTAAATCCAAAGCTTTTCCTGGTTGCAACTATAGATTATGCTGTTTTTATGCCTTTAAAAATGTTATCTTTATACTCATTAACTCTGTCTTTACTTTTAAATATTTTACAATATGTGCTTGCCCTTATCCATTAAGTCATCTTTGTCATCATTTAGGCAGAGGAAAATTTTGCATTTTAACTGTTATTCTGCAACTTTGTTTCATCCAGATATGTAGCTCTGACATCTTTGTTGAAGACTGTGCAGACAGATCATAATGCAGTACAGAGGCACAGAAGCACAATTGTGGACTGTCTAAAAGATTTGGATGTCTCAATAAAACGGTAACAAACTGAGACTCTCAGTTCAGTATTTTTGTTAAATAAAGTGAGAGAAACTGGTTATTGATATTCTATGCCCCCCTACATACAATAGTTCTGAGAGAGTGTTGACATTTTATGTTTTAGTCATTGTGTTCAGAAATGAACTCTCTGTAGAGTGAATCCTTTTTTTTTTTAGGCATTTAGGTCAATTTAGAAGACCAATAGGAAATACTTAAGTGCACACTGAAGTTGTCTTTGATTCTTTGATAAATATAACAGTACAGAGAAGTTGTCAAAAGTTTACTTAATACAGATACTGTGCTTTGTGTGTTGGAGGATGAAAATAAGGAGTGATCCATCGGCTAAGTGTCTTACACTATGCTGAAACTCAAATTGCTGACAGCACACATTTTTCACAGTATTTATGACCTAGCATACTGGAGGTAGCTTTGTTTCTTACATCTAGGAATGACTGTTTGGCAGCCAGTAGCACTGTCAAAATGCATAAATCTCTTCTCTCAGTGAATGGTGTACTCTGCTGGTTTTCCTCTTAGAAAACCTAGCCATAGTTAGCATTGAAGAAATTTTGGTTATATGTTCAAATACAGAATAAAGTAGTTGTAAAACGATCTTTGAAACCATTCGGTTAACAAAATGTTTGATAATGAATTTCTTTTGTTTGTACAAATCAGGGTCTAAGTTCTTGGACAATCTAGAGATAAGATCTAAACTTGGAATACTAACTTTCATGTAATGCTTTGTGAAGGATTTTATTTTTTGGTACTGGGGACCGAACCCAGGGGTATCTTACACTGACCTGCACCCCTAGCCCTTTTTAAATTTTGAGATAGGGCCTTGCTGATTGCTGAGGCTGCCCTCAAACTTGTAATCCTCTTGCCTCAGCTGCCCAAGTCACTGGGATTACAAGCATGTACCACTATATATATATATATATATATATATATATATATATATATATATATATATATATATTTTTTTTTTTTTTTTTTTTTTTTTTTGGTGCTGGGGATTGAACCTAGGGCCTTGTGCATGCGAGGCAGGCACTCTACCAACTGAGCTATATCCCTATCCCTTGTATAGGATTTTATAAGCACATTCTCAGTTGGTTCTCAGAGGAAGCCAGTGAGAGAGGTTAGACAATTACTTTCTACCCCCCATTTAGTTAAAATATGTAGTTAAAATATAGTCCTGACCAGATCAAATTACTTACCCTGAACCTTAACCTTTGTAAGGGGCAGTCCTTCGAATAGAAATAAAGCCTTCTGACTCTTTATTGTTTTTCTATAGCTTATTACTGGGCTTTGAATTTCAAAACTAAAACCTTTGTCTCTTTGACAGGATATAGAACAATAAGAGCTTAGAATCTGGAGCTAGACCTGCCTCATTTTAAATGCTGGTTGTACGCCGACAGTGTGGGTCAAATTACTTAGCCATTCAGTGCCTCAGTTGCCTCGAATGTAAAATGCAGATAGAGGAATACCTACTTTGTAGGATTATATAGGATTGATTGAATTAATATATATATAAATTAAGTATTATATTAGAGCAAGTTGCATTTTAGGATTGAGGTTTTGCTTGTATGAAAGTATTATGAAATTATCAAATAGTTATTTTTGAAAATCAATATATTTGGAGTATTTAATTTTTTTACCCAATATGAAAAAATACATGTAGTATTTTGGTATGCTAAATATTTTTAATTTTGCATTTGTTACCAAATTTGATAGGCATTTATAGGTAATCTTATTTGCAGTCATGCTTGTTTCCTCTTTAAGGCCCTCATTTTCCCTTTCAGTTTGCTTTAATTTTACATATATCTTAATGTAAATGGTGTTATATCTTCTAAAAGTATAATGTGGTGAGTGAATATATCATATTTTAAGGAATAATGCAAAGGCATAATTACTATTGGGTAATGATTTTGTTGCCTCTCTTTTTCAGCCTCTTGGGTATTATAAATTTCAGTTTTATAGACTAGATTGTTGAACCCAAAACTGCATTTTTGGTTATCAATAAAGTATTTCTCAGGGATTTTTGAAGAAAAGTGTTGAATTAAGATTCAGAATATCAGAACTAAATTTAATTACATAAGAATAAATCTCCTTGGTTACCTTGCTTGTAAGATTGGGCTCACAAGATTATACAAGGACATTAGCACGTATGTCAGCACTTGGTGTTCTGGGACATCATACCTGGGACTTTGTTTCATTTCCACTGTAAATATCATAATTTTTATTTTTTAATTTGCCCTTCTGCAAGGCGTGCAATGGAATTGAGTTTTGCCCTCGTAAATGGGAATAATATCCGAGGCATGATGAAGGAATTACTTTATTTTCTGGATTCCTGTGAGCCAGAATTTAAGGCAGACTGTGCATCTGGAATCTTTCTTGCTGCAGAAAAGTAAGATTTTATTTTTACTTTTTTTGGTAAAAGGTGCTTTGAACTTATTTTAAAATTAATTAATTTATTTTAATTAGGTATACATGGTCTCAGAATGCATTTTGATTCATTGTACACAATTGCAGCACAACTTTACATATCTGTGGTTGTACATGATGTAGCGTCACACTGTAGGTGCAGTCATATATGTACATGTAATGATGTCCATCTCATTCCACCATCTTTCTTGCCCCCATTCGCCCTCCTTCCACTCTGTTCCCTCCCTCTCCTTTCCTCAGTCAAAGTTATTCCATTTTTCCCATGCCTCCCCCCTCCCCATTATGGATCAGCATCCACTTATCAGAGAAAACATTTAGCCTTTGGTTTTTTGGGATTGACTTACTTTGCTTAGGATGATATTTCTCCATCCTCATTCATTTACTTGCAAATGCAAAAATTTTATTTTCTTTTAATGATGAGTAATGTTCCACTGTGTATATATACCACAGTTTTTTTATCCATTCACTATTGAAGGGCATCTAGGTTGTTTCCACAGTTTAGCTATTGTGAATTGAGCTGCTATGAACATCCATGTGGCTGCGTTACTATAGTATGCTGATTTTAAGTCCTTTGGGTATAGACCGAGAGTGCTGGGTCAAATGATGGTTCCATTTCGTTTTCTAAGGAATCTTCATACTGCTTTCCAGATTGGTTGCACCAGTTTGCAGTCCCACCAGTAATGTATGAGTGTGCATTTTCCTCCATATCCTCACCAATATTTATTGTTGTCTATATTCTTGATAACTGCCATTCTGACTGGCGTGAGATGAAATCTTAGTTTGATTTGCATTTCTCTAATTACTAGAAATGTTGAACATTTTTTCATATATTTGTTGATTGAATGTATATCTTCTGAGAAGTGTGTGTTCAGCTCCTTAGCACATTTATTGATCGGGTTGTTTGTTTTTTTTTGGTGTTAAGTTTTTTGAGTTCTTTATATATCCTGGAGATTAGTGTTCTATCTGATGTATGTGGCAAAAATTTGCTCCAAAAATGTAGGCTCTGTTCATATCATTGATTGTTTCTTTTGCTTAGAAGAAGCTTTTTAGTTTGAGTCCATCCCATTTATTAATTCTTGATTTTATTTCTTGCGCTTTAGGAGTCTTGTTAAGGAAGTCAGGGCCTAATCCAACATGAAGATTTGGGCCTGCTTTTTCTTTTATTAGGCAGAGAGTCTCTGGACTAATTCCTAGGTCCTTGATCCACTTTGAGTTAAGTTTTTGCATGGTGAGAGACAGGGATTCATTTTCATTTTGCTGCATGTGGATTTCTAATCTCCCGGCACCATTTGTTGAATAGGCTATCTTTTCTCCAATGTTTGTTTTTGGTGCCTTTGTCTAGTATGAGATAACTGTATTTATGTGGGTTTGTCTCTGTGTTTTCTATTCTGTACCATTGGTCTACATGTCTATTTTGGTGCCAATACCTTGCTGTTTTGTTACTATAGCTTTGTAGTATAGTTTAAGGTCTGGCATTGTGAAGCCTCCTGTTTCACTCTTCTTGCTAAATATTGCTTTGGCTATTCTGGGTCTCTTATTTTTCCAAGTGAATTTCGTGATTGCTTTCTCTATTTCTATAAGGAATGCCTTTGGGATTTTGATTGGGATTGCATTGAATATGTATAGTGCTTTTGGTAGTATGACCATTTTGACAATATTAATTTTGTGTGTCCAAGAGCATGGGAGATCTTTCCATCTTCTTAAGTCTTCTTCAATTTCTTTCTTTAGTGTTTTGTTGTTTTTATTGTAGAGGTCTTTCACCTCTTTTGTTAATTTGATTCCCAGATATTATTTTTTTGAGGCAATTATGAATGGGATAGTTTTCCTAAGTTCTCTTTAAGAGGATTCATCACGCATATATAGAAATGCATTTGATTTATGGGTATTGATTTTATGTCCTGCTACTTTGCTGAATTCATTAATTAATTCTAGAAGTTTTCTGGTGGAGTTTTTTTGGATCCTCTAAATATAGAATGGTGTTGTCAGTAAATAATGATAGTTTTAGTTATTCTTTTCCTATCCATATCCCTTTAATGTTTTTCCTCTGTCTAATTCCTCTGGCTAGAGTTTCAAGGACTGTGTTGAATAGAAGTGGTGAAAGAGGGCATCCCTGTCTTGTTTTAGTTTTTAGAAGGAATGCCTTTAATGTTTCTTCATTTAGAACGTTGCTGGCCTTAGGTTTAGCATAGATTGCTTTTACAATGTTGAGGTATATTCCTACTATTTGTAGTTTTTCTAGTGTTTTGAACATTAAAGGGTGTGTATTTTGTCAAATGCTTTCTCTGCATCAATTGATATAATCATATGATTCTTATTATGTCTTTAAGTCTATTGATATGATGAATTATATTTATTGATTTCCATATGTCTCTTCATCAATTGATATAATCATTTATTATGTCTTTAAGTCTATTGATGTGATGAATTATATTTATTGATTTCCATATGTTGAACCACCTTGCTGCTTGTGCTTGGAACTTTTTGAAAGCATGTTTAAAATATGGGGGAAATACTATAATCATTTTGGCTAAAAAATATAACATTTATTTCAAGCTGCTGATCTTAAAGTTAAGTAAAAGAAAATCATTATAGCCAACAGTTAAGCATGTTTGCCAAGACCAAGCAAAATCCCACCTTTACAAAATCAATTCAACTCTTAATCTGTTCTTCAACCTCTCATCTATGAGGTTATTGCTTGAAGAGAATGGAAGAGTTATATAGCACCTGAACTGAAGTTTGTGTAGAACTTGAAGGAGGAAGTACCCCAAGATTTTATCAGTATGGGTATTCCTTCTCTTTTTCCACCCCAAATTTAAGGGAATAAGTTCACAGTTCTAGTGTTTTCTGGGTCTGGGGAAAGTTCTTTTTCTTTTTTGTTCTTTATTCCTCCTGCTCTGACTGTACATGGTTTGTTTTCTGAGCAACTGAGACAAAGTCCCATTTTTCAGCCTAGATACTGCTGTTGCAGTCTTATGGGAAACATTTGAGTTTGACTGTATTTCATCATCCTTCGAAATGACAAATGCTGCTAGGTTCGATGATAAAATGTCTCCAAATATAATCACTTAACCAGGGAACCTAGAACAGATTGTAGGGCAGGATTTTCAAAAGTCACTAAATACAGTATAGTTTACCAGTTTCAATTTTTTCACTTGTGCCATTGCTTTCTCAGGTATGCACCTTCCAAACGGTGGCATATAGACACAATTATGCGTGTTCTAACAACCGTAAGTAGCCTTTTCATTCATCCTTTACTAAGTGATGGAGTGGACTGAGAAATGAGGTTGACAGCCCTTGTTCACCTGGAACTTAGATGCTAGTAGGAGAGATTGGAAATTTGTGGGGAAATATATAATATAATATTGGGAAGGGATAAATGCTATGGGAAAAAACGCTATAGAAAAATTAAAAAGTCCAAGTGCACTAAAAAGTACATATAAAAGTGTTTATTGCAATCTTGTTTATATAGTGACAAACTAGAAACCACTAGTAATTCCCAAAGAGGAATTGGTTAATTATGAAACATCAGTAGGATGCAATGATACCATTAAAATTATGATTTAGATGTATTTATTTCATGGAATTCTGTCTGGGGCATGGTAGTTTCTAGTTTGTCTAGAGTAGCTGGCTGCAGTGGTATATGCCTGTAATCCTAGCCTATCATAAATTAATTTTTTAGAAGGTTAAAAGTTAATAAGAGGGGCTGGGGTTGTGGCTTAGTGGTATAGAGTGCTTGCCTACCATGTGTGAGGCACTGGGTTTGATTCTTAGTAGTGCATATAAATAAAAATAAAAGCCCATCAACAACTATAAAATATTAAAAAGATATTTTAAATAAACTTGTTTTCTCCATGACAATTTTTGTAAGGCCTAGAAGAAAAGGAAAGTTAGAGCTTCTTAAAATGTTTATGAAAATGTAAAACTTTTTTTTTAAATACTGCTTTTCTTTTTCATTTGACTTGCATTCTCTTCTTTTTTTTATTTTTTATTTTATTTTTTAGTTGTAGGTAGACAATATGTTTATTTATTTATCTTTATGTGGTGCTGAGGCTTGAACCCAGTGCCTCACACATGATTGGTGAGCGGTCTACCACTGAGCCACAACCCCAGCCCCTGCATTCTCTTCTTAAAATCATACTGTATTTTTTTCTTTTGCCTGTATTACATTGATTTTTGAATGTTGAACCAACCTATGTGATAGAATAAATATCCCATGATTATGGTATATAATTCAGTTTGTACATTGTGGGGTTTGATTTGTTAATATTTTGTTGAAGATTTTTGTACCCATGTTCCTCAGAGATACTGGTCTACTAATTTTCTTGTAATGTCTTCTTTGACCCCTGTGTTATTTAGATGTGTGCTGTTTTAATCTTCAAATGTTTGGGAATATTCCAGGTTTTTTTTTTTTTTTTTTTTTTTTTCCATTACTGATACCTAGTTTAATGCCATTGTAGTCTAAGAACATACTTTGTATGATTTCTATTATTTAAATTTGTTGATTTTTTTTTTCTTTTATGGCCTAGAATGTGATTTCTCTTTGTTTCAGTAGGAATTTGGGAAGCTGTTTCCTGCTAATTGATGTTTGTGTAGTAATTTGTAATTGTTATTTAGATCATGCTGATGCTTTATCTTACTTAAAAGCACTTTGCTACTGGACGCTGTGGTGTACTCTTGTAATCCCAGCTCTTTAGGAGGCTGAGGCAGGAGGATCTTGAGTTCAAAGCCAGCCTCAGCAATTTAGTGCAACCCTAAGCAACTTAGTTAGACCCTGTCTCTAAATACAATACAAAAAGGGCGTTGGATGTGGCTCAGTGGTTAAATGTCTCTGGGCTCAATCCCTGGTACCAAAAACAAACAAACAAAAAACCCCAAAAAACAAACAAATAAAAAACAACAGAAAAGCTCTTTGTTTTCTGGGGTTCTGGATTGGTGGTAGACCACTTGCTTAGCATGTGTGAGGCACTGGGTTTGATCCTCAGCACCACATAAAAAAAAGGCACTTTGTTTTTTCTAGTTAGGGAAGAATGTAAATATCCAGGTCTCATCACAAATTACCTTTTTCTTTTCTTTCTTTCTCTCTTTTTTAAAAGCTTCTCACTTTGTTTTTGATCATTTTTCGAAACTTTTCCCGTCTTTGTTTCTTAACTGGAGTAAGCACTCCCGGTCAACTAGATCCCCCCCCCCCCCCCCCAAAAAAAATACACAATTAGACCTGGTCTCAGTCTTATAAGTCAGCTTTGCTATTTTGTTCAGTAATGGGCCATTGACCAAGGTTGGTAATATTAGGCATGTCACTGTTTGTATGTCCTACAAAGTCTGTTATAATGCTGTAATAAACCCAAGGTATATTTTCCCAATAGGTTAAATGGTTTTCTTTGTTCCATGATTGCAAATACTATCTCAAATTCTAATAGTTAAGAGAACATTAAATTGAGCAAATTAAAAAGGTGGGTGGGCGATGGAGGATGAATAATTAAATACAAATGTCTTCCATTCCTAGGACTATGATTGATTGTATAAGATTTGTAAATAGTTTATAAAGGACAGTTTGATATTTTAAATATAAACTTGTTTTTAAAAACTTAACATGCCTTTTTGCAATGTTCAGAGATGCAGATGCCCCTGTTCTCTGTGACATTTACTTTGCACATATGATTCAGACACCAGTGTTGGGAACTTAGAATAAGTGACAGGTAGTTGTAATTAAGTTCCTAGTTAATGTCTTAAAATTTTAGGTCTTTCTTGAAATTTTGAAACTTTATGTTTTGCTTTTAATTTGGAACAAGAGATGATTTTTTTAAAATTAAAATCTAACAACATATTTTAAAGTAAGGCTTTGAATTTTAAGCTGCATGTAGACCTGAGAATTGGAATCTGGCTTATTGGAGGGTGGTTTTTAATAGTGGTTTTTTTCAATAACATTTGGTAAAACTATTTAAGAACAACATTTGTTACCATTGCTCTGTGTTTCTAAGTGTAACTCTGAATTTCCTTTTAGGCAGGAAGTTATGTTCGTGATGATGCAGTCCCCAATTTGATCCAGTTAATAACCAATAGTGTGGAGATGCATGCCTACACCGTTCAGCGCTTGTACAAAGCAATTCTTGGTGATTATTCTCAAGTAAGTACTTCATTTGCCATTGTTTATACTTGGAAAGAATTACAGTTTTTTTTTTTTTCTGTATTCCACTGTTACTAACACTCTAGATGTGTTCAGTTTTGACCTTTTGATTAGATGATGAATTTGCATTAAGTGTTTTTGGAAAAATTAAAGTCCTTGACTTTCTTTTGACAGCAACCTTTGGTACAAGTAGCTGCATGGTGTATAGGTGAATATGGTGATCTTCTTGTATCTGGCCAATGTGAAGAGGAAGAGCCTATTCAGGTACCTCTTGTTACTCTTGATTAAGGAGGGGACAAAACAGGTTTAATGGGAGTTGATTATGATTACTTGAAAAGTTTGTAAAGAAGTAATAATGGAACTACACTGGGAAATGTGCCAGTTTTGAAGACAGAACTTACTAGAGTGTTGTGAGATTTAAAAACCATTTTACTGGGGCTGGGGATGTAGCTCAGTAGTAGAGTGTGTATAGCCTTGGGTTTAGTTCTGACCACCAAAACCAAAACTTAGGTTTCCGTTTTCTTTTACACCAAATTGCTTTATTTTCTGGAGTACTAGGGATTGAACCCAGGGGTGCTTTATCACTGAGCTACATCTCCAGCCCTTTTTGATTTTTTTTGAGACAGGTTCTTGCTAAGTTGCTTAGGTGCTTGCTAAATTGCTGATGCTGGCCTTGAACTTGTGATCCTCCTGCCTCAGCCTCTAAGGTTGCTGAGATTACAGGAGTGTGCCACCACACCTGGAAAAGACTGATTTTTATATATAGATGAACACAGTACCTTTATTTTATTTATTTATTTTTATGAAGCGCTGAGGATCGAACCCAGTGCCTCACACATGCTAGCCAAGTGCTCTACCACTGAGCCCCAGCCCCAGCCCAAAGGACTGAGTTTTGAGAAAATTGTGGCAATAGTTCTTTGATTCTTTGTATCTTTTACTTGTCTTCCTCTATGTTTGCCACTTAAAATTATAATATGCCCCAGTGGTCGTTCTTCTGATTGAGTGCTCTTGAGGCGAGCGCTCTTATCACTGAGCCACAGCCCCAGCCTCTTCATTCTGATTGATGGAACAGCTTGACAGTTCCCCTGGCAAAGTACAGGTTGTGTTTGAGACTTTTTGTTTTTTGGGGGAGGTGGTGGTGGGGTGGAGTGCGGTGGGTATTGGGGATTGAACCCATGGATGTTTACCACTAAGGTGCATCCCAGACCATTTTATTTTTTATTTTGAGACAAGGTCTCACTAAGTTGCTTAGGGCCTCACAAGTTGCTGAGGCTGGCTTTGAACTCTTGATTCCCCTGCCTTATGCTCCCAAGTCACTGGGATTATGGGTGGGTGCCATAATGCCTAGATAGAGGCTTTTAAAATGATGGGCAGCATCCTTTGACTTGATCATTAGATTTAAGCATTTAGTCTTACCATTCATTTGTGTGGTCTTTTTAAATTTTTTTCTTTTTAATCCACAGGTAACAGAGGATGAAGTGTTGGATATTTTAGAAAGTGTCCTAATCTCTAATATGTCCACCTCTGTAACACGAGGTTATGCCCTCACTGCCATTATGAAGCTTTCTACTC